>NC_081794.1:2005000-2614583 GCF_963082965.1 Carassius carassius
CATCAGGATTCCTCACCTCCTCACCACCACCACGGAGTGTAGTCGTCTCAGCATCATTGTTTGTTTGTGTATTCATACTCATCTCTTCTATTAAACTGTTAACTCGCATCTGCTTCCACACTTTCCTTTATCCACCGTCACATAACGATCTCACCCCATGGAAGCAGCGAGCACCAACACCCTCATGGATTTTATGCATCACAGTGGCCAAAGCATGGATCAGCAGCAGGAGAGCATCTCTAACACCGGACGCGCTATCCGAGCGCTGGTGGCACAGGTGTCCGAGCTCACTCAGAGGATCCATCAGCTCAAATCTCCCACTGCGCCCATCGCACCGCCTGCGCCGTCCGTCCCCCGGGAGATTCCCCAGGACCACTTCCAGCTAAAGCCGCGACTTCCGGCGCCGGAGAACTATGCGGGTGAGCCAGCGTTTTGCAGAACTTTCCTAACCAAGTGTTCAATGCATTTCGCCCTACAGCCCCGCACCTTCGCTACTGAGGAGTCTAAAGTAGCGTTTACGCTCACATTATTGTCTGGCAAGGCTGCCTTATGGGGGACGGCGGTGTGGGAAAACCAACACCCGTGTTGTGCCTCATTCCACGCCCTCTCTGAGGAAATGAGGAGAGTGTTCGACCAGGCTGCGACCGGCAGGGAGGCCGCTCATCGACTCTCGGAACTCCATCAAGGTTCTTCCTACGTCACAGACTACTCCATCGAGTTCCGCACCCTGGCGGCTGCGTGCCAGTGGAACGAGGCGGCGCAGTGGGATAGATTCCTGCATGGGTTATTCGACCGTGTTCAGCAAGAGATCTACCTCCTCGAGCTGACCCCCACTCTCAACGGACTCATCGAACTGGCTTTACGAGTTGACGCACGGATTAATCGCCTGGGCCGCCAACCCAGTCCTTCAAGATCTACCATCTCTCCTGTTAGGGGGCGCTTGAGTCGAGAGAACATGGTCGGTTCTGTCGATGACCACGAGCCCATGCAGATTGGTAGAGCTCGGCTGTCCCGGAGGGAGAGGGAACGGCGGAGGTCCCAAGGACTGTGTTTGTACTGTGGAGTACAAACACACTGTACTGCATCAATTCCATGCAGGCTCGGTGGGCCCCTTTTTTTCGGTCGTTTTGAATTTACCCTATCGTACCGCCCGGGTTCCAAAAATGTCAAACCCGACTCTTTATCACGTCTTTTTGATCCCTCCGCCTGTCCGGTGACTCCCGAGTGTATTTTGCCTGAGAGATTAGTGGTCTCAGCACTTGTACGGGAGGTCGAGTCGAAGGTCAAGACGGCCTTAGAAGGGTTAACGCCTCCGTCCGGTTGTCCATCGAACCGTTTATTTGTGCCGGAGGAGTTAAGGTCCGAGGTTGTCCAGTGGGGTCATTGTTCTAATGTGGCTTGTCACCCAGGGATAAGTAGAACTAATGGATTAGTTAGATAACGATTCTGGTGGCCACGTATGGCTTGCGACGTCCGCGATTTTGTTTTGGCTTGCTCAGTTTGTGCCAGTGGTAAGTCATCTAACCGACCTCCTGATGGGCTTCTTCAACCACTGTCTGTCCCTTCGAGACCCTGGTCCCACATCGCTCTATATTTTGTTACCGCCCTCCCGCCCTCTAATGGCATGACGGTCGTTTTGACCGTAGTGGACCGGTTCTCGAAGGCGGCACATTTCATTCCCTTGCCCAAATTACCGACAGCCAAGGAGACAGCGGTCACTGTTCTAGAACACGTCTTTACGGGCCTCTCTCCGTTTCAGTGTAGTGTAGGGTACCAGCCACCAGCCTTTCCCAGTCTGGAATCTGAGTCGCTTGAGTCGAGAGAACATGGTCGGTTCTGTCGACGACCACGAGCCCATGCAGATGGGTAGAGCTCGGCTGTCCTGGAGGGAGAGGGAACGGCGGAGGTCCCAAGGACTGTGTTTGTACTGTGGAGGCTCTGATCATAACATCGACTCATGCCCGGTTAAAAGAGCCAGCCCGGAAGTAAACTTGAGGCTACTATTGGGTGGGATCTCCGCTGAGAAGTCCTCATCTACATCATCGACCCTCCTTCTGGTGAAACTGCGGTGGAAGAATCAACATCACGAAAGTCACGCCCTTCTGGACTCCGGAGCCGAAGGTAATTTCATTGATTCTTCACTTGCACATCACTTGAACATTCCTGTCCTTCTTGTGTCTCTCTCCATCCATGTCACCGCACTCAACGGCCAGGAACTGCCTCACGTCACGCACCATACAGAACCCATCACACTGATCACGTCTGGAAACCATCAAGAAACCATATCCTTTTTTCTCATGGACTCCCCTGTTGCTCCCATTGTTTTAGGTCACCCCTGGTTGTCCAAACATAATCCACGAGTGGAATGGGGTTCTAACACTGTCACATTGTGGAGTGAAAGATGTCATGAGTCTTGTCTGGTTTCTGCTTGTTCTGTTGTCCGTGTTTCTGTCTTTCAGAAGGAGAACATGGTTTTGCCAAACGTGCCCGTTGAGTATCTGGACCTGAAGGAAGGAAGGTAAGTCTCCGCCTAAGGGCAAGTTATACTCTCTTTCTATTCCTGAGAGGGAGGCCATGGAGAAATACATTTCTGATTCCTTAGCCTCTGGGTTCATCCATCCTTCCTCTTCTCCAGTGGGGGCGGGGTTATTTTTTGTGGGTAAGAAGGATGGTTCTCTGCGACCTTGCATTGACCGAGAGCTGAACAACATTACTATTAAGAATACCTATCCTTTACCACTCATGTCTTCAGCTTTTGAGAGGTTGCAGGGAGCATCCATATTCACAAAATTGGATTTACGTAATGCTTATCATTTGGTCCGCATCAGGAAGGGGGATGAATGGAAAACCGCCTTTAATACCCCTAGAGGGCACTTTGAGTACTTGGTGATACCGTTCGGGCTCTCCAACTCGCCCGGGGTTTTCCAAGCACTCGTGAATGACGTGTTGAGACATATGGTAGATCAGTTTATATATGTTTACCTGGATGACATACTGATTTTTTCTTCATCTCTCCAGGAACACGTTCAACACTTCAGACGATTGCTCCAGAGGTTACTTGAGAATGGGCTTTTTGTCAAGGCGGAGAAATGCGTATTCCATGCACAGTCTGTCCCCTTCCTAGGGTATATCGTTTCGTCCGAGTGAATACGTATGGACCCCGACAAGGTTAAGGCTGTGATAGATTGGCCATCGCCAGATTCCCATAAGGCCCTACAGCGGTTTCTGGGGTTCGCCAATTTCTATCGACGTTTCATTCGTAATTTCAGCCAACTAGCCTCACCTCTGACAGCCTTGACCTCTCCCAGTACTCCGTTCAGGTGGTCTTACGCTGCTGAGGCTGCGTTCACTAACCTCAAGAACCGCTTCGTTTCGGCTCCCATCCTTGTGGCCCCTGATCCCACACGGCAGTTCGTGGTGGAGGTCGACGCGTCAGAGGTGGGGGTAGGAGCAGTGTTGTCCCAACGTGCTGCTTCGGACGATAAGGTACATCCTTGCGCGTTTTTCTCACATCGACTATCTCCTGCTGAACGTAATTATGACATTGGCAATAGAGAGTTGTTGGCGGTCAAATTAGCTTTAGAGGAATGGCGTCACTGGTTGGAGGGTTCAGGGGTTCCCTTTATTGTTTGGACCGATCATAAGAACTTAGAATACATTAGAACTGCCAAAAGACTCAATTCCATGCAGGCTCGGTGGGCACTTTTTTCGGTCGTTTTGAATTTACCCTATCGTACCGCCCGGGTTCCAAAAATGTCAAACCCGACTTTATCACGTCTTTTTGATCCCTCCGCCTGTCCGGTGACTCCCGAGTGTATTTTGCCTGAGAGATTAGTGGTCTCAGCACTCGTACGGGAGGTCGAGTCGAAGGTCAAGACGGCCTTAGAAGGGGTAACGCCTCCGTCCGGTTGTCCATCGAACCGTTTATTTGTGCCGGAGGAGTTAGGGTCCGAGGTTGTCCAGTGGGGTCATTGTTCTAATGTGGCTTGTCACCCAGGGATAAGTAGAACTAATGGATTAGTTAGATAACGATTCTGGTGGCCACGTATGGCTCGCGACGTCCGCGATTTTGTTTTGGCTTGCTCAGTTTGTGCCAGTGGTAAGTCATCTAACCGACCTCCTGATGGGCTTCTTCAACCGCTGTCTGTCCCTTCGAGACCCTGGTCCCACATCGCTCTATATTTTGTTACCACCCTCCCACCCTCTAATGGCATGACGGTCGTTTTGACCATAGTGGACCGGTTCTCGAAGGCGGCACATTACATTCCCTAGCCCAAATTACCGACAGCCAAGGAGACAGCGGTCACTGTTCTAGAACACGTCTTTACGGGCCTCTCTCTGTTTCAGTGTAGTGTAGGGTACCAGCCACCAGCCTTTCCCAGTCTGGAATCTGAAGTCGCGGTCCCCTCCGCTCACGCGTTTGTCCAGAGGTGTCACCGCACCTGGACCAGAGCCCGTGAGACTCTGCTCCGGGTGAGGGAGCGCACTAAGGCCAAGGCCGATCGCCACCGGTCAAAGCCTCCCGTTTACGTCGTGGGTCAAAAAGTGTGGCTTTCTACCAGTAACAATCCTCTGCGATCCGTGTCTAATAAATTAGCTCTCAAATTTATCGGCCCGTTCACTATCACCAAAATCATTAGTCCGGTGACAGTCCGCCTCAAACTACCTCCTGTGTACAAGAGGATACACCCCGCCTTTCATGTGTCCAAAATTAAACCCGTGTTTTATGCACGTATTAATCCGCCTACTCCGGTTCCTCCGCCGCTGCGTCTTGTAGATCGGGAACCGACATATTCGGTTAATCGCATTCTGGACTCGAGACGGAGGGGACGAGGATTCCAGTATCTGGTGGACTGGGAAGGTTACGGTCCGGAGGAGAGGAGTTGAGTACCTGCTAGGGACATATTGGATCACTCCCTTATTGATGACTACAATCAGCAGGTAGGCCCTTCTGGGAACTCCAGGAGGAGTTCTAAGAGGGGGGGGGGGGGGGGGGTACTGTCACGGTTGGTAAACGTGATCTCGGGGTGTTTGCACTTTGTGGTGAAATCTGTGTGTTTCGCGTCTGCACTGATTAGCTTGTGGGCGTCTCCGTTAATTGTCATCAGCAACAGCTGCCACTCATTACTCATCTCCTATATATTGGCTTGTCTCACGTCTTGTGTTTGTGAGATCGTTGTTACATGTTTGATGTGGTTACCCTGTTCGT
The DNA here is from genome assembly GCF_963082965.1 of Carassius carassius. Taxonomy (NCBI): domain Eukaryota; kingdom Metazoa; phylum Chordata; class Actinopteri; order Cypriniformes; family Cyprinidae; genus Carassius; species Carassius carassius. The sequence goes on from NC_081794.1 coordinate 2,010,210, forward strand.
CTGGCTTAAGTGTTGTATGCGTTGGATGTCTGTGTTTTCCCCAGAACCTCATCCACTCCGCACGTTCACTCAGCCACAGACACTTACCTTCGGCTCCATTCCCCGCAGTTCCTGTGCCATCCTCTCCTGCTGCCTACACGCCATCATCATCCGGATTACTCACCTTCTCTCCGCCATCATCAGGCTTCCTCACCTCCTCACTACCACCACGGAGTGTCGTCGTCTCAGCATCATTGTTTGTTTGTGTATTCATACTCATCTCTTCTATTAAACTGTTAACTCGCATCTGCTTCCAGACTTTCCTTTATCCACCGTCACAATCTGACGCCAAATTTAACAACTACTTTCTAACTATTGATAAGCAGCAAATTAGGAGTTTATTATTCTTTAATAAATTTAACACACATTTTACACATGTAAATCCAGCTTAAAGTCCTCATTCGGGTGAGTAAGCGTGTGTGAGAGAGAAGAAGAGACTAACGTCCTGCTTGTTGAAGTATTTCAGCGCTCCTTCTCGTTCAGACAGAATGAACTTGCGACTGAGGAACTGTCCGTTGTCTCGACCACGTTTCCACAGAAAACCCTCTCTGTAGCCTAGAAAGAGTGAAAAAGAAAGCATGAAGAGCACTGTTTCCACCTACGAACTTTTGCATGAATATCTACATCCTTAATATATTTTAGTAAAAAAGGAAGTAGCTTACTATTCATGAGCAACGTCAAAACGGAAAAAGATAAAGAGATAAACACTAAAGACAGCTTGTAAGTCCACGTCTGTTAGCTTTAACATATTGTAATGCTCTCCTAAAACATTGAGTTTAGCACTAGGGATTTCTGTCCAATCACATGCTTTCTAGAAGAAGACAGAGGTTTAAGGAATAGTTCACTTCCAGATTAAAAAAAAATCCTGATAGTTTACTTTATGTTCATGTCTTTCTGTCTTCAGTCACAAAGAAATTCAGGTTTCTGGGGAAAACATTCCAGGATTTTTCTCTATATAGTGGCTTGAAGGTTCAAATTGCAGTTTCAGTACAGCTTCAAAGGGCTCTAGTACAGGCGGGGAAGAAGTTTTGGACGCGCATCAAGACATGCATTTGTGGTTAAATGTATATAAATATTTATTTATTTTAGAAAATGAGCAATTGTTTTGCTGGATAAGACACTTATTTCTCTGCCCTTTGAAGCTGCATTGAAACCGCGATTTGGACCTTCAACCCACTTTATGGAGAAAAATCCTGCATGTTTTCCTTCTTTGTGACTCAAGAAAGAAAGACACAAAGTCCCTAAGCAACAGCATTAGCAAAGCTTACCTTAGTGTGCACTAATAAGGGGCTCTCTGCTTTCTCTGTCTACACTAGTGCTCATGAATCATTCGCTCTGCATGAGCTCATCAATCAATAACCATGCTTCTCCACATGACCCATCAATAACACTGTTGAACACGCAACAAAACGTCTCGTCATTGATTCAAACAGGAAACTGCAGGAGACGAGGGAGGCGAGACGAGACAAGAAGAGAAGAGAAGAGAAGAGAAGAGAAGAGAAGAGAAGAGAAGAGAAGAGAAGAGAAGAGAAGAGAAGAGAAGAGAAGAGACGAGACGAGAAGAGACGAGAGAAGAGAAGAGAAGAGACGAGATGAGGTGAGACGAGAGAGAGAGAGGAGACGAGAAGAGAGACAAGAAGAGACGAGACGATGAGAAGAGAGAGACGAGACGAGAAGAGACGAGACTAGAAGAGAGAGACGAGACGAGAGAGAGGAGACAGAGAGAGACGAGAAGAGACGAGACGATGAGAAGAGAGAGACGAGACGAGAAGAGACGAGACTAGAAGAGAGACGAGACGAGAAGAGACGAGACGAGAGAGACGACGAGAAGAGAGAGACGAGAAGAGACGAGACTAGACGAGAAGAGAGAGACGAGACGAGAGAGACGACGAGACGAGAGAGACGAGACGACGAGAAGAGACGACAAGAAGAGAGAGACGAGAGAGAGGAGACGAGAGATGAGACGAGAGAGACGAGACGAGACGAGACGATGAGAAGAGAGAGACGAGACGACGAGAAGAGAGAGACGAGACGAGAGAGAGGAGACGAGAAGAGAGAGACGAGACGAGAGAGACGATGAGAAGAGAGAGACGAGACGAGAGAGACGAGAGAGACGACAAGAAGAGAAGAGAGAGACGAGATGAGACGAGACGAGAAGAGAGAGACGAGACGAGACGAGAGAGACGATGAGAAGAGAGAGACGAGATGAGACGAGAGAGACGAGAGGGACGAGACGAGAAGAGAGAGACGAGACGAGATGAGATGAGAAGAGATCGTGTGTGTGAGAGAGAAGATAGATGAGAGATATGGAGGCCTTTGATTCTTTATAAAGCACTTACGTCTGGATTCTACTGTATGCATTTGCATGCAAGACACGAGTTTATTATTTGATAAATACTTTTGATTAAAATAATAATAATAATTAATAAAATATCATAACGTGCAAAACAATATGGTAAATAAAAATTACGATTTTAGTTAGTAATAAAATAAAATACAGCTAGTTTAATTATATCATTACATTTTATTAAATATTTAGTAACAAAAAATTACATATAATTATGTATGTATGTAGTTTGGGGTAGTTTTTGTTTTGTTTTGTTTTTTAGAAATGATTACCTTAATCAAGATGCATTAAACTGATCAAAAGTGACAGTTAAAGGCATTTATAATGTTACAAAAATTTATATTTCAAATAAATTCTGTTCTTTTCTATTCATCAAAGAATCATGAAAAATAAAATGTGTCATCGTTTCCAAACAAATATAGTTCAGCACGACTGTTTTCAACATTGATAATAATCAGAAATGTTTCTCGAGCAGTAAATCATCATATTTTCATGATTTCTGAAGATCATGTGACACTGAAGACTGGAGGAATGATGCTGAAAATACAGCTGTGCGTCACAGAAATACATTACAGTTTACAGAAAATAGCTATTTGAAAAAATAATAATTTTCAACATTTTTACTGTATTTTGATCAAATAAATGCAGCCTTGGTGAGCAGGTGAGTCTTCTTGCAAAAACATGAAAAAAGTGATTGGCCTCTAACTTTTGGTCATTAATCAAACTACTTCAGTACTATTTAATACTTGAGATTACAGAAGAAGAGATGAAGGGAAGAAGAGTGGGAAGCTGAAGCACTGAATTCAGTCTTGCAAAAATACCAATGCCCACGCCGTAGCCTCCAGACAATATACTCCAGCATTCAGATCTGTCGGGATCCAGCATGCTATTAGATTGCAAATGGCCACACTGTGTGACTAATGCTATTTTACTGCACACCCACCACAAAAACACCATTACACACAGATGGCTTCAGTGTGAACGTCTAATCTCATGCAGTACAATGAAATCCATGCAATGCAACACAGAACACAGATGCATGCATGTTTGTGCGTTCATGTGTGCATCAAAGATGAGATCACTATCAGCCAATGAGACCTTGCTTCACAAATAAAGAAGACTGTAAGCCATGAAACTGGATATTCTGAGTGGTAATGAAACCGACTCTCCCAGTTAGACGCAGTATGGACCTCTAAAACAAAACTCACAAGGTCAAGTGTGCATAGTCTGGAACAAATAAACATCTAGAGATCTGGCTGAAATGAGAGAGTGAGACTGACCTCACAGTGACATGAAGCCACAAAAACAAAAGCTAACTGCATGAGGAATCACAATGCACAACAAAGAAGCCATGTGCTGCTCTCACCTGCTGAATAAGGCTCTTGTTTCTCGATGTGTATGAACTCCTCTCTCTCATACTTGGCTCTGATCCACTGTTCCCTCAAAATCCTGCCCAAGAAAAATACAACAGTTCATGTGTCAGCATTATATGAATTAACCCTCAGGCCATTCGAGATGTAGATGAGTTTTTTCCTTCATCAGATTTGGAGAAATGTAGCATTGCATCAGTGTCTCATCAATGGATGCTCTGCAGTGAATGGGTGCCGTCAGAATGAGAGTCCAAACATCTGATAAAAACATTACAACAATCCACAGCACTCCAGTTCTTTGGATAATGTCTTATGAAGCCAAAAGCTGTGTGTTTGTAAGAAACAAATCCATCAAGACATTTTAAACTAAAATATGAATCCATAATTCACAATAACGCTTCCTCCAGTGAAAGCACAGTTTACAAGCCAAAACAGCTATTAAAAAGAAAAAATATGTGGCTAGATTTTGATGTGAGAGCCAAGAGGAGATGGACTTTTTCACTGGAGGAAGCGTATTATGGATTATGCACTCATATTTTAGACAGAAGCAACGGTTTGATGTTAAAAACATCTTAATGATGGATTTGTTTCTTACAAACATGCAGATTTTAGCTATACAAGACAGTAACTGATGGACTGGAGTGCTGTGGATTATTGTGATGTTTTTATCAGACTCTCATTCTGACGGCACCCATTCACTACAGAGCATCCATTGATGAGACACTGATGCAGTGCTACATTTCTACAAACCTGATGAAGAAACAAACTCATCTACGTGTTAGATGACCTGAGGTTGAGCAAATTTTCAGCACATATATTTTTTTAATATATAATTTTTATTATTCCCTTTAAAAACGGCATGCACAGTGAAGGAGAAAATGCAGTCTTTGATGGTCTAAACAAAAGCTTTTTTAACCACAGTGAGCCCTGAATCAACACTAACCACCCATTTTACTTCTGTAAAATGACATATTTTTCCCAAATTGCAAAAGATCACACAATCATTTGGACCAGCCTCAGAAACAAATAAGAAGAAGATTGTGACTTTGCTTCTTTCAGTTGTGTCTTATGTATGTTTCCCAACTGCAAAGTCATCATTTCACATTTATTTCACCCAGTATCGCTTGAAATTGTCACAACGTCACTTTATTTCATAACGTGATTTTTATTTATTTATTTGATTCCACAAACTGATTTTCTCTGAGGAAGAAGGGGGTTTCATTCACTGAACAATTGTGCAAGGTTTACCAAGAAACAATTCTCTCAGAAGTTTATATTACATGTTACCATTAATGATAAAGAAATGCCAAGCAATACACTGAATTAAATGTGAAAGACTGAAATAATATTTCCTTGTAAATCAAACTAATATTATTTGAGCATGTTTGCAACATTGGAATATAATTTTTACAGTGTAGAAAATCCTTTTAAAATCCTTTAAATTATTATCTAGTAATATTACATCTATTATTAGTCTAGAAATGGTTAGAACTAACAACTTTAGCATTTAAATATAGTCTTTATTTTGCTTTTCATAAAAAATATGTCTACACTGCATGTAGAATATGGCCAACAGAATATTTTGTCCAAACTGCCACTCATCATGAAACACAATCTACAAACAGGAAGGAAGTTAACGTCTACATCACTGGACCACATTCGCAAGGCATGTGAGAAAACAGTCCCTCTGACGATCTGTGTGTGACGGTTCAAAAAACCCCACAATGCTGCTGCTGATGATGATAATAATGACAGAATCACCACAGGAAGGCAAACGCCACCAGAACATTAAAGCTACAAAACTGTAAGTGCACTCAACAGGGAACAGGAAGAAACCAGCCTGGCACAGCGAGAGCATTCAGTGTGTTTTCTTGGAAACAATGCTGTACAATATTGAGCTGTTTGAGTCCTACCTGCAGTCTGTGTGCGAGGGACGGTGATAAAACGGAGGTACTTGCTGTTCGTACTTGGCCTTCGCTGCTTCATTCCCCATAGATGTGATAAACTACAGGAATAGAATGCAATGCATTATTTATAGGCACAATATTAAACGAATAGCTAACACTTTACGAAATGTGCTAACATTAGAACTCTGAGCGACACATCTGCAGTACAGTTCATCCAAAAATGTACATTTGCTGAAAATGTCCTCATGCTTAGATGTGGATGAGAAATGTAGCACTGCATCAGTGTCTCATCAATGGATGCTCTGCAGTGAATGGGTGCCGTCAGAATGAGAGCTGATAAAAACATCACAATAATCCACAAGTAGTCCAGCCACATATTTGTTTAGAGCTGTTTTGGCTTTTAAACGTAAACGATCTGCACTTGATCTCTGCAGATTTCTCACCTGATTCAGACAGATTTTTCACTGGAGGTTGTTATGCGTTATTATGGACTTGTATTTGAGTTAAAAACATCTTAATGCTGGATTTGTTTCATCTTTTGTCTTCTCCAGACATTAACTGATGGACTGGAGTGCTGTGGATTATTGTGATGTTTTTATCAGCTCTCATTCTGACGGCACCCATTCACTGCAGAGCATCCATTGATGAGACACTGATGCAGTGCTACATTTCTCCAAACCTGATGAAGAAACAAACTCATCTACATGTTAGATGACCTGAGGGTGAGGACATTTTCAGCACATATTCATTTTTGGGTAAACGATTCCTTTAATCTCAGCAGCGGAAGTCGTCACAGTTAGATGAACTTCTATAGCGGTGAATGAATACATTTTTTGCAAGATTAAAAACGCCACAATAGTGTTTTGATGACTTTCAAAATGAGGAAAAAAAATAAAGAGATTGATAAAGGCAGTAAGAAGAGAAAACGGTGTCAAATTTACCTTTACTTCCACTACTCGCATTAGCGTTAACTAATTTGATGCAAAGGTACTATAATACACACTAAAGCTAAATGTACAAATTGTATTTAAGTAACCCTTGTGTAATCACAGTCTGTGAAAAAGGTTCAAAGGCACTTTTTAATTTATTGCTCCATTTACTTGATTATCACAAACATCAGCTCTCTTTGGATTCCCAAGCTTATGTTGAGCCCTAATGGTTTGCATCCTCAATCTTTTAAATAGGAAAAGAGCCAATCAATCTCTGTGGCTCTTGAGATTACTGCAGATTTTAGATGGTATTTAGGAGATCAGAAAAAGCTGATTTCTGCAGTACATCCAGCCCTGGAGATGGAAACAGTTTCAGCCAAAAATAAAAATAAAACCCTGCCAGTGGATCGTCTGTGACAGTGACTCACCTCGATTTCTTTATCTTCAAATGTGTCCTGCAGCACAGACTTCACCTGGCTGAGGCCTTCAATGCTTCTGTGGATGAGCGAGCATCCCTGACACACGAACACACCCAGCGTCACAGACACCCAATCCGGCTCTGAGGAAGAACCAAGAAGATTCATAAATATTTGTCCCCCATTCCCAATTTGCATACTTTGATGAAGGGACTGAAGCTTATACTTTCAAGTGTGTTGCAAAAAACATTTTAAGATTTGTGCATTTGCATTTAAACATAAACGGACTCATTATTTTAAGCATCGAGTTGCATTGATAATATTAATTGCGTGTAAAAGAGTCACCAGCAAATGTTTTTTGCACATGCACAAAAAATATGTCAGTGGTGACATTTCTAGAAAATGATATTACATTGCTTTTCATACGTTTCACAACTATTTCTAAGTGAAATGCCCAGTGGGTACTAGCATTAAAAGCATGTTCGGCTTTATCAAAAACTGATGAATGTGAATCTGGCAGTGTTACATTTCATTGATTGCTAAATATATAAATATATATATTGTGAGAGTTTGGAAATGCAATGCACTAAAAGGTTAATGCTGTATTGCATTTGAAAATAGACAAACGTTACTAAATCCAAACGTAAACCTGAGCAATAATGTTAATAAAAGCAAATGTGAGATAAAAACACATTTGCTGAAGCAGCCATGTCATTTTATATTGCTTCTACAAGTCTTTTATGGTGACCCAAGAGCTTTACATCACAAGTGCAATGCTGCACCGGGTGCGCTACCGAGCAAGTTTACTACATCAGAAAAGACAAACATATGCAGCTGGTTATGAGATGCAAACATCAAAATGTGTTAGATTACAAATAATGCACTGTGGCAAAACTGTTTTGAGCTTATAACAGTGACTAAATGATGACAGAAATGTTATTTTTAACAATTCCTTTCAAATGCGTGTGCAATATATTTAAATAGTAGGCCTACATTACTCATGCACCTCTGGCAATTTGCACTAGGCTGCACTAATGCTATTCGTGCTTACTATTTCTGATAGCATGCATACTGGCAAACAAGACAATAAAGTCATTGCTATACCTTTTATTTTTATATGTATCTATAGACAGACCTCTTTTGGAGGCCAAAATACTAACTGCAGCAAAACCTCTTTAAGAACTGGTTAAAAAACAGGGCAGTCTGTGTGTTTCTGTTCCCTTTGCAGTTGATGCCGAGGTCTAAGTGGTTAAAAACTGCATACACACAACAGAGGTTATTTATAACAATAAACCCCCTAGTCTCAGAAGAAACGTTAAACGCAACCCACAATACAAGTGTGACAGGAAAGTGTGTAATGTCACCCACAACTCACACACACGCCCTCTTTAGCTCAGAGAAACTGTGAGTTCGACACACTTCAGGTGCGAGTGTTGCTGAACATCCTGAGGCTCGAATGGGAGTGTGTGCTGTGACAAAGCAGGCATGGACAGAAAATCAGGTTTTTTGACTTCTTCAAGTGACGCAATCCACGAGAAACTGTCATTCGAGTGTGTGTCTAACACTCACAGTGAGGTTATTGTGTGAAGGAGAAAGGGGGCGATTGGAGGGAGTGGCTGAAAGAAGGAAAGAAGATAGAGAGGCTTGTGATCAAATAAAATGGACTTTGTTTTGCCTTTTAGTTCGCATTGTTGACCATTTATCTGCTGATCAAGGTGTGGCTCCAGACGACACACCTTAAAACCAGCTGCCAGTGAGACTAGTTACTCATAAACTCATAAAGTTACTAGACTCTGTTTCACAGCTCGTTAAACACAAAGGAGAGCTCAAGAGCACAGATTTGTTTACACCTGGTCTCAAAGGCATAGGGATCGAATTATTATATCAACCGTCATCATTTACTCACTCTTATGTCATTCCAAAACCATATGACTTTCTTTTTTCTGTGAAACACAAAATGAGACGTTTTGAAGAATGTGCTGTGGCTCTTTTCCACACAATTATTCTTGAATTGGATTTAAGCGTGAATGGACACAAAATCATCATAAAAGTGCTAAACTGCAGTTAAAAGTTATTTTTGCACTTTTTAACCCACATGTGGTATACATTAATATATGTAGGTTAATTCAGGGATATTAATTAAATTTTTGAATTTAGACGTTAGTATTTTTAGGCTACCATTTTTTTTTTCAGTGTAAAGCCATACGATGGCTTTGATTGATTGAAAATGAAGTTATTATTCGCTGATTATCTGCCATTACACTGAAATAAAATATCAAATTTGAATGTTAATAAAAGGAAAACAAAAAAATAAAAAATACATTTTGTTTCAGCTAGGTGTCAAGACAACAGTTCCCATCTTTTTAAAATAAAAACTAATACATTGACAGACAATCAGAAATCACTGGCTCTCTTCAGTATTTAAAGTGGCAGACAAAACTGCAGCGTGTGCTTATAATAAATCATTAATCAATAATTAATAAATTATTGTGCATTGGTGTGGGTGCTAATATATCATTATCATTCTTGGTTTTTAAGTCAGATTTGATAGTGTATCATGCATACCACTTTTCCCACATGGAAAGAACCTATATGAGGATATATGCGCATATATGAAACCTATATGCAGTATATATGCCACATATAGGCAAAACTGAGGTGCATATATGTGCATATACAGGCCATATAGGTCTCCTGTATTGCTTCTTCATATCCACATATAAGCCCTATACATACAAGATATGTCTTCTATATAGCTCATCGCAGGATCTGGTCATTTTGTAGCTCATATCCCATTTTTGCAACTGGCATACATGATGCCTAGCTCATATTTTCTATTATCAAGGCAATAACTAAGAACTAACAAAAAAAAAATATTATGCAAAAACGTATGTACACGTGAAATTGGTATCACATGTAATTGGCATGTTATGGAGTTGAATTAAGTGAGAGGAGATGGGAAGCGATGATGTCTACACGTTTTCCTGAAACATTTGCAAGGTCAATTCTTTCTTGTATGAGGATAGTGGAAAAGAAAGTACAACAATCATTTTTTTATTTTGTCTTGTCTTGTACGATTTGATTGTTCTTAAGTAAATAAATAATGTACATTTCTACATTTTGGGCTTTTATTTATGTTGCCTAGCAGCTATGGATTTTAATAATTTTACTATTATAGGTGAACATATAGGTGCATATATACGTGCATATATGTACCTATATAGGTATATGTATGCACCTATATATGTACACATATAGGAAAACGGCCAATTTTATACATGTCACATATTATATTCAATTATTATTAAAACATATATGTTTATATAGATTATTATTTCCATGTGGGTTATTGAGCCATTCGACTGGATCAGTGAAAACAAGTGCACTGTCATTTTGTAACATCTGGCGCCCTGTTTGCACTTGTGTGATCAGATCAGAAGTGTAAAGATGTGTGCACTAGTGTAAATGGGGTCTGGATGATTTGACGTGTGTGATGGCAGTGCACTGAACGCTCTAACCTTTACTCATCGAGTGCCAAAGTGTGCTTCACCATGAGCCACGAGAAGCGTTCTGAATGTAGATCATTGTGCTCTCTGTGTTGCTCAGTGGCTTCAGTTATTCTGGGTATACTACATTTATGAAAAAATTGATGTCTGTTGTGTGTGTATATATATATATAACTAAATTAAACTAAATCAAGGTGAAATGGTGCAACAGATAAGTGACTCCCATAATATTTAGTGAAGTTAAATAGATTTGTATAGCGTTTTTCACAACGAAAAAAAAAATCATGATGTTATAATTTAAAATGTCTTAATATTTATTTTCTTGCCTTATAGTCATATTTGACCGATTAAAGCTATGCAATCATATATTTTACATTTTGGATCAGTATAAACAATCAAGCAGTTAGAGTTAGCTACATGCTGTATGTAGCATATACAGTTTCACTTTACATTTTTATTCATATAAAAAATATGATTTTTGTTTAGTTTAAGTTGGATGCTAAAACTAAATAAACTAAAAATCTATATAAAATAAAACTATAAGTATTTAAGTGCACTTAGCGTAATTTAAAAATAAACAAAAACGGAAACAAAGAGAAAAAACGAATATTTAAAATAAATTAACAAAAGCTTTACACAAAAACTAATAAAAATGACAAAAAATAGACAACAAAATGACTAAAACTTTAACAAGAAGCAGTTTTAGCGATCTATGAAATCTGTTTTATTTTTTCCAAAAAATGTGTTAATTTTTCTTGACTCATTCATAGTTACATTTTATTTTATTAATCAAAAAGCATGTCTAATTTATTAAAATCATACAACTCAAACATTTTCACATACATTTATTAAAAGTATAACAACAATTACATGTTTAGGGCCCTACGAAATGTTTTTTTTTTTTTTCCTCACCATATTTTTCATTGTAACCAAATTCTGTGTTTTAGCATGTCTAATTATTTGAATGCATAAAACAACTTCATTTATTATTTTTTTTCTTAAAGTAGCCTTATTAATTTACTTTCCCTCAGAAATTTGAAGGCATAAAACATTGATTTCATTTATTGTTTAATTACTGAAAATGAAGCAAACTTTATTTTTTGGCAAGTCCATACATTACAGAATTTGAAAAATTCAGTGACATTCCGCGTTAAACTCTGAATTCCATCTTTATGACTGGATTCCGCGATTCTGTCCGTGTTTTCCCCATCGCAAAAAATGAAAGGGCCCTACAATTGAATATTCACTATAGGTTATATTAGTATTGTAGCAACCAGTGCCAGGGTTATCGTTAACTAAAACTAAAACCATACAAGAAAGTCATTACATTAATTAAAATTAACACTAACTCAAAAAATTTATAAATAAATAAACGTAAAAAACAATATAGACATATTAAAAAAAATGACATAAACATGACAAAAGCATAAAGATTACCCAAATAAAATGTACTTCAAAATGGATATTATTATGTCAATGAGAGTAAAATAACACTCATGGCGGCATCTCCCTTGGCTCTTACACTGACACATATACAGTACATCAGAAGTGAGGAAAACAGAAGTGTTGAGGACGTCACGTTAACCCCGTTCACCCTGAATCATCTGAAGAGCCTCGCATGTGTCATTCAAACCGCATTAATCGCTGTGTTTTCCTCCGGCCTGTAAAAGCCTGCAGTCGTAATACGGTCAGAATGGGCCGACGTCCAACGCTGGGCAAAAATCCCAGAGTTCTCTTGTGAGAGTCACCATATTATTAGTGTCTTAATAGCACAGTGTGTATGTAAGCGTGTGCATTATACTGTACTGAAATGCTGCAATGCAGAGAATAGGTACACACACTCAAAAAAGAGCAGTGCAGGTATGAGACCTGAGAATACAGCTGAGTCACTCACTCTCTGACTCACACACACTCACACACACACATCCCTCTGACAACACCCCTCAAATCTACCACAAACTCATGTTTAACACCTCACGTTACAAACAACATACGTGACCAACCAACACTGCGTGTGGGTTAGAGCAAAAGCCCCATATTATTATCCTCACATCACGAGAAACACAGATCTTCTCCTGAAACAAGAGCGCAGGGACAATCAAAGCTCCATGTTGTTTCCCTGCGAGGCACAATGATGACATGTGACTGGAGCTGATTCACTGTAATGACACTGTAGAAGTCCCCCATATGAAGACACAAACATGTGGTCATCGCTAAAGAAAGTGTGTCATAAACAACATTTATCTGGCATGAAATTACTTTGGAGCAGCTTACATGCATTTATTGCTTTGGCTATCAAAATATACATAGCATGTAATAATATAGCCTAATTAAATAATAATAATAATTATTATATATATATATATATATATATATATATATACACACACACACACACACACAATATAATGTAATATAATGTAATACAATGACAATACATTACCTAATAATTAAAATTGTAGCAACAAATAAATATAACAAATATTTTATACAATGAATTTCATAGAATTAGAGTTTAGTAGAATGTAATAATGCTAATTACTATTGTATTATTAATAGGTTTTGCTATATTTTAATATAACTTAACTTACTGTTGCATTTACATCATTTTATTTTAAAAATAATACAAATATTCCATTACAATTTATAATGTAATTACAAAATACTTAATTAATAATTTACTAAATAGCAAATAGAAATAAAAAATAAACATATATATATATATATATATAATTTTTTTATATAATTTTATTATTATTTTTATTTGAAATATAAAAAATACAAATTGAAAATCAATATTTCATAAATTACATGACCTGTATAAAAATATAACAATTTATTATACATTATAACATATATATATATATATATATATATATATATATATATATATATATATATATATATGATAACAAATATAAATTAAAACTAAATTAAATTAAAAATATAATATTTTATATTCATTTTTTTTTCATAGCATGTGTAGCCCACTTTGCTCTGGGCCTCTCACAGCAGACGCGGGAGCGCGCGAGCAGGTGCGGCGCCTCGAGCCTCTGTTGTCCAGGTGAGATGCTCTTACCTGCAGCGCCGCAGTCCGCGCACAGCTCGTTGCCGGCTCGCTGCCATAGATCGCGCAGAAGGCAGCTGTTCCGCTCGGGATCTCTCGCCATGACTCGCCGGAGGAATGGATCGACGGTCTCCGCTGGGCTTCTCTGTGGCGAGCAGGTGATGAATGGAGCAGCGATGAAATAAACACCAAATAACTGCACGCGCGTCTAGTTGAGAAGCCCGGGGTTGTATGTCCACTTAGTGATGTTAAAAAAATATATGGTCTTTCTCTTCCTCTTTGTGTTTGCGCTCAAGGTTCTAGCGGTGGAGAGAGAGAGAGAGATCCTTTCCTTTCACTCTAGAGAATTCATCAGCGTCTTACCGCCTCCCTCCCTCCCTCCCTCCTCATTATACTGAACACACACATACTGGAAGAACAGAGACCCCTAGCGGCGGCTTTCAGATTCACCTCTTCAGACTGTAGAAGAGAACGTCATCGCGATTAATCGCATCCAAAATAAAAGTCTTTGTTTACATAATATATGTGTGTGTGTACTGTGTACATTTATTATGTATATATAAATACACACACTTACAGTATATATTTCGAAATATTTACATGTATTTGCATGCATATATTTATATTCATATAATTGATATTATATATAAATATATTTCAAATATAAACATAACATATTTTTCCAAAATATATACATACATGTGTGTGTATTTATATATAAATAATCAATATACACATTACACACACATATATATTATGTAATCAAAAAGTTTTTTTTTGGATGCGATTAATCGCGATTAATCATTCAACAGCACTAGTTTTAATATATTAAAATAATTTAATAATAATAATCTTTATATTTTTATTATGTATGTATATATATATATATATATATATATATATATATATATATATATATATATATATATACTGTAGATTAATGTAAAGCTTTTTAAGTAATATACTTTAAAACAGTATACTTACATGTTACCTGAATATAACTGTATATTACCTAATTGCATGGCATTTACAATAAAATAAAAATGTATTTAAATTCGTAATGAATACAATTTTCTGAACGTATAGTTTCATAATTTCTTCTGTTGTCTTTGAAATATGGTTAAAGTGTTCCTGCTGAATGTAGCAAAAACTACATTTTATAGTCATTATTTTATAGTCAAATGCATAGTAATTTCTAATTAAACCCCGTGTGCCATGCATTTAAATACATGTATAATTACACATTCGCAATAATGAAGTTGCAATTCAGTACATTTCAAATATATTAACTTTATACATACTGGTAAAAATGTTAGCCTGAATGCACTTTAAGTCGCTTTAAATAAAAGCGTCTTCTTAGATGCATAAATGTAAATATAAATGTAGGTTAATATAAAATAAACGGTGGACTTTAAAATGTTCGAAAGTACTTAAAAAAAAGGTAGCCTACTTTTAAGCACACTTAAGTGACCTTTCATTAATATTAAATAGAGCTCTGCAAGTAAGCTACAGTTATAAAAATATAGGCTACTTGTAAGATATGAAGTAGTACACTACTAGTACAATAAGGAAGTTTCCGGCACTAAATTAAAAAAGGAGGAAATAACGATTCTTTATCTGACATTTCTGACTTTTTGAGAGGAAAAACGGTCATATTTATGAGATAAATAGTAATTTTTCATGAAGATGAATGATTTCCCATGAGCGCGAACACAGTATGCTCCCTACATAGACGGTATCCTCGCACGCTCCCTAGTGACGCGGCAGGCGCGTCGCGGCCGCAGTGCATGCTGGGATATGGCGAGCGCACTCTGCTCCTCCCCACGTGTTTGAGTGACTACAGCGATCAGAGACATGGCAGCAGCGTCTTTTCTCATCCACACGATCCGCACAAACACAGAAATCTTCACACAGTCCAGCTGAAGAACTTCAAGACAGTTGAACTAACGCTGGGCTCCGAGCGGGGACGCGCACGTCAGCTGACGCACCGCTTAGATCGCGACTTCTGTTGAGTATTGGAGTGTATCAGCGAGGCCTCGGTAAGTGTGTGTCAGATGTGTTCACAACAAGCTAAGATAGTCACAGTGATGTGTCAAGTTACATACGTATAAAAACGTGTATAAACATACAAACATTGCGAATAGTATGAATTTAAAGGCGTTCTGCGCGCGGTTTTTGTTATGTTTATCTGAGGAGGGATGCTAACTCATCTTAGCATCTGCCTCGCCTCTGGCAGATTCCCTTTTATCTCTACTTTATTTAAACTTTTTTACTTTTATATTTCATGTGTTTTACTGTGATGGTATGTATTATAAAGCTGCTGGCTGTCAGTTAATTAGTAGGCCCGAGTCGCCTGCTAATTATCCTGACAAACAGTGATTGATTGATTGACGGGTACAAATGATTAGATTGTTTATGTAACTTACTACATGTGTGTTACGGAAGCCCTTTTTCTACACAATGAAAATTATGATTTAGTAATTAATTATAATAGCACAAATAGCTGAAACTGTGATTACGAGGCAAGAAGTCATTATAACACTTGTTTTTGACTCTTATATGTGACTTCCCCTCACTTTGACTTTTATTCGTAAATACAATGTGTGTTTGTATACACATATATTTCTATGTATGTTTGTAGGGTTGAAGTCCACTAGCAGTCTTCATTATGGCGAGCGGAGACGATGATGATCCTATTATACAAGAGGTATCTTCGATAGGATGATCAAACTGCTGAGTTGTTGTTTTTAGCATCTGTATCATTCTTTTTATTCTCTCTCTCCTTTTAGATTGATGTGTATCTGGCCAGAAGTCTTGTGGAAAAGCTGTATTTGTTCCAAGTAAGAATGACACACAATACATTTCGTCATGTCCGATATCAAAACTGATATCAGAGCTGTTAATATTCATGCATTGGAGTTTAATGAAGGCCAATGACAAATTTGGGGTCAGTATAATATCTTTTTTGCTCACCAAGGCTGCATTTATTTGATCAGAAAAAAAACTGTAAAATTGTGAAATATTATTACAATTAAAAAAAAACAATTCTGTGTGAGTATATCTGTTAAATAGTAATTTATTTCTGTGATGCAGAGCTGTATTTTCAGTCTTCAGTCACATGATCTTTAGAAATCAGAATATGATGATTTGCTGCTCAAAAAGAAAATTTGTTAAAACAATGTTAAAAACAGTGGTGCTGCTTCATATTTTTGTGTTAACAGTGATGCATTTCATTTATACAGTGACACATTTTTAGTTCAAAAATGTTTTGTAACATTATAATTGTTTTTACTGCCACTTTTGATCAATTTGATTTCTTCTAAAAATTATGTATTTTTTTTAATTACTATATTGTAATACAGAGGTCACAACCGATTTGGTTATAGACCGATAATCTTTAAATATCACTAGTTGCATGACTTTTTTTGATCTTTTCCTCTCTAGTATCCAGTGCGTCCTGCTTCTATGAGCTATGATAATGTGACTCATCTGACCGCCAGGATTAAACCCAAGCAGCAGAAGGTAAGCTGCCTGGCTTCTGAAGTTTCTCTTATTAAACACACAGAGCTCACGGTTTTCCTCCTGCTTCCAGGTTGAACTGGAGGTGGCCATGGACACCATGAGTCCAAACTACTGCCGCAGTAAAGGCGAGCAGATCGCGCTCAATGTGGACGGCACGTCTTCAGAGGACCCCAGCGTCTACTCGACGTGAGGAGCATCAGCCTTTCTGATGTTTACAGCCAGACTCTGCTGTTCACAGTTTCAATCTGTTCCTTCTGCTTACAGGAAAATGATGGACAAGCAGGCGTTCTCCTCGATCCAGGCGACCATGAACACGTCCCGCTACGCTGCGGCTGTGTTTCACAAAGGTTGGCTTTTGCAGCATTGCGTTCCTGTGGAGTAGAAGCAGTTAGCGTGAATGGTGTGATGTGATGATCTGTTCTTGATGTTTTGGTGGCAGGAGAGCTTCATCTCACTCCGCTGCAGGGAATCCTCCAGATGAGACCCAGCTTCACTTACCTGGATAAAGCTGACACTAAACACAGAGAAAGAGAGGCGGCCAATGAAGGTGCTTTGGGCTCACTTCTGGTGTTTATACGGTCTAGATTTGATCTTAGAGGGCAAATGAAGATTATATATGATACATTGTTTTTTCTCAAATCAGAAAAATTTACAGCATTGAGAGGAACATAAACATTACATGAAATCAAAAATAAAATGAAAGCTTTTTATTTAATTTCTCATTTTAATTTAGTTTAACTCGATTTAAAACTGAATTAAAAAATTAATAAACACTATATAGATGTATATTTAAAAATAATTAAATTTTCACACATAACTATACATGTCGTGAAATGCTTTTTTCAACTCTCTAAACATAAAACAAATTGAACAGAAAAATAAACAAAACATCAGAAATAGTTTTAAAACTAAAAAATATATAGAAAATAATTGGTAGATATATAGATACAATGTACCAGCACATAAAAAAATAAAAGCTTGCTGATTTAAGGTTTAAAAATGTTGAAAATTTATAGAAAAATTAAAAAAGCAAAAATTGAATTGTTTTTGTATTTTAAAACAATTGTATTTTTATTCAAAAATGCTAACAAAAGTATATATATATATATATATATATATATATATATATATATATATAAACAAAAAGTGCAATAATACGATTGGTGCTATTATTGATTATTTTATTTTTGTAGTTATATTTAATGGGTCAAACTATGTGCAGTGTGAGCACCAAACCAGATCTCAAGGTGAAAACCAGACTGGAAAACTGAATAATTAATTATCCTGTAATTCTCACTGTGCATGATTAAGATGAACTAATGAGTGTGTGACGTCTGCAGCTGGAGACTCTTCTCAGGACGAGGCAGAAGAAGATGTAAAACAAATCACTGTAAGACTTCATGCAGTTGTTTTCTTTTTTGGAAAGTATAGAATAAAAATGCTGAATCATGATCTGTGCTCATCGCTCGTATTGTTTACTTGCCCTTTCACCAGGTGAGGTTTTCCCGGCCCGAGTCAGAACAGGCCCGTCAGCGCCGCATCCAGTCCTACGAGTTCCTGCAGAAGAAACAGGCCGAAGAGCCCTGGGTTCACCTGCATTACCACGGTATCAAGGTGTGTGTGATCATGTGACCCACTGCGGCACGCCGATAACCGCTTAATATTGGTCCATTATTTTATCGTGATTATAATGAATCACGAATTCCATGTGAAGCTGAAGCCAGCGAGTGAAATGTCCACTCCGCTGTGAACTCATCATAGGAGAGTCTCAATGACAATGCAGCGCCTTCAGGGCCGGATTAAGACCAAATTAGGCTTGATGACGCAGCGCAAAAAGGGCCTTTTTTTCTCTGCATTGGTGCATGTTCATTCGACACTCAAGCGCCAGCATGCTTAGCCTTTCCTGCCCAAATGAGGACTGCAGCTCTCCTTTGATTATTACCAACTTTGAGAAGCTCTGCTCACCGGGGACATTGGTCATCATCATGCACCGATAGATGCACAACCCAATTTCGACATTTGGAAACGTCTGAGAAAGATTCAGCGATGACAAAAGCTCGTACAAGCTTTGCTGATTCGTTCACCGTCACCGGTTTCTGAGTGCATGAATGCAGCAAACTGTATCAGATAATTTTGACCGATTTAATAATCAGTTAAAACGGTTTAAAAAGTCATTTATTTATTTTCAGTAAATTATCAAAATATTTAAAAAGGTTTGCTGCATGGTTCAAATATGCTACGCGTATATATATATATATATATATGGAGAGAGAGAGAGAGAGAACTTGTATAGCCTATACGTTAGAGAGAAAAAAAAATATTTCATTCAGAAATAGACATAATGCAGACACAAAATGTTTACAAACATCAGGCTATAATAAACACTAGGCTATTTTGTATAATCATTTGTCATTCAAATACATTGTGAATACAGAAACTTTGATTTAGTGTCGAATGAGAGACCCGCTGGTTTCAGTTTCGTTTTAGCCTAAATTAATTAGTTTTATTTTGTCGTTAATATTGCTATAGCTTCTTGTATTTTTAATTCTTGTTCTTTTCTAAATACTGTTAATTGAAATGATTTGTTGTGGAGTGAGGGGAACTAAAATAGCCCAGCGGAGCTTCTCAAATTTCCCGGAAGCTGAACAGTTTTCATTTGCTATATTAACCTCAAAATAATTCTTAGAATGAAATTTGGAGTCCAACCTTCGGACGCATATACAGCGTTACTTATTATACATTTACTATTATTCTATATTCTTTATATTAAATATTCGGAAGTAATAGGGCTAATAAAATGTGACGTGAGCCGTGACTTTTTTTTTTTTTTTTTTTACTCTCAAAACGCAATCTTATAATGTTTTTCTTTTTTTCTTTTAACAATGCAGCAAACATTTTTAAATATCTTACAAATGCTTTGTCTTTAAAGTGTTGTTAATTTTCTTAATTTCAAGTGAACCGATTGAATATATTTTGTTTTCAAGCCCTGGATAATATTATCAAAGTTTTGTTTTTATTACAGTACAGAACAATTACATAGTACATGGTGATAATAATAGCATTATTATTATTAATAAAGTTTTTAAAGAATACTGCAAATGTTTGGAACAAATAGTGAAATGTTTATATCACAGTTCAAATCGTAATATTGTATAATGGCAAAATAATTGCAGTGCCATGTAATTTTTAAGATGTACAGCCTTCATAAAAAATATTAAAAAAATTATTCCAATAGAGATTAATCACCAAGAGAGATGTGAAGCTGTAAACATTAAGCAATAAATGAACTGCAGTGTTTAATTATTGAGAAATTAGCCTGTAATTTCAGCTAATATTTAATCTGGAATCGTTCAGTGTGTATTATATTATTCATGCATTCTCTTTGATTCTGATTGGTCGTCAGGACGGACGTTCTGAGCACGAGCGCCAGTATCTTTACTGCCAGGCCATGGACACGGCAGAAAACACAGAGCTGGTCAAAACACCACGGTGAGTGCCTTCTGTCATTAAAACTGGAGGATCAGTTTATGAAATATGTGTGTTCATCTGATGTCCTTTTGTTCTGTCCTCAGTGAATATCTGTCCATGCTCATGCCTCCATTGGCTGAAGAAAAAGCGTAAGTAGAAGCTCATTGAGTAGGATGCAGCGAGGCGTGTTTCCTCTTCTTATGTTGTCATCTGGTCCTCCAGCACCAAGCCCATGGGTCCCAGTAACGTGCTCTCCATGGCCCAGCTCCGCACGCTGCCTCTGGGGGATCAGGTCAAGACGCTGATGAAGAACGGTGCGTCATTGTTTATGGTCTGATTCAGGCATCCTCAAATAGAGAGGAACGCAATCTGGTTCCAACCGAGCTGTGAGACACAATGACATGAAGTAGCACCAATATTTCTACTCTCAAAACATGTTTTTGTTATGGTGGTGTAAAAGTACATTTATAACCGTTGCATAAAGCATTTTCAAAACACGCAGTGAATTCCCCAGGGGAATGCTTTCTGTCTCTATATGACGGTTTTCTTTTGCTTGTAGTGAAGGTGATGCCGTTTGCCAATCTGATGGGGCTGCTGGCCTCAGGAACAGACTCCACCGCAGTGCTGCGCTGCATCCAGCAGGTGGCGCTGCTCGTCCAGGGCAACTGGGTCGTGAAGAGGTCAGGATGGCGTTTGTGGAGTTAATGCATCATGTTTTAGTAGCTGAAGTGCTCAAATTGTGCGTGTGCGTTCTTTGTCTTTGACAGTGACGTGCTGTATCCCAAAAACACCTGTAGTTCCCTCAGCGGCGTTCCTGCTGAAGTGCTCTGTCGCGGGCGAGACTTCGTGGTCAGTCTATATTTTGATTTTCTCCACATGAACGGATTGTGTCGTACAATTACAGAGATCATTAGCTCTCTATATGCACGTTTAAGTGCAATCTGCCCTTTAGTTAATATTAAGGTCCACGCTGCAATAGAAACAAGTTTACTTACAGTTAAGGTAGAGCAAGGATATATAATAGTGGCACTGTCCTATGATTCAATTTACACACGGACAGCAAGACATAAAAGATTCATTAATAGCAGGAGTACTTACAGTAGCCATAAACCTAAAAGTAAAATGTTAATAGTTAAAAATAAAAACATTATTTATATATAAGAGTAGTATATAGCATGTCATCCAGCAGCGTTCACAAGTCTATGGGTGAGATTTTACATTTTTCATCTTTTTCTTCTCTCTTTTGGTGTGTGAGAAATACAGGGCCTGATATGATTCCTGTGTCCTGGTTTTGATATTTGGGGATCTGAAAAGTGTTGCTTTCAGTATGTTTGCTGATTTCATAAACACGTTTCATACTGTATTTTCAGATGTGGAGATTCACTTCAGAACGAACCCTGATGAGAAAAGAGGTCGCTGCCATCATAAAGGTTTGTGTGCTGGATAAAAAGAAGAGCACGGGTATAACAGAAGGTGGCGCTGTAATGACATGAGCGATGTTTTACCCCTTATAGTCTGACAATGAAACCTGGTTCATACAGTTTATCAAGTAAAAGCTCTTTTAGTGTAAGTGTACAAGCGTCTAACTTCAGCTGCTGATACTCGTTTCAAATCTTTCCTGATTGTGAGTCAGAATAAGGTCAGTAATATCTCCAGATGAACTCTTCCTGGACTGAAGCAGCTCAGCTTTACTTGATTCTCCATCAATCATGTTTTAGAGTCTCAAATCTGATCCTCAGGAGCGTTTGTTTCTCTCAGTTAGCATTGGATTGCATTGCATTATATGTTTGGATCATTTAAGACATATTTAGTTTTTGCTTCATATTCTCACTGTCAGAGCCTGATGTATCATATGATGCTTCACAAAAACACAGATGCATATATTTATAAGTGACCCTGGAGCACAAAACCAGTCTAAAGTGTGAATTTTTTTAAATTGAGATTTATACATCATCTGAAAGCTGAATAAATATGCTTTCCGTTGATGTCTGGTTTGTTAGGAGAACAATATTTGGCAGAAGTCTGGAATCTGAGGGAGCAGATAAATCGAAATATTGAGAAAATCATCTTTAAATTTGTCCAAATGAATTCTTAGCAATACATATTACTAATCAAAAATTAAGTTTGATATATTTACAGTAGGGAAATTAGAAAATATTTTCATGGAACATGATCTTTACTTCATATCCTAATGATTTTTGGCATTAAAGAAAAGTGGATAATTTTGACCTGTACTATGTATTGTTGGCTATTGATTCCAGAAACTCAAGGCTTTTCTGCTACGGGTCACATATATGTATGTATATGTGTCGTCCTCTGATGTTTTTCTCTGTCATGTGACCACAGCTTCCTCCAGAGGACGTTAAGGACTTCCTGGAGCAGATGTCTGTCCCTCGATTGAACCGAGGCTGGGAGTTCCTGTTGCCCACGGACCATGATTTTGTCAGAAAGCATCCTGATGTGGCTCAAAGGCAGCACATGCTTTGGATGGGCATTCAGTCCAAGTATGACCATACCTCGCACCCACAAAACACTTCAGAATAATGGTCCATTAACGTTAGTGAACTACTTCAGTTAACATGATCGAAGCGAAAACAATCCTACTACAGCATTTATTAATCTTAGTTGATGTTAATTTCTACATTTACTAATGCATTATTCAGATCAAAAGTTGTGCTTGTTAATATTAATGCACTGTGAATTAGCATGAACTAACAATGAATAATTGTATTTTCATTAACTAACATTAACAATTAATGTAATGTTCATTGTTTGTTCATGTTAATTAATGAATTAACCAACATTAACTAATGGACCATTATTCTAAAGTGCTACCGTACAGGGTTACAACAACATGAACATTTGAACTAATGCTTTAGTGAAATAGGATAAATAACAGGATATTAAAGATATCATACACAGTTTGGTCTTAATAGGAAGTGAGCATCTCATTCTCCCAGTGTTTTTCTAAATAAACACCATGTTGCAGGTTGGAAAAAGTGTTTAACTTCTCCAAAGATGACTTTGTGCCCAAAAAGGATGCTCAGATGGGTATGTTCCAACTTCATGCTTGTGTAAAATGTGTGTCTGTGTGTGTGTGTGTGTGGGTGGGTTCTACATACATATATAAGAATGCTTAATGTTTTTAAAAATCTTCTCACCAAGACTGCATTTATTCGATCAAATTTAAAACCATGTAAAACATCTGTTTTCTTTGTGAATATCTGTTAAAGTGTAATTTATTTCTGTGATGCTCCGCTGTATTTTCAGCATCATTCCTCCAGTCTCCAGTGTCACATGATCTTCAGAAATCAGTATAATATGATGATTTACTGCTCGAGAAACATTTCTGATTATCATCAATGCTGAACACAGTCGTGCTGAACAATACGTTTGTGGAATTCCATGAGGATTTTTTTTTTCCAGGACTCTTTGATGAGCAGAAATATCAAAAGAACAGCATTTGTTTGAAATCGAAATCTTGTGTAACATTATAGACGTCACTTTTGATCAATTCAATGCATCCTTGCCAAACTAAACCTTCTAAACCGCATTGTTTCTGCAGAGCCCGTTCACGTCAGCGGAGACCAGCGTCTGAAGTCAGCGAAGGAGAACGCTAGAGAGAACCAGTCGGTCATGCAGAGGGAGCTGGACGCTCGTAGACTGAAGGCGTCCAGAAACACAGGCTCGTCTGGAGACTCTGCCGCCCCGGTGCAGGTCAAGCAGGAGCCCGTGAGTGACTCTGAAGAGCCCATGGACACGTCAGGTCCACTCACAAACGGCTCGATCAATGGTTACCCTGACTCTACCTCGCTGGCCTCGGACCCTCGTAATGGACACGGTCACTCCTTCACCCCGGAGCTCCAGGACTTCGTGAGGAGCACCTTCCGGAAGCACTATGTGTTGTGTCTGAGTGAAGTGAAGAGGCTGTTTAACCTGCATCTGGCCAGTTTACCCACAGGTCACTCGGTGTACGGCCACGTGACGGACCGCATGCTGCAGGACACCATCCTCCAGAGCCAGTGCAAGCAGATCCTGGTGCCTGTAAGTACTGGGGACGATGGGCCTTTCAGAGGATGCTAAAACAAGTATAGATGCACTGATTTTAATACAATTATAAGCCCAGTTTAGATTGATTCAACAATTAAAATATGCTCTATGGTTTGTCAATAGTTACATTTATTCATTTTAGCAGATCAAAAACTAAGCTACATCATTAACCACACAGTGATTTTAATGCAATTGATTTTTTTTTACCATTATTTTATTACATAAATAAATTGGTGACACAAGTTTAGAATCCATTTCTAGTTATGAACCCTCTCCCTGCCATTGACGGGGTATCTCATCAATTAAGAGACAACGCTTTGGCCATTGAAAATGCTCTAGTTTGATAAAAATGCATTTTCTCATTTTTTTGTCCAAAATGTATCTCTGATGAAACCTCTTTGCATTCAAGTAAATGCATGAAGATAAAATAAAAGTTTTTTGTTTCTTGGTTGGTTTATAAGCAGAGGCTTGGTTCTTTATTTTGATATATTAGCTCATATTTTAATAGAAAGTATTCTGAGGTGCCGTCACATTTAGGTGAAAGCCATGTGTGGAGAGAGTAGCACGCACAAAAGAATAGTTTTTCAGATGTCTTGCACTGTTGGTCAGGTATTTTACATAATATTATATTATATTTGGATGTAATTGACCAGTGCCAGTGATGTTCGCATCTCTAAGAAGAGCAGAACTGTTTTCTGTTAGTTTATGGCTTTAACTGACTTAAGTCTATGTCTGTCCTGTTCATTAAGTTAATGTGTTTGATTTTAAGATGCGGTCTGGTTCTTTATTCTTAAGGTTAATAGGATTAAGGGTGTGTGTGTGTGTGTGTGTGGCTGGTAAACAGTACTTATGTAACTACTCCTAATGGAGTTAAAGCTCTTTACAAATGAGTCCAGACTCATTTCTGAGCGTCTTAATGATGTGGTCCTGTGTCTTTGATTCTTAAAACAACACAAAGGCTATATCATGATGCCAGGATGTACTTACACACATAGTTAGAATGCATTTCTTTACAGTGTCTTAGTTGCATTATAAGCATTGTGTCTCCAAATTGTCTGAACTGTGAGCTGAATTAACGTTCTCAAAGAAATTGGTGCTGTTTAGGGCTTGTGATGAAGTCAAATATAGATTGTGTGTGTGTGTGTGTGTGTGTGTGTGTGTGTGTGTGTGTGTGTGTGTGTGTAGTTTCCTCCTCAGAGCAACGCTGCAGCAGATGAGCAGAAGGTCTTTGGTCTGTGGGAGAGCGGAGAAACCTTCGACAAGGTGATTCCTGAGAGCTGATTTTCAGTTCTTTGCATGTTAATTGTGATTTTGAGAATTTGAGAAAGCTTCTGTTTTCTCCGCAGCACCGGCAGGTTCTGTTTGAGATCTTCATGAAGAACTATCGCGTCAGGAGAAACGTGATCCAGACGCGGCTCACGCAGGAGCTCGGGGACGCGGTCACCAAAACAGACCTGGACCGACTGCTCAAGGTGCCATTACTGGATTTCATTCATAAAGTTAAAACATAGAAACTATAAATGCTTAATTTAAAACTGGTGCATAACCTTCTAGTATTTCATCATTTTTCCAAAACATTTTTCCAAAATAAGTGTTTGACAAACAAACAAAAAGTAAATATCAAATTACAAGCAATAAATTGGCTAAAAATTAAACTGTCTCTGTTTTTTTGCATGTCAACTTTAAAAACATTTTTTTTTTTTTTTTTTTTAAGTAAACATTGCTATACACTTGGAAAAACAGTGAGAAAAAGTACTTTTTCAAATATATTGTTAGACAAAGACGATCAGGAAAATAAAATTGCAAGTAAAAATAAATCACCAGAAAAACCTTTTGCACACTCATGAGACAACAAATAGAAAGGTTCATATATATTATAATGGTGATGCAATATTTCAGACATACAATATAGCAAAGTTTTATTTTCAAAATACATTTTTTTAAACAATGTGTATTTATAAATAAATTTAGCCTTCAAGTATTTTTCTGTTAAGTTAAGATTTGCCTCAAACTAATTTGCTTCTTATCAGTAGTTGTTAAGGTTGGATTAGGCATGTAGCTGAAGTGTTTAGAAGCACTAATAATCCACCAATATGTTAAAAACAGGAATGATAATAAGCAACTAGTCCCTGTATTAAAGTGTTAGCATGTGATTTGTATAGTTAACCGTTAGTACAGTGTGACGTGTTGAAGTCAGACTCTGCTGCTGTTGTTTGCTTCAGGAGTGCTGCATGAGTTTGGGAGGGATGTGGTATCTGAAGGGAACCGTTCCCTCCTGACAGAACATCTGGAGCGCCGCAGGTCCTGTCAATCACACGTCTCCCGAGTGACCAGGAGCCAACACACCAACCAATCACTGCCCTCGGCTGACCCCAGCGGCCCGGGGACACGCCCACTCCGGAGCATCTGCTTACGTTAACCCTTACATCCGGTCACATGAGCATCTCACCAAAAGGGCTGAAGATTCATCCGATCCTGCGTTTGAGGAACATTTCAGTACAAGGAAAGGAGTCAGTTATGCTGGGTTTCTTTTGTTTTCTTTTTATGACCTTATATGACAGTAGGCATTGCTAATAAAAATGACAGGAGATCATGATTCAACTCATTTTCTCCTGCTTGTGGCCTTCGGGGGATTGTCGGCAGATTTTGCTCTTATTTCTTACCTTTAGCTGACTGAAAAAAGATGTTTGGTTCAAAATCGTTTTCTTGATTTTATTGCATGAGGATTTTTTTTTTTTTTTTGTATTTTGCCCCACGTTTAAGAATGGCTTTACTGTAACCGAAAAAAAAACACACAGGATGTGGGATACGGACAGATTTGAAGAGCTCTAGATGATAATAAATCCTCTGAAATATTAATTGCTCAGCTCTGATTGGGTCAGATGAAGACTTTGAAGCTCCTGTTGAAAATGTTTACAGCTCTGACAACCAAAGTGTAACGGTGGATGATTCTGGAGCGGTTTAGATCGGTCCAAACAGACAAACCCTGTAAATCTAATATATGGATCGATGCTCATGAATATTTATTGGACATGAAGGGAGATCGACATCGGCTCTGAATGACATTTGCAGACTTGTCCGTTTTATTTCAGACCGTTTATGGCATTCTGCATAAATGCTGAAGCAATTTAAAAATGAATTAATAAAAAATGCATAATGGTTACACTTTTTTTTTTTTTTTTTTTTCCTTCTCTCATCATGCAAGTGATCTGGGATTATTGCTCAACTTGCTAAACTGTGTTTGGGTGTGAAAGAAAGTGCCTCTTAGTTATTCAGGGTAAATATTCTATCAGTATGATTTGCAATCTTACAGTTCTGACTGGAATCACATGCCCGTTTGTCTCTTCCAGGTCTGCACATAAAGCGTTCACTGTCCGTCTGTTTATTAAGCATTCCACATATTCATATTCTGGATCATCGTTGCCAAGTCTGTACAGTCACACACTCAAACAGCAGAGAACCCCAAATCTGACCTTTTTTATTTGTATGCTATTCTGAATAAATGTTACAACTGACATCTTCAAAAATCGTTTTATATTTTATCCTACAAAAGACTATTTGCATTCAGTTATTGATTCAACTGCAGTGACGTTATCAGATGA
Organism: Carassius carassius; assembly: GCF_963082965.1. Taxonomy (NCBI): domain Eukaryota; kingdom Metazoa; phylum Chordata; class Actinopteri; order Cypriniformes; family Cyprinidae; genus Carassius; species Carassius carassius. The sequence continues at coordinate 2,038,433 of NC_081794.1, forward strand.
GAACAATAAACTGAGCTGAAAAATCAAACTTATATTGTCTTCTGTAGATCTGATTTACAGCTGAAATTGATTTCATGATTCTACAGCATTCACACGGTTATTTATATATATTTTTTAAGATGCTTTAAAGCAAATTGTCATTTTAGTTTAAGCTGTCCTTTTTACAGTGTATTTATACAATTAAACACTAAATAACTTTAATATCACTAATTGGTTATATCTATATGGTCTGGTTTATATTTAGTTGCATGCAATTATGCATTATCTGCTGTTATAACTAATAAAAATGTAACAAGCACACTAAAATACAGCGTTATCAACATCTGTTTTTCATCTTAATTTATATTAGAAAATACTGAGCAAGGCTAAAACAAAAGCAGCACTTTGTTAATTGATGAACACGAATGCTCAGTTAACTCCGAAAGTGTCATCCTCAGTAGAACGAGGGCTGTACTTTTTGTTTTTGATTTTAATGTACACTTACACAATCTTTGGTTACTGATTACATTACAGTACTTTATATTTCTACCAATATTCTAGAAATGTTTTTTTTTAGGTCTCAAAATAAGTTTATACGTTTCCTTAAATTCTACCTAGTCTAAGCTTTTGTGATTTTTTCCATTTTAAATACAAACCAGTGCTATCTGTAATGTGCAGTGCATCTGTATTGAAGATAACAGATGGCACCTATCAGCCTGATAAATACATCACCTAATGCTGCGATGTCACTCAAATCTTATCAAGGGCCTTGATTAGAAGCAGAAACTGAAGACGATGTTCTCTGATGTCCAAGAGTCTGGGTGGAAAGTCCATTTATGTGCAGTATACAGTTCAGTCTTGTCATTTGCACCGATACAGGTGAAAGTTCACATGCAAACACTCAACTGGAGACACTTGCCCTCTTATGAGGTTATGAATGAATGGTACAAACAGCGTTGAGACTGAAACACGTCAACTAGCGGTGTCACAAAGTTCAAGTGCCAATCAAATGTAAGATAATGGAATTCCTTTAACAGATGCAACAAATGCACAGATCAGTAATCACTAAAACACTAGACTTTATTGCACAGAGCTAAAGTAAATATATCTTCACAATTCAAAAGAGACCATATCATTTTCACATCATGATTATTGCATTTTATTATTTTCATGGCAGATAAGCACTGTTTAACATTACTGTAATGCAGACAAACACATGATATATATATATAAATGATAAAACATCTAGACATATTTGTGTTCATCTAATGTTTGCATCTATAATTTACAGTGATTTTTATTTGTTTCTAGTCAGGGTGATTTTTTTAAAGGAAAACTTCTGTACACAACTGTAAGTATTACAACAACCTTTACAGAGCCCAATTTTAATTACTATATTCTTCTCAGATCATTAAATAAGATTCATTGACATGTTTAAATTTGCAGAACAGGCTATATTGTATTTTTTATTTTACTTTTATTTTATTTGTAATGTTTTCCTCCTGATTATGTAGTAATATATAAGCTGAAAATGTTATTTTTGTGAGATTCACTCCACTATAAATACACGAAGTCGACAAAGATTTACTGTTTGCTTCAGAAATCAGTTACAGTACATTTAAGTTTACAGAAATATTTCCAAAAGTGCGTAATATACACGTTATAGACGCAGATCGGTGCCTCATTCAACCTGACCGGGCTTGACCCTGTTCTCCTTCAGGTCCTTTTTGCTCTTTTGGATAAAGGTGAAAATCTCCTGAAACAGGGCCTTGTACTCGGGCTGCTGGGAATCGTTCTGTGTGTTTACACCGGGCGAGTGTGTGTGCGTTTGGCTGTTTTTTTGCTTCTCTGTACACATCCCACCCTGGCAGCGGCGCAGCAGCGTTTCGTATTTCTCCTGCAGGGCAGTGTATTGAGCATCCACCTCATTTAGCAGAGAGATACCATGATGCTTCACTGCAGGCTGCTTTTCACTAAGCAACTGACTGCTGTGCTGCAGGCTCCGCCCCCTGTGTACAGCCACACCCACCTCAGCATCCAATGGGAGGAACACGTTATCTTCGCTCGAGCGCAAAAGTAGGCGGAGCTCCTGGGCTTCAGCCTCCGTCTCGGCCAGGCGCTCCTTGTAGACTCCGAGCAGCGCCACTTTGGGCTCCAGCTGGCTGAGTTCATGCACCAGAGCATCAGCTTCCAGCTCGGCCGTCTGTCTCAGAGCGCGCTCAGTGTTCAGCTGCGCCTGCAGGGAATCAACTGAGCGCTTCAGCTCCCAGTACTCGTCTTGTTCCTCACGCTTCAGTGACAAGCGGCTGGTGGAAACAGAGGGCTCATGGGAGACGTACCTGAAATACATGCAGCATGGTTAGAAATCAGAGCCGTTGGTCAGATAACTGAAGATCCAAGTGGTATAATTCATGTTAAAAACAACAACAGACTTCACTGAAATCTGGTGCTGTATAGACTAAAATATTCTGTAAAATATTTACATTTTCTGAGGTCTACCAAAAGAATATTCAATTTGAAAAACTGAAGTATGGGACTTAAAGTGTTAAATATAAAGACACAAACAACAAAGTCGCAATTGTTAGATATAAAGTCGCAGTTGAAGTCGGAACTATTCTATATAAAGTCTCAATTAAAAAAAATGAAGTCACAATTATTAGATATAAAGTCGCAAATTATAAACAATGCAGTTGCAGTTGCGATTGTTAGTTATAAAGTTGCATTTGAAGTCGCAACTATTAGATATAAAGTCGCAATTGAGAACAATGAAGCCTCAATTGTTCGATATAAAGTCTCAATTAAAAAAAATGAAGTCACAATTATTAGATATAAAGTCGCAAATTATAAACAATGCAGTTGCAGTTGCGATTGTTAGTTATAAAGTTGCATTTGAAGTTGCAACTATTAGATATAAAGTCGCAATTGAGAACAATGAAGCCTCAATTGTTCGATATAAAGTCTAAATTACCATAAAGTTGCAATTGTTAGATATAAAGTTGCAATTTAGAGAAATAAGTCACAATTGTTGGATTTAAAGTCACAGTTATGAACAATTAAGTCACAATTGTGAACAAATGTAAACAACTGTGTAATTGTTAACAAAAAAGTCACAATTGTTAGATATAAAGTCGCAATTCTGAACAATGCAGTCGCAACTATTAGATATAAAGTCGCAAATTATAAACAATGAATTTGAGATTGTTAGCTATAAAGTTGCAGTTGAAGTCGCAACTATTACATATAAAGTCACAATTAAGAACAATTAAATCACAACTATTAGATATAGAGTCGCAACTAAGAAAAATGAAGTCACAATTGTTAGATTTAAAGTAACAATTACGAACAATTAAGTCTCAATTGTGAATAAATGTAAACAATTGTGTAATTGTTAACAAAAAGTCACAACTGTTAGATATAAAGTCGCAGTTGAAATCGCAACTATTACATATAAAGTTGCAATTAAGAAAAATTAAGTACAATTGTTAGATATAAATTCTAAATTACAATAAAGTCACAATTATTAGATATAAAGTCGCAAATTATAAACAATGAAGTTTCGATTGTTACTTATAAAGTTGCAGTTGAAGTCACAACTATTAGATATAAAGTCGCAATTAAGAACAATGAAGCCTCAATTGTTCGATATAGTCTAAATTACCATAAAGTTGCAATTGTTAGATATAAAGTCACAGTTATGAACAATTAAGTCACAATTGTGAACAAATGTAAACAACTGTGTAATTGTTAACAAAAAAGTCACAATTGTTAGATATAAAGTCGCAATTCTGAACAATGCAGTCGCAACTATTAGATATAAAGTCGCAAATTATAAACAATGAATTTGAGATTGTTAGCTATAAAGTTGCAGTTGAAGTCGCAACTATTACATATAAAGTCACAATTAAGAACAATTAAATCACAACTATTAGATTAAAAGTCACAACTAAGAAAAATGAAGTCACAACTGTTAGATTTAAAGTAACAATTACGAACAATTAAGTTGCAATTGTGAATAAATGTAAACAATTGTGTAATTGTTAACAAAAAGTCACAACTGTTAGATATAAAGTCGCAGTTGAAATCGCAACTATTACATATAAAGTTGCAATTAAGAAAAATTAAGTACAATTGTTAGATATAAAGTCTAAATTACAATAAAGTCGCAATTGTTAGATATAAAGTTGCAAATCTAAACAATGATGTCGCAATTGTTAGATTTAGAGACACAATTATGAACAATTGTGTAATTGTTAACAAAAAGTCAACTGTTAGATATAAAGTTGCAATTACAAACAATGCAATCACAACGTTTTAAAAATTAACTCTAAGACATGAAGCCACAATTACGAACAACAAAGTCGCAATTGTTAGATATAAAGCATAAATTACAAGCAATAAAGCCATATTTGTGAACAAAAAGTCACAACTGTTAGATATCAAGTTGCAATTGTTAGATTTAAAGTCGCAATTATGAACAATGAAATCACAATTGTAAGATATAAAGCCTAAATTATGAGTAATAATGCTATATTTGTGAACAAAAATGTCACAACTGTTAGATTTAAAGGTGCAATTACAATAAATTAAGTTGCAATTTTTAGATGTTAAGTTGTAATTATGAACAATTAAGTCACAATTAGATAATATAAATATAAAATTTGCAATTGCAAGAAATACATTTTGAAGTTTGAGATATAACTATTGTGAGAGTGAACATTGCAACTGTGAAAATTGTGAAATCTGAATGTTTTTTCGTAGAGTTGCATGTAACACAATACATATATTTCCCTTTTCGTGCGTCAAATAACTCTATCCATGTCACCTCCAGCAGATTAAGCGGAGTCTGGCAGGAATATAAATGTGTGGGTTAAGTTCTGCTAAGCCTGAAACCTACGAATGAAAAGAAGCTAATTTGTTTCTTTACTAATCCACTTGACCGTGATCGTTTAAAGGCCACTAGTTTCAAGTACTTGACCTACTGTAGCACGAAACACAGTGGGGGTTTAAAATATGCAAAAATGCATTGCAGAAACCCACTTGTGCAACTGAGAGTTGTCCTCGCAGCATGTGAGACCCTGAACACTGTCAGGATCACTGGACCGGGTCTGTTCAGCAGAATCCAGCTTCAGCTTCTGCATGTCTCTGTGTAGCTCCTCCACCTGAGTCTGCAGCCCTTCCACCATCTCAGTGAGCCTGCCGACAGGAAATACACATTTTCACCTCAGCTTCATGCATTCCCTTCCCATCGTTTCTAAAGTCTTACCCTTCCATCTTCATCTGAGCCGCTCTGTTCTCCAGCACCAGGCGTTGGTTTTTCAGCTCCAGGTCTTGTGCGGTTGAATCCAGCTGCTCGTAGAGTTTAGCCTGCTGATCGTTCGCCGACCTCAGCATATCCACCTGTTTAGAAAGATACTAGACAGAGGAGAAAGAAACATTAGACTGAACTCACTGACAAGTTCTGATAGCTGTGTCTATCTCATTTGCATAAAGGCTTTTTCTCAGTTATTCTTAGCAGGATGTAAATCTAAGATATACATCCATTATATTGCCTTTTAAGAGAAGTCTAAACCAAGTTCTAGCTGTAGATTCATTCACTTAAGCAATTTAACTATTATATAATGGCTATCAGTTTGTTCTTTGCAAATATTGACACTAAGTGAAAATCTGGCACAGTATCTGAAATATTAGGCAATGCATTCTCTATTTATGGCCTTTAGATACAACGCATTTAGATATCTGTCTATTTCTGTGAGTACTGTGTTTTAAAATGATTTATCACTGCGTGGAACAGACAAAGATTTATACAACCATAAAATCAACTGATTAGAATGTAGATGGAGGAACTATCCAAAGAACCATGCCAATAAAAGACTGCTTTTCTGTGCATATGGTTTTTGTTTAATCAGAACAGAGGGTTTGTAGATAGATGGTGGTTATTTAACCATGTTAATGATGAGAGGCATTACCTCTATCTCCTGTATCTGTTCCTGGTTGGTGATGTACATCTGTTGGAGAGTCTCTTCTAAGTCTCTGTTCTGCTCCAGTAAATTTTTACCCAATTCTGCGGCCAAATGAAGATCTGCATGAAAAAGATGAGGAAAACATCTAATGGGCAACCAAAACTGAATGCAAAAACACTCAATTAAAATGATTCTGAACCATTTTAATTGACTTTTTTTTTTTTTATTATTGATGCATACAAGTATTTGTGAGTCTGGCTGATGTTGCAATCAGTTGAGCATCGGTTCTCTGGTGGTGTTTGGTAACTTCTCCTTTTACTTCACAACTCAGGAAACTGATAACCAGTTCACTACAAAGCTGATTTAACTCTTTCATGGCGAATATGTTTTGTCATTCTGTCAGGATGTGGTGGAGAGTCAAGCACACACAACACACACTTCCTGTCACCATCAATGCTGTTTTCATCCAAAAAATAAAATGAAATAACAAATATTTTTTTTCGAAGACTATAATTAAATGGAGACTAAACTGAAAGTGCCCTCTCAGGCAGTGCAGGTTCACAAAAGTTCATCTACCACCTTTTTCATTTAAAAAGTGTTATAAACTTATACTTTTTACAGAAAGTCAGACAGAGAATCACTCACCGTGCTCCAGATCTTGATGATCGTACCATGGTTCCTCCTCTTTGATATCAAATTCTCCTTCTATAATATCTGTGAGCATCTTTAACCAGTCAAGCAGAACCACTGAAGATCCAGTTTTTATGCTAAACTCTAATTTCGAAATGGTTAATGTATAAGCTACTTAATGTCCTTTCAACACATTTATATGATAGATTTATTTTAATTGTTTGAAATTATTTCTCTGAGACGTGTGTATAACGACCGTCTCTGAACAATAATCTGAATCTGTGCTGTGCGCGCGCTCGAGGTGGAACTCAACGGAACGCGCACGCTGTGTGCACGCGCCTGTTATCTGCAGGTGCGCGCCGTGAATAGTGAGCTCTGTAAATATTTTTCCCCCCCGTACACTATATCTGACCAACTTTAGGTAGCTTTAAAAGTTAAACGTTAAAACATAGTTAAGTTGGCTGCAGTTCGGACAGAAGTGGATCAGTACAATCCAAAACAAATGATAATATAATTGCCTTCATGAAATTGTATACATTTATTTTAACTATTAGTTGGTGCATCTTCTTGATGCTATCTATCCATCTATCTATCTATCTATCTATCTATCTATCTATCTATCTATCTATCTATCTATCTATCTATCTATCTATCTATCTATCTATCTATCTATCTATAATCTATCTATCTATCTATCTATCTATCTATCTATCTATCTATCTATCTATCTATAATCTATCTATCTATCTATCTATCTATCTATCTATCTATCTCATGTAGGCTTAATTATTATTATTATTATTTGTTTTGTTTGTTTACAAGGTTTCTGAGCGGATGATGGATGCATTTTTCTCACAGTCAATGCATCTTTTTAAAAACGTTTAAAAACATTTAAACTAATTAATGTTTTTACCCTTAAAGAATGTGTTTGTTTTTAAGAAAAGGTTGGGTACATGTTCAAGTGATGGATATTTGTGACAAAAAGAAAAACCTTTTTAAATACATTGTAATTTATTACACAGTAGGATAAATAAAGGGTCAGATGTAATAATAAAAAAGTGGTTTTAATGTTGTATTTGTTGTTTTTATTTATTTTTACAGCGCATATTAAACAATAAAATTTTAAATGTAATAAAAAACATGAAAAATATGCATTCATGCAGATGTAATAAAATTCAGATTTCCCAGTAGCTAACATGCGCCGCCTGGCGGTAACATCAGATACGAGCGGTCACGTGCTCTGTCGGTGTCGGGCTCTTTTAACTGTAACACAGTCAGGAAGTGAACTTTTCTCGAAGGGGCTCGGTTGATTTGTGCCATATGTGTTGTGTTTGCCGTTCAGATTATGCATAAGAAAGATGTGTGCGTGTAAACAGCACCACACCTTCAGGTTAGTGCGTTAGTTTGTTTGTAATCTTGTTGTTATTAGGGTCGGGGATTATATTTGTTGAGTAGAAGTGCTCGCTGAAGTCCCACTCTCTTGTCTGTCTGTCTGTCGATATGTGTCATCCGCAGATGAGGACGCTGATCTTCGTCGCTTGGCTGCTGTTTTACGTGTCTTTTCTACTGGGAATGAGAAAGATGTGGACTGGGAAGTATGTTCGCAGTCCTCTGGCTCGAGCTCTGTTCATGAACATGGAGACTGACTCACCTGAGTCACCTGGACATGAAGTCCAGCAGGTGAGCGAGAGAGCAAGTTTTTTGAGCTTTTCTAGAGTTCCACACTAGTTAGCACAAGGTGTCTTCTTTTACAATGCTGTGGAACTTGTGGTTAAACTGTTTTCTTTTTTGGCAAACTTGTAATATGTTCAAACATCTGCTATGGTAGCACCATGTAAACACTATGATGAGAATATGTGTGTTTTTTAGTACTTTAGTGTATTACCATAGCTTTCATTAAAATACCATGATAATATCATTCAAAATGATCCACATTTACACTAATGAAAAGTACCATGACATGTTTGAAATGATTGAAATGTGTAAATGTTAAAGATCAAGAACACAGACCACCATAATAGAGTTTTTAAAATTATTATTATTGTTAAAGGTGCTGTGTGTAGAATTGACAACTAGTGGTTGAACTAGGTATTGCAGTCCAAATATTAAAAAAAAAAAAAAAATATATATATATATATATATATATATATATATATATCTTTGAGAGGGTTTTTTCCACCAGGCCCCTCCTCCTCAGACTTGACGTCACCAGCAGTGGGTGGAGTCACACAGACCAAAACAAAGAAAGACATTCCGACACAGAACGCACAATAACTGACTGTAGCATTGTTTTTCAGAACAGTATCATGATGCAAACATGATGTTTTTATGCTTTAGTAGAGTCAGAATCTTACACACAGCACCTTCAGCTTCTGATAGCTGTTGTGTTCGGTGTTGATGTGTTTGCAGTGGTACCACTGCAGTCCGGATCTGCTCGGAGAACAGGTTCGCTCTCGCTTCGTTCAGAGTCATCTGGATGAGGACACACAGGCTTTCCTCCGCCGAAGCATGGAGAAATCCAGCTGGCTCTTCACACAGCTCTACCACTCTCTCTTCTCCACCATCTTGAGCCCCATCGTGTCTCGGACCTCCATCAACGGGTGAGACACCTGACTCTCTCTCTCGCAGGCTTCAGCGCTGCATCTGACGAGCGGCTCCTCACAGACTCCTGTCCTGACTGTCTGTCTGCAGCTTTCTGGGCCGCGGCTCCATGTTTGTGTTCTCGAATGACCAGTTTCAGCGCCTTCTCCGGATCGAGCCAGAATGGAAAGGGCAGAGGATGCTGGATCTGGGAGCCGGTGACGGAGGCGTGACTGAAGTGATGGGACGACACTTTCATGAGGTGTTTGCCACCGAAGTCTCCACGCCGATGAAGTGGCATCTCCAGAGGAAGAATTACAGGTACACACAGCTCCTGCATTAGTAGTAATCAGGGATGCACCCATTGTTCACAACTGAGATTATTCAGCTGAAAATAGCCACAAAAAAAGCTTTTTCGTTGTGTTTGGACGAATAAACAGAAAGACCGATAATCTGGATATTAAGGCATGTGAGAATGCGTTATGTGCGACAAACATCTTTCAAAAATCGTAATGAGAATCTTTCATAAATCTGCTGTTATCAACAAAAGGAAGTCTTCCTGTGGGTTTCTGCCAAAATAAAAGCTCCAGCAATGTTCATAAATGTTAGCATTTTACGATTACAACAGCTCTATTTATTCATATACTATAATATTCACACATGGTGTTCAAATTGGCATCTGTAATATTTTCTAGGAAGCATTTATTTGCACAGTAAAAAAAATACATGCCTGATTTAAAAAAATGTTTACGAACTAATTTTAAGTTAAATTATGCTTTTTATGGATCAATACTGCTAGAATGTTAAAATAAATTCTGTATTTTTAACTGGTTGTTTTGTTTCTCTTTAAAAAGCAAGCCAAAACAGTACAAAACACATTTTGGCTATTTCATGGTGAAAACGTTTGTAAGATACAACAGGGAATTTTTTTTTGGAAGAATTTAAACTTTGGTGCATCCCTAACAGAAATGCTGATACACCGAGGTGATTGTGAGCCTGTGCTTGACTTTGAATCTGCAGCCTGCTGGGGGTGGATGAGTGGCACCGGACAGGTTTCCAGTACGATCTGATCAGCTGTCTGAACCTGCTGGACCGCTGCGACGAGCCTCTGCAGCTGCTGCAGGACATCAGGAGATCACTGGTGCCACACAGCGGACGCCTGGTCTTAGCCGCTGTGCTGCCCTTCCAGCCGTATGTAGAGACCGGTAAGATGAGCATAACTACTGAGCAATGCATGAGTGCTGCTGCTAGCTGCTTCATTATAGATGAGCACACCTGCAGAGCCTACGTCCAGTCAGAGGAAACGCTTACGATTTGATTCGTCAGTGAAATCATGTTTTTATGTTTACTTTTTAATTCTTTTTTTTTTTTTGCATAAATTTTTATTATTAAATATTAATTCATTTATTAACTTATTTACTGTGTTGATGTTTTGTCTTTCTTTTAAGAAACAGGCTATGATTCTTTTTTTCCGACAGAAAGAAAATGATTCTTGGAAGAAAAAAAAAAAAAAAAAGTAGTATTTTGATACAATCTTTGATTATTGCTTAATAATCAAAGCGGTTAACTTCTGCTAAAATATAATTAATATTGGAAAAACTTTTGTGCAGCAGATTTAAGTCCTGTGAACCAACATTCAGAATAAAACTATAAAATGAGAAATTACCTGACAGAGAACACTTTATTTTATTAAGAATGATAAATCATCATTCTAAAAAGAACAAGTACTTATTTAATTCATAATTATGAATAAGTGCTTGTATAAAGAAAAAAAAATTAATGTAATAATTATATTGCTACATTGTATTGAAATTACAAAACTACAACATGTAGTGTATATATATATATATATATATATATATATATATATATATATATATGTATATGTGTGTGTGTGTTTTGGCTTAAATTTAATTACCTTTTTTTAAGTTTGTTAATATTTGCACACCTACGTGTATGCATGGGGTAAGAAAAATATGTAGCAATATTGTAACATATTTTTAAAAATTGTTAAACATTTTTCAATCTATGTGAACCATGTGTTTTCAACATGATTTAAAATTATTTTTTAATTTAGTTTTGCGATGCATTCTTATTTCTGGTTTAATTTGTGACTGCATTGTATTGTATTGTAAGGCGGGGCCTGGGTGCGACCCAAGGAGCACATCAAGGTGCAGGGCAAGACGTGGGAGGAGCAGGTGACTCACCTGAGCACAGACGTGTTCCTGAAGCTGGGCTTCCAGGTGGAGGCCGTCACTCGCCTGCCGTATCTGTGTGAGGGAGACATGTACAAGGACTACTACATGCTGGACGACGCCGTCTTCGTGCTGAAACCTCACGAATGAACGTCTGGCAGACATGAGAGGGCTTCGTTTAAGTTTCCCGTATGTTACGTCTCAGGAAAATGAAATCTTTGAGAAACAAATGATCATATCTTATTGCAATTAAAGAAGAGTAGAGGAATTGTACTAGAAGTGTAGTACAGAGCTGTTTCATGTAGGGATGGGATATTTAAAAAAAATATATATATCTAATGTAAAATATTAGTTTGCTCATTCGACAGGTAGCTATTAAATCTCCTTTGGTGCCTCCCCTCATGTTTTCTGCATTTGTAGTGAATTTCTCATGGGATGTATGAGTTTCAGAAATATCTTAGGACCGATGTAGGAACTTTTTTTTAATGCATAAGTAAAATGATGATGTGCACAACACAAAACGTCTCAAGATACTTGTATGTAGGTAATAGTTAATTACAGGATGTGATGTTCTGTTTGTACACACATTTTTAATGATGTAAATCAAGTATTGTCCTTTATTGAATATGTTTACTGTGCAATAAATCTACATTTGTTCTCTGTATTTGGTTTCAGCTTTGGTTTGTGATGTAATATTGACAGTATACATGATGATGAGATAAGCAGAACCTTTACTATATCTATGTTAATAAGACAAATTAAATGAAAGACTAAAGCTAATTTAAATAAAGCTATTAACAAAGAGAGATTATTCTTCTTTCAATAATGTATTATAAAAACTTTTTTATTTTTTATGCAAAACAAGGCAGTATTTCATGCACTTCTGGTTTGATCCTGGCCACGAATTATAAACTTTATCTCTAGTATACATTCATAAAAACAATGGGGTAAAAGAAATAAAAAATAAACTGTTTATGATGGAAATGAGAAATGACAGAGAAACGCATTTCTGACAAAGCAATTGAGTGACAATTGCACATAATATAGATTTTTTTATAGTCTTTATAAAATGTAGATATAAAAATAAATGCATAAGTACATATTCATTATTTATAATTTATACATATAAATACAATTTGTATTATAAATAATTAATAGATTAATATCAATAATATTAATCATGAATGAATAATTCACTGAAAATGAATTTAAATCATTAATAGGAGTACACTCACATGTATGCAAGGTGTAAAAATTATTAAATTGTAATTTATTTGAAAATATATTTATAGTCAGTAAGGTAATTGTTAATTTAATTTTAAATGAAAACTTCATTTTATATGAATTACACTATATTCCTACATTATCAGTCACACACGAATCCACGTGCACGCACGCACGCACACACACGTATGTATGTATTTTTCGTTTGGTTTAGGTGTGTTTGAATTGAGTTGGAATCTAAACTCCACAGATCCTCAAGAGCAGGATCCAGCAATCTTCCCACACACCCTTCCCAGGCCACAAGTTCACAAAAACTGAAGAAAAAAAACGAGAGGAAAAGAAGTCAATATGACAGGAGAGTCCAGACAGGCGGGGCTTAGTAAAAATACTCTTGTTGTCACGTGTCTTTTGTTACTTTTCTCCGCGTGGATCAGAGCGGACCAATCACAGTCGACTGCGATTACTGCCTAATCATTTATTTTCTACAACGTGTATTATGCTAATTCGCAGTTACCATTTAAATGCTGGAAATCATCTAATATATATAATAATCTTAGTTAGATTTAAGGGGCCTCTGTTTTTTTGTTGTTTTTTTAAGGCACATTTCAGCAACAGAACACATATTATTAGTGTTGATACAGCAAATAGAAAGAAAACAACAACAACAACAACATAGTAAAGAAAAAGCATAATAATAATAAAGAAGGGTCAAAGTGTTATTTTAACAACCAAAACAAGTTCAAAGCATATAAGAGTTTCTGGGCGTTTCTGTCCATCATGTAATAAAGAGACTTCACAAATATATATCTTTATTTTATTCTTCAATCCGCTAAAGTGGGGTTTAACCTGAAAACTGTACAGCTATGAATAAAGTGTTTGGACAAAATAATAAAGTCAGCAACACTTTAATTGAGAGCACAGTCAAAGGGTGTGTTATGTTGGGAATAAAGACACTTTTGAAATTCAATCCAAAAATTCTGTACAAGTTCACACCGGACAAACATATTTGACCCTGGACCACAAATTGACTTTGAGATTTATACCTCACTGATGTGTGGTTTGTTACGACAATATCAGGCTGAGATACAACTATTTAAAAATCTGGAATCTGAGGGTGCAAAAAAAAAAAAATCACAATATTGAGAAAATTGCCTTTAATATGCCCTTAAATTTGATATATTTACAGGAGGAAATCGACAAAATATCTTCATGGAACATGATCTTTACGTAGTATTCTAATGATTTTTGGCATTAAAGAAAATTTGATAATTTTGACCCATACAATGTAGGGCTATTGTTAGCTACTGCTTCAAATATAGCTGCGCTTCTTTTGTGCCCAGGGTCACAGATGCTCATCAGGAGTTTTAGCTGTATCCCTTCAAGTCATAAGCGGTTGAGCCTCCGTGCGCCCCTAGAGGAAAACATAGTGTGTGCAATCAATATATGAATTATCCAGCGATATTCTCCTCCCAATGACAAACTCCGAGCATCATCATCATCATCATCCTGCGGCTCAGCCAACCCGCTGTCAGGCGCCACGTCGCGCTGCTCTCGCCATCTTTCAGTCGGGAACGCCGTGTTTGTCGCGCGCTGCAGGGGAACTCGATCCGCGCTCGAGCCGATTCCCGCATTCATTTCTACAAAGCCCTCATCAGACCCAAAGAAACATGAACGTGTTCAGACTGACAGGGGACCTCTCCCATTTAGCAGCCATCATCATACTCCTGCTGAAGATATGGAAAAGCAGGTCGTGTGCAGGTGAGAAACGCAGGGATTTCAGCAGAGAACGCGCACTGGGCACTTTTTAGGGCTGTCTTATTTTTTTTTTTTTGTTTTTGAGTGTGCGAACTTCACATTTGGTCAAAGTCCGTTGGTGTGATTTGTTTATGTGGCAGCTGATCCACTCGTTTGTGATGTAAACTCAAGCACTAGGCCTCGTTTGAGTGAATTAAACAAGTGTTGGTGTATAATATAATGTTTTAATGCACCTATGCTCTTGAATTCCTCCAGTGAAGTGATGTTTCGCTTTACTTGCATTGAGTTGCATGGCGTATAAATCAAAAGCAACAGTGATTTGTACCAGCTGAATGTTGTAAACCCTGTTTAACTTTGGAGTTTTGCTCCATTTAGGCTATCAGGCTGTAGATAACTAGTGACTTCATTCATTCATCCTGATTGCATGCTCTGACCTCTGACGTGGCAGCAGGATCTTATTAGTTTGTTATTTATTTTACACTCTCTGGGTGTATTACAATGTTGTTTTGTGATCTTATTGTACAAGAACTCAACACTTCTGCATGCTTTAGTGATGTTGTAACAGCCTTATTAATGTTAATGTCTTACAAAATAAACTGAACGTGTGAAATGGGTTTCAGTTTGCACTAAGGACAATGAATTGTTGAAATGTCATGTTGATGTGTGTTTTTCAGGAATATCTGGGAAGAGTCAGATTCTGTTTGCCTTGGTGTTCACCACTCGCTATCTGGACCTTCTCACGTCCTTCATTTCTTTGTACAACTCCAGCATGAAGGTAAAGCTGAGCCGATTAAAGTTCTAAACATGCACACGTTCATGCATTTTTTTTTTTCACAAACTCAGAAGACCTGTCATATTTGATACATTGAATTTATGTGCTATAAAAAAAAACCTGAATGTGTGAAATCAATTATTTTGTTTGTTTTCTCTAGAATATGAATGTGCATGAAGTTGACCTTGTGTGTTTTTTTTTCTTTTTGTGATTTGTGCTGAAATTATTTTCAGTGCTCAGAACAGAAACAGTAAATGTAATTTGTTTTTAATTAAAAGTAGGTACTATATTTTGTTTCTGTAATACTTATTCTTTAATATTTCATGTTTTGACTATATTAATATCTAAATTATGCATCAGCTATTTTTATATAACTTTAAATATTATATTCTGTTAACACGGTTATTATTATTTTTTAATTTTTTTCCTTTGACAATTTTTGGATATGACTGAGTTGTAGATTGTACCACAAAAAAAAAAGATGCTTTATTTTTAATTTCCATGGTGGTGATTTTTGACTGCAAAGTGCAAAGTTTACAAGTGTTAAAGGGACTTTCTTGTAACACTGTTTTGTTGCATGTTCCCATACAGGTCATCTATATCGCTTGTGCCTATGCCACGGTGTACCTGATATACGTGAAGTTCAAGGCTACGTATGATGGCAACCACGACACATTCAGAGCGGAGTTCCTGGTTGTTCCAGTCGGTGGCCTGGCTTTCCTCGTCAACCACGACTTCTCTCCTTTGGAGGTGAGAGAGCAAATCCATTCCTGCATTCATTCAATCCCAAGTTTGTAGGGCTGCCCCGTAATAGTCGACCAATGGTTAGTTAACCAGAAGAGGCTTGGTTGACCAAAATTTTGTTAGTCGCAGAAAAAAATCTAAATATAAACATCCAGAGGAAGTGGTGAAGTCAGGCAGTAGTAGCTGCAACTTTACATGGCCGCTCAGTCTAATGTTAACCTAGTGAAATGTGTGCTATTGAAGCTGTGGAAGCTGAAAAATGGTGCACTCGCTGCGTGACAGATGGAGACCGTCACTTGCTCTTAAAATACTGTCATTTTTGCTCATACAGATAAGAGTAATTTGTAAAGACTTTACGTTTATCTGTGTGAACTCACAATAACAATAAAACATTGTGCTTTTGTAAAATAATGAATGCAAACAGGATTCACTCTCTGCCATCTTGGTCTCTTTGAACCTCTGTGAAGACACGCATTTATCTGTGTGAACTTATATTAACAACAAATTGTGCTTTTGTAAAATAATGAACGCAAATAGGATGCACTTTCTGCCATCTCTGTGAACCTATGTGAAGACACGTTTATCCGTGTGAACTCATAATAACAACAAAACATTGTGCTTTTGTAAAATAATGAACGCAAATAGGATGCACTTTCTGCCGTCTTGGGCTCTATGAACCTGCGCATGTCACTTCGAAACTCCTTGTATACATGCCTTACAGACATGAAAGATATATCTTTAAACAGTGAAATGTCTTTTCAATTGAACCAAGTCAAATGGAAAACAAACATTCTCAAATTATGTAATGCACATAGGTGTATCCACTACTTCAGAGATGATGGGTCAGTGTCGCTGATCTCTAAAGCCGAAAAAACAAAGTTTATCAATAAATTATTAAAATGTTAATGCATCCTCCTTACTTTTTAATCATAACCATTACTAGCTGTGGCAAGCATTTGCATGCGCTTGAGTGCTTATCAGGCTGTATATAAGCAAATAAAAAGCTCATTATTATGATTTAAATGGTATATTAGCAAAAGTGTGATCAGTTGACTTATGCCAGAAAAATCCTTAGTCTAGGGCAACCCTACTAGTTTGTCTCAACTTTATTCATTTATATTTTCATCATCTCCTCATTGTAGATCATGTGGACGTTCTCCATCTACCTGGAGTCCGTGTCCATCCTCCCACAGCTGTTCATGATCAGCAAGACGGGAGAAGCCGAGACCATCACCACGCACTACCTGTTCTTCCTCGGCCTCTATCGTGCCTTGTATCTCATCAACTGGATCTGGCGCTTCTACTTCGAAGGCTTCTTCGACATGATCGCCATCGTGGCAGGCATCGTTCAGACAATCCTGTACTGTGATTTCTTTTATCTCTATGTAACAAAAGGTGAGTGATTTTAGCCAATATTGTCTTTAAGGATTGCTTTAGAGTAAAAAGGACTGAGAGCTAGTGTCTTAAACTGGAATTGATTGTGAAATCAATTTGACTACTACCAGTTTAGCAATGATCAAACATCACTGTAATCAGTTATGAAACACCCATCTCAGGCTTGATTGTTGTTAATACCGCACATTTGGCCCATAAGTGCATCATCGTAAACTCTCATCCTGTCTTCTTGCACCAGTATATCATCATTTGTAGTTTAGGGTTTAATTGTTTGGCTGTATTGATTCCAGTGGGCTCCTAACGACATGCTTATCAGGATCCAACCAAATGCTGTGCAAGACTGTTGTGGCTGTCTTGATAAATGGTGTTCTAATCTGATCGTTGGAAGCTACTCAAGTGTCTCTTTTCATTATTTCAGTGTTGAAGGGAAAGAAGCTGAGTCTGCCAGCTTAAGTCTGAAAGAGCGCGGTGCACGGAGCAGCACGGGACGCAGAGGACGAGAAAGATGCCTGAGTTCAAAGAAGAGATCCAGTCGTGTTCACATCAGGTGCACTGGAACAGCTCTGGATTCAAGATTCAGAACCACGGCTTCAACCAAGTCTTCGGATTCCTGTTTTATGCATCTTGTCTTACCCTTTTTTTATTATTCTGTATCAAAGAAAAAGTTTTCTACATGAAATGTGTATTATGATTTGACCGACGGCATCATAAACGAGTTGAACGTTGCCTCAGTGCTAACAGTCAGGGACTGATTCTTCTGATGAATATTGATTTTGTTTGTAAGAGTATTTTCAATCTGATTAAGTGTTCATGTTTTCAAAAAGATTATGGGAGTATTTGTAGCTCCATGGGATAAAATTGAATAAAAAAAAATAAAAAAAGTAAAAGTTTTTGCTCAAATTCTTATTGCAATAATCCTTTGTTAAAAAAGGTCAGTCACAATATGGTGTCCCCCAAACTTCTCTCTTAGTTATGTTCAAATGGTACAATCTCAATTTTTGCAAGATGGAAATTTCTAATTTGTTATTACAGTTTTTTTTCGATTGCTAAACGACAGTTTATCTCAGCGAGGGTTGTGTGTGGTGTTTCTCCTCTCGGTGTGTTCTGAGTGACGGTGTGTGTTATCTCGGCGAGGGTTGTGTGTGTAGTGTTTCTCCTCTCGGTGTGTTCTGAGTGACGGTGTGTGTTATCTCAGCGAGGGTTGTGTGTGTGGTGTTTCTCCTCTCGGTGTGTTCTGAGTGACGGTGTGTGTTATCTCGGCGAGGGTTGTGTGTGGTGTTTCTCCTCTCGGTGTGTTCTGAGTGACGGTGTGTGTTATCTCAGCGAGGGTCGTGTGTGGTGTTTCTCCTCTCGGTGTGTTCTGAGTGAGGGTGTGTGTTATCTCAGCGAGGGTTGTGTGTGGTGTTTCTCCTCTCGGTGTGTTCCGAGTGACGGTGTGTGTTATCTCAGCGAGGGTTGTGTGTGGTGTTTCTCCTCTCGGTGTGTTCCGAGTGACGGTGTGTGTTATCTCAACGAGGGTCGTGTGTGGTGTTTCTCCTCTCGGTGTGTTCCGAGTGACGGTGTGTGTTATCTCAGCGAGGGTTGTGTGTGGTGTTTCTCCTCTCGGTGTGTTCCGAGTGACGGTGTGTGTTATCTCGGCGAGGGTTGTGTGTGGTGTTTCTCCTCTCGGTGTGTTCCGAGTGACGGTGTGTGTTATCTCGGCGAGGGTTGTGTGTGGTGTTTCTCCTCTCGGTGTGTTCTGAGTGACGGTGTGTGTTATCTCGGCGAGGGTTGTGTGTGTAGTGTTTCTCCTCTCGGTGTGTTCCGAGTGACGGTGTGTGTTATCTCAGCGAGGGTTGTGTGTGGTGTTTCTCCTCTCGGTGTGTTCCGAGTGACGGTGTGTGTTATCTCGGCGAGGGTTGTGTGTGGTGTTTCTCCTCTCGGTGTGTTCTGAGTGACGGTGTGTGTTATCTCGGCGAGGGTTGTGTGTGGTGTTTCTCCTCTCGGTGTGTTCTGAGTGACGGTGTGTGTTATCTCGGCGAGGGTTGTGTGTGTAGTGTTTCTCCTCTCGGTGTGTTCTGAGTGACTGTGTGTGTTATCTCGGCGAGGGTTGTGTGTGTAGTGTTTCTCCTCTCGGTGTGTTCTGAGTGACGGTGTGTGTTATCTCGACGAGGGTTGTGTGTGTAGTGTTTCTCCTCTCTGTGTGTTCTGAGTGACGGTGTGTGTTATCTCGGCGAGGGTTGTGTGTGGTGTTTCTCCTCTCTGTGTGTTCTGAGTGACGGTGTGTGTTATCTCAGCGAGGGTCGTGTGTGGTGTTTCTCCTCTCGGTGTGTTCTGAGTGACGGTGTGTGTTATCTCAGCGAGGGTCGTGTGTGGTGTTTCTCCTCTCGGTGTGTTCTGAGTGACGGTGTGTGTTATCTCAGCGAGGGTCGTGTGTGGTGTTTCTCCTCTCGGTGTGTTCCGAGTGACGGTGTGTGTTGTTTCTCCTCTCGGTGTGTTCCGAGTGACGGTGTGTGTTATCTCAGCGAGGGTCGTGTGTGGTGTTTCTCCTCTCGGTGTGTTCTGAGTGACGGTGTGTGTTATCTCAGCGAGGGTCGTGTGTGGTGTTTCTCCTCTCGGTGTGTTCTGAGTGACGGTGTGTGTTATCTCGGCGAGGGTCGTGTGTGGTGTTTCTCCTCTCGGTGTGTTCTGAGTGACGGTGTGTGTTATCTCGGCGAGGGTCGTGTGTGGTGTTTCTCCTCTCGGTGTGTTCCGAGTGAGGGTGTGTGTTATCTCGGCGAGGGTCGTGTGTGGTGTTTTTCCTCTCGGTGTGTTCCGAGTGACGGTGTGTGTTATCTCGGCGAGGGTCGTGTGTGGTGTTTCTCCTCTCTGTGTGTTCCGAGTGACGGTGTGTGTTACCTCAGCGAGGGTCGTGTGTGGTGTTTCTCCTCTCGGTGTGTTCCGAGTGACGGTGTGTGTTATCTCAGCGAGGGTTGTGTGTGGTGTTTCTCCTCTCGGTGTGTTCCGAGTGACGGTGTGTGTTATCTCAGCGAGGGTTGTGTGTGGTGTTTCTCCTCTCGGTGTGTTCCGAGTGACGGTGTGTGTTATCTCAGCGAGGGTTGTGTGTGGTGTTTCTCCTCTCGGTGTGTTCCGAGTGACGGTGTGTGTTATCTCAGCGAGGGTTGTGTGTGGTGTTTCTCCTCTCGGTGTGTTCCGAGTGACGGTGTGTGTTATCTCAGCGAGGGTTGTGTGTGGTGTTTCTCCTCTCGGTGTGTTCCGAGTGACGGTGTGTGTTATCTCAGCGAGGGTTGTGTGTGGTGTTTCTCCTCTCGGTGTGTTCTGAGTGACAGAACACACCTGTGTGTGTTATCTCAGCGAGGGTTGTGTGTGGTGTTTCTCCTCTCGGTGTGTTCCGAGTGACGGTGTGTGTTATCTCAGCGAGGGTTGTGTGTGGTGTTTCTCCTCTCGGTGTGTTCCGAGTGACGGTGTGTGTTATCTCAGCGAGGGTTGTGTGTGGTGTTTCTCCTCTCGGTGTGTTCCGAGTGACGGTGTGTGTTATCTCAGCGAGGGTTGTGTGTGGTGTTTCTCCTCTCGGTGTGTTCCGAGTGACGGTGTGTGTTATCTCAGCGAGGGTTGTGTGTGGTGTTTCTCCTCTCGGTGTGTTCCGAGTGACGGTGTGTGTTATCTCAGCGAGGGTTGTGTGTGGTGTTTCTCCTCTCGGTGTGTTCTGAGTGACGGTGTGTGTTATCTCAGAGAGGGTTGTGTGTGGTGTTTCTCCTCTCGGTGTGTTCCGAGTGACGGTGTGTGTTATCTCGGCGAGGGTTGTGTGTGGTGTCTCTCCTCTCGGTGTGTTCCGAGTGACGGTGTGTGTTATCTCAGCGAGGGTTGTGTGTGTAGTGTTTCTCCTCTCGGTGTGTTCCGAGTGACGGTGTGTGTTATCTCAGCGAGGGTTGTGTGTGGTGTCTCTCCTCTCGGTGTGTTCCGAGTGACGGTGTGTGTTATCTCAGCGAGGGTCGTGTGTGGTGTCTCTCCTCTCGGTGTGTTCTGAGTGACGGTGTGTGTTATCTCAGCGAGGGTCGTGTGTGGTGTCTCTCCTCTCTGTGTGTTCGGAGTGACGGTGTGTGTTATCTCAGCGAGGGTCGTGTGTGGTGTTTCTCCTCTCGGTGTGTTCTGAGTGACGGTGTGTGTTATCTCAGCGAGGGTCGTGTGTGGTGTTTCTCCTCTCTGTGTGTTCCGAGTGACGGTGTGTGTTATCTCAGCGAGGGTTGTGTGTGTAGTGTTTCTCCTCTCGGTGTGTTCCGAGTGAAGGTGTGTGTTATCTCGGCGAGGGTTGTGTGTGGTGTTTCTCCTCTCTGTGTGTTCCGAGTGACGGTGTGTGTTATCTCGGCGAGGGTTGTGTGTGTAGTGTTTCTCCTCTCGGTGTGTTCCGAGTGACGGTGTGTGTTATCTCGGCGAGGGTTGTGTGTGGTGTTTCTCCTCTCTGTGTGTTCCGAGTGACGGTGTGTGTTATCTCGGCGAGGGTTGTGTGTGTAGTGTTTCTCCTCTCGGTGTGTTCTGAGTGACGGTGTGTGTTATCTCGGCGAGGGTTGTGTGTGGTGTTTCTCCTCTCGGTGTGTTCTGAGTGACGGTGTGTGTTATCTCGGCGAGGGTTGTGTGTGGTGTTTCTCCTCTCGGTGTGTTCTGAGTGACGGTGTGTGTTATCTTATCTCGGCGAGGGTTGTGTGTGGTGTTTCTCCTCTCGGTGTGTTCTGAGTGACGGTGTGTGTTATCTCAGCGAGGGTTGTGTGTGGTGTTTCTCCTCTTTGTGTGTTCTGAGTGACGGTGTGTGTTATCTCAGCGAGGGTTGTGTGTGGTGTTTCTCCTCTCGGTGTGTTCTGGGTGATGGTGTGTGTTATCTCAGCGATGGTTGTGTGTGGTGTTTCTCCTCTCGGTGTGTTCCGGGTGACGGTGTGTGTTATCTCAGCGAGGGTTGTGTGTGTAGTGTTTCTCCTCTCGGTGTGTTCTGAGTGACGGTGTGTGTTATCTCAGCGAGGGTTGTGTGTGGTGTTTCTCCTCTCGGTGTGTTCTGGGTGATGGTGTGTGTTATCTCAGCGAGGGTCGTGTGTGGTGTTTCTCCTCTCTGTGTGTTCCGAGTGACGGTGTGTGTGTTATCTCAGCGAGGGTCGTGTGTAGTGTTTCTCCTCTCGGTGTGTTCCGAGTGACAGTGTGTGTTATCTCAGCGAGGGTTGTGTGTGTAGTGTTTATCCTCTCGGTGTGTTCCGAGTGACGGTGTGTGTTATCTCAGCGAGGGTTGTGTGTGTAGTGTTTCTCCTCTCGTTGTGTTCCGAGTGACGGTGTGTGTTATCTCAGCGAGGGTTGTGTGTGGTGTTTCTCCTCTCGGTGTGTTCCGAGTGACTGTGTGTGTTATCTCAGCGAGGGTTGTGTGTAGTGTTTCTCCTCTCTGTGTGTTCCGAGTGACGGTGTGTGTTATCTCAGCGAGGGTCGTGTGTGTAGTGTTTCTCCTCTCTGTGTGTTCCGAGTGACGGTGTGTGTTATCTCAGCGAGGGTCGTGTGTGTAGTGTTTCTCCTCTCTGTGTGTTCCGAGTGACGGTGTGTGTTATCTCAGTGAAGGTCGTGTGTGGTGTTTCTCCTCTCGGTGTGTTCCGAGTGACGGTGTGTGTTATCTCAGCGAGGGTCGTGTGTGTAGTGTTTCTCCTCTCTGTGTGTTCTGAGTGACGGTGTGTGTTATCTCAGTGAAGGTCGTGTGTGGTGTTTCTCCTCTCGGTGTGTTCCGAGTGACGGTGTGTGTTATCTCAGCGAGGGTTGTGTGTATAGTGTTTCTCCTCTCGGTGTGTTCCGAGTGACGGTGTGTGTTATCTCAGCGAGGGTTGTGTGTAGTGTTTCTCCTCTCGGTGTGTTCCGAGTGATGGTGTGTTATCTCGGCGAGGGTTGTGTGTAGTGTTTCTCCTCTCTGTGTGTTCCGAGTGACGGTGTGTGTTATCTCGGCGAGGGTCGTGTGTGGTGTTTCTCCTCTCGGTGTGTTCCGAGTGACGGTGTGTGTTATCTCAGCGAGGGTTGTGTGTGTAGTGTTTCTCCTCTCTGTGTGTTCTGAGTGACGGTGTGTGTTATCTCAGTGAAGGTCGTGTGTGGTGTTTTTCCTCTCGGTGTGTTCTGAGTGACGGTGTGTGTTATCTCAGCAATGGTTGTGTGTGGTGTTTTTCCTCTCGGTGTGTTCTGAGTGACGGTGTGTGTTATCTCAGCAATGGTTGTGTGTGGTGTTTTTCCTCTCGGTGTGTTCTGAGTGACGGTGTGTGTTATCTCAGCGATGGTTGTGTGTGGTGTTTCTCCTCTCGGTGTGTTCCGAGTGACGGTGTGTGTTATCTCAGTGAGGGTTGTGTGTGGTGTTTCTCCTCTCGGTGTGTGTTATCTCAGCGAGGGTTGTGTGTGGTGTTTCTCCTCTCGGTGTGTTCTGAATGACGGTGTGTGTTATCTCAGCGAGGGTCGTGTATGGTGTTTCTCCTCTCGGTGTGTTCCGAGTGACGGTGTGTGTTATCTCGGCGAGTGTCGTGTGTGGTGTTTTTCCTCTCGGTGTGTTCCGAGTGACGGTGTGTGTTATCTCAGCGAGGGTTGTGTGTATAGTGTTTCTCCTCTCTGTGTGTTCTGAGTGACAGTGTGTGTTATCTCAGCGAGGGTTGTGTGTGGTGTTTCTCCTCTCGGTGTGTTCCGAGTGACGGTGTGTGTTATCTCAGCGAGGGTTGTGCGTGTAGTGTTTCTCCTCTCTGTGTGTTCTGAGTGACAGTGTGTTATCTCAGTGAAGGTCGTGTGTGGTGTTTCTCCTCTCGGTGTGTTCTGAGTGACGGTGTGTGTTATCTCGGCGAGTGTCGTGTGTGGTGTTTTTCCTCTCGGTGTGTTCCGAGTGACGGTGTGTGTTATCTCAGCGAGGGTCGTGTGTGGTGTTTCTCCTCTCGGTGTGTTCCGAGTGACGGTGTGTGTTATCTCGGCGAGTGTCGTGTGTGGTGTTTTTCCTCTCGGTGTGTTCCGAGTGACGGTGTGTGTTATCTCAGCGATGGTTGTGTGTGGTGTTTCTCCTCTCGGTGTGTTCCGAGTGACGGTGTGTGTTATCTCAGTGAGGGTTGTGTGTGGTGTTTCTCCTCTCGGTGTGTGTTATCTCAGCGAGGGTTGTGTGTGGTGTTTCTCCTCTCGGTGTGTTCTGAATGACGGTGTGTGTTATCTCAGCGAGGGTCGTGTATGGTGTTTCTCCTCTCGGTGTGTTCCGAGTGACGGTGTGTGTTATCTCGGCGAGTGTCGTGTGTGGTGTTTTTCCTCTCGGTGTGTTCCGAGTGACGGTGTGTGTTATCTCAGCGAGGGTTGTGTGTATAGTGTTTCTCCTCTCTGTGTGTTCTGAGTGACAGTGTGTGTTATCTCAGCGAGGGTTGTGTGTGGTGTTTCTCCTCTCGGTGTGTTCCGAGTGACGGTGTGTGTTATCTCAGCGAGGGTTGTGCGTGTAGTGTTTCTCCTCTCTGTGTGTTCTGAGTG
Source organism: Carassius carassius (assembly GCF_963082965.1). Lineage (NCBI taxonomy): Eukaryota > Metazoa > Chordata > Actinopteri > Cypriniformes > Cyprinidae > Carassius > Carassius carassius. The sequence goes on from NC_081794.1 coordinate 2,063,140, forward strand.
ACAGTGTGTTATCTCAGTGAAGGTCGTGTGTGGTGTTTCTCCTCTCGGTGTGTTCTGAGTGACGGTGTGTGTTATCTCAGCGAGGGTCGTGTGTGGTGTTTCTCCTCTCGGTGTGTTCTGAGTGACGGTGTGTGTTATCTCAGCGAGGGTTGTGTGTAGTGTTTCTCCTCTCGGTGTGTTCTGAGTGACGGTGTGTGTTATCTCAGTGAGGGTTGTGTGTGGTGTTTCTCCTCTCGGTGTGTTCCGAGTGACGGTGTGTGTTATCTCAGCGAGGGTTGTGTGTATAGTGTTTCTCCTCTCTGTGTGTTCTGAGTGACGGTGTGTGTTATCTCAGCGAGGGTTGTGTGTGGTGTTTCTCCTCTCGATGTGTTCTGAGTGACGGTGTGTGTTATCTCAGTGAGGGTTGTGTGTGGTGTTTCTCCTCTCGGTGTGTTCTGAGTGACGGTGTGTGTTATCTCGGCGAGTGTCGTGTGTGGTGTTTTTCCTCTCGGTGTGTTCCGAGTGACGGTGTGTGTTATCTCAGCGAGGGTTGTGTGTATAGTGTTTCTCCTCTCTGTGTGTTCTGAGTGACAGTGTGTGTTATCTCAGCGAGGGTTGTGTGTGGTGTTTCTCCTCTCGGTGTGTTCCGAGTGACGGTGTGTGTTATCTCAGCGAGGGTTGTGCGTGTAGTGTTTCTCCTCTCTGTGTGTTCTGAGTGACGGTGTGTGTTATCTCAGTGAAGGTCGTGTGTGGTGTTTCTCCTCTCGGTGTGTTCTGAGTGACGGTGTGTGTTATCTCAGCGAGGGTCGTGTGTGGTGTTTCTCCTCTCGGTGTGTTCTGAGTGACGGTGTGTGTTATCTCAGCGAGGGTTGTGTGTAGTGTTTCTCCTCTCGGTGTGTTCTGAGTGACGGTGTGTGTTATCTCAGTGAGGGTTGTGTGTGGTGTTTCTCCTCTCGGTGTGTGTTATCTTAGCGAGGGTTGTGTGTGGTGTTTCTCCTCTCGGTGTGTTCTGAATGACGGTGTGTGTTATCTCGGCGAGTGTCGTGTGTGGTGTTTTTCCTCTCGGTGTGTTCCGAGTGACGGTGTGTGTTATCTCAGCGAGGGTCGTGTGTGGTGTTTCTCCTCTCGGTGTGTTCCGAGTGACGGTGTGTGTTATCTCGGCGAGTGTCGTGTGTGGTGTTTTTCCTCTCGGTGTGTTCCGAGTGACGGTGTGTGTTATCTCAGCGAGGGTTGTGTGTGGTGTTTCTCCTCTCGGTGTGTTCCGAGTGACGGTGTGTGTTATCTCAGCGAGGGTTGTGTGTGGTGTTTCTCCTCTCGGTGTGTTCCGAGTGACGGTGTGTGTTATCTCAGCGAGGGTTGTGTGTGTAGTGTTTCTCCTCTCTGTGTGTTCTGAGTGACAGTGTGTGTTATCTCAGCGAGGGTTGTGTGTAGTGTTTCTCCTCTCTGTGTGTTCTGAGTGACGGTGTGTGTTATCTCAGTGAGGGTTGTGTGTAGTGTTTGGCTGCTCTGAGCCTGTTTTGAGCCATGTGTCAAGAGTTGTGTTGCTTTGAATGAGTTTTGTAGGTGATGTGAACTGTTTAGCTCAGGTGACTGTTGCTAGTGCAGACTGTAGTTAGAGTTTTGCACATGTAGCTCCAGTTGTGCTCACTGTTGTTTAGCAATCGAAAAAAACTGTAAAACAGCTGAACTGTTGGGAGCTGTGCCCCTGCCTTTATCACTGTAAATGGCTTCATAAAGAACCAAAAAATTAATTGTACAAATGTTCACAGATTTTTATGCTGTTTATTTTTTAGGATTTGTATTTTTTTTTCTGCTGCAGTTTGATTGCTTTAAAGTTTTAATGTTTTTCCCCCCTTTCTTTTTGATTGATGTAAAATATGCTGCAATATGCTGGAATGTGAACTCATGAACCAATATTGATCATGTTCCTAAACCACTTTTTCAGCAGAAAGTAACACTATTGCACATACTATATTAATAGTTATTCATTTTATTTCTGGTCTATTCGATCAGACTTTTAATACATACCTCTTTAATTCCCAATAATTACCACAACCAGGTTTTAGATTTGCTTTTAATCAATTGTTACACAACGTAAAATAAAGATTTTATGGGAAAAGTCACTTGTTTTAAAAATGCAATGCACAAATCATTTTTGGTTACCACATAACTCAAGATGAAGCCATGTTACATCACATCATTAACATAAAAAACAGAAGCTTTTAAATATCAATCCAAAAATATTGTCCTGTGACATTTACATGAAGCATTGTAATCGGTTTTAAAAGTCCAATCCGAATGAAAATGCTCCATATAAACCCCCCAATCGAATATATATATATATATATACACAACCCGAATTCCGGAAAAGTTGGGACGTTTTTTAAATTTTAATAAAATGAAAACTAAAAGACTTTCAAATCACATGAGCCAATATTTTATTCACAATAGAACATAGATAACATAGCAAATGTTTAAACGGAGAAAGTTTACAATTTTATGCACAAAATGAGCTCATTTCAATTTTGATTTCTGCTACAGGTCTCAAAATAGTTGGGACGGGGCATGTTTACCATGGTGTAGCATCTCCTTTTCTTTTCAAAACAGTCTGAAGACGTCTGGGCATTGAGGCTATGAGTTGCTGGAGTTTTGCTGTTGGAATTTGGTCCCATTCTTGCCTTATATAGATTTCCAGCTGCTGAAGAGTTCGTGGTCGTCTTTGACGTATTTTTCGTTTAATGATGCACCAAATGTTCTCTATAGGTGAAAGATCTGGACTGCAGGCAGGCCAGGTTAGCACCCGGACTCTTCTACGACGAAGCCATGCTGTTGTTATAGCTGCAGTATGTGGTTTTGCATTGTCCTGCTGAAATAAACAAGGCCTTCCCTGAAATAGACGTTGTTTGGAGGGAAGCATATGTTGCTCTAAAACCTTTATATACCTTTCAGCATTCACAGAGCCTTCCAAAACATGCAAGCTGCCCATACCGTATGCACTTATGCACCCCCATACCATCAGAGATGCTGGCTTTTGAACTGAACGCTGATAACATGCTGGAGGGTCTCCCTCCTCTTTAGCCCGGAGGACACGGCGTCCATGATTTCCAACAAGAATGTCATATTTGGACTCGTCTGACCATAAAACACTATTCCACTTTGAAATAGTCCATTTTAAATGAGCCTTGGCCCACAGGACACGACGGCGCTTCTGGACCATGTTCACATATGGCTTCCTTTTTGCATGATAGAGCTTTAGTTGGCATCTGCTGATGGCACGGCGGATTGTGTTTACCGACAGTGGTTTCTGAAAGTATTCCTGGGCCCATTTAGTAATGTCATTGACACAATCATGCCGATGAGTGATGCAGTGTCGTCTGAGAGCCCGAAGACCACGGGCATCCAATAAAGGTCTCCGGCCTTGTCCCTTACGCACAGAGATTTCTCCAGTTTCTCTGAATCTTTTGATGATGTTATGCACTGTAGATGATGAGATTTGCAAAGCCTTTGCAATTTGACGTTGAGGAACATTGTTTTTAAAGTTTTCCACAATTTTTTTACGCAGTCTTTCACAGATTGGAGAGCCTCTGCCCATCTTTACTTCTGAGAGACTCTGCTTCTCTAAGACAAAGCTTTTATAGCTAATCATGTTACAGACCTGATATCAATTAACTTAATTAATCACTAGATGTTCTCCCAGCTGAATCTTTTCAAAACTGCTTGCTTTTTTAGCCATTTGTTGCCCCCGTGCCAACTTTTTTGAGACCTGTAGCAGGCATTAAATTTTAAATGAGCTGATTAAGTGGATAAAAGTGTAAAATTTCTCAGTTTAAACATTTGCTACGTTATCTATGTTCTATTGTGAATAAAATATTGGCTCATGTGATTTGAAATTCCTTTAGTTTTCATTTTATTAAAATTTAAAAAACGTCCCAACTTTTCCGGAATTCGGGTTGTAGTTTGAGATTAATAGACCTATCCCAGGGGTGTCAAACTCAGTTCCTGGAGGGCCGTAGCCCTGCAGAGTTTAGTTCTAACCCTGCTCCAGCACACATATCATGTAGTTTTCAAATAAACCTAAATGATTAGATTAGCTGGATCAGGTGTGTTTAATTAGGGTTAAATCTAAACTGTGCAGGACTGTGGCCCTCCAGGAACTGAGTTTGACACCCTTGGCCTGTCCCATTTTGACTCCCTCCCACTGTTAAAATGTAACGAAGTAATTTTTACTCTGAGTAAATTTTAAATGAGCTACTTTTTACTTTTACTTGAGTAGATTTTTAGACTGGTACTTTTACTTGTACTTAAGTAAAATTTCTTTAATGTAATGGTAACTTGAGTAGAATATTTTTGTACTCTTTCCAACTCTGAGGAAATACAACAATGAAAGACGTCATTTTATCCAGTCACTAATTAAAGCTGAGCATAAAGATTTTTCTATAATAGGTATACTAAAGGAAAAAGCTATATATGATAGTATTATTAAGTTTATTAAAGAAACGAAAATAAGTAAAAGAAATTAGTTTTTTTTAATTTATTTTTTTTATGTGTTGTTTTGTTTTGTTTCCTCATGTCGCATTATGTCAATCCTATAAGCATGTATCCTGTCCACACTCCAGTCCAGTCAGTGGCGGTAATGCACCTTTAAGTTGGTTTGCCAACCGCCAAAAAACACAAAAGAAGAAGAAGAAGACGATGAACAGACATTCTCTGGAACAGTTCTGATTTATCTTTATATTTTCGTAGACAAATTAAGCAAAACATACAACATTGTGTCTAAAATAACATAATATTACCTTTTTAATGAACTGTTGTATAAGATGAGTATCACATTTGCACTCTAGCCTCCAGCTCGTGTGATATTTCTTAACTATGGGATGTAAATATGAGACAAAATTTCAAACGGGCATTTTGTCCCATATCTTGAATTTTAGGGATATTCTCTAGGGTCCATCATGCAGTAAGTTGTTGCTCTGCCTCAATCAATCGATCAGTCATCAATCGACTGTATGAAATGCAGATGATCCACAGAGGTATGGGGCGGGGCAAGTGCGTTAAATGCCTTAATCGTTTTAACGCGTTATTTTTCTCCATAATTAATTAATATAATTAACGCGTTAAATTACCAGCCCTAATATATATATATATATATATATATATATATATAATAAAATGTGTATATATTTAATTATTTAATTAACGTATATTCTGAATTACTTTTCAATATTCATAAGTAAATTTAGATTCTATGTTTAAAAACGTGTCATTATTATTAGACCTACTTGAAAGCAACACGGAACTATTTAGCTCCTGGAGTCGGACACATTTCGTTACTACACAGAACAGGAAAACAAAGAGAGCAGGGTTGAGGTTTTTCTTCACGTCAGACGTCATAATGTCCTAGTATAAAGATCCGAGGAGCTTGCAGAGTAATGGGGTGTTTTTGGGTGGAGGTGTGGAGTGATGATGGAAGGAAGTAGCGTAGATTCCGGAAGTGATCCGGAAATGGAGGATGTGGATAGTGGAGGCGGCGAGAATGGAAGTAGTAAGTGGAGTGTAGTAGAAAATCGGAAAAGAAAGAAACAATCTTCAGAATCGGGTAGTGAGAAAGGAAATCTCCAGACTAGAAGAAGGAAAGAGGAATATAAGGTATTGTTGAAGTTTGTTGACTCTGTAAATGCGATTAATCCGTTGAAGCTGACGAAAACATTGAAAGAAATGATAGGGACAGTTGAAAGCATTACGACTTTGAGGGATGGCAATCTGTTGTTGTTTTGTAAAGACAGTAGGCAGCAAAAATCAGCTCTGGGTATAAAATCGATGATTGGACATAAGGTGTTGTGCTCGATACCGGAAGAAAAGAATTGGGTTAGAGGTGTTGTAACAGGGATTCCGACAGATGTCACGGAGGAGAAGATTAAAAGAAATATCACGGGAGCAGCAGTAAAGTTTGTTAAACGGCTCAAGTGTGTTAGAAATAACGAGAAGATGGATAGCCTCTCAGTAATGATAAACTTTGATGAAAATAAAATGCCAGAGAAAGTTTATTTAGGATTTGTAAGATATGCAGTAAGACCATACGTTCCTCCGCCGCTAAGATGTTATAAGTGTCAAAAATTCGGTCATGTAGCGGCAGTATGCAGAGGTAAGCAGAGATGTGCGCGGTGTGGAGGTGAACATGAGTACGGCAAATGTGGGCAAGGTGTAAATCCTAAATGCTGCAACTGTGGTGGGGATCATAGTGCAGGATACGGTGGTTGTCAGGTACGGAAAAAGGCAGTCAAGGTTCAAAATGTTAGAACGACAGAAGGAATAACATACGCTGAGGCATTGAAGAAAGTAAACCAGATTCCTAAAACAAATGAAAATATGAATGAAGAAATTCATTCAAAACAACAGAGTAAAGAACAAAGAGATGAAAAGGTAGTAGTGGATGATAAAGTGGCATTTGTAACATTTATCGCTGAAGTAGTGAACTGTTCAGCTCAAACTGAAAGCAGGACTGAAAGAATTAAAATCATTATCAGAGCTGCAGAAAAGTACTTGGATCTGGGGAATGTTACTGTTGACATGATAAATGAAAGGCTCAAGATTCCAACATTAAATAGTCAAGCAGTAAATAGTCAGACAACATGTGGTGGATCTTAATGGTGTTATATATTTTGCAATGGAATGCAAGAAGTTTGATTGCAAATGGACAGGAGTTTAAGAAATTTATAGCAGACCAAGAGAAAGGCCCAGATATTATATGTATACAGGAAACTTGGCTTAAGTCACAATATAACTTTCTAATACATGGATATACTACTATTCGGAGGGATAGACAACAAGGGAATGGAGGTGGAGTAGCTACTTTTATAAAGCAAGGAATCGGGTATAAAACAGTTGAGGTAGATGGGGAAGTAGAAGTTGTGGTGGTGGAAATATGGGAAGGATCAAGGTGTATTAGAGTAATTAATTTTTACAATCCATGTGATAGGTTAAGCAAGGATATTCTAGAAAGTATAGGAGGAAATGAAAGTCAAAAAATGGTGTGGTGTGGTGATTTTAACGCTCATAGTTCAATATGGGGAAGCGCAAAAACAGATTATAATGGTAAGATCATTGAAGATATGCTAGATTGGGGAAGATTAGTGTGCATTAATGATGGAAGTCATACTAGAATTGATTTGAATAAGGGAAGGCATTCGGTATTAGACTTGACAATAGTATCTGAAAGTTTAGCGAGTAAATGTGAATGGAAAGTACTAAAACAAAGTACTGTAGGAAGTGATCATTTTCCTATTTGCAGTAAAGTTGGAGTAGATATAGAACAAAGAGTGGGGGAAAGAATGCCTAGGTGGAGGTTCAAGTCAGCGGATTGGGATAAGTATAAGGAGTTATGTGGAAGCAAAATGAAGGACATTAGTAAATGTATAGAAGATGTTGATGTTTTTAATAATGAAATATGCAAGGTTCTTCAGAGTACAGCAGTAGAAGTAATAGGTAAGAGGAAGGCAGGCAGCAGGAAGAAAGTTATGCCATGGTGGAACGAGGAGTGTAGTGAGGCAACAAAAAGGAGAAATAAAGCACTCAAGAAGGTAAGAAGGTCACTTAATTATAATGATTTAATAAGTTATAAAAGGGCACAAGCTATAGTGAGAAGAGTCATTCGGACATCTAAAAGAAATTATTGGAGGGAATTTTGTAATAGAATAGGGGAAGACATTGAAATAAGTGAGTTATGGAATATGATACGAAAGATGGGAGGGATACAAAGAGGTTACAACATACCTGTATTAGAATATAATAATAGACAAATTATATCTGAAAGCGGTAAAGCAGAGGTATTTGCAGAAACATTCGTTAAAATTCATAGTAATTCGAATTTATCAGAGGATGCGAGGAAAACTAGGGACCAGATACTAAGTAAATATCCTCATTTATTGGAGGAAAAGGGACTTTCAGGAAGTACAATGGATTCAGAGTTTAATTTGTACGAATTGAAAAAAGCGCTTGCAGGGGTTAAGCAAACATCTCCAGGCAGAGATGACATTTGTTATGAGATGGTAAAACATTTATCAGAGACAGCATTAGAGACAATTTTGAGGCTTTTTAATAAGGTTTGGGAGTTAGGAAAGTTACCAAATGACTGGAAGCATGGTGTCATAGTGCCAATTCCAAAACCAGGCAAAGATCATACACAGCCAAATAATTATAGACCTATAGCTTTAACGTCTAATCTATGCAAAATAATGGAGCGTATGGTCATGAGTAGATTAGTATATGTCATTGAAAGGGATAATATTTTATCACCTTATCAAAGTGGATTTAGGAAAGGACGTAATACAATGGACTCAGTACTGTGCCTGGAATCTGAAATAAGAAAGGCTCAGGTAAATAAGGAAGCTTTAGTTGGGGTATTTTTTGATGTTGAAAAAGCTTATGACATGATGTGGAAAGAGGGACTTTTAATTAAGTTAGAAAAAATGGAAATTAAAGGAAGAATGTATAACTGGATCAGGGATTTCCTGTTTAACAGAACTATACAAGTAAGAGTAAGTACTGCTTTTTCTCAGATACACACAATAGAGAATGGAACACCTCAGGGAAGCGTTAGTAGTCCAATTCTGTTTAATATTATGATTAACGACATCTTTACAAAGGTTGATAGGGGCATTGGAAGATCTTTATATGCGGATGATGGAGCACTGTGGAAAAGAGGGCGTAATGTAAAGAATGTGGAAAGATGTTTGCAGAATGCCGTTAAAATGGTAGAAAATTGGGCAAATGAATGGGGATTTCGGTTTTCAGTAGATAAAACGCAGGTAATTTGTTTTGCAAAAAGGAAAAGTAACCCTACCATTAACATCAGATTGTATGGACAAGAAGTGAAGCAAACAGCAGTTGTGAGGTTTCTGGGTATATGGATGGATTTGAAATTGAATTTTAGTATGCATATCCAGAAACTGGTTGACAAATGCAAAAAAGCATTAAATATCATGAGGTGTTTAGCAGGAGTTGATTGGGGAGCATGTCGCCAGTCTCTTAAAATAATATATTGTGCTCTAATAAGATCAGCAATAGATTATGGCAGTATGGTATATTGCACTGCATCCAAAACACAACTCGTAAAAATAGAGGCAATTCAGTCACAAGCTTTGCGAGTTTGTTGTGGAGCGTTTAGATCCTCTCCAATAACAGCAGTGCAAGTAGAGATGGGTGTAATGCCTCAAGTAATTCGTAGGCTCAAGTTAAAGATGAGGTATTTTATAAGTATAAAGGGACACTTGGACAGTCACCCAGTTAAAATGGTGTTGGAGGATTGTTGGGAATATGGACATAAAAAGTTATCAAGTTTTGGATGGAAGGCCAGTGAGGAAGCCCGGAGAATGGGATTAAGTGACTTCAATGTTGCTCCTACTGTGGCTAGGTCAGCAATTCCTCCTTGGTTTTTCCCAATGCCTTTGATTGATACTCAATTGCTTAAAGAAAAGCATAACAATACAAATGGATTAGGAAATTTTAATATACAGCAATACATTGATCAAAGTTATTATAGTGCAGTTCAAATATACACTGATGGTTCAAAAGATCCAGAATCTGGGAAAACAGCAGTAGCGGTATATATTCCACTTTTTAACATTAGAATAGCAAAAAGAATATCAGATTATCTTTCAGTATTCTCTGCAGAAATTATTGCAATATGTCTAGCGCTTCAGTGGATAGAAGAAATCCAACCAACAAGGGTAGTGATATGTACAGATTCTTTATCCGCACTAAATAGCTTGGAAAGTGGAACATCATCAGCAAGGCAAGACATGATAAATGAAGTAATGCAGAGTCTTTACAGAACAAGACAGTATGGACTTCTGGTGAATCTTGTATGGGTTCCATCGCATATGGATGTGAAAGGAAATGAGGAGGCTGATAATCAGGCTAAACAGGCATTAAATCATTCACAAATTGACATTGAAGTGGCATTAAGTAAAACAGAAATTAAAGTGATAATAGCTAAACAAATACAGGAAATTTGGCAGAAAGAATGGAATGAAGGAAAGAAAGGTAGACATTTTTACTGCATTCAAGGAAAAGTTGGGTCAGAGAGAAGAAGATTCGGAAACCGGAAAGAGGATGTTTTAATAACAAGAATGCGTATTGGACATTGTTTATTAAATCAAAGCTTACAAAGAATTGGTAAACATGAGAATGGAAATTGTGACAAATGTGGGTTAGTTGAAAATATAGAGCATGTCCTTTTAGAATGCGAAGCTTATGAAAGAGAGCGGTCCCAGTTAAGACATGCTTTAAGAAGTGTAGGAATCAATGAGTTGACACTTCAGGTTCTCCTAGGACAAGGTGCTAAACAATCAAGAGTTTATCATGAGTTATTTATATTTTTAAAGGAAACAGGATTATTTAATAGGATTTAAAACTCCATTATGTGTAAATTTTATATGGATATATATATATAATTTTTTTTTTTTTTTTTTTTTTTTTTTTTTTTTTTTTTTTTTTTTTTTTTAAAGAGTAGATCTAGTTTAAACTTCCTTTCCAAATATGCGCTTCACACTCCATATCAGTAGGTGGCGGGAATGCACCTTTTAAGTTGGTTTGCCAACCGCCATTAAATCCTAGAAGAAGAAGAAGAAGAAGAGTAATGGGGTTCTGTAATGTTCGTGAAAGCAGGTCTGTGTTGATCTGAGAAGGTGATCATCAGAGCTGTCAGGATGCCGGGGATGCTTCTGCTCGGACGCCGATGGAGGATCGCCAGCGATGATCTTGTGTTTCCTGCTGCCTTCGAGTTATTTATCAGAGCTGTGTGGTAAGACACTTTAAAACAACGAGCTCTAGAGGTGTTTAATACCATAATATACACACCATGCTACCAGAAATACCATAATGCAATGGTAAAGAGATAAACAAAACAACTACATGCTCATAAATATATGTCAGTTCCATATATATGCAGTGCTCATATGTACTTGAATGACATTTCTTGTCCTCTCTTGTTTCTTAGGTGGATTGTGACTTTAGTTCTCTACACCAATCATAAAGGACGATTTGACTGTCAAGGTGGCACATATTTGCATAATTATCTACTAGTTCTTCTGGTTCTGTTGGCTGTCATTATTTTGACACTATGTGCAATCGTTTACATCAGTGCTCAAGGTGAGTGAGCGACCGAGCGAGTGCATGCTCATCTTCTGGAGGGTTTGTCAGTGAACGCTGTGGTTTTGTTTAGGGACCATCATGAATCCGGGTCCGAGGCGGTCTGTGCCAGCTCTGGTGTATCTGAGGGCCCTCCTGTTCGTCCCCGAGATCATATGGGCCTGTCTGGGGGCCGTCTGGGTGTCTGACAGCAGCACGGGGTGCAAGCCGGCCGAGGTCGGGGCTGTGATCGCGGCTGTGGTTTCCAGGTAAGAAAAAAAAAAAATAATGCTTTTAGGAGATATTAACACTTAAATTCAGAAAGGATGCATTAAATTGATCAAAAGTGGGGGTAAAGACATTTATAACGTTACAAAGGAAAGTGCTGTTGTGTTGAACTTTCTTTTTTGTCAAAGAATCCAGAAAAATAAAATGCATCACCGTTTCCACAAAAATATCGTGCAGCACGACTGATTTCAACACTGATAATAATCAGAAATGTCATATTAGAATGATTTCTGAAGATCATGTGACACTGAAAATACAGATTTCAAATTGTAATTGAAACAAATTAGTCACATAAAGCTAGTCTTCTCTCTCTATATTTTTTATATAATAATAATGCATTTGTTCTTCATTATTAACTAGGCTTGTGACTACCCCCTGTCGCAGTTGCATACGTTTCCACTTTTAAAGCAATGATCTATTCCCTAAATCGAAACAACTTTGTCATAGTAACATCATCATCGTCCTTTCAAGATAAGAATAAGTTAATTTATCTAGAATAGATGATTTTGTTATGACAATGTTAACTGGAAACTAGAGATATCGGCATTAAATGCTCTTTCCTGTAGTTTCGTGACATTCAGCGTGAGTTTAAAACTGTCAGTCTTTCAGAATGCATAATTGTATGCCAAAATGAAACGCATTCTCATTTGTGTGATTGAATGTATTTACAGGAAGCTGACCTTGAATGATTCGTAGATTGATTGTAAGCTTAGATAATCGTACAATCCCAGTCTTTCTGCAGGATAAAGTGTGTGTGTGTGTGTCCTCAGCTGGATCATCGTCCTGTGTATGGTGCTGGGTGTGCTGGTTGTGTTGGATCCTCTGGGCAGTCGGAGGCCGGACGCTCTGCTGGGGGTGAGGGATCTGGAGAGCAGCGAGTCGTCTCAGCTCTTTTACACAGCGCACACGATGGCGTCGCGGGTTTGGGAGAGCCGTCTGCGTCTGCTGTGCTGCTGTCTGCCGCAGGACAACAACCACCGCGCAGCCTTCTCCAGCATCGCCCAGCTCGTCAGCGGCTTCTTCCTGGTCCGTGGTGCTCGTCACATAACAAGTGCATTACACTGAAAGACACAGACATCTCCTCAGGACTCTCACTGAGGGTGCTTCTTAAATTAGTGAGAGTGCTCTGACTATATATAAATGCATAGTCGTCAATAGTAAAGTTGTCTTAAAACCAAAACAATACTCGTTCTTATATTAGTATGATGCACTTTAAGTGTTGACTGCTGTATATACACTACCGCTCAACAGTTTGGAATCAGAAGTTTCTTATGAATCAGAGTTCATAAAATTGTAAATATTAAGTTTTTCTATTATAATATATGATAAAATGTAATTTATTCCTGTGATGCACAGCTGTATTTTTATCATCATTCCTCCAGTTGAAGCTGTTGTGCTGCTTAATATTTATTTTGGAAACTGTGGTATTTTTTTTCAGGGTTCTTTGATGGATAAAATGTTAAAAAGAAGAGCATTTATTTAAATTGGAAGTCATTTTTTAACAATACACACTACCGTTCAAAAGTTTGCGGTCAGTCAATTGTTTTTACTCTTTCTTTTTTTTCTTCAAGAAATTAAAACTCTTACTCAGCAAGTATGTGTTAAATAATAGGAAGTGATAGCAAAGATTTATATTGTTTAATAAATGCTGTTCTTTTTAACTTTTAATTCATCAAAGAATCCTGATAAAAGTATCAGTTTCCAAACAAAATATTACTGTTGCCAATATTGATAATTCTAATAATAAATCAGCGTATGAGAATGATTTCTGAATGATCATGTGACACTTTATATACTTTATGTATGCACATATACATATATATTTTGGTGCATTATCTTGTTTCCAGGACACAGACCTGGTTCCCAGTGACATCGCGGCTGGTCTGGCTCTTCTGCATCAGGAACAGGACAAAGTGGAGCGCTGCAGGGACCCCGATGAGGTCCTGTCCCACAGCCCGTCCTCCCCTATAGTGAGTCTTCAATACTGCGTGTGCTGTGTGGTTTGTGCATGGGCCGAGCTCACACCTCCTGTGTTTTTTCTCAGAGGGAGGATCTGGAGGTTGAGCTCGAGAGAGCCGCTCACTTCATGCAGTTTGCAGCGGCTGCATACGGATGGCCTCTATACGTCTACTCGAACCCGCTCACGGGCCTCTGCAAACTCAGCGGAGACTGGTGGGTGTGACTCCTGCCAGCTGAAGCCTAACAGTGTCATATACAGAGCTGCACTCATCTGAGACTGTGTTTCAGCTGTCGAAGCCGTCAGGCGGAGTACGATCTGGTCGGAGGAGATGCCTTGGGCTGCCATTTCACCTCCATCTTACAGAGCACAGGCCTGCAGTACAGAGACTTCATCCACATCAGCTTTCACAACCAGGTGACGTCTCGCCTTCATATCCAGATTAAAATGATAGGGCTTTGTGATTTATAGATTGCGCAGGGTGTGATAGAATTAAATAAATGCACAGTTTTATATAGAAATATTATATATTTCTATTTTATTTGCAGGCTAGCCAACAAAATAATCACAAACTGATCACGAATTATCCCTTGTGCGTCCTTAGACACATTTTAAAAAAATCTTTTTCAGTTTATATACATATATATTTGTATTTTTTATTGGAATTGTAATATTTCAGTTTCATTTACTCCTATATCTAGGGCTGCAAAATGATTAATCGCATTCAAAATAAATGATGTTGTTTACATACTATGTGTTTGCACTGTGTATATATAAATACACACATTATATATGTTTTTAAATTGTGTGTATATGTATATTTATACAATTTATAAATGTATAAATTAGTATTTATATATTTTTTTATAATGTGTATGTCTATATAGACATAATAAAAATACACATTACACACAAATAAAAAAAAATTGTGACGCCAACAGAATGATTCATTTTATTGTAATAAAAATAATAAAACAAAATTATAAAGTAATAAAACTCTTATTATAATTAAAATTATAATTTTTATTATTGTTATTACAGTAAAATGAACCAATCTGTTGGTTTTACAACTTTTATTTATTTATTTTTTACTTTTTCCTCTTGATGGCACCATTTTCTCAGGTTTGGCATGTGGAACATATACTCATACATAGTCTTTATTTATTTATTTTTTTTTATCTGACACTGAACCAAAAAACAAGAATACATAAAAAAATGTGTGTTGTTACTATTAATTAACAAATCCATATATATATATATAATATTTATTTATTTATTTATTTATTTATTAATTATTATTTTTTTTTTTTTGATGACATGGACATCTTTGCCCTCTAAGAACCACTTTGTAACCTTTTTTTTTCAGTTGACTCACAGGGGTTGTTATTACTGAATTATTTCATCTAATAATAATCACAATAAAACTTTAAGCATATTGAATTGGTTTTAAACAGTGGGAATGTGGTTTTTAAAACTCAAGCAGAGTGAGATTGATTTTTAAACTCTATTTACTCATAGTTTCAGAAAAGGGCTTGATGATACCACAGTGTCATTGTTTCAGATATTGTGCAGCTCAACCTACAGCGGTGTCTGTTCGCTCTGTAGATCTACGAGATCCCGTTCTATGTGGCGTTAGATCACGAGAGAGAGGCGGTCCTGGTCGCTGTGAGGGGAACGCTCTCGCTGAAGGTGAGTTCACTCGTGTGTGTCTGCTGGACAGATTTCCCTAAACAAATCGCACTCTTGATGCCTGCCAGTCGCTCCTGAGCTCACCTTTTATTGCTCATTTCATTTTCAAATGAGCCATTTCACAGAGTTTGCATAAAAAGTCGATATTAGTGTTTTTCCTTGGCATCTATTTATTGCTTTTATAAAACAGTTATTCCATATACGTAGTAGGTTTCGCCAAATAAAACAGCAAATAAAGTGTAATGATATTAATAAACACCGTATTCTTTCACCAAACAATGTAGTTCCTCAGAATCAGTTGTGCTTCCAACAAAGTGGTTGCCGAGCAACACACAGAAGTAAACAAAGGTGTGTGTTTGTAGTGTTATTTACAACAGATTCAAATGCAGCTCAGCCAATCAGAATCCAGGAGCGGAACTCTGCTTTAGAATCAAAAATATACATTTATTTACATGTGGATTATTATATTCCATTTATTTATTATATTTAAATGACTTCTTTTTGTTGTTGTTCTTGTGTAACGCTCACTTTAAGTTAATATCTTACATTTCCTAGTATAATTTAATTTAACATAACATTCTGCATTAGTTAGTATGAACTAACAATGACAGCAGTTATTAATAGATTTTTTTTTAAACATACTTTTTTTTATTTTAATTAACTATCATAGTTGTTTTTATTAAATGATAAATAAATATAATGTAAATAAAGGTGTGTGTGAGTATTTATTTATTTATATATATATATATATATATATATATATATACACACACACAGTACAGACCAAAAGTGTGAATCTACAATTTTCATAGTCATGAAAATAAAGAAAACTCATTGAATGAGAAGGTGTGTCCAAACTTTTGGTCTGTACTATATATATATATATATATATATATATATATATATATATATATACATACACATACACACACACACATTACTATATATATAAATACACATACACTATATATATAAATACACAACTGTTCTTTTCTGGTCCTTGTCTGATTATATACATTTTTGGTGAAATTAATATACATTTTTCATACTGTTCATAATGTTTTATTGCCTAAATCCACTTGTAGCATTTAAAACAACAATAATAATAATAAAAAATAAAAAAAGTTTATTAGTTATTACTCTCTGAGCTAATATATATTTTTTTATATATTTATTAATGAATATTAAAAAAGAATAACAAATGACTTATAAATAATTGATATACAACAAACAATTAATCTTTATAATAACACTGCTTAATTAGTGAATCTTGTATTAAATATACATTTTTCGTAATGTTGTGCTGCCTAAAGATAGATTTGAGTTGTTTACCATTTTATTTATTTAGAAAAAACAGTGTGGGATTATTGACCATTGCCTGAAAGGTGAAATGTAACGGTTGGCATTGAGTTTTGAGAGGCGTTCCAGTGGAATCCTCCTGATCTCTCTGTATTACAGTGAAGTGATCTGGTTTTGTGTTTGCAGGACGTGTTGACCGATCTCTCGGCTGAATGTGAGAATCTGTCTGTCGAAGGCGTTTCAGGAACCTGCTACGCTCACAAGGTGCCAAAATCACCATCTCAACATTAAACTCATCAAAACAATCCACATCACACATGCTTATGTTTGTCTCTATCGCAGGGCATTTCCCAGGCTGCACATTACCTCTACAAGAGACTAGTGAACGATGGGATTCTGAGTCAGGCGTTCAACATCGCACCTGTGAGAGCGCGTCTTCTGTGCTGTCGTCATGCAGCAGGAGAACACGCAGCCGACTGAAGGTTTGTCTTGTGTGTGTGTGTGTGCAGGAGTATAAGCTGGTGATCTGTGGTCACAGTCTGGGAGCCGGAGCCGCGTCTCTTCTAGCCGTTCTCCTGCACAGCACACACCCCACGCTCCAGTGCTACGCCTTCTCTCCACCAGGGGGCCTGATGAGGTACAGCACTTGTGCACAGTTTTTCAGGGAGTCCTAAAATACACTTTTACAGAGCACAGTTTGCTGCACACGTCTAAAGAAACATGCATAGTATTTTGTCAGTAAACGGCACAGTTTAACTCCTCTCTCTCCTCAGTAAAGCTCTTGCTGATTACTCGAAGCAGTTTGTCGTCTCGGTGGTGCTCGGAAAAGATCTTGTACCCAGGTGAGATTTAGTCGGTCATCAGTCGGATTCTCGCTTGATAACTATATCCAAAGAGCCTGTTTTGGCTCCTTTTTTCTCACTTCTGTTGGTTCGTATTTCGTTTCTCATTTTGTAGACTGAGTATCCCTAACATGGAAGACCTGAAAAGAAGATTGCTAAAAATGGTTTCTAACTGCAGTAAACCGAAGGTGAGATCATGTGCTCCGTGTAAATCCAACGCTCTGGCTGTCTTGACTCTGTCAGTGATGCGTTTCGGTCTCTCAGTATAAGATCTTGATGCACGGGTGCTGGTATGAGCTGTTTGGAGGGACTCCTGATGATTTCCCTACGGAGCTGGAGAACCGGCGCGAGGAGATGCTTAACCAGCCACTGCTGGGCGAGGACAGTCTGTTAGTTCAGCGCTCGAACACCTACCAGAGCCTGTCCTCCGACGACTCGCCCTCTCGCCCCACACACCTGCCGCTGTACCTGCCCGGACGCATCTTGCACGTCACCGAGGACGGCCCCGCTCGCAGGTCAGCATATATACAGTCTTGATAACATAGCAGACATAATGTACAAACACCCGTGACGCCAGAAAGCTGTCCCACAACTGATAACTACACGGACATAAAACTGTACTTCTACTGTAACTTGGTAAATATTGTCATACTGCCCAGCCTTAATATAATAACACCTATTGATATTTTTATTTTGTTGTCTTATTAATAGTTTGTCACACGTTTGATCTGATTGACTGTAATCATTCAAATAAAAATCAAATATAATTTTTTATATATACACACACACACACACACACACACACACACATATATATATATTTAATGTGCATATATTTAATTAACTAACGTATATTCTGAATTACTTTTCAATAAACATAAAATTTAAAATAATAGTATTTTACATAAAATATTAAAACATTTAAATGTATTAATGTATGTAATTAAAAATATAATTATGAAACCGTAGGTAATAATTAAAAAATATATAATAAAACAATTACATTTATTCCAATCTGTAATCTAAAAAATAATAATTAAACATAATGGTTGAAGTTTTGGTTTTTATAAATTAATGTAAGAAAACTTACATTTTATTCATGTCTGGAATAAAAAAATGACATTAAAAATAACTAAAGTATATAATAATAATAATAATAAATGTCTATAATTAAATGAAGATATATATATATATATATATATATATATATATATATATATATATATATCAGTACAGACCAAAAGTTTGGAAACATTACTATTTTTAATGTTTTTGAAAGACGTTTCTTCTGCTCATCAAGCCTGCATTTATTTGATCAAAAATACAGAAAAAATTGAATATTGTGAAATATTATTACAACTTAAAATAATAGTTTTCTATTTGAATATACTTTAAAAAATAATTTATTCCTGTGATGCAAAGCTGAATTTTCAGTATCATTCCTCCAGCCTTCAGTGTCACATGTAACATCAGTCTATCACATGATCATTTAGAAATCATTCTAATATTCTGATTTATTATGAGTGTTGGAAACAGTTCTGCAATAAAAGGTTAAAAAGAACTGCATTTATTCAAAATAAAAAAAAAATTCCAATAATATATATTCTAATAATATATTTTCTTTACTATCACTTTTTATCAATTTAACACATCCTTGCTGAATAAAAGTATTGATTTTATTTAAAAAGAAAAAAAATTACTGACCCCAAATTACTGACCAGTAGTGTATATTGTTATTACAAAATATTTATATTTTAAAAACATAGCTTCTTTTTTTTTTTTTTTACTTTTTATTCATCAAAGTATCCTAAAAAAGTATCACATGTTCTGAAAAAATATTAAGCAGCAGAACTGTTTCCAACTTTGATAATGAATCATCATATTAGAATGATTTCTAAAGGATCATGTGATAATGATCCTAAAAATTCAGCTTTGCATCACAGAAATAAATGATAATTTAAAGTATAATAAATGTAAAAACAATTATTTTAAATTGTAATAATATATCACAATATTACATTTTTTTTTCTGTATTTTTGATCAAATAAATGCAGACTTGATGAGCAGAAGAAACTTCTTTCAAAAACATTAAAAATAGTAATGTTTCCAAACTTTTGGTCTGTACTGTGTGTGTGTGTGTGTGTGTGTGTGTGTATATATATATATATATATAGAGAGAGAGAGAGAGAGAGAGAGAGATATATATATATATATATATATATATATATATATATATATATATATAGAGAGAGAGAGAGATATGTATGTGTAATTGAATCATGTCTTTCTTTAAACTCTTTGACTCTTCACAGACACTGCTTTGCTCCGGTGAGATACAGAGCCGAGTGGTCGAGCGAGACATCATTCCGTAATGTTCTGATCAGCCCGAGGATGATCGCCGATCACATGCCTGATGTGGTTCTGCGTGCGCTGTGCAGTCTGACCTGTGAACATACGTCTGCTCTCTGCCCGTCCTCTATGAGCAACAGCCATCTGAACGTCATCTGAGCTTCACAAAAGACTGTCAGGAGCAAGATCCACTGGACTCCTTTATTTTACGTATTTATTTGCGCATTATACTCCCATTAGTGTGTCTGCTTTTTAAAGGCCTCATGAACTGCCATATATTCCCATCATCCATAAAAGTTATCATCACATCACATTATTTGTAATGCTGTGTGGTTCAGCTGTAAGAGTAACTTTAGTTTTTGTGCTTGTGCAATGAGGACTCGAGCAAGAACATGTCTGTAATTATCAGTGTACTGGTGACGTTAGGTTTTTTGTGATGTATCTTCCCCAAATGAGGATTGGCCGATCAGTTGGCAAAACCCATATGAGACTTTGATGCTTGGCACCAAATGCATGCAATTCTTTCTTCTGATGGAGACGAGAGGCTCTTCATTTACTCCAACGATGCCTTTTCAGGATATCATGCATTTTTTCAAAAATAAAAATGCTGAGGAAAACATGGTCTGGTCAAGTTGTAAAGAGAGAGAAAGACTATGAAAAGTGCATTTTTTTTTATTCTTGCAAATATTAAATCCAAGTTATGCAAGAAACAGAATATCATTGGTGGTGAAGTCTTTGTTTTTTATTTAGAGTATCATTTCATGAAAATATTATTTAATATTTCTATATTTATTAAATAAACATAGAAATAAAAAATGCACATTCATAAAAAAAAACTTTAGTTCACTAAATGATACTTTTTGTTATGTCTATTTGATGCATTTGACAAAATAATGAGTTTAAATGATATTTTGAAGTAATTTCTCAGCCATATTTAATGTGAAATAAATTATTAAAAACTATTACATTAATCGTCACATACTGTAATTTATTCGATTAAAAATTGTATTGCACTATATATCTATGTAAATGAAAATAAAAAAAATCATAACGCTAAAATATATAAATATATATATATAAATGTATTTTTTTTTTGTCTAGTTCGTTAAGATATTTTGTAAAAAAAAATAAATAAAACTGTGGTCACTTGTTGATTCCTTCGTGACACGTGCAGGAAAATTAAATGTGAATTTCAAACAATAGCAAACATTTTAATGCGGTGTTTATATGCAAATATTTAAACGCCAGCTGCGAGAGTCAAATAAAAGTAGCAAGGCTGCCTCGCGCTCGCGCCGCCCATGATCGCGCTTCTGGGGCGTGACGTCATCATGTGACGGTCAGTCTTCTACTGTCGGGACTGTACTTAACCTCCGCTGTTTAGTGCAGATTAACCCGGTCAAATAACTGTCCTCGAGGACCGGGACCGGTTAGCTCGGCGACGGAGCAGGTTTTCTCTCTCCCTTTACGTTGGAGTCGTTTCAAAAAAGTTATTCGTAGATGTAGTTCAGCAGCAGCAGACGTCGCGAAGTAAACAGAGATCTGGACAGTTAGCGAGCGAGCAGCTAGCGAGTGGAGAGCGTCCTGAGGTAACGGTAAGACTTCGGATAAACGCGGAAAAATGGAGTTAGAGGACGGTGTCCTTTACCAGGAGGACCCAGGCTCCTCGGCGATGATGTCCGAGCGGGTGTCCGGCTTGGCGAGCTCCATCTACCGCGAGTTCGAGCGGATGATCGGTAAATACGACGAAGACGTGGTGAAGGAGCTCATGCCGCTCGTCGTGGCCGTTCTGGAGAACTTGGACTCGGTGTTCGCGGACAACCAGGAGCATGAGGTGGAGCTGGAGCTGCTAAAGGAGGACAACGAGCAACTTATCACCCAGTACGAGCGGGAGAAAGCGCTGAGGAAGAGCGCCGAGGAGGTGAGCTGACCACACGAGTCAAACTAGGCCACTTTAGTCTCCACAGCGAGCTTTAAAAGTTCATAACAACACGAACACGAGACCGAGAGCCAGAGTTAGACACTGAAGAAGAGAACATCTACACACACACGGGGTGAATAAACCGTCAATCTCCGTTTCAGAAGAGATTTAACCCTTCGAGTGTCTGAGGGAAGGTCCCTATGACTCAACGCAGTCATAAACATGTTTCTCTCAAGTCTGCAATCATAAAGTGTGACACGTTGTTGTTGTTTTTATTCACTGGAGTTATTAGGTTAGTTTGTGGCAAGAAAACATTCAAAGTACACATTTAAGTGTTTTGTTTTATTGTGCTTTATCTATTTGTGTCTTTAAATGCAACCATGGACCACATATTTCATGAAATTTAGATTTATACATCATCTGAAAGCTTTATGTTGATTTGTTGTGATATGGCAATATTTGGCCAAGATACAACCATTTACAAATCTGGAATCTGAGGGGGCAAAATCAAAATATTGAGAAAGTCATCTTTAAAGTTGTCCAAATGAAGTTCTTAGCAATGCATATTACTAATAAAAAAGAAGTTTTGACGTATTTACGGTAGGAAGTTTACAAAGTTTCTTCATGGAACATGATCTTTTATGATTTGTTGAATAAAAGAAAAATCAATAACTTTGACCCATATAATTAGATTTTTTGGCTATAGCAACAAATATACCCCTGCTACCTAAGACATATTTAAATTATATATTTTTTAAAGCCATGATTTTTTTTTCTCCTTGTGCTGTGCCAGAAACTAACTTAGACAAACTTTACAGTTTTGTGCCTGTCTATATTATGAAGGATTTTGCTGAGGGGGTCATTATAATCATAAAAACATGGTGATTAGTTATGTCTTTTCTGCCTGTTGTTGACAGTGTTTTGTGATTCATGGAGTGACAAAAAAAAAAATCTGTCAACAAAAACAAACAAGAATTTTGACTCAGGCTTCATCCGGTGTTCAGATTTTGGTTCTGGAAATATATGCACATTAGCGCATATTTATTTTGCCTATCTAAACATACCATTTTAGAAAACTTTTAACCCCAAACAGTTGTCTTAATGTACTGTGATTAATCAGCTGGGCAAGTACAGTGGTCGATTTAATGATTTTGTTTTACACTTACGAATCTACTTCCCTTCTAGTTTCGCTCCAAATCTGTTCAAACTACACTGAACTGCATCCAGTCCTGTTTGATCACATCTGAAGCTGTTCATAAAAAGGCTCTTGGAAAGCCTAAAAATATCAGGGGTTTAAAAATAATGATTTGAAGTCTTAGCGATTATACATTTCTTTGGCTCTAAATGGCTCTTTGTGAGTGCAGTCTCTATCAATTATCTATTATCCAGTATTTAAATGGAAAAGGCTTGGAAATGCATTGGTTGTTGTTGGCTTCACCTGACAATGACAGGAAGATGCCTCAGACCAGCATTGGCTCATTGTCACTCGTAAAGTGCATGTACTGTGAGCAAAGGGACAAACCCCAGAGTCTTAAGTATAGCTGGCAAAACTATGATTATGTCAGAAATAGACTCCAGTGGTCACTTCTGCGTTTTTTTCCCTTTGGATGTGTCTGATCGCCATGTAAGGAAAAGAAGCGTCTCGCTCATGCTTGCAGGTGTGACACACCTAATAGTTGTCAGGTCGAGCAAGCCGTGTCTTGCAGTTGTAATATGATTATGTATTACATTATGTTTGACTCAGATAAACACTCTTAATTTTCCATGCATGACGTACGTTTATGACACTCGACTGGGGTTGTAAGTGCTCTACTCTGTGCTGAATGTCTTTTGGAGCATTCGGATGTAAATATATGCCAGTGCAATGAAGCTAATGCATTTATGGTCCGCTTGAAAATATTTATTTTAAGAGGAATGTGTGCTAAATCACAGCTTTGGCATTTTAAATGTGAAGAGGATGTCTGCTGTCCTGCTCACAAGTTATATGGCTACTTGAGCCATATTAAACATATTAAATCAAACCCTAATAATAACCATAACCTCCCAGTCTGTTTTGGCTTGAACACAGTTTGAAATTACTGTAATGCCCTGTGTTTTAAAATGTTACAGTTATGCATTTGGTCAGGCAGTGAATCAGTGAGTTGATGACACTAAATGATTCAGACCGCTTTCAACAATAACGTCTGCCAGTGACACCAGTTAATATTTACACTAATTTAAGTTTCAAGAACCTTAAGTACACAAAACATGCTTCATTTTGAGATAACGTCACCTGGAAATAACGATAAGATGCAGTTCAGTAAGTGAGTCAGTTGTTGATTCAGTAATTGCTCTGACTGATTCAGTAATTCATTCAGAGAATGATTCATTAGACTGTTAACGGGTGTTTAATGTTTTCTCTACAACAGGGTTTCTCTTACGGGTGTTACTGAGTTGATGAAAACCTAATGATTAAAAATATAAAATAAAAAATAATCATCAAAATAAGACCATAAAATAATTGATATATTATAATTGTATAAACCAATATCAGATGCAAATGCATTGTTAAATTTAGATATTAACCTGAAATTTTAGGGGGTACTTCAAGTAAATATTATATCTCAGCTTTCAGAAAGGTTTGGAAATTCCTGCTTTAAAATAAATGGTTATTAATTACAAACCACTACCACCACTATGTTTTGGTAAAAAATGTATTTTGTATATATGTATATGTATGTATATATATATATATATATATATATATGTATGTATTTTAAGTGAATTTATTTTTATGAAATTCATTTCAGACGGCAACCAGATTGGGTGCAATATTATTTATTGGTTTATTTAGTTAATGCTTTAAGTTCAGTAGCATCAGAGTGATGCCATTTAAAAGCAATGCAGGAAACACTGCTACTGGAGGCGTAGTATTTTGCAGGTTTCTTTTTTTCTTTTTTTTACATTTTATCTGCCATATGCCAGTGGCTTTACTTTTCACCTGTTTGTTAGGAAACCAGAGAGACGCTGCCCTCCTCCTGCCGCTCGTCCTCCTCCTCTTCCAGCCGTATGAATGCGCTCCCCTCTAAAACCGGATCACTTTCAGCTCATGTGACTCTTTGTTGGGAGCCTGCCCTATGAGCATGTGTTCTGCTTTAAACTCCAGGCCTTTGTTTTGTTTTCTCCCGATGCTGCCCACGAGTCGTCTGTGCTGTCACTCCAAACACACTTGTGCTACTCTGGTGTTTGAGAAACAAAACACACTGAACATATACAGTACAAGCATGAATCAAGAGCATTGATTGGCCAGTCACACAGTCAAAATGTCCAAGGGAGAGACAAGTAGACTAATATTTTGAATCATATGAGCTTTTAAATAAATAGGCTTCACCTCTGATGAGAGATTCAAAGTTTATGTTTGTGTGCTCAAAATGATGTTCATTAATAATCATTTCAATGAAACCTCAAATTTTGTGAGGGCAAGGTTTCTTCTATAAAATATAATAAAATTAGGGCTCTATGAAAGGTCTTTTTGTTTTCTCCCAAATTCCATGTTGTCCCTTAATTTTTGTGGATTCCATTTTAATGGTTTGATTAAATATTTAATAAAAAGGAATATCTAATCATTTGAATTCATACAACTTTAATCATTTATGAAGACTTTAGTTTAAATGGCTCTGGATTCTGTTTTCTAAATGCAAATTTAATATAAAGAATTGTAAAAAAAAAAAAAAAAAAAAAATTGTAATCAAAGTTAATAAAACTAAAACAATTAAAAATAATATATTTTAAAATGTAATCAAATAAAATAAAATCAATTCCTTAAATTTTATTTTTAAATAGACGCTGTCTGTTTAAATTAAAACATGGAAGAAAATTTTTTATATTCCCAAAGAATAATGTTTTCATGAACTATTATTGTTGTTGTTGCTTTGAGAGGCAATAATAAATGCTTTTGGATGGAGTACATTTATACATTTGTCATAATTTTAAGTTTAACTGAGCTTTAGTTAATTTATTGAAATGTTGAGTTTCTGTGTGTATCTCAAATTAAATGGTGAAATGCTGATCAGGTGACTCAGAACAGCTGTGGATATGAAGTTCATGTGACTTCAGATTTCAATAAGGTTGACATTCAATAACATCGTTTTTGCGTTAATATTAAAAGACAGTAGTCAATATCGCAATCTGGTTGTGTACAGCCCTACTTAGATTTATTCTCTTAAATTTTGCCAAACTCTGCGACATTCCGCTTTTTAAATTCCATTTTATAACTGGATTCCGTGATTGACGTCTTTTTCTTCTTGGCGCAAGTTATAAGGCCCTAAATAATTACATCTCTGTTCAGTTTGCATTCAGTTTGCTTGATTGCACTGACAAGCTACGCAATATCGCGTTCATTATCGTAGATGAATCACCTTCGATAATGATTGTGATTTTGCGTAGTTCTGTCTATTAAGTGACACTCCATTTGAAAGCAGGTGATGGTGATTTAGCGCTAATTACAGAACCAGATTTACTGACTAGATGCACATCATCATATCGTTATAATAATATATTATAATATCATATCGCCCATCCCTAATTGACAGACTTTGACTGTGAGATGATGACTTCTGCTCGCAAACACGCGCCTCAGAACCATGGACTGTAAAAGTTCAGTACACATTCAAATATTAAGCTCTCTCTGAAGTATTGTGTTTAAATGGACAAATTCACACAAAAATGATGTCAAAATGCCATCTTGGTAAGTATCCTACAGCAGATATAGCCGGCAGAACGTACTGGATCAGTGCATTCTCTTAAAGTGACCGCACTTTCTTATTATTTATCAAACCGCAACAACAAATAAATCAAATCTCTGTTCTTGATTGAATGGCTTTTGTAACTTTAATAAAGATTCATATTTAATACATGCAGGCAAATATTCAATGCTGTTTTACATTTCATCACTTTATTAAATTTCTGTACCTAAGAACTAATGTTAAAACCTACCTAAATACAAAACTGAAAATCATCAAGACTAGCAATGTGAGCTAATGAAGTAAATAAAGTCATTTTTATTTCATGTGGACTATAAACCTGTTATATGACCTCAAACTCTTCTGTTTTCCTCATGCGGTTTGTTTGTTGCAGACTGTTTTTTTCTCATTGCTAGGGGTCTTTCATTGCACACTGTAGGATATACATCATAGGAGTTTGTCAATATTTACACACAGTATTGATTGGGCGAACGATTGTGTCAGAGTGCAATTTATAATGCAGCACAAATGCTCTGCAATCTCAATTCTAATTATGCATAATCATCTGTAAATTGGACTGCTATGGATATTAACCCTAAAAACATTTTTTTTTCAATAATTTGACATTTAATAAAATCTGTAATAAATCCAAACATGATATGTGAATATACTGTTTGCGTGAATGCACTAACACAACCTCTGTTCTACAGTGCAAAGTTTTTTTTTTTTTTTTTTAATTAAAAAAAGTTTAAATTCAAATTTATTTATAAAGCACTGAATAAAACAACAACGTTGACCACAGTTCTGTACAAACAGTAACACATTGAGCAATAGATCAACTTTTAAAAAAGGGATCACATCCATATAATTATATTAAGTAATATAATAAGAAACCTTCAGAGACAGTCAAAATACATCTTAACTAGGATCAGAATAGGCATATGTTGTACTAGCAACCTTCGCACTTATCTATGATCAAATGCTATCATAAATTTTTTTTTCAAGTAGTGCTGGCCGGTATACGGGTTCATACTGACGGTTTAGAATTATAAATGATCATAGTTTGCCTGTTAATATTTAGCACTTTTTTTTTTGTTTGTGAACTCAGATGAAGATAGTGCGCTGCATGAGACAAAAAAGTAATCACTGCATAGCCGCTCAGCATGCATCCACTGTTCATCCATTTTGAGTTTATCAGACTATGTCGTGATTATAAATGAGATTGACTCCTGTCACTATTAAGAATGGAATTTTTCTGCAATTTTTTGGACTTAAATGTAACATATAATTCTGTATCGTCTTCGTAGCTGTGAAAGGACACACTATATCTGTGCAGTATTGAACCTAATGGGCATATAGAAAGAGAAGAGAAGTGGTGCTAACACAGACCCTTGAGGAATACCACATGATAAAGGTGATGAAACTGATGTACACTCACCCATACCAACAGAGAAACTTCTATTTAAACCAATAGGATTTAAACCAAATGAAACATAATTTGGAACATATTTTACATATTAATATTAGGAATTTTATTCTTAAGGTTTTACCAGTTTTTGTTTTATGATGTAGAGCATGTGTATGATAAATAAAACCCCGAAACTAAATGAGGTAAAAGAAACCCTGCTCAAGAATTGATGTCCCCTTGATTTAGGTTTATTTGAGAGTGCAATAAATCAGATTTTTCTCTAAATGAGAACATGATTGATAATTATGATTATAATTTTCGAGCAGAATAATCATGACTATTTTTGTGCAGCCCTAATAAACAGTCAGGTTTCTCTGCCAAAAGTTTGAAGAGATTCTTGCTCTGCAAGTTAGGTTAGATAAACATATTCATATGTACCTGAATAATAATGCATTTGACTTCAACTCTGTCACCCCTTAAAGGGGTGGTTCGGGATTTTTGACATCGGACCTCATTTTTAGGTCAGCCTGGTTGTTATTCATCAGTGGAGACATTTTTTTTTAAAAAATTATCCAGTCCTTATATTTGGATAGTTGGCCGATGCTAGGCTAGCGCGAGTCAATGGGTATATGTTAGCCAGCCATTAAAAACCGTTTTACCCACTCCACAGTGCACCAAACGCAAATCAATTATAACACTAGACTATCGATGCAAATGTCCGTTGAGAGAATAATGTTAGAAATCAAACTTACCTTTCATCTCAATGATCCTAAAGGAACTAGTTTCTCAGCCGCTGCGGAATTTTACTTTGCTCCGGCTCTACTTTGCTCTTCTTATGTGATGTTAGTGATAATCAGTGTGCCAGCGGCAGGTAAATACACTTGCGTCATGTGTGGACCGGCTCACTCGGTTGCCTAGGTAATCAATATCACTCCGCTGCTGCTGTCGACAAGGCTTATGATTACAGGGAACAAATTATAACTAATGCAATGTGATGAAAGGTAAGTTTGATTTCTAACATTATTCTATCAACGGACATTTGCATCGATAGTCTAGTGTTATAATTGATTTGCGTTTGGTGCACTGTGGAGCGGGTAAAACGGTTTTTAATGGCTGGCTAACATATACCCATTGACTCGCGCTAGCCTAGCATCGGCTATCTATCCAAATATAAAGACTGGATAATTAAAAAAAAAAAATGTCTCCACTAATGAATAACAACCAGGCTGACCTAAAAATGAGGTCCAATGTCAAAAATCCCGAACCACCCCTTTAAAGACTGATGTTTATTACCGTCATAGTAACACATGAGCCATGTGAAGCATGGACAATAGTGCGATTTGCAATGCATCGGTCAAGCATTCAAGTCTGTATTTTGCCTAAGGTCTGCCGTTTGCATTTGTATTTCTAGACTTCCTAGGGAAGGGCTTTGAATGTACCGGAAGAGGACCTTCCTGAGTTCCTTTCTTCAGTCAGGATATTTCTGAGACTCTCGTTCTTTTCTTCTCAGTTCCTGAAGTTACGTCACAGCAATTAGACTTAAACGTGTGCCGCTCTTACAGTCTTGCATATTTCAGTAGAAAACTGTCTAATTGTACTGTCTAATATTTGATGCATTTATTTCTAAAGCTTGTCAATGATCAACATGACAAACTAATAAACGTGTTGCACACGATCTACTCCCTGCCTTCTGTTGCCTGATTGATAGTTTTTTTTTTTTTATCAAGTAAAAGGTCTTTTAGTGTATCTGTGCAATCATCCAAATTCAGCTGGTGATTCATGTTTTAATTTAATTTCTGTCAAACCTGTACTCACTTTTATAAGTAAGCGTAAGAATAACTGTAGTAATATTTTCAGATGAACACTAACTGGACTGGAGCAGCTCATTTTTACCTATATCTTTTTTTTTTTTTTTTTTTTTCTGTTTTTGTGTCTCAAATCTGATCCTCAGGATCTTTTGAGGAGAGTTTGTTTCCTGAAGTTTTACTTTCTCTGTTCCTCAGCGGAGGAATGATCTTCACAAGCCTCCAGAACATCTCACATCTTCTGAGGAGCGTTTATTTCTTCAGCTCTCAAACAACATTGGATTGCATTGCATTAAATGTTTTTTTTTTTTTTGATATTCTTTTGTTTTGATATTATATATAATTTGATCTGCTATATTGTTATAAGGATCTCATTAATCTACATTATAAGTGATAAAAATGTCATCAGTTTTGACCATATGAATATCAGCATCTGCACCAACAAATTGCAAAAAATGTGTTTTTTATTCCAGATTTAAGCATGTCTCTCTGCATTTTTATTGCATGTTTGCAAGATTTATCACCCTGACCTCATGTGAGTCTGCCTAACCCACTTCAGAGCAAATTAATCCATGCATAACGTTCAGCTCAGATAACCGAATCGAGGAGCTCCCGTGCTCCGAGCAAAACCCGCTAGCGCAGTGCATCTCGTGGCTGTTATGAGCGATGGCTCTGAGCCCCGGAGGAAGTGCAATGAAGGCGCAGTTGAGTTAAAGAGAGCTCTATCAATGGAGTGGCGCTACACAGCAGCCTCTATCTGTGACAGCACAATGAGGATATTATGTGGAGCGGCTAGCCTGAAGTCTGTATGCAGCCAGACGCTCATCCTCTGCTCAGCTGTCATATGAGCGCTGTTCTCCAGATCATATGATGAACGCAGAGGCTTTCACAAGCCTCTGGAGCTTTGGCAGACTTTTCAAAGTGGCTTTCTGTCGGACGGTCGTGCATAAGGACTTCCTTCGAAATTATAAACATCAGACCTGTCGTGTAAAGGAGAAGAAGTCCATTGCGTGTTGTACAATGTGTCTTTATAAAGCCTGACCCCTGTGCTCTGGCCGCTAATGCTCTTAAATTAGATTTTGCTCTAGTTTACTACTACAGTCACAAGTCTGTGCATGTCCCATGCAAACTCTGCATGTTATTTCTGGCATCTTATCCACTAGGGCTGCATGATAAATCGTCTTTTAATCGTGATCACGATTTCTGCTTCTTGCGATTTTTATTAACCATAATCACCTGTGATGTTTTACCACTGGCTATTTATTCAGAAATTGTCATTTTAATTGGGCATTTGCGTGCATTGATAACAAGCCTCTGCAGGCTTTCGTGGTTGCCAGATATCAAGCATCTAAATCCCTCAATCAGAGCTTTTTTTAATAAATCTATACATTTTCTGCCTAGTGGCTTACGTTTTCTTTTCAACTTTGCAACCATGTGCACATGCTCCCTTTTATATTATGAAAAAAAAGCATTGAGCTGAAAACATAGGCAAACATGCAAGTTTGGATTCAGATCATATTCTGCTTAAATAAAAGTGTAATACAACCAGTTTGTTTTGCCATTGGCTGTGACTAAATAACAATTTAACAGTCGTCGTGTAGCCTTGCTTTCCACAGTGAGTTACTTCTCTTTTAAGTTTTTTAAATCCACTCTGCTTTAATAAAGACATTTTATTTGCCAATTATGCTTTTTGAAATCCAGATCACCTTTGCTTTCCATCAGTATTTGGATGATATTGGTGTATTGCTCATGTATGTCACAGGGTGATTGAAATTCATAAGCAGTCATATGATGGCTGATGTTTCTATTTGAGTGCAGATGTGTGGCATTGGCTGTAAGACCTCAGATCGCTGCCCTGATTAATGATGGCCCACATGCAGACTTAACATAATAAAGAAACTGTTCTTGCAACAAGATATTTTAATGACTTTAGAGGTGGCATAAAAACAGTAATTAGCCTTAAGTATATATAAAATAATGATGTTGTGGTTGGTAATGTTTTTGAAAGACTCGGTATATCTGGTAAACATGCAATACAATTATGAAATATTATTGCACCTTAAAATAACTGTTTTCTAAGTCAATATATAGTCAACCGTAATTTATTACTGTGATGCACAGCTGTATTTTTTTAGCATCATTATTCCAGTCTTCAGTGTCACATGATCTTCAGAAATCATTCTTATATCTTGATTTACTGCTCAAGAAACAATTCTGATTATTATCAATGTTGAAAATGTTGGTGGTAGGAGGTGAAGGGGTTTTCGTAGTTCAGTCTGAGGTTTGGCTCTGAGATCATGAGACGCTCCTCATGCGTCAGGACTCTCTGATGTCCCGGGGCCTGCAGCTCATAATGGCTTTCATCAACAGATACACAACACAGAATACACTTCTGTCTGTGTGAAGTTTAGGGCGATGGCTTGATAATATCATCAGGTAGACACTCATGAGCTGCAGCACAGACTCTGAGGTTTGATGATCAAAATTAAAAGCTTTGAGCTGATAAATGGATGTTCTTCATTTTTTTTTTTACATTTAATTCTATATAAAATACAAAAAGAAAATATATTTTATTTAATTTTCAATTAATGCAGTGTTTTAAGTTAACAAATTGCGAAGTTTATGTGTATATAGTACATAGAGCTGTGTTGTATGATGTGCTGCAAGAGGGTTTTCAGACATAATTACTTTTATTAGGGTTTTTTATTTAAATATGTATTTAGACGTTCCAATTCATTTCCAATGGAGGTATGATTTTCGACTATGAAGATTCTTTTTTTTTTAAGACTATGTAGACTTTTCTAATCATGGTCACAATAATTTAATTTCTTCAATCAAGAGTTTTAAGATTTTTTTTTTTTGGTCAAAATGAAATACCACTAGGGTTAAGTTTTATTAAATGTCTTATATTGTAATTAAAATTTGTATATATAACAGGGATGTGATTTTTTTCATAAAAATACTGATTTCTGTATTATGCTGATTTGCTGCTCAAGAAACATTTCTGATTATTATCAATGTTAAATCAATATATATATATCATTTTTTTTTTATACAATTTTTGATCAAATAAATTCAGCCTTGATGAGCATGAGATAGTTATTTCAAAATCATTAAATTTTGAAAAATCATTGATAAAGCAATGCTCTACCAATTGAGCTACAGGAACACTATATATATATATTTGACAATGAATGTCCGTCCGAATGTCCTCATTAAATTCCATATATATATATATATATAATGCACCTTTAATATTCTGCCCGTGGACTTCCCCATCAATGCAGACGGCAAACACAAAGGTGGCGGTCGGCTCAGTTATTGGTGTTGTGGTCCGTGTTGCTGCAGGGCTTGGGTGACCTTTAACAATAGAGGTGAGCACATGCTGTGTGTTTGGAGTCTGGAAGGAGGGGAAATCCTTTCAGCTGCCCTCGTAAACAGACCTCGCCCATCACTGGTGTGTTCATCTTTGGCATATAAAAGAGTGAAATAGGAATCGTCAGCTCTCACTGGCTCTCTGATCAGATGTGCTGAAACTTTCCAGCAGCTGTTGAGTCCTCTAGACTCCAGCGTCCAGCCACTGCTGGGATTTCAGCTTTGTTTCTCTGCTAGCAGCAGAAAGAGTTGATTTATAGAAATGACCCCTGCTTCACACCCCACTGGCTGCTGAGTTGACCTCCAGAGGCCTGACCCTGCTGTGTGTGCATGACAGTCTCATCCCATGTGAACGAAGTGGCTGAAATGATGTTTTGATCTTTGCCTTCTTTTTTTTTTTTTTAAAAACCATGCATATTGGAGTTTAGCAAGTCTTATTTTTATTTCTTAAATGCACATAAAAAAATTATTTGCAAAAAAATTTAATTCGTCAAGGATGCAATAAATTGCTCAAAAGTGCTCAAAAAATGTATATTCCAAATAAATTCTGTACTTTTGAACTTTCTATTGATTAAAGAATCTTGAAAGATAAAATGTATCATAGTTTCAACAAATATATTGTGCAGCACAATTGTCTTCAACATTGATAATAATCAGAAATAGAGATGGGACGATAACCGGTTTTATTGATAACCGTGATAAAATGTGCTGAAGGTTAGTAATATCGTTTAAAAATGAATTATCATTAAAACCGTGTTTGATTATCGCGGTTTTAATAACTCACTATTAAATCATGTCCAGCCAGCAACAGTCTGACGCAAGCGCAGCGCACAATGTTTTTTTTTGTTTTTTTTCGAGAAGGAATGGCGAAAGTCAGTGACTTTTCTATGCTTTTCTATGCTTCTACACTTTTCATTGTAAGGAAGGAAATGCCACAGAATTTAATCTTTCTTTAAATTAAGTGCATAGAGTTGCTTGTTTTATTAGTTGTTTGTTGATTATTAAATATAAAACTTGCTGAAATGTTTTCAGTGTGAGCATCAACTATTTTTGAACACTTTCATCTCGTTTCAACAAAATCGTGATAATTTTAGTCACTATAATCGTGATATTAAATTTTCATACCGTCCCATCCCTAATCAGAAATGTTTCTTGAAAAGTAAATCATCATATTAGAATGATTTCTGAAGATCATGTGACACTGAAGACTGGAGGAATGATGCTGAAAATACAGCTGCACATCACAGGAATAAATTACATTTAACTACATATTTACATAGAAAATGGTTATTTTAAATTGTCATAATATGTCAGAATTTTTTTTCTGTATTTTGCCAAGTAAATGCAGCCTTGTTGAGCACAAATCGACTTATTTCAAAACGTTTAACACAATATCTGAGTGTGAAATGTCTCTCTCTGTCTCCTCTAGAGATATATTGAGTATGAGGATTCTCAAGAGCAGGAAAAGAAAGATCTTCAGAGCCGTGTGCAGATGCTGGAGGCTCAAACCAGACAGATGGAGCTCAAGACCAAGAACTGTGCAGACCAGAGTAAGTGACCTCCGCTCAGCTCAGCTCTTCAGGACCAGATGATGCTCAATATACACTCATCAGGCAAATAATTGCTTGAGTCATCATTAAAGAGGTTCTTTGAAGGTGTTTTACTGAAACATTTTTAAAAGAGAAAGGGATTTTTAAGTTGTAAATAAAGACTTTTTTCAACTTTAAAACTTCAGTGCATTACTTGCCGATTCTTTGTACTTATTTTGAACTGAGAGCAAATTAAAAAGCTTATTAATCTCTATTATATATGTGTATATCCATGCAAATTATTGTAGTTGGCTAATTAAAATTAAATTTATAATTTCTTAATGTTCAGGTTGTGAAAAACATAGTGTAAAATAGTGTTTTACAATTTTCATATTGTCATATCGTCAGCCTGTGAGATATTAACATGCAAGTTTATGCAATCAACTCCAGCGTAAGACTTAAAAACAGCCTAATATTTTTTTTATGTGACCGAATTCATATTTAACATGATAACAATTCAGTAGAAGCATTGTAAATGATTAATCACAATGCTTACATTTCAATAGTCATTTAAAAAGCAGCTACAGAAATCGAGCAAAGAACATTTACATTACAAAAGCACATCACCACTATGTATATGCACTTTAAAAAACACTCTTTATAATCTATGAAGCATTTTACACTGAATGATCAATAAGTCAGAACTGATGCATCTACATATGTACACTTTCTGTATCTATATATATATATATATATATATATATATACTGAATATAGAGACTGTAAAGAATATTGAGATGTCGGTTTATTTTAGCCGTCTCTAGAGATGTCTTCTGGAAAAGGCTCCCTATTTGTGGATATGTTGTTCAGCAGGTGAACTCTTATCTTTGAAGCGAGACCAAGCTTTCGTTGTCTGATCACAGTTGCTCTGAGAGTCACACGCAGTGTTGGTCTGAGCTGGATTACAGCTTACTCCCACATGACGGCTGGATGACCAACACACGTGACATAAACACATCTAGTGGATGCCATCGCCACTTTCGGTGTCCTGAATGAGGATTAATAACGTGTTCCCTGTACTTATAACATGAAGTGATTCAATCCATTGTGTTTGTGAAAGAACTTCTCATTTTGTGGTTAATGCAAACTCTTTTCTATTTCCCTTCTGGAAGCTTACACTTGTTAAGTTATCAGAGGATCTTACAGTTTGATGCATTGATGAACGGCTTTCACTACATTCCCATATTCTCATACCTTACTTTTATATAGCAAATCAAGCTTATGAACCCTTCATATTTTCTCAATGTTTAATAACTATCAGTCTTCTTTTGTGGCCATGTTAATTAAACTAATGCAAAAACACAAAAGTAGATGCATTGGAAGATGGGAAGAATGATAATTAATAGTTTTTGTGTGCATGCAGCTATACAGTTCAAAAGCTTGTATTCAGTAAGATTGTTTTTTTGTTAATCAAGGATGCATTGAATTGATCAGAAGTTTCAGTAATGACATTTATAATGTTCAAATAAATGCTGTTTTTTTTCTATTCATCAAGTAATCAGAGAATATTTTAAATATATCAGTTTCCACAAAAATATTCATCAGCACAAGGATTTCAACATTGATGATAATAATAAAATCGGCATATTAGAATGATTTCTGAAGGATCATGTGACTCTGAAGACTGGATGTTTAATTTAACTGTGAGACACCGGAATAAATTACATTTTAAAAGTATTTTCACATAAAACAATTTAAGCTGTAGTGATATCTGACAATATTACTGATTATACGGTTTCTGATCAAATAAATGCAGGCTTGATGAGCTGAAGAGACTTCTTACAAAACATAAACAAATCTTAATGAACCAACACTTTTGAACGGTAGTGTACTGTATATAACAAGAAATAGGAATAACCCTCGTTTTTTTTTTTTTCTGTAAAACGTTTTAATATTAGAAAAAAGCTGAGTGATGACATCATGAACACATTTGAATCCGAGTTCTGAATCTGTTCACTGATACTCATACAAACTCTTTCATAGAAGCTAATCCTGTCAGCATTAGTAAAGTTAGATGATATAACGAAGGCTTATTCTGAAGTAAGGAGTGATAGGGTTCGGCTCTGATTGATGATGATACACCACAGGAACTTCTGCTTTCTCTCTGTCATCCTCCTTCTTTTAATTCACAGTTTCACACCACATACTCCTCTATGAGACACGGTCCTGATCTGACCTCCTCTGAGATGGCAAAAGAGTTGGAAGAACCCGGATCAGTTTTATTTCTGCTGCTCTGCTGACCCCTTCTGGCTGTGTGTTGTTACTACAGCACCAGACCTCTTTCCCAGAAGGCTGTTTGTTGAGAGAGCCTTTCTTTCTCTTTGAAGCTGAATCACACCAGACCTGTGTTCATATTAATATCTAAATAAACATGCTGTGATTTCACTCCTCTGTTTTTAGTCGG
Source organism: Carassius carassius (assembly GCF_963082965.1). Classification (NCBI taxonomy): domain Eukaryota; kingdom Metazoa; phylum Chordata; class Actinopteri; order Cypriniformes; family Cyprinidae; genus Carassius; species Carassius carassius. The sequence goes on from NC_081794.1 coordinate 2,099,890, forward strand.
AAGATTAGAGGAGCGTGAAGCCGAGCTGAAGAAAGAATACAATGCCCTCCATCAGAGACACACCGAGGTAAGAGTTCCTTAGCATTTGTTTATGCATATCAAGAATTGCATAAGCACTTTGTTACAAAGCCAACAACATTTGTAGTATGCAATTCCACGTGCATAGAAAAGCAAGATTAGGAGACCAGCAGAGCAAGGGAAGAATGCAGAGAAGAGAAATACGTTTAATTTATTTTTATTTATTCAAGTGCAGAGGTTGTGGAGTGTTTAAATACTGAAAGTTTTGTCTTCTACTTCTTGGCCTTGTTTACACGCGCTATTAAGATGTGTTTTCCTCGATCTGATCACAGGTGGACAAGAAGGGTCTGAAACCTTTGAGCTTGTCCACTTTTGACCACTTCCAAAATATGTTTTCTTTTCAGTGGCTTAGTTTTGCATGCGCATAAACAACAGGAAAAACAGAATAAATGACATGATAGAATCAAAGAAACAGACATGCACAAAATAGGTTTCAGTTGAATAATTAACAAATGAATAAAACAAAAGTCTAAAGTCTTAGTTTTATTTCAGTTTTATGGCCACACCACACATTTCAGGAATTTATTTTTATTTTTTCTTTATTTTACAAATGCATCGTTTCGTTCTTATTGTGAGCATACATAAATAAGAGATAATAAGATGTCTACTCCTATCCTTATGACCAAACATCACAGAATATTTGAGTTTTTCCTGGTGTGATGAGGAAAAAATGCAGATTTGAAAGATTTTGTTTTATTTTATAACCGTATATATAATTTTGTACCCGAATTGTATCACAACTTTTTCATTTTTTTTTTTTCGGTTCTGAATGCTGGTAAAATTTAAAGGATTTGCTGATAGATGACTATTATTTTATATTTTTTTTCTCTCTCTCTCAATGCAATTTCGACTGTCATGAATTATTTAAAATAATTTTATTAATGCAGTAAATGTTTAAAAATAAATTTGGGGGAAAAAAAAGTAAAAACTGTATTTAGCTCATCAGTAATGTGAGTTTATTTCACAATATTAGATCGAAAGATCAGAAAAAGCCCCTAAGTATTATAGGGCACCAGGTGTGAAAGAGAATGTGTCCCCCTCGTCTGCTTGTGATCCATTTGACCAAAGCACATCTTAACACCAGGTGTAAACCGGACCCTTGAGAGGAGCAGAAGTGGTCTGGAAACCGACTTTATATCATTGTGAAGAATCAAATCCATTAAAGATGCTTTTGCATGTACTCTGTCATCAAATACATCTGTGTGTTTGCATTCACAGATGATCCACAGTTACATGGAGCACTTGGAACGTACCAAATACCAGCAGATGACGGGGGAGACCACAGACACTGCGAGTCAGGGCAGAATTAGGTGAGGAGGTTTCTGATCTCATTCACAAAAACTACTCTATTTCATCCACCTACACTGTCTCTGTGTGCATAGCTATAATTAATAGTTTTTGCTTTTCTATATAATGCGGCTGTGATTTTGTACTTTAATAACCCCATAGTCTCTCACATGCATGCACATGAGATCTGTGAGCCTCTCCTAATGTAGGTCAGCAGTTTGTGTGTGATATGTGGAGAGATTGAGTCAGAGAGAGAATCGTCTGGCAGATGTTAATGAAGACAGAAGCAGTGGGATGTATGGCATGGTGACTCTCAAGTGAAGCACGAAAATGAGTATTTCACAGAGGCTTCTTAAACATAACATGACTTGGTTTCTACAGGGGTTTCTCTAATCTGTTAATCCTTATAGATACAAACATTGTTATAATTGGGATCAACCCATAATTGTGATCCTGTAATATAAACGGCTGGACTGGACCGTAACATGATCGTATCAAATCAAAGCGTTCAGAAAAATCAGCTGTTTGTTGATGCAAGAAGTCAGTCCTCTCACAATTCAAGCTGATTTTTTACACTGATCCTAGTTTTATTGTACAAAGAATTATTTTAATTTCAGCATTAAATTTAAAGAACAGTTTGTTTTATATTGAAGCCTTTTTCTGGCATAGCCATCATTTCAGAAGTGACAGAAATACCAAATACAATAATTTTTTGTGTATTATAAAAAAAAAAATATATATATAATATCTCTGTTAATAAAATATAAATATAAAATAAATCTGTAATAATTAATTTAATAATATAAATTTTATGATCGTTTTATATTCTACAGATAATTTTCAATTTTCTGCACAGAATAAGGTAGGACATATACTTTATAGTTTCTGTACTGTAATAAATGATATGTCATTTAGCATTGCATCATACATAAACTGTTTTTATTTATTGTGTTTTTTTGTCTTAACGTTTCATAAGTTAATTCTGCTTTTTATTCAGTTTAGCTGCAGATAAAGCTTGGCACGTCTGTCAGCGCAAGATCACTTTTCTTTCAGTGTGAAATCTTCTTTATTTTCATAAAATAAAATGCTATAGTATTTAACTTTTCCTCTCCATGGGCCAGTGATGATACTGAAAGAAAACGCCATATTTGACATAAAATCAATTTACATATCCCAATGAGAGAAATAAAAATGTTTCCGTGATTTTAATGGTAGTTTTTGTGGTGCTCGAACTAAACTCTTAAGTGAAATTTTATAATGTAACTTAATAAGCTTATCTTAGCTTATTAAATCAAATACTGTCCGAAATCAATGAGTCATGATTCAAAAATCATGTTTCAAGATTGATGTATATGCATCATCAGGTTTTATAATCAGTGCATCGATAAAATGAGTGAATCGTTACACCCCTAATGAAGTCGCAATTGTGAGATATAATTGCAAGTTTATATCTCGCAATTCTGTCTTTATCTCTTATGGTTGCACGTTTATATCTCCCAATTCAGATTTTATTTCTCGCAATGTGACTTTATCCAGAATCCTCACTTCTTTCCTTGCAATTGCGACTTTACAATTGCAAGATACAATTTTTTGGTAGAAACGGGCTTCCATAGTTTTATACTCAGTGGTGAAAACCAGAAAACCCTTGCTATATTTAATATGCATAATGCCAGAAAACAAGTTGCACTTTGTTCAATTTAACACTTCATAAATACAGTACAGTACACTTCATCAGGGATTGATTCACCTCTTGTTTGTGAGCAGGTGGCTTGGGCTTTTGTGCTCTCTAGAGACGAGCTAGAGTATGTTTGTTATTCCCTCTGATCTGCATATACGCATCTATTCCCACAACCAATCATCTGTGGGATAGAAGCCGGAAAACACATACAGAATCAGTGCGTAAGAGCTGTTCATTAGGCAACAGAGGAGTGCGTGAGCAGCACACAAGGAAAGACAGCTCGTGTGTGTGTGTGTGTGTGTGTGCTGGAGTGGATGATGTCACAGCAGTGAGAGGCTGCAGAGCCGTAGTCACACAAACACACACACTCGCTGTTCCCCGCACTGCTGTGCCGGTGTTGATGGGATTGTTTTCGTGTTTCGGGGGGCGGCGGGCGGCCCATCGCGCGTGCCGACAGACATGAGTCCGGGATGCATGCTGCTGTTTGTTTTTGGCTTCGTGGGGGGAGCGGTGGTCATCAACTCTGCCATCCTGGTCTCTCTCTCCGTTCTGCTGCTGGTGCATTATTCTGTCTCTAACGGCCTGCCCGCCATCACACACTCCCTGCCCCGCATCAGCAGGTACGCACTGACTGCGTGTGTGTGTGGATGATAGCCTAGTTTTCTTTTTCATATCTTCTTTATGTTAAGCTTCTGTTTTCCCTGCATTTCGGTCAGTCTGTTTTTGTATGTTACTGCATTGCTTGTACATCATGTGTTTGAGTCTAGTCGAGAGAATGTAGTAAACAAGCGCAGATGAATCAGCAGAGACACAGTTAATTTCTCTTGTCAATACAGTGCAGGGTTCTGTCTCCGTGCTGTTGTTCTGTCAGAGAAATGTGTCTCATTGTTTACTCAGTGTGGCTTCGCTTTGATCCGTGCTTTCTTAGTTCTTTAGTGCACTAGAGTTCAGCTGCAATTGAACACCTGATATTGTTTGCTGCTTTGAAGATCTTTCTGTCGATTGTTTGGAGATGTCATGCAGGTTTGATGTTCGTAGTGTCGTGTTCGGGTGATTTGAAATGGTAAAACACGTACACGTTGTAACCTGAGCTTTAATATTTAAAATATAAAAATTGCATTTGGATAAAGATAATGAGGCCTACACTGCTGTCAGATACATATATTATATAATCATCAAGGACACATAAATTTGATCAAAAGTGAAATTTATAATGTTACTAAAGATTTCTATTTCAGACAAAAGCTGTTCTTTTGAAAATTCTCTAAATCAAAGAATCTTGAAAAATTAAATGTATCATGGTATAATGTATCAATATTTCACAAAAATATCGTGCAGCGACTGTTTCAACATTGATAATAATCAGAAATGTTTCTTGAATCATTATACTGATTTCTGAAGATCATGTGACTCTGAAGACTGGAGGAATGAAGCTGAAAATACAGCGGAGCATCACAGAAATAACAATATATTTTACTGTATTTCTGGTCAAATAAATGCATTCTCGGTGAGCAGAAGAGACTTCCTTCATCATAAACCTTTAAACTATTGTGTATTTCAACATCATTAAAATGACTTTGAGGTCAAACTGTGTTTAATTTATCAGGACCGTGTCACAGAAGTTTAAATAACTTTCCAAAGTAGACTTTATTATTCTAATATTTATTGTACTATCAGTGGGCTATTCTGTAAAGTTGACAAGTTTTCTTTTCATGAGCAAAGCTAAAGACTGTTAGATATAATTTGGATAATAAAAAATGGATAACAATTTGATTTAGTATTCAACAAATACCCATCTCTGACTGTGATATGCTAAAATAACTTTTGCAAGTGATTTTGATTGTTTAGAAAGCTTGCTAACTGCCTCCAGAGAGCAGCTTGCTTTGGTTCATCGTGAGAAATGAAATAGTTGTTTTCTGTGTTTTGATAAAAGGGAAACTCTTCTTGCTTCTGAACCAATCAAAGGTTTATATTTTTTCATCTAGCTTTTGTATAATTTAGTTGCAGATAACTGGACTTGGCTTGCCGTTTCAGTGCAAATATCATATTAGTTGCTTTTGACCAGTTTCTTCCTGCTTCTGCTTTTATAAATAATCTGAAAAAGAAACTTGCCTGTGCTGTGATAGCTCTTAACGAATTGAACTTCGGACAACTCAACCTTTATTGCATGACATATGTGACCACATGTCCTCTGACGTGTGTGATTACGCAAGGTTTTGCTTTCAGCATGAGTATTGATGTGCATTCATTGACTCCCTTTTATTTTCACTGAGGTGCACTCGACTTCTGGGACACTTGTTCCTTGGTAGAGACACAGCACGTCTGATTAGTTGTGTTATCGCAGATTTTTGTGGTAGTAGCTGAATTGACACTTCCTCAAATTTGGTTCTTGTTTTAACTTGTACTTTCCTTTTTCCTTGCTGTACTGTTCCAGCTGAATAGAGTGAATCCTGCTCATGTGAGCAGATCCGCTCTGAATGTGCAGTCAGCAGGTTCAGGCTCTGAATGCAGCTCTATAGCAACCCACTACAGGAAGACAGACAATCAGAGAATACAAAAGAAAAGTCCCATTAATCAAACGCTCCTCTTCTCTCCTAGAGGAGCTGAGGCACATACTCCATGCACCTAAATCTAAAAACCTGAAAGTATGCACCCTAGACTTGGCTTGCCACTGGTCCAAAGGCCTTGGAAACCACTTAAAACACCTTATGAAGTACTGGGAAAGTTGTCAGTCCGAGTTCAGTGAAACCAATGCCATATGGTTTCATTTCCACCTTAAACTTGATATTAAAATGTTGAGAAACATGCTCCATTCATATCTGGATAAATTTGAATAAAAGACATTTATGTAATCTATAATGGTTACTATTTGATTCATAATTCGTTCATTATTATTCATCATTGCTATTGCTCATATTCCTTACACCCAAAACAGATAAAAACATATAGACTTGCATTGGTATGTGATAGGATCAGAAAGTCATAAAGACTTCGCTTTTTGACTTTTCAACACCCTACTTACCTCGCCAAACACCCTAGAAACCCCTTTAAACTCCTTACTTGGAAAATTGTCAGTCCAATTGTAGTGGTACCATCATAGTAGTAGTGAGTCTTTAGTCAGCAACACTCACATTTCATTCAGAAGAAAGAAAATGGAATAAAAATCTAGTTCAAGCCAATGTATTTCATGTTTTGGTAGCAGTATACTGTCATTTATACCAAATACTTGATATGAGGTGCTGCGAAAAATGCTCTGTTGATATTTGATTACAAGGCATTATGTAATCCATAAGGTTTCTTGCTTAAGTGTCCAATCGTATGTTTTGTGTGTATTCAGGAAGGAGCGTCCTGTCTCTATGGGTATCTTTTCATTGCCGGGAAGTGATGTGAAGACGCCCGATCTGCACCGGGAAGCTGTGGAGACTTCAGGAACAGACACATGGAGATATAACAATCTCAGCCACCCACGCTCTAACACCAGCCTTAAGGTGAGAAACACACCGCTTTGCTGATTATTTACTTGTATTACATCCCTGTATATCCCTTTATATAACCAATGTTTTGTATCTAGATCTACATTTAGTATAAATGCACGAATACTGCAACTTAATTAAGTAATTATATTCCATTACACCTTTAATATATTAATAACACGTCTACATTAATAATATAATAAAAGTCCATATGAATATCCCACATTTCTGACACGGCTCGATTATGGCAAAAATCATAATCACGATTATTTTGGTCAATATTGTAATCGTGATTATTTAACACCGTTATGAGTGGGCCATATGACCAAAACTTTATATGAGTGATTTATTTAAAGATAGTGAGATATGTTAAACAAACAAACAAAAAAATTTATGAAAATAATTAAACTGTCAGTAATCAAAAAAAAAAAAAAGAAACAAAGGTGCAATAAAATAAAAAGATACAAATGAAACAAACTAGATTTAAAAAAACGTTAAAGCACAAAGTATTCAGTTAACAGAAATGAATAATCAAATGTAAAATAAAAAAGCATTTATAGTCTTCAATGTGAGAATTTAACACTTTTTTTCTTAATAAAGCTAAAAAGTTCTGTAATCAACAGCAGCATGTGATTTTGTCAAGAGCTGCATGGATCCAATTTACCGTAACACATTTATTTTCTTTCGCAGCTGTTTGTGTTAATTTATTACATTATATATTACACATTTTGACACATTTAGGCGCACAGCTTGACCTAAAGTTGACTTTACATGTCCACGTCCTGAGCGCAGGCACAGAAATCCTCCAGAGGAACAGCGCAAGCTCTCTTTAGCGCTTTTAAAAACATGAATCAGTCTAATACACATCAATAAATCAAGCACATGCCATTTTTCTAAAGTCACATTACATGATTTTACTCATTTGCACTTGAAATTGGGCTTTTATGAACGAACAAAAGAGCACCGCTGGAATTTTGTCATATCACAATTATTGTCTTTTCATAATCGTTGGAGGCCGAAATCGAAACAACTGAATTGTGATTAATTGCAGCCCTAATTATAATTACTATGGCTGTGATTCTTTGGGTAGACTACGATTCGATTCACGGTTCATAGTAGGGCTGCACGATATTGGGAAAAAATTACATTGCAATATTTTATTTTTCTGCAATATATATTGCGATATGAAATATAATCAAATTTTTTCTTACAAACAAAAATGGGGTGAGCACACTAACAGTCTCATTTTAATTGATTTAAACATCGACACCATCGTGTCAATTGATTAATATGCGCGCGAGAGAGAGAGAGCAAGACAGCGCTAGTGTTGTTTGAAAACTGTGAGCATGCGGCCTAGGCTTGCTCTATCTCTCTCGCGCGCGAGTTCTCTCTCTCTCTCTCTCACGCTCTCTCTCTCTCTCTCTCTCGCACGCGGGCTCTCTCTCTCTCTCTCTCTCTCGCGCGCGCGCGCGCACGTCATTGGCCCATACAGTTAATGAATAACGGATCAACTACGACAGCCTACATTGCACATCCTGCGATGTGACTATCGTGGATTCGTATATCGCGATATCGATGCTTAAACGACACATCGTGCAGCCCTAGTTGAATTGAATTGAAATTTATTTGACAAGTTTAATAGGTTCATAGGTTTTCAATTCGATTCAAGAACGATTTTTGTAGATTTAGAACAAATTCGGTGATTCACGATTCAAAAATCACGTTTTAAGATCGTCAGGATTTGTATTTGATGCATCGATAAAACAAGTGAATCGTTATACCCCTTATAATTACAGTTACCGTTTTATTGCACAGTCCTATATATATATATATTTATCCAAATTAATGGATGATACATCAAATCAAGAGCTTGTGAATCGCATTGAATTTAAAAATGTGTGCCGATTCTCATCCCCACTAGTGAATCATCTAGTTGTATCATCATCAGTGCTATTCTGTAGACAACAGCACCCAGAGCAGACCGTTATCTGCTTCCCAGAAACTGAACATGGGTTTGGGGGGAATAAAAGGGATGACGACACTGTTAGTTTGTATTGAGAGAGTTTCCTCCTCTGATTGGATCTGCGCAGAACATATGTTTAAGAAGCCTGAGTGGCACTGCCAGTGGGAAGGAAGCTCGTTCTGAGGACCTGCTGTGCCATGCATGCTTAAACAGAGCCCTAACAGAGCCAAGAGCCAGACACACAGGCCAGGGCTGATCCTGGGTCAGTTCTCAGCATTACAAAACATCCTCTTTTTCCTGCTCTGGAACCTTCCATCTAGGCCCCTTCATACATATTCATGTTAATGAAGTAATCGTTTGCCATTAATCTCTTCCTGCCGTGTTAATGTTCACAACCCTTTTAAAAAGATAAACCAACCACTCGACTCATGTGCTCCCTAACTGGCTAGTTCTCACCAAAAAGATTTTGAGGAACAAATGTTGAAGTTGTAGCATCTGCCATTGGGAAAAAAAAACGTATTGACTGACTACCAGACTGATCTGAATCCTTTCCTCTTCCCTGATTCGCATTGATTTTGTCAGCAACGATGGCAATCGCTCACATCTTAGAATAGACTGACCTTGAAGCTGGTCTCAATGTTGAGCCTGATGCAGGAGTTTTTGAAGGATGATGGTCAGATTTCAGCTCAGAAGAAGAGTGCTTACAGTGCTGGAGTCTGATGGTGTGTGATGAGCATTTCCGCCTTCAGAAATCCTTGTTTTCTTCTGTACCTTTTTATCATTTTTATTTTATTCTCACCCATAATGAAGATTTCATTATTTTACCCTTTAAACCACTTCTTTACAGTTCCATATCTCACTACTTTTTATATCTACCAAGTATTGCGCACACAAATATTTTCATGTTTGTATGCTAAAATATTCTTGACTGTGCTTTTTTTGTTACGCTTTGATCTACTTATATTTCTATTTTCATCTTGAACGATACAAGAACATAATTTATTTTGTGTATATGCATGACATCCAGAAGATATACCAGACATAGCCACACATTAATATTTTAGTTCATTCCCTCATATTTTTTTTTTAATATAAAATCAATGTAAATTTTTTGTATAATTGTATTTTTTCTTTTTTTACAATGTCAACAATTGTAAAATCTTTTTTTTTGACCTAGTCAAAGAAAGGTGCAGAGCCCTGTTTAGTGTTTATATATATATATATAGTATATTCATACACACACACACACACTACACACAGGTGCTACACCCAGACAGAAACAGCCCATCATTTGGTAGCTTATCCGTTTATGAATAATATTATCGTTTCTGCTTCATCTGTATAACTTCATCGTGACTCGCTGATGCATTCATCAGCCTCATGTCAAAAAGTTGTGAAAGCTTTTTTTAATGCATAGTCTTTGGACTTCTGAAAGTCAAAGTAGTTGTACATCAAGCTCTGTTATTTCAAAAGGTCAATGAATATTTGATTTCTCATTAAAAGACCCCATCAAGGCCACTGGTGAGCCATCTGAGTTTTAAAAGCACAAAGCCTCCGTCAGACTCCTACTTGTGGACTGATACAGACTGCCTTTGTGTGCTCAGTGACTCTGCATTTCTCTCCATATCATCCCCCAGAGTCTCAGCGCTGCTGCTTCTGAGAAAGATGAGAAACTAGGCCATGACTAGCTGTCAGCCTCTCCTCAGGTTAACCATCTCTGAACTGCCACATTGAGAGAAAGTGGGCACATGCTGCCTTGGAAACCCGAGAGAGTATGGGAGCATCCTGCAGCCAGGGTTTTGTGTGTGTGTGCACTTGTGCTTTTGTTTGCTTGTGCACATATGTCAGAGAGAAGAAAGAGTGCTTTGAAGCTTGTGCTTTCCAGACAGGATTGTAAAACCTATTATCGGTTCCTGCCGCTCCCTGTGGATTAGTTGTAAGTCCATAACCGATTGATTTTAATGAGAGCTTTGGTTCTTTTTATAGAGCCCAGTCACCAGGTGTAGTGCCGTTTGAAAAGTCACATTAATAAAACATCTCATTATCTGAAGAGCTGGAGGGCAGCGGCCTCAGAGTTCGAAAACTGACATCACAACTGCTCTTTCTTCTGTGTAGACAAACACACAAAACAACAAATGTAAACCAATCACGTTTTTACTCATGCATCTTCTGATATTCTTTACCAAAAAGTAAGACCTTCGGAGCATGTGAGCGCTCGGGCTCATTGGGAAAAATGCAAAAAACTTACATATACATACAATTCACCACAGTTTCTTGCTGAAATGAACACGGGTGGCAGTAAAACACCACAAACTTTTATTCCTTTTCACACTAATTATGATTAAAGTGGCAGATTATTCAAGATTCAAGATTGATAAATTAAGACTTTATTTTTGCTTTGTCCCATTGTGCAATACTATGCTATGATCTCAAAACACTTTTATTATAGTGCATGATTTGTAAACTAGTACATTTTGATGTTTGTATGTCATAAACCACTTCATTTATTTGACTTTTCTGACCCAGTAAACTTGCTCGGTAACGCACCCGATACAACATTGCACTTATTAAGTGAAGCGCTCTGGTACGAGTACATTAAAACACAAACAAGAGATAAAATGACATGGTTGAGTTAGCGATTGTGTTTTTAGCTCACATTTGCTATTCTAATAACATTATTGGGTTTGTCTGTTGGGGTCAGGTTAGGGTTCAAAATGTGATACAGCATTAACCTTTCAGTGCTTTTCATTTTCCAACAGTCGTGATATGTACAACAACCACCATAAAACAAATGTTAAGTCTCTGGGGTATATTTGTAGTAATAGCCAAAAATAATTTTATGGGTCAAAATGATCCATTTTTCTTTTATGCCAAAAATCATTAGGATATTAAGTAAAGATCATGTTCCATGAAGATATTTTGTGAATTTCTTACTGTAAATATATCAAAACTTAATTAGTTAATTAATTAAAATGAGTTAATTAAATTAGTTAACTTAATCTGATTAGTAATATGCATTGCTAGGAAAATAATTTTGACAACTTTAAAGATGATTTTCTCAATATTTAGATTTTTTTGCTCCCTCAGATTCCAGATTTTTAAATAGTTGCATCCCTGCCAAATATTGTCCTCCTAACAAACCATACATCAATGTAGAGACTGACATGTAAGACTGGTTTTGTGGTCCAGGGTCACATTCTTATCGCCATGCATTGGACATTTGTCTTTTTAAAGAGTATCTTCGCTGATTATCTGGTTTGACTCGGAAATGCATCACATTATGGAAATTAAAATGGGTTCCCATTGTCATTTCATGTTGATTTTAAAGCTTTAGCTCAATTTGGCTCCACCATAAAATACAGTTTCCTATAAACTGTCTGTCATGGTTTTTGATTGACCGCAGGAGATTATGTGTAATCCTGGCCTGTAGCTACAGCTTAATCTGGATTTGACAAGCAGACTCCTGATGCTTTTTGGGCAAGGCCTAAAAAAAAAAAAAGTTTTGTTCCGGTTGGTTGTCAGTTGAGGTCATTGGTCGGTAGGGATTTATTTATTTTTTTTTTTATTTTTTTTTTTTCTCCAGTGGCAGTTTTACACACACACACACACACACGCGCGCTGATTTTAAATGTGTGTACTGGTACTTTTACGACAGTGATTCTGTATTCCCGTTTAAAGTCTGTTGTTGCCATAGACACGCAAAATGCACACACACACACAAAAAGCCTTCGCGGGAGTTTGACAGGCGATCTCATAGTAGATTAACATGGAGGATTTGAACTTGAAAAACGGAGTGTACAGACATCTTTTTGTAGTCAAACAACATTCTTTGTTATGTTCATTTATGTGGTTTATGTGATTTTGATGCTATAAATTAACTAGAAGCAAGAGACGATCAGTTAGTTTTAACTGATGATCTAACTTACAGCGATCTGTTCGACACATTCAAGAGCCACAAAACGGTATTTATTGTTTACATTTCTTTAAAAAATGACCACATTTGAAAGGTGAAATAACCAAATGAGACTTTGTTTCATATTAAAAGTAAGCTGGTAATGTTAATGTCCTGTCTGTCAGCATGTTGTCAGTGCCCTCTCTGTTCCGCGATATATTGTTTACTCCCCCCCGTGTTTCTCTTAATGTTACGATTTCCAAACCTTAAGTTATAGCTCACTTTAGGAATTGACAGTTAAAGGGTTTTGATGCAATACTTAATGGTTTTTAACGGATTACTTAAGTGTAAAACAGCATTTAAAGGAAACTGTAATTTAATTAACGATGTGTGAAAGACCGTTCTTCCCCAGTCTCATAAAATAAATTTGGGTCGCACATAAATTGACAGGGTCGGTCGGAAACCGGAACCAAACAATTTTTTTTTTTAGGCCCAAGGACTGGCCTGATTTTCTTTTTATATAATGCTAATGCAGTTCCCATCAGCCACCATAAACCGAAACGAGAGGCAGTGTTGCTTACTGTACGTTTCTCTCTGGGCAGCTGGAGGCGAATGAATCCCTTAGGAGAGGGGATGGTAAGAGTTCACAGGAGAATTTGGAAACCCAGTGGATCGACTCCAGTAAGGTAGTTTCGTCTGCTAGTCCTGCCATAACCTCAATGGCAGCCGCAGTGGAGCGTAGTGTGTAGTGTGCTCTGTTTGGTCCTTCTCCACACCCCTTACTGATTTTGGATCGATAGTAAAAAGTGCATTCATAATCCACACACTGCTGCCTGCAACCACATACTAACATTTAAACAACACACAGGCAACTCATAGGAGTGAGTACCTAATAAAATGATGTTTGAGTTCAACTGTAGTTTTGGTTGTAGTCAGCATCTGTGTGGTTGATGTTATTGCTTGCAGTTTTCAATGTGGTCAAAAGAATATTCCCGGTTATTTCTGACTTCTTTAAATAGCAACAGTGTAAACCATCTTTACGGTGCTTTTGTATCCTTTATGAAGCTTGAGATGTCTTTATTTGAAGCTTAGTCTTTATTCATTGTATTGGCAGAAAAAAAAGCCAGTGAATAATAACCTGGAATATTTAAGTTTATATATTATTTATAATGCCACTAAACCATGTGTGTTTTGTGTGTCAGTGTTCCCACTCAAATTCTGTGTCTAGTGATGATTCATATTAGTAAAAGCTCAAGTGAATGTTTAAAATGTACACTTAAAAATCATATATTTTGTGTGCTGCTTTTACTCTCTAATCTTCAGTTTTTTATGTTTTTGAAAGAAGTCTCTTCTGCTCTCCAAGGCTGCATTTATTTGATCAAAATACAGTAAAAACAGTGAAATATTACTTATAAAATATAAAATATTATTACAATTTAGCTGTTTTCAGTATGTAATTGATTGCTTTGATCAAAGCTGTATTTTCAGCATCATTCCTCCAGTCTTCAGTGTCACATGATCTTCAGAAATCAGAATAATATGATGATTTACTGCTCGAGAAACATTTCTGATTATCAATGTTTTATATATACATATCTTGAACAACTTAATGCATCCTTGATGAGAATAAAACTGTATTTTAAAAAAAAACCATAGTATGCTAGTTCAAGCTTCTAGTATGCAAGTGAAGATTGCTTATCTCTGCTTTATACTTGTATGATCAGGGTTAACTGAATTACTTAAAGCCAGTTATCAATCTTTCTAAATGAATCTGCATGCAGCATGTCTGTCCTCATCGCAGGACGAGAGCATGGTGTGCAGAGCTGATGTTGTTATAGTCTTTGATTAATCTGGACCGTCTCATTTAGCTCATAAGTGCGATCGATGACTGTTTATTCATAAATACTTGATATGACTCAGTGTGTATTTCTTCTGCTGCTGGTAATGCTTCATGGGTTTGTTTTCAGGATGAACTTTCTGATGCCGGTAGAGGAGAGTCCAAATCCATCACGCCAATGTCTGCAGCGACACCAGACGTATCGATGGACACGCCACGGACCGAGGAGGCCGAGGAATTGAACAGGAACCTGGAGTCTAAACCAGACAGCAGTAAGATCATCGGCGTACAGGATGACTCCTAATGTCAAAGTCACAGTAGATGCATACAAAAGCAGTTCGTCTCTCTCCCATTAATGCTCTGCTTTCGCTGCTCTTTTCACTGCTTGAAATGTAATTTAATAAAAGTTTAACCAAAAAAAAAAAAAGCAAAACAATCTTGAGATGCATGATTGTGATTTGTGTTTATACTCCATAAATGGTGCTGTGGCTCACTTAAAGGGATATTTCACCCAAAAATGAAAATGTGATGTTTATTTCTTACCCCCAGGGCAGCCGAGATGTACAGTAGGTGACTTTATTTCTTCAGTAAAACCCAAATAAAGGTTTTTAACTGAGACTGTTGCAGTCTGTCAGTCTTGTAATGGAAGTGGATGAGAATCACGGCTAAAACATACAAAAAAAACACACAAACAAACCAAATTAAACCCTGCGTCTTGTGAAGATACACTGATGTGTAAAGACACAAAACGATCAATTTCGGCAGCCCTGGGGGTAAGCAGATAACCAGCAGATTTTCATTTTTGGGTGGACTATCCCTTTAAATTGATATCAGCTCCCCGTTTGAAACAAACTGCATTTATTTAATGTGCATGTGTTCAAACTACGATCACACGGTCTCCAAAGTCTCTAGTGTGAAATCGAAATAATGTATTTTAGCACGTTAGGCTATCTATAAGAGACCTAACCGATACGTTTTTGTGCTCAGGAGCTGATCAAAGTGAGAATGCGGAGCGATCGGAGGTCCAGGCGATCATCGAGTCCACACCAGAGCTGGACATGGATCTGAGTGGATGCCAAGGCTCCAGGTACATCCACACTGATTCAATCATTCATTCATTCACAGTGCTCTCCTTATCACACCGACCAGAGGATCAGAGGATCTTCAGTCCGTACGCACTGTAAGCAACCATCTGGACCTTGTTAGTCTTATGTCTGTTCTTCCTCTTGGTTTGTTTCTAGCACTCCCACTAAAGGCTTCGAGAACATGGCCTTTGACCGTAACACTGACTCTCTCTTCGAGGAGCTCTCGTCCGCAGGAACCGATCTCATAGGAGACGTGGATGAAGGCGCTGATCTGCTGGGTAAGTTCTCAGTCAACCAGAGCATGCCTTAAATTGTAGGAACAGTTCAACCAACAAATGAATATTTACTCACAAAACCTGTGTGAATTTCTTTCTTGCTTAAATGATGGATTTTTGAAGAAAATCCTGGCCACTCATCAATGTAATGAAAGTGAATGAAATCAAAAAGTGTCATTTAAAGTGATATAAATAACTTGTGCTCTACATTCCAAGTCACATAATATATGTGTGTACTGTGTATATTTATTATGTATATATAAACACACACACACATACAGGTAATATTTTGAAAATATTTAAATGGCTTATATTTTTTATTATATATAAATATATTGAACACATAAACATAACATATTTTTCTTAAATATATGCACGTGTTTGTATTTATATAAACATAATAAATAAACACATTATACACGCACACATTATGTAAACAAAATCGTTTGACAGCACAAAAAAAAATCTAATAAAAACACAAAATATTTGATAAAAATTTACAATTTAACTGAAAACCGAAAATATTAAAAAGCAAATTCAAAATTTTAATACAAACTATACAGGCATATAAAAAAAAAATGAACGAATAAAATAACAAAAAAAAATACAATTTAAATTTAAATAGAAAAATATAAACACAAACTGTAATGGTATTTTAATGATACTAAAATAACACTACTTTTGAGTTCTATGAAAGTCCATATTGAATGTTTTGTGTGTGTGTGTGTGTGTGTGTGACTGTTGTATCTTTGTCCTTGTCATTCTGCTCTAACAGTGGAGACATCAGTCATTAGCTCTTTTATTCATCATCTTATCTTAACCCATCATTCCTCACTGACGTTCACAGCCCATCTAATCATGTCTTTTTTCCTCCATGTTTGTGGCGCCTCATTTGTGGCTTTTCTTTCCCCCCAGACGAGTTCTCTGGTGTGTATGTTTACACTCCTCTCATTTTCATACACTGTATCCTCATCAGGTGCGACACCACAGGTTTCTAGCAGCAAGAAACTTGTCTGTCCACACACTAAAGCAAAGATTTTGATTAAAAAAAGACCATTAGAAACCAAGCCGCCAAAATATGCTTGTCTGAGCTGGTTAAGACAAATTCCTTGTTGCTTTTTTATTTTTTGTATTGCATCTGGTTAAGATACAGTTTTTTATTTTGTAGATCCTTAGTAATTTAGTGTCACTCTTATTGATTTTGGTCATTGACTGACCCTTTCCTTGTTTTTTTGGTTTGCATGCCAATTTTAGACCTTAATTTCTTTGGTAAGCATGATTTCTTGATCATTTCTATTCTCCAGAAAAATCAGCATTCATGGGGTTTTCAGAGATCTTTGCTCAAATGTTTTTTTATCATATGAAATCTGCTTTTGTATTGTGGTCATGTAGGTATGGGTCGTGAAGTCGAACACCTGATCCATGAGAACACACAGCTACTGGAGACAAAGTAAGTCATAATATAGCATTAGTATGTGGCCCGTGTCAGCTGGGAGATGCCAGATAGTTTGCATTTAGTCCATGTTTCCTCCAAATGCAATGGTTCTGTTGCCATCTGCTGTTTTAAAGGAGTTACAGCAATGCTTGAAAAAAAAAAATCACATCAGCTGTTTTGCAAGATTCAAATGCCGTTTATTAAAACCAGATACTATTATTTAATCAGTATGAAGAATATAAAATACACAATTCTCGGTTCAGTTCATGTCTGATGTGCCTGAAAGTAATAATGGCGTTTCAGTCAATTAAAGACATAATCACTTGTTAGTTTGGGTCTGGATTGAGAGTCTTTGAATGATTCATTGGAAAGAATCGGTTCATAAGAGGAAATTGCCTGTGTGTGTGTTGTCTGTCTTATTCAGTCAAGGAGGATCAAGCAATAGAAATACATATTTAATATCTGTGTAAGGAGTTTTATACTATACTTGTAGGTTAAGTTGTGTATAAAAGCTGTGCATAGACATCAATTATTAAAAACACAGATTTCTGTTTCTGAAAGCTGCATTGCTGTGTTTGCTGCAGGAATGCTCTGAATGTGGTGAAGAATGATCTGATCGGTCGTGTGGATGAGCTGGTGTGTGAAAAAGATGTTCTTCAGGGGGAGCTGGAGGTCCTGAGACAGTCCAAAGACAAACTGGAGGAGAAGAACAGAGAGCTGGAGGAGGAGCTCAAAAGGTTTGTCATTCGACACTGAGACGTACTGTTTATCAGCAATCCAGAAATCCAAACTTGTGTGAGTGACGACTGTGTGTTTTGTCCAAACAGTGTCCGAGCTGAGCTGGAGGAAGCCAAAGTGAAGACGAAAGAGGACGACGATGTAAGCAAGAGTTTGGATGCAGTGTGGATTAGGATTGCAGAGCATTAGACTCCTCACCGTTTCATTAGATCTCAGTTCATGAAGTCAAGATGCAATGACAAAACAATGACATTTTTGAGTTAGCGTTGTCGCGATACTAAAAATACTTCAATGCAATACTTTTGAAAATATCTGTATTAAGAACCATTTGGTAATAAACTTACACGAAAATAAGGGCAAAACATTTCAACAGTAGAAGATCTGAGATTGGAATATAATAACGACGACAACAGCAACAACAACAACAATAATAATAATAATAATTATTCTAAAACATAAATATATTACTGTTGTAGTACAACTGTACTGTAAAAACAATGAAGTTTATAAGAATTTTATTTAAAACCATTTCATTTATATTCCTTATGAGTTAATCACATTTTTGAAGATAGACTTGAATGTGCACTAACCTAAATTTTTAACAATTCATGACTGAAAACATTTTGTAACATGATATTGATGTACCATTTACATGGCAATGCAATGTCTGATTTTAAAATGGGTTTTAAAGGATGAATTTTGAGATTTTAAGTTTTCAGTTGATATATAACGTCTGATGATTTCTAAAATGTGATAGAGAAAAAGGCAACGAAGAAGTCTTTTTTTTTTAAACAAAGGTCAGAACTCCTGTTATAATTTAGATTTTTGAGGGTGCAAATTGATCTATTAATTTTCCTACATAATTTTTAACAAAAAACATTGGTAAAATATATATTTGGGAGTCTTAGACCTTTCCAACGATATATAGTTTGTCAAGATTAGATTAAATTTGATTGTAATATAGTGAAGTAAACCTAGGCGTCCCGTATTCGGGACGGGGTGACAGTTAAGGGGTTAATTTCTTAACTTGAAAAAGTTAAACCCTCAAGCGTTTGGTACTTTCAAATCAACTGAGATTGGGACTCTATGATGATGATGAGAACTAATTGTTAACAATCTTAGTATTAGGATACAACTGCATGGCAAAATAGAAAAATTACTATATAATTTTTACCATAGTAAAATTAAAGTGCTTATGACTTAATTTCTTCGCTTGCAAGAATTAAACCTTTAAACTTTAATATTTTCTTATCAATTAAAACTGCTCGGATTTATTAATAATAATAATAATTCTAAGTAGGGCTGCACGATATTGGGAAAAAATGACATGGGATATTTTATTTTTCTGTGATATATATTGCGATATGAAATCTAATCAAATTTTTTCTTACAAACAAAAATGGGGTGAGCACTCTTACATTCTCATTTTAAATGATTTAAACATCGACACCATCGTGTCAATTGATTAATATGCGCGAGGGACAGAGAGCAAGACAGCGCTCACTATCTCTCTCGCGCGCGCTCTCTCTCTCTCTCGCGCTCTCTCTCTCTCGCGCTCTCTCTCTCTCTCTATCTCTCTCGCGCGCGCTCTCTCTCTCGCTCGCGCTCTCTCTCTCGCTCGCGCTCTCTCTCTAGCTCTCTCGCGCTCTCTCTATCTCTCTCTCTCGCGCTCTCTCTCTATCTCTCTCGTGCGCGCGCGCTCTCTCTCTCTCTCTCTCTCTCTCTCGCGTGTGCGCGCTCTCTCTCGCGCGCACTCTCTATAAATTTTTTCTTACAAACAAAAATGGGGTGAGCACTCTTACATTCTCATTTTAAATGATTTAAACATCGACACCATCTTGTCAATTGATTAATATGCGCGAGGGACAGAGAGCAAGACAGCGCTCTCTATCTCTCTCGCGCGCGCTCTCTCTCTCTCGCGCTCTCTCTCTCTCTATCTCTCTCGCGCTCTCTCTCTCTCTATCTCTCTCGCGCACGCTCTCTCTCTAGCTCTCGCGCGCGCTCTATCTCGCACGCGCGCTCTCTCTCTCTCTCTCTCTATCTCTCGCGCTCTCTCTATCTCTCTCGCGCGCGCTCTATCTCGCACGCGCGCTCTCTCTCTCTCTCTCTATCTCTCGCGCTCTCTCTATCTCTCTCGCGCTCTCTCTATCTCTCTCGCGCGCTCTCTCTATCTCTCTCGCGCTCTCTCTCTCTCTCTCGCGCTCTCTCTCTCTCGCGCTCTCTCTCTCTCTCTATCTCTCTCGCGCGCGCTCTCTCTCTCGCTCGCGCTCTCTCTCTCTCTCTCGCGCTCTCTCTCTCTCTATCTCTCTCGCGCGCGCTCTCGCTCGCGCTCTCTCTCTCGCTCGCGCTCTCTCTCTAGCTCTCTCGCGCTCTCTCTATCGCTCGCGCTCTCTCTCGCGCTCTCTCTCTATCTCTCTCGCGCTCTCTCTCTCTCTCTCGCGCTCTCTCTCTCTCTCTCTCTCTCTCTCTCTCTCTCGCGCGCGCGCTCTCTCTCTATCTCTCTCGCGTGCGCGCGCTCTCTCTCGCGCGCGCTCTCTATAAATTTTTTCTTACAAACAAAAATGGGGTGAGCACTCTTACATTCTCATTTTAAATGATTTAAACATCGACACCATCGTGTCAATTGATTAATATGCGCGAGGGACAGAGAGCAAGACAGCGCTCTCTATCTCTCTCGCGCGCGCTCTCTCTCTCTCTCGCGCTCTCTCTCTCTATCTCTCTCTAGCTCTCTCTCTAGCTCTCGCGCGCGCTCTATCTCGCGCGCGCGCTCTCTCTCTCTCTCTCTATCTCTCGCGCTCTCTATCTCTCTCACACGCTCTCTCTATCTCTCTCACGCGCTCTCTCTATCTCTCTCACGCGCTCTCTCTATCTCTCTCGCGCTCTCTCTCTATCTCTCTCGCGCTCTCTCTCTATCTCTCTTGCGCTCTCTCTCTCTCTATCTCTCGTGCGCTCTCTCTCTCTATCTCGCGCGCTCTCTCTATCTCGCGCGCTCTCTCTATCTCGCGCGCTCTCTCTATCTCGCGCGCTCTCTCTAGCTCTCTCGCGCTCTATCTAGCTCTCTCTCGATCTCTCAATCTCTCTCGCGCGCGCGCTCTCTCTCTCTCTCTCTCGCGCTCTCTCTCTCTACCTCTCTCTCACGCGCGTGCTATCTAGTTCTCTCTCGCGCTCTCTCTTTCTCTCTCTCTCTCTCTCTCTCTCTCTCTTGCGCGCGCTCTCTCTCTCTCTCGCTCTCTCTCTATCTCTCTCTCGCTCTCTCTATCTCTCTATCTCTGTTGCATTAATTTGGGGAAATTATGCAAGTGTGTAACACCAATGCACATTGTGTTCCCAAAATATATGTGTCCCTGGAGCATAAAAGCAGTCTTGAGTCTCTGGGATATATTTGTAGCAATACCAAAAAAAACATTGTATGGGTCAAAATTATAGATTTTTCTTTTATTCCAAAAATCATTAGGATATTAAGATCATGTTCCATGAAGTTATTTTGTAAATTTCCTACCGTAAATATATCAAACTTAATTTTTGATTAGTAATATGCATTGCTAAGAATTCATTTTGACAACTTAAAGCTTCAACTTCAACTTCTATTTAGATTTTTTTTTCACTCCGTCAGATTCCAGATTTTACAATAATTATATCTCAGCCAAGTGTTGTCCTCCTATCAAACCATACATCAATGGAAAACGGATGTATTCAGCTTTCAGATGATGTATAATTCTCAAACCCTTATGACGCGGTCACATATGGTGAACTCAATGTTAGCACATGCAGAGATGTATCGATGTATAAACAGTATTTTAGACGAAACCATTTCAAACGATCAGTTGTGCTGTGTTTCCCTCAGAGCGACGTGCCGACGGCCCAGAGGAAGCGCTTCACACGGGTGGAGATGGCCCGGGTCCTGATGGAGAGAAACCAGTATAAAGAGAGACTGATGGAGCTGCAGGAGGCCGTCAGGTGGACGGAGATGATCCGGTCAGTCACTGTGATCTCAACACTCAAACCTTCACAGCTTGTGCCTTCGACTCAACTCTGTGTCTTGTTCAATGCAGAGCATCAAGAGAGAATCCGGCTTTGTCTGAGAAGAAAAAGTCCAGTATCTGGCAGTTGTGAGTAGCCTTTTTTTCCTTCTCCTCAAAGTTGTGTTTTATTAGTTTGTGTGGTTTGGCGTTCAATCTTTGTTTTCCCCTTCTCGTTTTATGTCCCTCTTTTATTTGTTTTCCTTCTAGGATGTAGGTAAATCTTAGAAATCCTAGTAAATCTTGCACTTTGTTTGATCCTTGAATCCAAAAATGTGTTCTTGGACATGGGAATGGGGTTTCTTTAAAGCTTTAACAGCGGTATAACAAAAGCATAACAGGAATTTACAGCCAGACTGTTACATTACATTAAACTTTACTAATGCTCAAGCGTTCATTACACTTGTTTTTAAAGGATTTGGCACCTAAGCAGCCTGCGGGGGGCTTGTTTTTGTTGGTTTGAAATGCCATTCCCAGGTCATGCTGGTCTAGCTAGGGGTTTTGCATTTGGGGGCATTTAAGGTTTTGCATCTATTTTAAACCCATTCATTCTCTTCTTGTGTGCTCCTGTGTTTTCTGTAATCCCGTTCATGTTGTCCTGTGTGTTTGCAGAAGGTGTGTTGGGTCAGGGGACAGAGCTTTTCTAAACGGATATCAGGCGTTTGTTTAGTTCATTGAATGTTTGTGGAAGGATTTGCATGATTTGGCTTGATGAAGTGCAATAATAGAAGAGCTTTATTCACCAGTTTCAGGTCACATTTGACTAACAGCTCCCTCTAAAAGCCTTTAGGATTAAGATTACTTAATTACACAAAGACGGACCAAAATATTACATCATTTTTATTTATTTGAATTTCTTAAGTAATTTTTTTTTCTTGGAAATTAATATTTTCTGAAACCACTACACACTTACTATTTAAAAGTTCGGGGTTTGTAAGATTATGTTTCTAATGTTTTTTTTTTAAGTCTCACCAAGGCTGCATTTATTTGATCATAAAAACAGTAAAAATTTGAAATATTATTACAATTTAAAAACTTTTTTTTTATTCTGTGAGCATTTGTTTGTTGTCTTCAGTGTCACATGATCTTCAGAAATCATTCTGATTTGCTGCTCAAGAAACATTTCTGATTATTATCAGTTTTAAACTGTAAAAACCTTGATACATTTTATCTTTCAGGATTCTTTGATGAACAGTAAGTTCAAAAGAACAGCATGTGTTTGAAATAGAATCATTTGTAACATTATAAATATATCTTTACAGTCACTTTTGATCTATTTAATGAATAAAAGCATCCCAAACTTGTGAACAGCAGTGTATTGAATGAAGTAAAACAGAAAGGCATCACCGCAGAGAACAGTGTCCAGGCGTTCAGCATGTGCTGTCTGCATGTTGTGGTCATGGTTCGACATCTGATGGTCGGGTCAGTGGTTTATTGCAGGACTGTGTTGAAGGGCTTGGCACATGTTTGGGACGTGACCCTACCACCCCATAACGGTTAACCTTTGACCTCTAACTGCTGCTGCGCTTGTGTCTGCATATGAGTCTCTGTGTCTGTGTCTCTCCCCACGTCCCTCAGTTTCAGCAGGCTCTTCAGCTCTTCATCCAGCACCACAGCGAAAAAACCCGATGCGCCGGTTAACATGAAATACAACGCACCCACCTCACACGTCGTCCCTTCGGTGAAGAAGAGGAGCAGCACCCTCTCTCAGCTGCCTGGTGACAAATCCAAAGCCTTTGACTTCCTCAATGAGGAGTGAGTGAGCTTAATCTACATCATACTTGAAGTGTGACCCTCATGAGCTACATAAAACACGGCTGCAGTATTGTAGTGTGGGTCCAAAATGAACACTTTTACATTCAAGCAGCTCATGAATCCAGTGTTTTTAGTGTCGGTTTGGTTCAAAGTAAAGGCTGATCCACTCAAACTCTGTCTGAGCAACGGTGCATTACCAAATTTGTAACAAGAATCGTCTATAAAAGAAAACGAAAAAAAAAGAAAAGCTTTGAAGTCTCCTAGCAGTTTTACTATCTCAAATAGTCTTATTGAATGGAGGTTAAATAGGTTTCTCCTTTTGTTTTTTGTTTTTGTCCTTGAGCTGATCAATGTCTGTTGTCTGTTGACTTCCTGTGTGCTTGTCCATGTCCTGTAGGGTTGAGGTGGAGAGCGTAGTGTCTCGTAGAGAGCAGAAGAGAGCTCAGTACAGACAGGTAAAGGCTCACGTACAGAAAGAGGACGGCCGGATGCAGGCGTACGGATGGAGTTTACCTCCAAAATACAAGGTATGTCTCAGACGCTGTGTAACAGAGACTTGTACCATGCATGTTATGAGAAAGCAGGGATCACAATGAAAAGTTGCATATTGATATATTACAAAATGTTAGATTTTTTTTTTTTATATCTAATGGGTTGCTAAAAGTATTTTATTTTTTGTTATGCTGTATTCAAAGGTTGCAAATGGTGGACAAGGAGACAAAAACCTGCCAGTGCCCGTCTACCTCCAACCGTTAGATGAGAAAGATGCTTCCATGAAGGTGAGACTGTTCTGCGATCGAGTCCTGAGCTCAGTGAGTGTTGTAGTTTGATGGTTTTTTGTGTGTGTGTGTGTAGCTGTGGTGCGCTGCAGGAGTCAATCTCTCAGGTGGAAAAACACGAGACGGAGGCTCCATCGTGGGAGCGAGTGTGTTTTATAAAGATGTGTCTGGAGGATCGAGCGGTCCCATCATACCCAAAAAGAAGAGAGGATCACAGAGTAGCCTGGAGCGACTGGAGCAGGAGCTCAAGGTCAGGAGACCCAAAAATCACGTACAAAATGTATAAGTCATGATGAAGGAAATGCATGCAAAAAACGTTTTTTTCATGCACTGGTCAATTCCATAACATGTCTTCCTTCAGACTAGTAGACAAATACACATTTAAGTGTTTATTTTAGTGCACTAATTCTATTTGCATTTGTAGATTTAAATTCCCATCCATGTCTTCAATGGAAATGGTTTTTTTTTCTTCTCCACTTTAGCATCACTTACATACACTAAACTTTAAAGTTTTATCAGTATTATATGCATATCTCAAGGGTTTTACAGAGGGGTTTGTTCAGGTATATCTCGTTTACCCAACTCATTTGTTCCCTAAAAACATGATTCTGTTTCTGTGTGTTGACAGTATATTCTGATTTATGGCGTGATAAAAAGAGAAATCCAAAATTCCATCCAGAATGTCAACAAAATCAACCAGTGTTCCGATTTCTGTTCCGGAAATTAACATCAAATATGATGGAAATGTATATGCTAGGGATACACTGAAATAAAAATTCTTGGCCAAAGCTGAACAATATGAAACACTGGGCCGAAGGCTGAATACCTATAAGAAATTTGCATTGCATAAATTAAAGACAAAATGTGCTTTTTACTGTTTAGTCTTGCTTTTCAAAGAGAGAATAAATAACAAAACAACTATTTAATAATATTTACTTAACAATTATTATTTTAATTATTTATTATTTTTACTTTCTAGCAGACATTCCAACAAAGCACAATTTAATTTAAAATTATTAAGTTAGTAAAATAATATTTTTGCCAATTTTTTTGAGACCCACTTCTCAGGTTTATTAAAATTTTTAACATTTAATTAGATACCGGTAATACTTTATATGCAAAACTATTTTCATCATGTAAGATAATGCATATTTAATTCATATTTTTTCCTATGTCTACATTTCTGTTCTAGAAATGTATATTCAAATATATATATATATTTTTTAATTCCCTGTTAAAAAAAATTATGGAATAAAAGAAGAATTTCGAATTTATCCAATGTTTATATTTATTTTCTAAAAAAAAAAAAAAATGCAAATATGCCAATAAAAAAAATCAAAGAACAGAAATCTGAACTTTGTGAAAAAAGTCATGTTATGCTTCATTTGCATATTTCAACATTTCAGAAAATGTGAGATTTCGAAAACCTCAGATTTAATCAGAGGGTGAAGTGTGGGGATGTCTGTTCTTTAACATGTGAACTTCTGTGGTGTCTTGCTGTAATTCTTTAATGTTGTGTTATTGTGTGTGTGATCAGGAGCAGGAGAAGGAGCTGCGGCATCACGATGAGCTTTCCAGCCTGGTGTGGATCTGCACAACTACACACTCCACCTCTAAAGTCATAGTCATTGATGCCAACCAGCCCGGAAACATCCTGGAGAACTTCTTTGTCTGCAACTCTCACGTGCTGTGCATCACCAGTGTACCTGGTCAGACAATGCACTGAGACCTTAATTATAACCTCTCCACAAATGCTTATGGTTTGAACCAGTTCTCTGTGTGTTTGTCAGGCGCTCGTGAGACAGACTATCCTGCAGGAGAGGAGCTGAGCGCCGACGGTGAGGCTTCTAAGGTCAGCTGTACGGCAGCAAACAGCACCACAGGTTTTGATGGAGGTCTGGAAGGCATCACTGTCATGGGCTGCTCTGCAGAAGGATCTGTGGCGATCCCTCAAACCGTCTGCACCAACACCATAGAGTCCTCAGACACTGGTAACACAGCATCTGTCACAACAACACTAACAGGCAAAAAATTTAATTAATGCATGTTTTATGTACACCATTTTTTACAATAGAAACTTTCCTTTTAACATAATGAAACACTGTTTTATGGCAATAGCAAGAGTATTATAATAAGCCAGATTAAGCCAGTCACACACAAAAAAAGTAGCACTTCACAAAAATGAATGAACAAATAATTCCTTAATGCATAAAAAAATCATGAACATTTTTACAAAAATAAAATAAAATTGTATGCAGGACAGTGCAACGTCTTAATAAATATTCAGCCTCTAAAACAACTTGGCTTTTTGACTGGCATTGCAAGTCAATTCGGATTCAGTCGATAAATTTATTTTTTATGTTCTTGTTTTTTTAGTCCCATTACACTTGAAATTAGATCAGAATTAATGAGTTAATGTAAACTGAGTTGCAGACAATTTCATGTTGACTTGAAGACCCTTTGCCTTATAAACAAACAGATGACTTTTTAAATCAACCCAGAATTTAAAGGGGAGCCAATGAAGGGATGATAAAACGTGGGAAATGTGATCCCTCTTTTTAGACCCAGTCAAAAGTCTTGCCGCAGCATTTTCAACAGCTTGCAATCATGATAATGAAGATTGAGGAAAACCAGAATAAAAAGAGTTACAATAATCCAATCGAGATGTAACAAGTCCATGAATCACAACTTCCATTTCTTTCCTTGAAACTCCTTGAACTTTGAAATAGATCTCTCATGGAAAAAATCTTGTTCTAATAACAGCACTAATTTGTTTATCAAAAAATAGAGAAAGAGTCAATCACTCCAAGATACGTACATTAGTTGAAAGTGGACCTCACTGAGCTTCCAAAGCAGTAGACATTGACAACCTAATATTAAAAAATCAGTTTTATTCTCATTTAACTGCAGGAAAATATTAGTCATCCATGTCTTAATATCACATTAACATTTCAACAATATATCAAATGAAATGGCAGTATCAAGTCTTACTGGCAAATAAAACTGAGAATCATCCAGATAACAATGACATGAGATACTGTACTTTTGAAAAATGTGGGCCAAGGGAAGCATATAAAGGGAAAAAAGTAAAGGGTCCTAGAATGGATCCCTGGGCCACTCCACACAAGACCGGTGTACTTTTGACACAAAATGGCACACCAGATACGAGTTCTCGAGATACGAGGCAAAGCACTTTATGCTGGGTACACACCAAAAGATTTTTTTCATCTCATAAGATTTTAAAAATGTGATAGACCACAAACATGAGGATAAAAAAAACCCTAGATTTAACCGTTTTGCTCCTATAATTTGTGGTGTGCCATGATGTGACAAAGACAGCACACCACACACAAACAGATTTTCAACCAGAGTCTCGACTGTGAACACAGAAAATCTTGCGAGACTTCAGAATAAGCATGATGGATGATATGCATGAAGAAATTGAAATGATAGTGTTTGGAATGATTTTTTACATGACATGTTGTATAAACATTAGTGCTGTTGGCACAAATCAACAAGCTGATCCTCCATCTTTGCTGTCCACATCAATTTCACTTTGTGCTGCGTCATGCCTGCTTCCGTCTTCCATCATCTCGCTTTCTGATTGGACATTGTTTCATTTCATGTGATAATCTCCAGAGCGTGCGCGCATTTGTCCTCGGGGTTCCCCCCACACATCAGGATTTCTGATTGTAAATATTAAACATGTTTAATATTTACGATTCGCGATCGGGGAGGCTCCGACGTTCTTCCGATCAGGTTCCGACTCTCTTAACACACCCCACACCAAGGGATTCATTACAAAGCAACTTCACAGAAAATTACGTTTCTGCAATATTTAGTAGTAGTTTATCAGTGGTGACTGTCAGTTTGTGCGCATATGACAGGATTTTTCAGAAAAATGTATACAAGACGTAGTCAGCCAGACGATGAACATTATTAACAGCAATTATTATATGATGCAATCACACTTGTAGCAATATTTGTTAGTTCTGTTTGTTGATTCAGGATTAGCATCATCTGAGGTCCTCTAAGGGGCAGCATCATCTCTTCTCAGGTGTTCTGGATCCAGACTGGAGCTTGTGTAAATCCTAGTTACATCCTGTGGCAAAACAAAGAACAAATAGAGACATCATTAGCATAGCTGCTTTTCCAACAAAGTAAAATTATTTAGTTTAACCTAAGCTAAAGAATAAGAATGCGCATCTGATCAGATGCAACTGCAGTCACAATTTATGAGATGCATTATTCGAATGCTTGGTGAAAGAGATGCGTTTTTAATCTAGATTTAAACAGAGAGAGTGTGTCTAAACCCCGAACGTTATCAGGAAGGCTGTTCCAGAGTTTGGAAGCCAAATGTGAAAAAGCTCTACCTAAAAAACCTTGAAAAATGTGGGCCAAGGGAAGACCATAAAGGGGAAAAATGTAAAGGTCCTAAAATGTATCCCTGGGGCACTCCACACAAGACAGGTGAACTTTTGACACAAAATGCAGGAAAACTTTTCAAAATTTACAAAAAAAAGTCCTGTTCTCGAGATACGAGGAAAAGCACTTTAATGCAGTGCCTTGATTATTTGGTCAGTGGTGTAAGTGCCACGCTTGGCTCCAACAAAACCAGCACAACACAAGCACATGAATCCAGAGAAAGCAGCATGTCATGTGTAACTCTCAATAGAGCTGACTCGGTACTGTGTAGTGATCTAAAACCAAATCCATTAACACACATTACATTAACACTGTTATTTTACTGTTTATTAACTCTTTCCCTGCCAATGTTCAGCCACCGCAAGCATTTTTGATAATTTGCAGTTATCAAATAGAAAATTCTGGCCCACATAATTTTTTGTTTCATGAATATCTGAACATGCAATATGTCAAAACAAAGAACATAGCCTCTGCCTTAAAAAGAAATGTTTCTAGCTTCATGCAGTAAAATTTTAACAAAAAGCGGAGAAAGACGGTAGAAAACTTCTATCAACACTTCCAAAGCTTGCCCGGTCCTATACCATTTCCTGGATTGACATTTCAGTAACGTTAGACAGTTTTGGTGTATGTGCTGTTTCATGCTTGATGATAATGTTATTTTATATATGCATCTGCTTACATAGGAGATTGCTTGTTTCTGCTTCGTCTTCTCGTGTTTTGATACAGACGTTCAGTACACTTTCAGATGCGTAATAGCGCCTCCTACCATTCATCAGTGAAAACACAGAAAGCTGGGAAATTCCGTTTATGTAAAGCTGCCTTGAAATGTTCTGTATTGTATAAAGCACTATAGAAATAAATGTAACGTTACGTCTCTCTGCAGATGAGGTTATGGCGCAGCGGCAACAGGACGGGGAAACGGCAGCAGAAGAAGCTCTGGAGGCCACAGAGAGTAACAGTAACACGCCTGCAGACGAGAGTCAGCCCGGGATCTACACCGAACATGTGTTCACCGACCCGCTCGGCGTGCAGAACAGCAGAGACACACCATCCAGCTACACGCAGAGGTGTGTGGCACTTCACCCCTCTCAGTCTGTTATTACAGTGAAGCTGTTTTGAGGTGTATTCAGGTGTCTTTGTAACGTACTGGCTCTGTAGGGAGTGTGATTTGGTGAAGGACGGCGTCAGCTCGATGCCCGAGGAGCAGGATCTCATGAGAGAGGAAGCCAGTAAGATGAGCAGCGTTCTGTCTACAATGTGGCTCGGGGCTCAGAACGGCTGGTGAGTGTCGGCAAACTCGCCCTCGGTGTTTCTACCAATCACATGCAATGTGGAAAAGAAACAGGGCAAGATTAATCAAAATAAAACCAAAATTATGATAAAGGTTATTGCACGAAGACTGCTATTTGTGACCCTGGACCACAGAAGTCTCTGGGGTGTATTTGTAGTAATAGCCAAAAAAACATTGCATGGGTGAAAATTATTGATTTTTCTTTTATGGCAAAAATCATTAGGATATTAAGTAAAGATCATGTTCCACGAATATATTTTGTACATTTCCTACCGTAAATATATATAAACTTATTTTTTTATTAGTACTATGCATTGCTAAGAACTTCATTTGGACAAATTTAAAGGCGATTTTTAAAAAGTAGTTTACAAACTATTGTAAAGGTAATGGTAATGCACTGATTCAGAATGGAGCTGTATTGAGTGTACTCTGTTGCAGTGTATACGTGCACTCCTCTGTGGCGCAGTGGAGGAAGTGTCTTCACTCCATCAAGTTAAAGGATTCTGTTCTGGGGATTGTGTAAGGAAACTCTTCTCATCTAGATGCGTAAATAAGATACAGCGCTTCCTTCAGCAGCAGCTGCTCATTACTCTTTGTTTTCTTCTGTGAAGTCATGTGAAAGGACGTGTTCTGGTAGCTTTGGCTGATGGCACGCTTGCAATCTTCCACAGAGGTGTCGGTAAGACTGGTTTTTTTAAAAACTAATGTAGTACCTTAAAGATGTTAATTACAGTACATTCACCCATACTACAAATTTAGTGCACAACACACCAGACCAGAATAAATGCTCTTTTAATGAAGGATATTTGTGTTCCAGACGGCCAGTGGGATTTGACCAACTACCACCTGTTAGATCTGGGCCGTCCGCATCACTCCATCCGCTGTATGACTGTAGTGCATGACAAGGTCTGGTGTGGATACAGGAACAAGATCTATGTGGTGCAACCCAAAGCCATGAAGATCGAGGTATGACTTTTCTGATTTTTTGTGAGGTAACATGCATGCCTCTAACATATCTCTCAGATACACTAGTGTTCAAAAGTGTTTTTTTTTTTAATGTATATATTATGTAAAATTTGTAAAGTGCTCTAGTTTCCTCCCACAGCCCAAAGACATGCAGGTTTGATTAGTTGTAGAATGTAAATTGTCCCTGGACATGTGTAAAGACAAGACTTTTTCTCGAGACCATGAATATAGCCATAGATGCTGGAATGGCGTTAAGAAGGAAATAAACTATGGTTTTGGTTTACTGTGCCGTTCCTAATGCACAGAAATCATTCGACGCTCATCCTCGTAAGGAGAGTCAGGTGAGGCAGCTGGCTTGGGATGGAGATGGCATCTGGGTGTCCATTCGTCTGGACTCCACCCTCAGACTCTTCCACGCACACACATACCAGCACCTGCAGGATGTTGACATCGAGCCGTACGTCAGCAAGATGCTGGGTGAGTGCTGCGTTATCAAAGCATCCGAGAGCCCTGCATCCCGTTCAGATGACTGATGCTGTGTGTGTCACAGGCACCGGTAAGCTGGGCTTCTCTTTCGTGAGGATCACCGCTCTGATGGTCTCCTGCAGCCGTCTGTGGGTGGGAACCGGAAACGGTGTCATCATCTCCATCCCTCTGTCAGAGAGTGCGTCAGCCGTGTGCCTCCAGTCATGTCATTAGTGGTAATGTAATTCTGTGTCATGAGAGTAATGTCATTTTTTATTCCTACAACAGAAAGTAAAGATGCAGCGGCGGCGGGGTCAAATCATCCAGGCGGTGCGATCCGTGTGTATGGTGATGAGAGCGGTGATAAAGTCACGACTGGCACATTTGTGCCCTTCTGCTCCATGGCTCACGCCCAGCTGTGCTTCCACGGACACAGAGACGCCGTCAAGTTCTTCACCGCAGTCCCAGGTAAACAGCTGATCAGGAGTACAGAACTGGTTATTTTTCCCAGCTGTTATTTGTATGCTAAACAGCTTTAATAATGGATTGTATACTAAAAAATACATTTGAGCTAACGAACTCCTAGAGAGGAATAATTAAAAAGCTAGATGGTGTTAGATGATAGATAATATTTCAGTAACTAAAAAGTATGTTTAATCAATGGAAATTATGAAATGTACACTTGAACAGCCTTTTTAACAAGTAAAAAAAAAATCCCTTTCAGATGCTAAATTTATGGGAGGAGAGTTTTTAAAAAATTAATCACGCAACGTGATCGCAAACATTTGTGCTCGTCAAATTAAGTATTTGCACCATTATTTAACACCCAAAAAAGCATGTCTTAAAGCAGCTGGTAATTTACATTTACATATATGCATTTAGCAGACGCTTTTATCTAAAGCAACTTGCAGTGCATTCAGGCTAGCATGTGTTCCCTGGGAATCGAGCCCACAACCTTTTGCGCTGCTAACACAATGCTCTACCACTGAGCCACAGGAACTACAATTTGCGCCACTCTTGGTAAATTGCGCTGGTCATTATGGAAATGATCTGGCTGAGTCTGTGTTCTTCATTGAGTGCGTTGTCAGTAAACCACACACAGACTTTTCCCCCCCATCCGTGCTTTTATGGAATAGTGCTCTAACGCTAATTTAGTAAAAGTTTAGTAAATCTGGCCTTAAGAATTAATTGTTTTTCCGTTACATTTTTTCTCAGTTTATTTATTTATTGGATTCTGTTTTAAATTTAGAATTAAATGTTTAGTAATAAAAACTGTCTGACTAATAGAATTCATAAAATTTTAACAATTTAATAATTGATCAGTTAATTGATTTAGTACATGTGGGAATGAATTGATGCAAAAATAAACAAACAAATAAATATAAAAACTAAATGAAAGAATAAAAATAGTTCAAAATAATTAATAAAGTGAGGAAAAGGTAATCAAAAATTTTTTATTTGTCCTCAAGGATGCATTTATTTCTTACAAAAAAAAATAATAATTCGAAACTTGGAATCCTGACCCCCGTTAAACGCCCATGATGTTTTTTTCCATTTTGCAGGGCAGGTGATTCCATCAGCGGCGTCAGGGCTCGAGGCGGCCGCTGACAAGTCCTCCGACCCGTCCTCGCCGGAGCTGGGGAAGTCTGTACTGATCGTGAGCGGAGGAGAGGGTTACATCGACTTCAGGATGGGTGAGTGAGATGCCTCCCGGTGCTGCGGTCCCGTCTGAAACACCTGAACACTCACACACTCCTCTCTTCCAATCACAGGAGATGAAGGAGGAGACACAGAAAGCATGGAGCCCACTCTGAACCTGCAGCCCTTGCTGGCCAAAGCCGAGCGCAGTCACCTGATCGTGTGGCAGGTCATGACCGGCGAGGAGTGACGCGCTTTCTCTAGACCTCTTTTTCACCCCTTCTGCTTTATTTAAGACCTTTCATGCACCGGCTTATAGAAATTCTATCATGCAAATCACAATTATCGACGAAGAATGAAGTATTCATACTGTTTGTGCTTTCACTAAGTTTTCCCGAAGACCTTCGCGCGCACCGTCTTTGGAAATACAGCGGTTCCTTCACGCAGATAACGGGGGATCCAGTCAAGCTTTTTTGGGACAGATGCACAATGCAGCTGTCTAGAAGAGCATTTAGGTTTGTTTTCGCTGAAGAAGTGCTTTCTCAATCCTTAAATCATCCAGAAACTCTTGAGCGCAAATGCAATATTTTCATATGAATGTCGCACGGTTACCAAAGGATAGAGAAATTGATTTAATAGCCTCTTTGATGGACTCAAAACTATTTTATCACTCCCCCGTCAACGTTTTGCTAATCCGCCGCCTTTTTTAACACTAGAGCGGTTTTCACTGAAAGTAGTGCGTAGATAAATGTGCAGAGACGAATGCTTATTTTTATGAGACTTTTGTACAGGTCTTTTAGACTGCAGGCGTCCTGCTGATGCTGCAGCGCTGTTGTGCTTGCGTTTGTGCTGAGCTGCTCCGTCTGCAGGACAGCAGAAACAACTTCCTGTCGCAATCTAGCCACTGCAGTATTTATTCCTATGAACGAGCCTTTGCAGTTCAGAATGTAACTTTGTACATTGAATATAAATATATACGAAATCAGATATGTATATGAAATGCAGACTGCCTGGATTTGAGTTTTTTTTTTGATTATGTAAATCAGGTTGATTGGTTGATTGTGGGCAGATCAATCTTAATAACAGACTACAGAAATGTACTTTCACTGAGCTATGCACTATTTTTAAAGAACAGCGGGGTGTGTGTGTGTGTGTGTGTGTGTGTGTGTGTGTTATGTTTAGATGAGTGTGTTATGCCAGCATTTTGTGAACAGGAGGAGTTCACAGTCCCATAATCCTCCATGTTTAGGCACTTCCTGTCTGTAAGAATGGAGCGGACATCAGCGTCACCCAGTATCCTCCATTAGACTGTCGTCCCTTCAATATTTTCATCTCCTCTAAGCTCATCTTTAGCCTTATACTTTTTATTAATCTATTAAACTGACATTTTTGGGGAACTTGGTGTGTTTTATTTTTTTTTTCCAAATGATTTAATGCACAAAGTTTGTCCCTTACTGAGAAGTAAGTAAATAAGTAAAATAAAGCAAAGTTTTTATTAAATTGTTTGTTCGTTGAATCTGAACAAATGTATTTGTGTGCTTAAAAATGTTAGTAGTAATTACTGTACATTTTTACATTGTACATCTGCAATTCTTGCTCCAGAAATGAAGCCAAAGCAGTTTTGGATCCTTCAGTTTAATGAATGATTAAAATTGTTCGTTCATCAAGTGCAACAATGTAACCTTGAAAAAATCAACACTGTTTTAAAAACCTCCTGGTTGTCAAACAATGATTGGTGGATCATATTGATAGTGAATCTGACTCTCTTATCCACCTTATTTTAAACATTAACCATATACAACCCGAATTCCGGAAAAGTTGGGACGTTTTTTTAAATTTTAATAAAATGAAAACTAAAGGAATTTCAAATCACATGAGCCAATATTTTATTCACAATATAACATAGATAACGTAGCAAATGTTTAAACTGAGAAATTTTACACTTTTATCCATTTAATTAGCTCATTTAAAATTTAATGCCTGCTACAGGTCTCAAAAAAGTTGGCACGGGGGCAACAAATGGCTAAAAAAGCAAGCAGTTTTGAAAAGATTCAGCTGGGAGAACATCTAGTGATTAATTAAGTTAATTGATATCAGGTCTGTAACATGATTAGCTATAAAAGCTTTGTCTTAGAGAAGCAGAGTCTCTCAGAAGTAAAGATGGGCAGAGGCTCTCCAATCTGTGAAAGACTGCGTAAAAAAATTGTGGAAAACTTTAAAAACAATGTTCCTCAACGTCAAATTGCATAGGCTTTGCAAATCTCATCATCTACAGTGCATAACATCATCAAAAGATTCAGAGAAACTGGAGAAATCTCTGTGCGTAAGGGACAAGGCCGGAGACCTTTATTGGATGCCCGTGGTCTTCGGGCTCTCAGACGACACTGCATCACTCATCGGCATGATTGTGTCAATGACATTACTAAATGGGCCCAGGAATACTTTCAGAAACCACTGTCGGTAAACACAATCCGCCGTGCCATCAGCAGATGCCAACTAAAGCTCTATCATGCAAAAAGGAAGCCATATGTGAACATGGTCCAGAAGCGCCGTCGTGTCCTGTGGGCCAAGGCTCATTTAAAATGGACTATTTCAAAGTGGAATAGTGTTTTATGGTCAGACGAGTCCAAATTTGACATTCTTGTTGGAAATCACGGATGCCGTGTCCTCCGGCCTAAAGAGGAGGGAGACCTTCCAGCATGTTATCAGCGTTCAGTTCAAAAGCCAGCATCTCTGATGGTATGGGGGTGCATAAGTGCATACGGTATGGGCAGCTTGCATGTTTTGGAAGGCTCTGTGAATGCTGAAAGGTATATAAAGGTTTTAGAGCAACATATGCTTCCCTCCAAACAACGTCTATTTCAGGGAAGGCCTTGTTTATTTCAGCAGGACAATGCAAAACCACATACTGCAGCTATAACAACAGCATGGCTTCATCGTAGAAGAGTCCGGGTGCTAACCTGGCCTGCCTGCAGTCCAGATCTTTCACCTATAGAGAACATTTGGCGCATCATTAAACGAAAAATACGTCAAAGACGACCACGAACTCTTCAGCAGCTGGAAATCTATATAAGGCAAGAATGGGACCAAATTCCAACAGCAAAACTCCAGCAACTCATAGCCTCAATGCCCAGACGTCTTCAGACTGTTTTGAAAAGAAAAGGAGATGCTACACCATGGTAAACATGCCCCGTCCCAACTATTTTGAGACCTGTAGCAGAAATCAAAATTGAAATGAGCTCATTTTGTGCATAAAATTGTAAACTTTCTCAGTTTAAACATTTGCTATGTTATCTATGTTCTATTGTGAATAAAATATTGGCTCATGTGATTTGAAAGTCTTTTAGTTTTCATTTTATTAAAATTTAAAAAATGTCCCAACTTTTCCGGAATTCGGGTTGTAAAATAGCACCTTACACTGCTTGATATTGCAAACTGCTTTTTTTATCATGTTATTTTAATATATTATTGTAGTCATAAACACTGGTTTGTAGATTAAAGCGTTTTACTGTTAACTGCACTTTGTTATTTTTCTAGTTATTTACCTACAGCAGCTAATGAAGCAGAAGTCTCGCACATTCACAGAAAACAGCTTACTTCAGTGAGGTGAATACATGCACTAATATCACACTGACAGCTGTTCAGTAAAAGTCATTGCAAATGGCTTCGAAAACTGACATAATTCTGAAAAAGGTTTTTTGTTACAGTGTAGTTGTACATTCAAGTATTGAGTAATATTAATTATGCATAACATGCATTTAGGATGAGGGTTTGGTTGTGGGTAAGTTGCATGTAATTATGCATCATTTAGTATTACTATAGTTAGTGTATGTAACGTGTAACAAGGACACTATAAAAAGAAAGTGTTACCAAAACACTAGCATTATTTTTTGCAGGTGCCTCTTGGTTTTGATGTTTTGTTAAATGATGCAATGAAACTTGCAGATGTTTCAAAGTGTGACTTAAGGCAAGACCGCAGAGATGTATACAGTAAAAATTACTTACAACCTACGTATGTTATGAAATGTTGTTTAAATGAGATGTTATATAATTTAATATGCACTAATTTGCATATGAAGAGTTTATTTCCAGAAACGGATAACTTTGCACAGATAGTTTTTAAAAATGTTAAAATAGTTTGTTTTTGTTGTTGTTGTTTTTTATCATGAATTCCAATTAATAACAATCAAACTGTAGTTGGGTTGGTTTGATTAAATAGTAATAACTAAAAAATACAGCTAACACAAAACAACAAAAACGTAACACAATAAAAAATATGATTTATGAAAATGAATAAAAACAGAGTTATCTTCATGTATCTCCAGAACAGAAATCTAAATTTTGGATAAAACCAGATTTTTTTTCTTTTTAATAACATAATGAATCAGAAGATTATGGAAGTCCATTTATACCATTGAATAAAAATTGTTTTTTTTTTTAAATTGCGTGATATAAACTTGCAATTGCAAGATATAAAGTCAGAATTGCAAGATAAATTCTGACTTTTTTTCTTGCAATTACGAGTTTGTCTCAATTCTGAGTTTATATCACCCAATTCTGAGATCAAAGTCAGAATTGTTAGATAAAAAGTCGCAATTACCTTTTTTAACTTCTTATTAGGTAGCAGAAACGGACTTCAATAGAAAATACAGTCAATGGACAGAAAAAAATACATAAATTATATATATATATTTATATATATCATGTTTCAGAAATAAAATATAATAAATGAATAAACCCTTCAGAATATAGACAGGGATAAAACTGTAAAGTTTAGTGTATGATAGTGCTGCTGAAGTGGAGAAACATACTCCCCATTCAAAGATATTAATTAATGTTGAAATCTGCAGATGCAATTAGATAAAGTGCAATAAAATAAACCCTTAAAAGGGTGTTTTGAATGCTTGCTTTCCACTAGTCTTAAAGAAGGCCTTGCCTTGGATGTCCAAATCCATGTGTGTGTGTAAGAGTCTGATGGTGTAGATCTGTCCACAGGAGGGCATCAGCGCACTGCTTCTGTACTGCCTTTGAAATGACATTCAGTGAGGAAGGAGCTGCTCCTCCCCTGTCTGTGATTGGCTGTCGCTGGTACACACAGTCCATGATCTGATTCAGCACACTATTGAACTTCTGATTCAGCACTCAGGCATCCAAAAAACAATGAAGAAAACTGATCTGAACCATGAGTCCTATTGAGCTGCCTCTCTCGTGTCTGTCTCCCAGCAGAAATCAGTGCAGGCCACTCAGTGAGGACGTGTGGAGCTCCAGCAGCCCTCTGTCTCTTACATAACCCGTCCAGTATCCAGGGAGGTTTCCCAGGGCTTAGGGGGCATGCCTGGACGCTTCTTGTGAGGTGTGAAGACTTCTTTATATTTGGACAGTCTGGAGATGTCGTTCTCTTTATAGAGCCGTACATCTATCATATTAAGAAATTTAATTTCATTCCCTTGCAAACAAATAAGCTCCCAGATTTGGGTGTCTTAGAGCTTTGGCAGGTTTCTATTGGATCAAGTTTTCTTCATTTGGGTCTGTGAATGAGTCTGGTGATATTTGCATTATTAGGATTTAGATGTTACATAATGCAACTTGTCTGTAAAGACTCTCCCGCTGGTGTTTTACTTTTCCACCGGCTTCATTTGCAGTTAGTGTATAGAATCAAAGCTGACTGTGTAATTGGCCATGAGAGATCAAGTTTAATTACTCTTATTGAGCAGGCGTTACATCTTTGCATATTTATGGTAAACGCTTTTATTGATTTTTTGCTGAAATATTGTGAAGAAATATTTAAAGATAAGGTTTCTCCAAATTTTTATTATTATTATTATTATTCTTTAATGTACTGTATAGAAGAGAAAATTCAGATAGAGTATAGCACATCACATCAAAGGGCAAGACTTAACTAACTGTGTTGTTTTTTTTCATA
Organism: Carassius carassius; assembly: GCF_963082965.1. Lineage (NCBI taxonomy): Eukaryota > Metazoa > Chordata > Actinopteri > Cypriniformes > Cyprinidae > Carassius > Carassius carassius. The sequence continues at coordinate 2,138,892 of NC_081794.1, forward strand.
TTTCATGTTAACAATCCATTTTTCCAGTGCAGGGAATGAAATGAATGCATACGATGCAGTTTTTGAACAGCACGCCATACGATAACAAAGCAGAATGCAAATTCATTTTCATTTCCTTTGGCTCTTTATAAATATTTATGCTATCAAATCTCTTATCAGGATATTGCAGACAGCAGCGAATTCTATTTTGGATCGCATGTGTTGTTCAGAGATTGATTTTGTGTATTTGTTAGCAGCAGTGGAGACTGAGAGACGATGCTAAGGCTAACATAAGGCCTCTTTTATCACCGACTGATGTATAACTGCTGGTAGGATGTGATCTACAGGATCTGATGAGCTGCTGTGGAGTTTTTATACTCTTCTCTCTGGTAATGTGATGTGAGTTCTTCACATGCTGGATCAAAGGGGAACGTGTGTGGTTCGGCCATTCGCTCGCATTCAACCCCTTCAAAGCATTTGTGCTCAAATAAAGAGGAGCCCAAATTAGACTCCAGCAGGAACATTTACACATTCATTTACACCTGTCTCAGACTGTCAAATACACACCTTCCCTTCTACATTCATATCAGTTGTAATCTAAAACAAAAAGTCCCAAATGTTCACTATTCCAGTCAAAAGTTTGGAATAATTACGATTTTATAAATATTTTTGAAATGTGTGTTTTGCTCGCATTTATTTGATCAAGAATGCAGTAAAAAAAAAAAAAAATATATATATATATATATATATATATTATTAAAGGTTTAAAAAGCTGTTTTTATTGGCACTTTTGAGCAATTTAATGGCTAATTACTTGGTTTCTTTTTTCTTTTTGTTTAATCTTACCAAATATTTTGACTTATATCATAGTTTCAATAAAAATAATTAATTCAATTCAATTCAAGTTTATTTGTATAGCGCTTTTTACAATACAAATCGTTACAAAGCAACTTTACAGAAAATTATGTCTCTACAATATTTAGTAGTAACTAGTAATTTGTGCACGTTTGACAGGATTTTAGAAAACAAAAAAAAATAATAATAATACAAGACGTAGTCAGCTAGACGATGAACTATCAATATTATTAATTAATAGTAATTATATGATGCAGTCACACATGTAGCAATAATTGTTCTGTTTGTTGATTCAAGGTTGGCATCATCTGAGGTCCTCTGAGGGTCAGCATCATCTCTTCTCAGGTGTTCTGGATCCAGACTGGAGCTTGTGTAAATCCTAAAACATAGAAACAAAATAGAGACATCATTAGCATAGCTGCTGATCCAACAAAGTAAAATTAGTTGAACCCAAGCTAAAGAATAAAAATGCACATTTGATCAGATGCAACTACACTCACAATTTAAAAGATACATTATTCGTATGCTTGGCGAAAGAGATGTGTTTTTAATCTAGATTTAAACAGAGAGAGTGTGTCTGAACCCCGAACATTATCAGGAAGGCTATTCCAGAGTTTGGGAGCCAAATGTGAGAAAGCTCTACCTCCTTTAGTGGACTTTGCTATCCTAGGAACTACCAAAAGTCCAGCGTTTTGTGACCTTAGGGTGCGTGATGGGTTGTAGCATGGTAGAAGGCTAGTTAGGTACGCAGGAGCTAAACCATTTAGGGCCTTATAGGTAAGTAATGATAATTTGTAACTGATACGGAACTTAATAGGTAGCCAGTGCAGAGACTGTAAAATTGGGGTAATATGATCATATTTTCTTGACCTGGTAAGGACTCTAGCCGCTGCATTTTGGACGACCTGTAGCTTGTTTATTGACGAAGCAGGACAACCACCTAGAAGTCCATTACAATAGTCCAGTCTAGAGGTCATGAATGCATGAACTAGCTTTTCTGCATCAGAAACAGATAACATGTTTCGTAGCTTGGCAATGTTTCTAAGATGGAAGAATGCAGTTTTTGTAACATTGGAAATATGATTTTCAAAAGACAAATTGCTGTCCAATATAACACCCAGATTTCTGACTGTAGAGGAAGTAACAGTACATCCGTCTAGTTGCAGATTGTAATCTACAAGATTCTGTGTAGTGTTTTTTGGTCCAATAATTAATATCTCTGTCTTATCCGAATTTAATTGGAGAAAATTATTTGTCATCCAATCTTTTACATTTTTAACACACTCTGTCAGTGTGTTTGGGAAGTTTCATTTGGTCTCGTTGAGATATATAGCTGAGTATCATCAGCATAACAGTGGAAGCTAATTCCGTATTTTCTAATAATATTACCAAGGGGCAACATGTATATTGAAAATAGAAGGGGACCTAGGACGGATCCTTGTGGCACTCCATATTTTACTGATGATAAATGAGATGACACCCCATTTAAGTAAACAAAATGGTAGCGATCGGACAGGTAGGATCTAAACCATCTTAGAGCCTGCCCTTGAATACCTGTATAGTTTTGTAATCGATCTATGAGTATGTCATGATCTATGGTGTCGAACGCAGCACTAAGATCAAGTAAAACTAGAAATGAGATGCAACCTTGATCTGACGCAAGGAGCAGGTCATTTGTAATTTTAACAAGTGCAGTTATGTTAGAAATTAGAAATGTGTCAGCATATTAGAATGATTTCTGAAGGTTCATGTGAAACTGAAGACTGGAGTAAGGATACTGAAAATGCAGCTGCAGATCACAGGAATAAATTAAATTTTAACAGGTTCTCACATAGAAAATAGCTATTTTAAATTGTAATATGTCATAATTTTTACTTTATTTCTGAACAAATAAATGCAGCCATGGTGAGCAAAAGAGACCTATTTGTAAAAATAAACATTGTATCCAAACTTTTGTGTATGCAATGCAATTACCCAATGCTGCTCTCAAACAAGGCAAGCACTCAGAGGATCAAAACATGCTTGCATTTGTGTCATCTGACAGTTCTAGCTTTTAAAGTTCATCTCCCGTAGGGTGTTTATGGACACTGCTAGACTGCTAATGAAATGTGCCGTAGTGTGGCTTCATAATTTATCTGGTGAGCTAAGCGAGTGATGAAATATTGGGATTTGTGGAAGCCGCCATCTTGGCTCTGTGCCAGTGACAGCAGCGCTCCAGTGAACATGATAGGAGAGCTTAATGAGGGAGTTATATCTGGAAACGGGATATAACACCCACTGGATGCGTCCACCCTTCCTCGCTGTGGCTGTCCATCACTCATGTCTGGTCAGAGATCCTCCTCCTCGCCGGCAAGAGCTTTTAATGGTCACACAAGCGATGATCTTGTGCTTAGGTTTCAGAGCACATCAGAAATGATCCAGGGATCCATCCATCAACATAAAGTGGATCTAGAGTCAGTGAACTGCATGTTTTTAAAGAACTCAATGTTCACTTCTTTTAAACAACAGCTGGCCGGCAACGTCCTATAAACTATAACATGCTGAAAATAACGGAGATGCTATAATGAAAGGAGACATCCACTCGTAACTGTAATCCTGTAGTCACACTTTACAGATGAAAGATCCATTTTAATCTAGTCTTACTGTAAAAAGAGCCAATCACTTTTCTGATGGAAGAAAGTCCTGCCTTACAGTAAAAAGCCTTTTTTAATAGAGAACTGGAAGTCCCACCTTATAGTAAAAGACCTGATCAGCTTCCTGACAGAGAAAATAAATTTCCACATAACAGTAAAAATCACCTTTCTGATAGACAGAAGAAAGTCTTGCCGTCCAGTAAAAGTCAATCAGCTTCTTAACAGAAAAAAAATAGTCCCGCCTTTCAGTAAAAGAGTCAATCAGTTTCTTGATAAAGTCCTGCCTTACAGTAAAAAGATCCAATCAGCTTCCTGATAGACAAAATATAGTCCCTCCTTACATTAAAAGAGCCAATCACCATTCTGATAGACAAAAAAGTCCTGCCTTACACTAAAATAAACAATCATGTTCTGACAGTAAAAGAGCCAATCATCTTTTTGAAAGAGAAAAGTCCCACCTTACAGTAAAAGCCAATCAAAAGAAAGTTCATTTACAGTAGATCAGTTCTGCTGTTTTCCAGCATTCAGGTTTAGTTGTAATTTTATTATACCAGACTTTTTAGTTGATTTCCCCATAATTCAGGATGATACATACCATTTAATTTTAATTCAGTAAGTCGCCAGTGGACTGAACTCAGATTTGCCGTTTGAATTAGTTTTTAATAATTTCAATTGCATTTGCTGAAAACAGTGTGTAAACAGAGCTAGGGTAAATATTACAGTACTGTTGAGTTTTTATTTTTGAATTGTAGTTAAATTGTATTTTTAAACCACATAGTTGTTTAGAAAAAGTGGCGGGAACTAATTTAAACAAATAACAGTGAATTAAGCATATAGTCCTTCAGGTTCAGTGCTCGGTCAGTGGCCTGTTTGCTTTCAGTCTCTGCTGACCTCAATGTGTTTACAGCACCTAAATCTGGACCTTTCCACTTGAGATCTGGGAAGTTGGCAACAGAATCGCCATCACTCTTTTTGCCCGTCGGCTGCAGAAGATCTGCAGAGTTTTGTCCATGCTGTGGGAGTGAGTTTGATGTGTATTTTGACAGCTGGAGGAGACTGAGTCACGGCCTTCTAGAGCGAGATGCTCTCTGGAGTTCAGAGATGATTCAGTTGCCCATAGCAGACCGGACCCCAGACTCAACTCCAAAACACAGATGAATAAACAAGCCATGTACTTCATATGGGCCTAGCTGTGTCACGACTGGCAAACTCAAGCATCTGTACCCTCAGGTTGGGAGCCTGTGTGCTTGAAAACTCAAAAATAGCTTGCTGGAGTCAACATATTTCCATAGCTGTGGCCTGAGGGTCATCTGATTAACATGGTCCAGGCAGCCCTGCTGGTAGATGTCATAACTACACCATTATAGACAAAAACACGTTTCTCCTTTGGTGGCTGTTCAGTTTGCTTATAATAGCAACTACAGCATGTTTGTCTTAAACAGCATAAACCTAAACATCAACCTTAAAGCCATATTTCCCCCCGACAATAAAAAATGTTGGTTTTAAACCAGCACGACTGACTGTCTTCTGTGGAATTTAAAAGAAGATATTTTGGATGCCAGTGTGGTTAAGTCCCCGCTGACTTTCACTGAAATTTCATTTTCATTTAGAATATCTTCTTTTCTATTAAACAGAAAAATACATGTATGTATGTGTGTGTGTGTGTGTGTGTGTGTGTATATATATATATATATATATATATATATATATATATATATATATAATGTATGTGTGTGTGTGTGTGTTTGGGATATACATTTAGCAGACATTTTTATCAAGAGGGAGTTACAAAAGAGGAACAAAAAAACTAAAATATTAATAATATAGTTATTATAGTTAACTATATTATAGTTATATATAGTTAATAATATAGTGTTTGATCATGAACTTAGAGCTGATAATTAATTGCCATACAAATAATTGCATTTAATGATTTTATTCTGTTTGGTTTGGTTGGGTACTTACAATGTACAGGTGCATCTCAATAAATTAGAATATCGTGGAATACATTATTATTTTACTTAGTTTCATATGTAATGATAAAATGTATAATAAAAATAGGCTTTTTTGGATCATTTTCATGCTGTAAAAATGTATTTAGAAACCGATTTAGATAGATCAAATAACCACAGTCAGACTAAAAAGCATTAATTACAACAGGCCTGAATATAGGTGAGAAAAGTCATAGTGAGAATAGGCCTAAATGTGGTTTGGAAGCATATTTTTCAGAGACGTCTTCAGCAGTTTTCCTGGAGTTTGAGGTCCATGATGGTGGCTGTTGATCAGCCGTGATTTGACGCTGTTCTGTAGGGAGCACTGACGTGTTATCCGTGAGAGATAAACACACAAACAAATGCACATGGAGTCTCCTGCCTGCAGCTTTGCTCAATTAACGCCTTGATGGTGGGGCTGGACGTGCTTCCTTCTCCCACGGAGAGACTGGCTGGAGGGCTGCATGGGATATGCCAGAGAAAACCAACCTTGAAAACATACTGCTTTAGCGTACTTACTTTTTCACATCCACTCATCTGCGGAGCCAGTATTGATCAGATGTCCAGGCGAAGCTGGGTAGATATTGATTTGCAGTCTTGACAAGGCAAATATATAGTTTTTTAGTGCTTTCGATGAAGTAAAACGTCATACGGCTTTATAATTTGGGCCCGTTTTCGTCTGCATGTGTCATACATTATGCATGTAAAAGTGCAAAACTTTACAAATTCATCCCACAACCTCCAGTCTGATGCCAGCACAGCAGAAGTCATCTTCTTTCTACGTGTTTTTGACTTGTTTTCCAGGACAAATATCTAAAACCAAACCAGGCTCATATCTACCAAAAATGCACCTCTACATACAATTCACTGCAGTTTCCAGCTGAAATGAATACTAGTCTAATTAAAACACTGAAAACGTGTATTCCTTTTTATGCAAATTATGATTACAGTGACAGATTAAACGTAGAGACATATTTTAATGTGTTTTTTATGCAAAATGCTATGTCATGAGCTTAAAACACTTTTACTGTATAGTGCATGATTTTGACACCTTTTGTTGTTCGTATCTTAGAACCAGCTTCATATGTTTGTCTTTTGTGATGTAGTAAACTTGCTCGGTAGCACACCCGGTACAGCTCTGCACTTGTGATGTGAAGCATTTGGGTACGAGTCTGTTAAACACAAGTCACCATAAAAACGCTCAAAACTTGTAGAAGCAAGATAAAAGCAAATCATGGTTGCTCTAGCAAATGTGTTTTTATTTCTTATTTGCTTTTGTTAACACCATTGGTTAGATCGGTTAGCTTGTCACACTATTGCTGATCTTTCCTGATGGCAGGATCTTCTCCATTTCACTGAAAATGGATGCTGTTGATTTACATTTTAGTTTGCCAGCAGTTCGGTCTTGCTGGGTGAGTGAAATGCAATAGCTCCTTGATAAACACACATATTTGTGAAGATTTGTGCATATGCACCGGCTAAATTTGAGCTTGTTCTAACATCTAATGTCAATATCTGATTTCTTTGGTCACGTCCCCTTATTTTCAAGGTCTCTGAGGGTTTGTGTGGTGAGAAACGCTCACCATAAATGATATCTGTGAGAAAAGCGGCGGCGGTGATTACAATGCTCACTGTTTTTATGAGAAGAAGATTGAAGTGGAAGTGCTTAGGCATGGGTCTCCAACATAATCAAAACATTGCACAACTGAGTTAGCATTAGCAGCTAATTTTGCAATCCTCTTTATCTCCAGCTTTAAAAGGATAGTTCAACCAAAAATGACAAATTTGTCATAAATTCTTTATCCTCATTATTCAAAACCTGTATGTCTTCCTTTATTTTGTGAAATGCAAGAGAATATATTTTAAAAACTCTTCCAGTTCATACAATGAAAGTCAAAGCAACACTGAATCCCGCTGGTTTTGCAATATATATATATATATATATATATATATATATATATATATATATATATATATATATTAATTAAGGTGTAAATGCAGTTGTTCTATGTAATATTTCATCTCTACCTAGAGTACGACTTAAGTTGTTTTACACCATGTCATTCTCTAAGTGCTTGTTTAATACTGTGGTTTATATAATGACCCCCAGAAATGTGGCCACTATAAACAGGACAGATGCATGTATTTGCGTGCTGACATCCTGAATGACTGATGTTTGGCATCTCAGCAGAGTTTCTCTGAACATCTCCTGCATGTGACGGTCAAAAATAAATAATTTGTCTGGTTCGTGTGTTTGCTGAGCGCAGAAGCGATGTTCCTCGTGTTGTAGTTCGTATGTGAGGTAATGATATCTTCCAAGCTCAGGTTCACTTTGACCTTATTCTGTCTCCACCAAAAGGAGTTTTCCGTATCTTTTAAAGATTCTTCAAAAATGAGGAATCTGCTGGTGATGCTGCTGAGCACCTTTTCTGCAGCTCGTATGAGCTCAGTTCAATAAACATCTGAAAACAAATAGATTGAAAAGATAAAGAATGATTCTGAACATCAGGTGAACTGCTGCCAAATGTGCTGTTCGGCGATCTTTGAAATATACATGAAACACTTAAACAGATGGCGTGTGTTGTTTTTATTTGAGTTTTGCTCATCGGGTTTTTAATGCTTCAGCTATTGTTGTGAGGCTCAGAACTGCCCTAGATGTGACCTCTTGACCTCTCGACACCCCCCTCACTCCACTGCTCCAATGGCACGGCTCATTTCCATCACAGTACCCAGCTGGCTGAATGATCACATGGAGATGGTCACCATGACAGCATTAAAGGACATATGGCAGAATAACTGGACAGGTGGACAGTGTTTGTGTGCATATCCTCTGTTCATTAATATGTGCTTTCTGTAAATGTGCAGTTGCAGTATGTTTGCTGAAGGTCTGACATTTTATGACATTCACTTTGAGGTTCAACAAACATTAACAGTACAAAATGGTACTGTAAAAATTCTATATTTAAATTAGTAAAAATATTACATATTAATATAAATCTAAGAAAATATTCAAATTTTGAATTTATTTTAAAAAGTTCCAGTGCCGATGGATATTATATATTATATGATGGATATATTATTTTATTATTTTTAAATATATATTTGCCAATGTCCAGTCCCAAAATAATATAATATACATAAATCTAAAATTATTTTATATTTTTAAAAAAAATCCAAAAAAAGTTAGTTCAAAAGTGATTGACTTCTACACTATAATATAATATACTTTTTATAATCATTTAATAATAAGAAAATTCAGTTTCAGTTTGATTGCCTTCTACACAATAATAATATAAAATATAGAAATGTATTATATATTAATATTATTTACATTTATTTAAATCATATTATTATTATTATTATAGAGCATTATTTTGATCAATAATTGTACAATTTCCAAACATTTCCATGTGACTGACTTCTACACTAAACTATATTAGAATTCAATTATACTGTAATAACTCCATGAAAACGTGCTCCTGCCATCCTCACACTAGCTCAGCTCCTGTCTATGAGAGAAGTCACTCAGAGAAGAACAATAGTGTCCTGTGGATCAGACTCCCATCCGAGGACTCCTGACACCTCAGGCACGCAGAGTACAGCTGCCATCGGATCAAACTTTCATGAGCAGGAGGAACTGCTTCAAACATGCCTTCAGATTAATAAAGCATGAAGATGAAATGACACTAACCTTGTCTTATGGTGAAAGGAATCATTTTTGAATCATCATGTAACACTAAACTATAGAAGCTTGTTTCTGCCACGAAAAAAAACGATAATTGTGACTTTTTTTATCTCACAATTCTGACATAAAGTAGCAATTGCAAGTTATAAAAAAAATATTGTGTGATATAAAGTCTTAATTGCGAGTTAGTCATAACTGTGATTTAAAAAAGTCGCAATTGCAATTAATAATCATAATTGCATGATATAAACTTGCAATTATGAGTTATAAAGTCATAACAGCGTGATATACACTCATTAGCCAGTTATAGTCATAATTGCGTGATATAAACTTTTTTTATGTAAAAGTCACAACTGAGTTTTATTCATAATTGCGTGATATAATTGCAATCACGTTATAGTTATAATTGTGTGATTAAAAAGTCAGTTGCGGTGTTGCAAAGTAATAATTGAATGATATCAAGTCGCTATTGTATAGTCAAAAGTTTTGTGTGTTATATAAATGTACAATTGCGATTTGTGATATAAAGTCGGTAAAAAGAAAATCACATTTTATATAATTTATATATTGCATGTATCTTGGATCTATCTTAATATTATAGACTTTATATCTTGCAAATCTTTATTTATTTACTTTTTGCAATTGTGAGCTTATATTTCACAACTATGAGATAAAAAGTTACAACTATCGTTTTAATTGTTTTTATCTCCGTTTGGAAATGAGCTTCTATATGGAACTAAACTTTGTGAGGAATAGTGTGTGTTTGGCGTGGCACCTCCTGTTGCTGAACAATGGGAGAGTTCTGACAGTCATAATGGTTCAGAGAACAAGCTAATGCTAATTGAGTGCTAATGCTAAGAATAGAAGTGTCCAGCTCAAAGCCACTGACCCATAGCCCCAGAGCAGAGGGATTGAGGCCAGCCGCACATGGCGTCCAGGCCAAAGAACCTTTTAGAAAGTTGCACGATTAGCACTCGGCTAAGATTGGCTTGCATCTCTCATTGATCCTCAGGAAGACTTTACCTTCCAAGAAAGGAAGAGATGCCTGGTTTCCTGGGTGTTTCTATTTGATTCCTAGGATGTTGTTATTATGCAGTTGTTAAGGTGTTCTGGATGCTTACTAGGGTGTTATTAACTTGCTATGCAGATTATCCTCCAGTCTTCTCATGTCTTATACTAGTTTTCTATTAAATTTTAGTTGGTACTCCTTGATAATCAACCTCGATATTTTCCTAGCAATGTGTTTACAGAATGTGATTTCTTACAGAAATTCAGCAGTTATGCATTTGGATACAGTACACAGTTTTTGATTGCATCTGCATGAGTTTTGCAGACAGAGACTCACAGGTCAACGCGTTTATCCAGATGGTGAACATCAAGATCCACATGAGAAGGGCTAATTGTTTTCCAGTGTGATGCTATCATCATTGTTGAATATCTCCCATCTGTCTGGAAGCATAAGGAGGCTGCTGGATCCAAACAGTGGGCCCTCTCCTCACTCTTAGTGCTAATGACTGGATACCAACAAGTTTTAGTGCAATCCCAAAAACCAACAAGGGCTTGACTGTGGTTCTCAAGTTCATGAATCTTCTGATGAACTTTTGGCCTGTGATTGCTCTCGATACTTATTTTTGCAGCTTGGGAACGAGCTGCTGTTGTGATCTTTAACACAGTACAAAAGAGACAAAAGCCTATCCACATTGAATATGAATGCAGTGGGGGAAAAACACCAGTACAAACCTATGCTTATATTGCTGAACATGTAGAACGAAGTGATTTGGAATTCATCATAATTCCTTTTAATCTATTACACATTCAAGGCTGTGGAAAAAGTCTCCCAGAAGGCATTAGCAGACTAGACGCTTATGTACATGAGACTCGACTGGACTAACAATCAGTATGTCATTTGTCAAAGTTTTTTTTTTTTGTTAGAGCTCATAGGTTTCTGGGTTATTAGATGGACAACTGTCCTAGATTCAGATAACTCCAAGAGAATATTTTATCACTCGAGCATTCCATATTTCTCTAACGGTGTCATTCTGTTCAGCAATATTCATGAGATTGTCTTAGATATTTTTTTTAATAACTCACAGAATGTCCATAAACAATATAACATGATACACTGTGCACAAATAACATAAGCTCATATTTTTGTGCAAAACTCTATAATTCACGGCTGTTTCCAGCTGGCAGTAAAACACCAATCTCTTTTATTCCTTTTGACACAAATTATGATTACAGTGACAAATTGTAAATAATAAAGACGTATTTTTGTGTGATTGCTTGCACAACACTGTGTTTACAACTCAAAAATCTATCAATAGTGCATGATTTGTAAACTAATGCTTTTTGATGTTTGCATCAAATAAACCATCTCCATATGTTTTTTTCTTTTCTGACATAGTAAACTTGCTCGGTTGTGCACCCGGTAAAGCACTACACTTGTGATGTGAAGCGCTCCTTTAAAACAGTCATGATGAAAGAGCCCAAAGACTTGTAGAAGCAAGATAAAATGACATGGTTGCATCAGCAAATGTGTTTTTATCTCACTTTTGCTTTTGTTAATAGCATCGATTATCGGTCAGGTTTCATTTCTGCACTGCTGCTGCTGCAAAAAAAATATTTTTATAATTATTATTTTATTTCTTCCAGTCAGCCAGAGTTGAAAGAGAATGACTGTTTATAAATAATTTCCCTGGATACTCCATTTATCTGGCATTGGTCAGGCAAACAAATAGCCCCGCCCCAAACTCACACAATTGGTTGATTTGTTTGCTATTTCGGATTAGCCAGGATGAATAAAGAAAACAGAATAATCCATAAATTCCTTAATTGTACCGGTCACTGTATAATAAATTATATATTACAGACTTATTATATTCTAAAAGAAACTTTCAGTAAGAACTTGAAAATTTCAAATGGAGGGCATGCCCCAGGCATGTTTAGTCTCATATATGGGATATGTACGGTGTACATTTTAGGACATCCTCAGACCTCAGTCATCAAATGAAAAGGCGTCATGCCTCAGACTAAAAGGCTTCAGTCATCGGACAAAACGGCATCGCGCCTCAGACTGAAAAGCTTCAGGTCTCAGGAAAAACGACGTCAGGTGTCAGGTCTCATACAATAAACGTTAGGTATCAGACGAAATGGACTCAGAAAAAAAGTCATCAGACGAAACGGACTCAGGCAAAAAGTCATCAGACTAAACGGACTCGGACAAAAAGTCATCAGACGAAACGGACTCAGGCAAAAAGTCATCAGACAAAACGGACTCGGACAAAAAGTCATCAGACGAAACGGACTCAGGTGGAATATAGCGTTGCCCCGCCCCATGTGACGTCACACGCACGCCGTTCACAGGAAGTGGTATATCATGGTTGATTGATGGCAAAAGGAGGTAAGCAGCGTTTGATATTTTATATTTTAACAGTTTTATTCAAATGTTACACTTATTAAGTTATATAGGGAAGATAACATGCTTTTCGAGAGTCTTGTGTGCACGTTTAGAAAGTTAGTTAGCCATATTGCAACTAGCGAGCTTTTATTTTGGACAAGTAGTAAAATTACCCTTACGATAAATAACCAAGGTTTTACTATCAAAAAACAAAACAAAAAACAAATGGTCGATATAGTAACCATAGTTTAACCATGGTGTTTGTTGTAAAACGGTGGTTATACAAATGGTACGTTAATCATTACACTAAAAAAACATGTTACTACACTTTTACTATAATAAAACCATGGCCACTTTACGTCTGGGTAAAGCGAATTCTTTCAAGCTATTAGATTGAAATGTTGGTCTAATTATAACATACCTGTATGAGTCTAACACTAGTTGTTGAATTAAATGATTTTGTAAAAACAATGGTTCTGTCTTATAATTAAATATATATTTGTTGTTTCAGTCAATCAAGTTATCGCTGACATTTTCTGGGTAAGCGTGACCATGCTGAGCAGGACCATTGCCTGGATCCAGTACCCATTTAGATGTCCATGCAACAAATAAGCTCCTCCATGCCAGAGAATTACTGTTTGTTTAATCCAAACCTGCATGTCATCCTGGACTGTACAGAAATCTGCTGTGAAAGCCCTACATCACTGAAACTCCACTCTGAAGTTATAAGTGCACTACCACATTCAAAGGTCTGGTAGGCGTAGCTCTGTGTGGTGCAGTGGAGATGTGGTTATGGCATACAAGGGGTTCACTATTGAAGATATGCTCTCCAGTGTTGGTGCTAGACAGATCATTCCATCTTTCAAATGTGCCAAGCAGTTCAGCAAACAGGACTGTGAAAAAACACAGGCCACTGCACGTCTCAGACTTCTGGTGGAAAGGGTGATTAGAAGGGTCAAGGAAATACACATCTGGGATTCTGTTGTGCCACTCACCTTGTCAGGAACTATTAATCAGATCTGGCATAATTGCTGTTTTATGGTTTATTATCAGGGACCAATGTTTCTTGAGCAGTGAATGTATATTAGTATATTAGATTTTTAAGAATGACTGTGATTATTACAATAGTAGTGTTACAGTGTTAACATTTGATAGTAGTTTTTTATTTATTAATTTTTTTTTACCTTTTCAGTTAGTTGCAGTGCATACCTTTAATACCTACCATCATTAAATGTTTTTACTTTTTTTTATTGTAATGTAAAATTTTATATTTTGTATAATGAAATTATTTAAATAAAATGTCCCTGAAAATAATTTGACAATGAAATAAAAGTATTTTTATATTAACTCATGAAAAAATCTTATTTGTTATATCATACAATGTATCAAATGTTAATATACACAACTAGTAAAAGAATATGCATATCATATACATTACAGAAGATTTAATACAAAACAAAGTATTCACCTCGGTATGTACATATTGCTACTCAATGCTACTCAACTACATAAAGTATATATTTACTATGAATGTAAAAATAAATCTTAGGTTCATACTATAATATGAACAGAATCTGTCCATTCATACCACTGATACACATCCAGGTAAACGTTATAATAGTACTTTCATTGATGCTATGAAGGCATCATCTCGCCAGATCATCTGTATTATGAAATCTGATTTTGTCTCAGTCACAAAGTCACACCAGAGTAGACCAGTGTCTGCAGTCTGACCTTGTACCTGCCAGTAGTACTTATGGGTCTCTTTAAGTTTGGCTAGTCCTCTTTGAATTTTCATAAATGGAGCCTGAGCAATGTTTTCAGCAGAGGTGCTTTTTACCTCCACTAGTCCAAACTGGAATGTTTCAGATGGATCATGCACTCGTCCGTCTGGACTATTTTAAAATGACAGCCAAACTGAAAACCAAGCACAGGTAGTGGGGGAAAATTAACATCAGGAACACCTGCAGCTATAGGGGGACATTGGTATGAAAGTGGACTGCCAAGAGGTACAACTCTACTTTTGACATGCCCTCAAGTATGTGTGGCAGCAAAGGCTTGGGATTAATCTGAATTAGTTTTGCACCAGAAGCCAAGACATCAGCATCTGGAAGGGGACCTAAAGAAATGAACACAAATGATGAGTCGTGAAGACATTAAGATATAGCTGTGCGCACACACACAAACAAACAGAGTTGTGAATTACCCGTGTAAGCCTTTTATGGGGTAGAATTGATTCCATTCTTCCCAACTGATTCTGGTTTCAGGACACACAGTTCACTCACTGCCTCTGGATGAACTCCCTTAATATAAAACGACAAAGTAATAGTTAAAGATCGTTTACTGATCTTGGGTGGTTTTAATTTATATATTTGTTACTTAATCTGCACTCTTGTTCATTATTAGTCTATGATGTTTAAATGTTTACATATACTTTCTTTGAGTTAATAGTGTTCTTACCAATGCAGAAAGGAAAAATACATGCCTGTGCTCTTGGACGGTGCCATCTCTGTGGCTAACTTGATTTTATTCATCTTCTTAGATGCGTTTCACTGCAAGATAAAAGCATTAGATGCTGTTAACATTTTTATTTTTTTCATTTGTACAAGGATATTGTATAACATCAGTGAAGAAGTACATTATCGATTAAACTTAACGGTAACACTTCCTATGAAGCCCGTATTTAAAACTCATTATAATGCCATAAGAATACTCTTATAATTTATGAATAATGTATTAGAAAAAAAACTTTGTAATATGTCATATCATCTCATGAGTAATCATAACAGTTTTAATGTGTTATAATGTAAGTATAATTTACTTATTTGTGGTTATAGCATTTAAGATTATGATTTATAATACGCAATGAATATAATGCATCCACTTAACTTACAACAGAATGTTTCCCTTATATATAATACAAGTCTCATATCTTGGCATTGTTGTTTTGTTACTTTACTCAAAGCAGGCAAATTCCATTATAAATAACTACAACAATAATAATGAAAATAAAAATATTATTTTTCATTAAACAGCCATCATATCAAAAATCTGATCAGATGAATGTGTAATATGTAATACTTTTGATTTTAACTATATTTATTGTAATATCAATAAGATAGTAAGATACTGTATATATTTTAAATAAATAATGTCAAGATATAAGACTTATAAACCATTATAAATCATGTGGATTTAGCATGGTGTATATTGCGTGTTATACATAATCATACTCATAAAAGTTACATCCACAAATAAGTAAGTTTTATACGTACAATTGTTATGATTATTTATGAGATGAAACAACAAAGTTTTTCTATATATAATGCATTGTGGTTTTATTATAATAAATGTGTAGTAACTTTTTTTAGTGTAATGATTAACGTACCATTTGTATAACCACAGTTTTACTACAAACACCATGGTTAAACTATGGTTAGTAGCAAAATCATGTTAATCTGTGGATACCATGATTTAACTATATCGACCATTTGTTTTTTGTTTTGTTTTGTTTTTTGATAGTAAAACCATGGTTATTTTTCGTAAGGGTAACTTTACTACTTGGCCAAAATAAAGCTCGCTAGTTGCAATATGGCTAACTAACTTTCTAAACGTGCACACAAGACTCTCGAAAAGCATGTTCTCTTCCCTATATAACTTAATTAGTTTAACATTTGAATAAAACTGTTAAAATATGAAATATCAAACGCTGCTTACCTCCTTTTGCCATCTATCAACCATGATATACCACTTCCTGTGAACGGCGTGCGTGTGACGTCACATGGGGCGGGGCAACGCTATATTCCACCTGAGTCCGTTTCGTCTGATGACTTTTTGTCTGAGTCCATTTTGTCTGATGACTTTTTGCCTGAGTCCGTTTCGTCTGATGACTTTTTGTCTGAGTCCGTTTTGTCTGATGACTTTTTTTCTGAGTCCGTTTCGTCTGATACCTAATGTTTATTGTATGAGACCTGACACCTGACGTCGTTTTTCCTGAGACCTGAAGCTTTTCAGTCTGAGGCGCGATGCCGTTTTGTCCGATGACTGAAGCCTTTTAGTCTGAGGCATGACGCCTTTTCATTTGATGACTGAGGTCTGAGGATGTCCTAAAATGTACACCGTACATATGAGATATGACATTGGATATGACATGGGATATGACATTAGTGGCAAGTATATTTTAAGCGTTCACATCACATGCTCATGTTGACATGCACTGTAGCTCCATCAGATCCTCTTGTTTATAGCGCACAGCTGCTGTGGCACACAGTTGGAGGCATCTGTTCATAACTCAGGTCTCGCTAGTCCCCGATCATTTAGGAAACCCTGCCTGCATTCCCGTTTCCCTCCATGTACGTGAGCCTGTGACAACACCTAATCTGTCAGCGGTGCTCTTGTGTAAACTCCTGATTGGACGTAATGGTGGTACGCCACAGACCTGCTGAGGTGTCACAGCTGTGTACGAGAGCCTGACTGATTGCTCAAGGTTGCCAAAAATCCTCAGTTTTGATATGTACTTATACTGCAGAATGTCTTATAGTAGACACTCTGGTTATGGATGGCCTACACCCCTAATCTTTTATGCAATTGCAATGTCTTGATTTACTGTACACTCAGTTTGCACCTGCTGTTGTTGAAATGCCCGTGTATTTCTGCTTTCTTACATAAGATGTATGAACCTTTCGCCATGCAGTGATGGGGTGCTTGCTTGCCTATAACCTCGAGGCTATATTTCAGAGCATTGGATGCTGGCTGAGAAACAATGAATAATCATGATGTCTACAGTGTACTGAAACTCTATATCAATAATTACTGAGAGCATGTTTGCTATTCTGATGCCGAGGGTGACTCAGCTAAACCTACAGAGGAACACTGATAACTTAAGCAGCTGTTTGAGCTTTTCATTTCCCTCTTCAGCCTCCCGTGGTTTGATTCACCAGTTGGCTTAAGAAAATCCTACTAGTGATCGCTTTGTGCAAGTGTATGGCACAAGGCCAACCCCTTGCCTAGAGGAGGAAAATGCAAAAGAGAAAAACACGCTCCCCTGAAGCGCAAACCTGCCTGTGACGGTTGCCTCTCCAGTTCACCAGATGTCTAGAAAACACACATGTCTGGTTTCCCGTCCAGCTTGGCGTGTGTGTTTTGTGTCAAGAGGCAGATTCATCACATTCTGCTATTCAAGAAATTAACTGTGGATTTGAAAATGTGTGACTTGGCTCAATGCATGAGAAGAGAGACGAATTAGCTTCGGGCTGCTCATCATAAGCTCTGTTTACCAATTTCTTGGGAGAAAACATCACAGAAAATGGCAATTTGTGCAAATCTGCATATCGCCATTTATACAACTTAACAAGTGTGTGCATGATTTGCGGCAATAACCCGAGGGTTTGCATGCTAACCCGAGGTGCTTTACAAAGGGTCTTACAGTAGAGCTAATTGCGTTTCGGACATATGAGAGGACGGCTGAAAGCAGATCTGTGTTCTGAGCTCAATAGCGGGATGGTTTGAATGCGTCCTGTCATTCTGGGATTTGGGATCTGACAGACTCCAGCACTTGCTGATGGTTCAGCTGCTGTGGACAGCTGATGCTGCAGGCCTCAACCAGAACACAACACAAGCAGCAGGTGCCAGCGCAAACACTTCCTTATGTACGGTGAGGTGCGGATCCAGTAAATGGCCTTATCATTAACCAATCACTTATGTGCATGTTTGCCACAGATGTAGCATGCAAATGTCAACCCACCTGTTGCACTCACTACCCAACATCACAACACTTTAGCATATGTTTAAGAAAGAATCTTTTAAAAGAATATACTTAAGTGTAAACTGAGTGTTTTCAAACACTTAATTGCATTTGCAATTAAGTAAAAATGTGCTATAGTTAAAATGTACATGAAATTAGAGTGCTCTTCTGACCCACTTAAGTAGTAATTGCATAATGCATTAACATAATAAAATATACTTAATGTAATTTCTATTGATGTGATAGCAAACTACAGTTTTTTACATGTGGTTCATTATATTGCCCAACATATAAAAATAAGTGCACAACAAAACATACTAAATATAATTGTTTAAAATGCATTTTTAGGTAACACTTTTAATTTGACATTATTATTGTGTATGTTTTGTTCATTGTGCATTAAAAGAAACAAGTTCTAAAATAAAACAGTACATCACTGTTTTTAGGCAAATAAATGTAGATCTAAAATAATTAATATATAAGTATAAATATATAATATTGTATATGTTTA
Organism: Carassius carassius; assembly: GCF_963082965.1. Taxonomy (NCBI): domain Eukaryota; kingdom Metazoa; phylum Chordata; class Actinopteri; order Cypriniformes; family Cyprinidae; genus Carassius; species Carassius carassius. The sequence goes on from NC_081794.1 coordinate 2,157,686, forward strand.
TATATTTTATATCTATATTTCCCAAAACAGTGGTATTTATATACTGTTATATATATTAAAAAGTAAATATCATTTTTAATTTGATATTATTACAATGCATACATTAAGAAAAAGTTAGATATGAATGTAGATATAAAGTGTGTGTGTGTGTGTATATATAATAAATGATTGTTAAATTGACACAATTTGACATTACAAAGTAAGTGCCTTAAAACTCACAGTCATGAAATTATCTCTCGTTAAGCCTCTCATATTGCCTTTTAATTCATTATTACTGTATATTATCTGCAAGTGTCCCTACAGTTTTAAAAAATATATTTTTAAAGTATAATGTGTACATTGTATTTCACTTGTTCATGAATGATCATTGCGGTTGGATGCTGTTTATCTGAATGATCATTAGAGGAGTCCACACTGTAAAGGTCACAGGACTTATTAAAGCACACAAACACCTATTGAAATGATAAACGGGTCACTGAGGGTCCGGTGTGAGAGAGGATGAGGGTCATGTGACTCGGACAGATGCTTTTGGGGACAAAGGGTTGGGGTTTGTTGGCTCTGTGGTTCAACAGCAGCGTTGCTTTTCTCTTTTCTGTTTAAATGGCTGATGGCGGCAGGAAAAAAGAGTGGGAATCGTCTAGACTTTTCAAAGCTTTCACAAATGTTTCTTTTTCAAAGCACACTTTAATTCAACACTGCGGATGGCCTGGGAGAAGATAATAAGGGACGAGGTAAATTGTTATTCAGAAAAGTACATGCTGGGCCTGTAAATGAAGGATAGAAATCACATTCGCTTCGACTTGAATTCAATCAGCAGTGTTTATAAAGGTCTACGTTTTCAACAATAGATTTACTTTATTCTACTTCTTACCGTACTCTCCTGTTTCTGTGCATATTATTCTAGAGAATAAAACACTTTGTCTGTGAAATCTTTAATCAAATCTTCCTCTGAAACATCATTGAGGACACACGGGTTATTGGATGATGATGATGATCATTCACTGTCAGTGAGAGTGGCTGAAACAAGTAAGTATAATCATATTGGCGTTTAAATTACAGCAACTTAAATGACAATAAACTGACTTTAAAAAAAAAGTAGGTCTTGTTCAATTATTTTCATGAGTTACAAAAAAAAGAGAAAATATGTGCTACCATGACTTACTCATCGCATCTTTTTTCTTGATTTTTATTTACAGAATTGTGAGATATAAACACAATTGCGAGTAAGAACTGTGAGATACAAAGTCACAATTGCAAGATAAATACTCGCAATTCTGACTTTTTAAATCAAAATTGTTAAAGTTCTCACAATTCTGACTTTTTTTCTCTCTAAATTCTGACTTTTTAACATGCGATTGCAAAACAAAACAAAACTTGCAATTAGGAGAGAAAAAAAGTCAGAATTGTGATTAAAAAGTTGGTAAAAAAAAAAAAATTATTCTGTGGCGGAAATGGGCTTTCGTATTATACAGTAAATCACTGTTTTAGTTTTTTAAATAAAATATAATTAAAAAAAATAAAAAGCCATGTTTTTTTTCATGATTTTGTTTCAGATACTTCAGAATAATAAAATAAAATAAAAAGATAGAAAACATTCCATTTCAAATATTTACCTTTTTTTTTAAGTGTGCCTTACAAAATTGATTTGGCAAAATGCATAATAATAATACATGTTGTAATATATATATATATATATATATATATATATATATATATATTTGACTGAAATAACTGTTACATCGTTACAACCGAAGTATGCAGCAAAGCATTTGTGAAGCCACAACACTCACAACCTTGAGGCGGATGGGCTACAACAGCAGAAGACCCCACCGGGGACCACTCATCTCCACTACAAATAGGAAAAAGAGGCTACAATTTGCAGAAGCTCACCAGAATTGGACCGTTGAAGACTGGAAAAATGTTGCCTGGTCTGATGAGTCTCTGATGATTTCTGTTGAGACATTCAGATGGTAGAGTCAGAATTTGGCGTAAACAGAAGGAGAACATGGATCCATCATGCCTTGTTACCACTGTGCAGGCTGCTGGTGGTGGTGTAATGGTGTGGGGGCATCGTTTAAATGCCACGGCCTACCTGAGCATTGTTTCTGACCATGTCCATCCCTTTATGACCACCATGTACCATCCTCTGATGGCTACTTCCATCAGGATAATGCACCATGTCACAAAGCTTGAATCATTTCAGATTTGTTTCTTGAACATGACATTGAGTTCACTGTATTAAAACGGCCCCCACAGTCACCAGATCTCAACCCAATCGAGCGTCTTTGGGATGTGGTGGAACGGGAGCTTCGTGCCCTGGATGTGCATCTCACAAATCTCCATCAACTGCAAGATGCTGTCCTATCAATACGGGCCAACATCTCTAAAGAAGGCTTTCAGCACCTTGTTGAATCAATGCCACGTAGAATTAACTTAGTTCTGAAGGCGAAAGGGGGTCAAACACAAATTCTACTAAAAGAAAAGGTTTGGAAGTGATATTACACTGATATGGACTCACACAAGCTTTTATGTGCATGTGCCAGACAGAGGGCATGTTTTCCTCTTCACGATGGCTATTTGCAGTCTAGCACACACGTCTAATGACGCACATATCTTTTGTCAGATCTCCGTGCACACTAATGCAACAAGAATAGCAGCACCAGCCTGGCTTTTCATGTGTGATAGAGAGAGAGGAGAGAGGAACGAGCCTCGCGGCACATTAATTCATCCTGTATTGTGTATATTGATGTGCAAATCCTGCCTTTGATCAGTTCAGCAGCATTTTGTCTTACAAGTGGGCAAGGGTTTACACAGCACGTCTCAAATAACCTGATGAGGAGCTGAGCTCCTAAAAACATGATGCACGTCAACATACAAAGCGAAGACTTCATATTTACCCAAACAGATGCCTGTTTTAAACCATAGATGGAGAGAAGAATGAAAAAAAGGGATGATGGGGCTTTTCTGTGATCATGGACTGAATTCAGATGGACTGATCTTGCCACCTGCTCAAATGCACTTTCATCTGTTCATTGGCTGCTTGTATTTGTAGCACGCAGTCATCCCAAAGTTCTGCTTTGATCCCTTTATAAGAAGTGCTAACAAAATGTTTTAACTTGTTAAAGAGGCCACATCATGACATCTTGATCTTACGAGATTAAAGAGCTTCATGCATTAGAAAACATAACTTTCAGAACTCAGGATTTCTTCCCCAGTGGAGAAGGAACGAAGCTTTCGTAACTTTCTGATGAAAATTGGACTATTATTTCCAACCGATGAAAAAAAAAAAGATAAATAGATGTTTTAACAATAAAATAAAAAAGAATAAATCCCGCACACTATCCACACTTGCAAGATATCAAAATATACATTCATTAATTTATTTTGGTCCCATGAAAATTGGACAATCAATTCCAAACACTGAGATTTTTATTTAAAAAATTTAAATAATATTATGAGAAATATAATAAAGTTTTAAGAAAATGCAGACCTAAAAACTCACATTGAATGTATTTAATTTATATTTATATTATGAATGTATAATCACTTTCAGAAATTTTATTCATTTCCAGATGCTGAGAAAAATATAAAATGTAAACAAAAAAATAATAATAAAATAATTGTAAAATGTTAGGTTTGCCAGCCCTAATAAATAATTTTATAATAATAAAAAATATATATATATATATATAATTTTAATGTGTAAATATACAAATATTGTAATATGAATATATTTAACTATACTTCAAAATAATTTTGAACGTGTCAGATTTTCAGTCATGCTTTTAAAGCCCCAAAAGAAAAAAAAGCCATGAGATCTTTAGTATTTCAGGTGGGATTTCAAGTTTGACTCATTTGAAGTCATGGATCCAGAGAAACAAGTGCTAATGCTGAATCCCCCGTGATGTTTGTACCGGCTACTGTATACAGGCCACATACAGACTTTATTAAAGAGTTGATGATTTTATATCCGAGTTAGTTCTGGCTGCAGATTAAGTCCTTATTGTTGGTGATTTTAATATCCATGTTGATAATGAAAAAGATGCATTGGGATCAGCATTTATAGGCATTCTGAACTCTATTGGTGTTAGACAACACGTTTCAGGACCTACTCATTGTCGAAATCATACTCTAGATTTAATACTGTCACATGGAATTGCAGCAGAGTGATGATATCTCGGATCATTATCAAGTCTCGTGTATATAGCATTCATCAGACCAGAGGAGAACAGCACACTATTTATTTGAGCATTGTGAGGTGTTTCTGCATTTCCTGATACGCTTTCAGACTTGTTCGACTGCTCTACATTCGCATTTAAAGACGTTGAGACCTCCTCTGAATGTGGTTGCTTTATCATGAAATATCATTTCAGACCAAGACCAGAGAAGAATCTACTTCTGGAGTTGAGTTTCGATGCATCGTAAGACTGTACACAAACATTTGACACAGGCTTTCAGTAGTATTTAAATGCATTAGTAATAAATGTGCGTCTGAAGTCTTGACAGGCCAGAATGAATGCATTCATTTTTCCTCACATCTTCCATCTTGCAGTAACTTGCATCAGATCTTAGTGCGCTAAAAAAATTCAAATGAATTCCTATCAAACAGATCCAGTCTGTGTATTCAGTATCGGCTCCAAGAATGAATTAATGGCAGTCTGTGAAATGATTGCGCTCAGAGGCCTCGTGTTAAACACGCTTCTGTAATGTTCCCGTGACTCAGAACCCGCTGCTAGCCGTCATGCATCAGAAACGCTCACCTTTACCTGCAGCTTCACAGAGGTCACGTGCACACTGTAAAATCCATCTTTCTATCCAAACACTTGTGTGAAAATGCAGCGTAACCCGTAATTCTTCCCTCGGGTTTTGGTTGCATAAGCTCTCGCTTCGTTCGCACACATCTTTTAAACAGGATCGTTCCGGCAGAAGTTAAGCCAAATTCAGATGGCTTTAACTTTAAAAGCATTGGGTTTCTCTAATATTACAGATGATGAAAACAGTGACAGACGGAGAGTAGGCTTTAAAGCTTTGTGATTTCCTTTCATTCGCTCTCTCTGTTGTCCTTTCTTTCTTTCTCTCCTTTAATTATTTATTTATGCATTTGTTAGGAAACAACATGCATATTATGGCAGAACAACTACAACCTGTTTTAAAGGTAAAATTATTAAAGTTCTGCCATCTGTATATCTCAGTAGAGACTTTTTTCAAAGAAAGAGGACATAAGTCTGACACATGCGTTAATGAAGGTCTCCGGGTCAGACCTCATGCATTACCTCATCGCCATTGATTTTTCCTCTGAGCCATATTGTATTCCTCATATTGTTACTCTCTTGGAGATGATATTGCTTTCAAAAACCATAATTTCTGCGAGCAGACAGGCGAGGTTTTGAACCAGTGTGATGAATCAATTTCATTTATCTTGCATGCAATAAATAACACTCTAATTGTTAGGCTCAAATATTTAACAATTTAGCCCGAGGATATTTTCCATCGATGCACTCATTTGAAATTCAAACACGCTGACACTGAAGAGCAACACATTCGCTGGAACAGACTGAATCAGAGTATTAATGGACAAAAAAAAGCCTTGTGCAAATCACAATAGGTCTGTTTGCAAATGCACCATTTATTATGCATATCAAAATCTGAGCTCAAATGTATTTTTGTCTTGTTTTCCAGTAAAAAAAAACTCTAAACATTTTTTTTTACTTTAATTTTTATATTTTTTTCAGGAAAAATAATTCTGACCACCCAGGCAGATACATTTATAGTTTTAAACTCACTTAATTTTAATGCATTTTCGAGAAAACAAGATTTAGTATCATGCCATTTTGCTTGTATTTTGATTCATGAATATTTAGATATTTATTATGGAAAACAACAAAAGTATTAAGCAGAAACATCACTTGTAGGTAGTATTTTTATCTTGTTTTTCGTCTTGTTCATAAATTAAAATACATTAAGTTGAGATGCAAAATCATTTAATAATAAGTGTTGTTTTTCTTTATATATATATATATATATATATATATATATATATATATATATATATATATATATATATACAATGTTAATATATCTTGATACCCAATAGAGTCAGAAATATCATTTTACAGATGATTTTTTTCTGAACCCATTGGCAGATATTTGTTCTTGTTTTAAGCTTAAAGTCACCTCATTTTGAGATATATATATATATTTTTTTTTCAGAAAACAAAAAGTCATTTTACTTATGTCTTAATTCAACACTGTTCAGATATTTATCCTTTAAAACAAAGCGATTCACATGATTTGGAGTGATTTTATTCGGATCCAGGTCAAACATGTTCAGCAACACAGCACTGCTGGTGAATCTATGTGCAGCTGGTCACATCTTCGGGAGGTCTTGTGATGTAACTTAAGAGATGGCCGGCTCTAAATTGCATTCTGCTGATCCTAAGTCTTCAGCTGGCTGTTCGGCTATAAAAAGAGCTTGTTTGTGCCATGGGGTGAAACGCAGCAACCCCCACCAGCCAGACACACAGGCCGTCTCATCTGATATCCTCCCCAGCCCTGAGCTCACGGGCCGTGAAGGAAGCAGTAAACAACCTTGGCTCTTGCGTGAAATGGATCAAATGTTGAGGTCGTGTTGAGAGTGTTTATTGGGTCTTGTGTGTTGGTTGGTCATGTGAGAGGTGCTATTTTCCCCATCTCTGTCCACACACACACACACACACACTCCAGATTAACCGTTTCCTGTTTTGGTGAGCAGCAGTGATAGCATCGGTTCTCATATGACTGTGAGTCCAATGAGAGTCTTGACCCGCTGAGATCATGGCAAAAGAAAGGTGATTGTTAAAGGAACAGTTCAGCCGCCCAAAAATGAAAATCCTGTCAACGTTTTCTCCTCTGTTTCATTTGCACCCTTGTGTCGACTATAATGAAAGTGAATGGAGACTGGGATTGTCAAACTCACAATAACTTAACCAATCCAGGTCCCAAATTTAGGTTATAAAAATGTTGTGGGGACAATGTTTTGAAATGTCCAGTTTTCTCGTGAAGATTAGAACTTTTGGATTAGATAACTTTATTTTTACCTTAAATGTTCTTGTCATAAATATAATGTTTAAAGGTCACAAAATCGTTTCTTAAATGTTTATCAAGAACAAAAAACATTTCTATGTTATGAAAGCATATATCAAAAATATTAATAAAGTTATAGGAACGTTCCATAAACACTGCTTTAAGAACATTTTGTCCTAACATTTAAGAAACATTATTGAGGTTTGTGAGAAGGAAAAATGTGCCTGTGGTGACATTTCGACAAATTATATTAATTTGCTTCTTGCCCGTTTTGCAACTGTTTTAAAGTAAAATGTACATTGAGTGGCACTAAAAGCGGGCTTCGTTTTATTTTATTACACTGGTGGTTGTTCGTAGTTTAGAAATCACAGTAAATGCGCTTAAAGGTTAATGCTGTTTTGCATTCAAAAATAATGTAACTAAATCTGATCTAAAAGTAAATGATAGTATTATAGTGTGATAAAAAAAACACATTTTCTGAAGCGACCATGTCATTTTATCTTGCTTCTACAAGTCTTTGAGCTCTTTCATCATGACTCTGTTTTAAAGGAGCGCTTCACATCAAAAGTGCAGTGCTTTACCGGGTGCACAACCGAGCAAGTTTACTACGTCAGAAAAGCTCAAAATATGGAGCTGGTTACGAGGTGCAAACATCCAAATCTGTTAGTTTCCAAATTATGCACCATGATAAAAGTGTTTTGAGATCATAATATAATATTGCACAAGGAACCACCTGAAAACAATCAATAATCTGCCACTGTAACCATAATCCGTATGAAAAGAAATAAGGTTGCTGTTTTACTGCCACTAAACTGCAGTGAATTCTGCACTTTTTCTGTTGATCCTGAGCTGTAAGGGAATCAAATGCTCTATTAACTGTCTGCTAAAGTAATACAGTTGCTTTGTATGAAATACAGATGAAATGTAAAAGGATAGTTCACCCAAAAATACAAATTCTGTCATCATTTGAGCCAGAATCATTCATTTTTTATATAATGAGAAATCTGCTGATGACACAAAGTGTCCAAAAAATACAATTCAAGCTCACCAGAGAATACAAGACTTGTCAGCTGTGAACTTTTCACCTTCGTTGTTAGTCATCACCGACTTTATCTGGCTCTTTCCATATTCATCAAGTACATTTGTATGGCTCATCTCACCAAATTCCCACACCCAACAAAACTGCCTTTCAAAGAGTCCTCTGAACGTCTGGTAACGTCGAGAGCTCCTGCTCGGCATGAAATATTGAGAAGTGAACCTCGGGGAGCATTGACTCCTGCATCTTAGCAGCTGTCTAAAGAACAAATGATGGTATAACAACTTCAGCATTTCTGCATGATGGACTTACAATCACACTAACAAACATGAAGGTAGTCAGCTTAATCATGCCCCCTTCTAAGAGAGCTTTTTTGGCCAAATTCCAAGAAAGCTTTACATGTATCTGACAAGGAAAAGACAAACCTAGGAATACCTTCAAAATAGCAAATTAGGAAATTAATGTGTGTGTATAAGTTTAAAAATTTACTTTTTAAATAATTGTACAAATAAAATTATATATATATATATATATATATACAGTCATAATATCAGTATGTATTAAAGATATTATTGTGTGTGTGTGTGTGTGTGTGTGTGTGTGTGTGTGTATCTTTTCTGCTCACAGGTGCAATTTATTTTATCAAAAATACAGTAAACAGTCATATTGTGAAATATTATTACAATTACATTTCTTGTTATTATCAATTATCTATGTTGTGCTGCTTCATATTTTAGTGTAAATTGTGATATACTGTATTTGAAAGTTTGGGGTCGGCAGGATTTGACTTTTATTGATCAAGGATGCATTAAATTGATCAAAAGTGACAACAGAGACATTTATAATGTTGCAAAAGATTTCTATTTTCAAAGGATCAAAGAATCCTTAAAAAATTTAATGTATGGTTTCCACACAAAAAAAACATTGTTCAGCACAACTGTGTTCAGCATTGATAATAATAAGAAATGTTTCTTGAGCAGTAAATCATCATATTTTCATGATTTCTGAAGATCATGTGACACTGAAGACTGGAGGAATGATGATGAAATTACAGCTGTACATCACAGGAATTAAAAAAATATTTTAAATTCTAATATTGTTTTTAATATATTTTCTGCCAAGCATGCATCCTTGGTGAACAGAAGAATTATATATATATATATAACTTGAGGACGGTTCTGTAACATTCAGTAAGAACACGTCGTGTTTGTGTCCAGTAAGGCAGTGGCGTGACGCGCGGTTGTTCCGCGTCCAGCACGCGTCGCGTCTGAGAGACGCGCAGCAGCAGACGGTGAGCTCGCGGAGGCCCGGTGTCGACGGAGGAAGCGCAGGTGACCCGCGGCGGGCTGCACTCTTCCTCCCTCGGAACGGTCATCTGTGCCTGCGGAGAGCAGGATTAGCCCTGGATCCGCACCAACACTGCACAAGAAACAGCGCGGCTCACATTTCCACAAGATCATAACTGCTGCAATGTTGAGTCTGCACTCACACCGAGGTCATTTGCATCATAACAGAACGGCCGTGGCCAGATTGCAGATGGCATCTCAGGTGAACACGATGAGATATGTACACGTTATGTTGCACGAGCGTATACGTGACCCCGGGTGTCCTTACAGCGCGTGCATGTGTGTGTTTGTACTGCAGCGAGGCTAGAACCTCATCCAGCACCGGCTCTTAATAATGCATGATTAATTAGTGGACTCTGAAATAGGGCGAAGCTAAAAGAGAGACTGGAAACGGGAGAAGCACGGCGTCCCGAAGGGGAAATGTGCACGCATGCACACGCACAATACAAATAGTGCAACGTCGGCTGTTTTTGGACTGTTTGTCTGGGAAGTCGTGACTCTGTGTGTGCAGCGACCAGCACAAAGAAGAAAATTATAAATCAAGTTCTATGTGAGATGAAGAGCTTGCTGTGACTGTCACGCTGGCTCACACAGACACATGTGAAGTTTGTCTCACACTGGTTCACCTAAAGCAGAGGGATTCACATGGGGGTCAGATTAAAACACATACATACATCTTTTATTTAATACTTACATTTTTCATTTCTAAAAATACAAATCAAAACATTTTTCATAAATATTTTAAATAATGTATGAATTAGCATGTTAAATATTAAATACAGATATTTTTATTTGAGGCTTTATTTTTTACATTTATAAAAAAATATATTTTAAATACTAATAAGCACTTATCCGTATTTAACCATAATCTTAAATGTAATAAATACTGTCAAGTGGTTTCACTTTTATTCAATAGTTTTATTTTTTTCTATTTTTTTAAATGTATAGAACACAAATATTTTTATTTGATGATTTATTTTTTACACTTATTAAAAAATACTTATTTTAAATACTTGAATAAATACTGTCAACTATTTTCGCTTTTATAAAAAAATTTATATCTATCTATCTATCTATCTATCTGTCTGTCTGTCTGTCTGTCTGTCTGTCTGTCTGTCTGTCTATCTATCTATCTGTCTATCATCATATTTGGGGGTCCGTGGTATTAAAAGTCTGAAAACCCCAGTCTAAAACACTTGATGAATCCATATTTATTTGCATGTGTCTATAAACAGCTGCCAAAAGCTCCAGAAAGATCATTTGTGAAGCAGAGCATGTCAATGTCTGGAGGATGAAGGAAATTTAAGAATGTTATTACTTTTGAATTTTTTCAAAAGAGATGATTACAGTTTTAGAGACGATTACAGTTGCAGAATATAGCAGAATTTTAATTTGACATTCACAGAGGACATATTTCTGCTTTTCCCCTCACTTAATGTATATTGTTTAAAGCAATTCATGCACTTTGTGTTATATTACTTTGCCATAAATAAAAGAAAATCCAACAAGCTGTCCAACACTGCTGCAACTGATTTTAGCCCTGTAAAGCCCGAAGAAGGACGATGAGAGATGAAATATTCATATTCTCGCATTCGCTGCTCGACATAAGAGCTGTTTTCAAACAGATGGGTTTATATAGTCAACTGGTAACACTCTCCATTTCACACACATTCACACAGAGTTTCTGCTAAATACTCCTATTTTTAGCGTCGAAACAAAGTCTTTTGTTTTGGACTTGTCCGCTGCTTCGGATGCCTGAAGAACATTCAGAAATGAGAAGAAGAGAAGTCAGTCTATATGTGTGCACTGGCCCTGTTTACTCTGCACTGAAGATCCCAGAGATCTCAGTGATTCCTTCAGTCTGTGGATTGGGTGATGAATGGCTTTTCACACCAGCTCTGAAGCAGTTTGCACGGCCGCGCGACATTCTGAGCTTAGCTCATCATTACAGACAACAGCCTCTTCAGATCTGATTTCAGAGATGTGCTGTGGCTTAGGATTTCACTGCGAGGGCCTAGTATTCAACATGCATGTATCTGAAGCCCCAGCGAGGAGCTTCTGAGTCATTTTAGTATCATTTAAAGGGACAGTTCTCCCTAAAATGATCATTGTGTGATCAATCTGTGATCATTTACTCACTATCATGTCATTTCAAACCTGGAAGATATTTTGAAAACAGTTTTTGTCTTTACAGTCAGTAAGGCCCAAGACAACATTGGACTTTAATTTAAAAAATAAATAAATAAATAAATAAATAAAAAAATAATAATTCATGCTAAGTGACAAAGGTGTTTAAAATCCTAATTTTCGCACGCATTTTCTCCTGACAGCAAAAAGTACAAATACTAGGTTTTGTAAGGTTTTTTTTTAAGTACTTTTACTTAACTTAAAAAATTTTATTTTCATACACTGGAAAAAATGGTGGTGAAAACATTTTCACTCAGAAACTGGCTACATTTCACAAAGAAACGGCAAGCAGCCGTTAAACGTGAATTAAACATTTGAAACTTTTAAACACTGAATTTCTTTAATTGTAACAAAGTAAAAAGAAATAATATTTTCAAAACAGTGAATTATGTTAGTATTTTCTGCTCTTGTGTTAATTTTAGTTAATGTTTTAGTAATGTTGTTGTGTTTTTGTTATTATTTACTATTATTATAATTATTAATATTATTTTGTTTTAAATATGTCTGTATTTTTGTACATTTTTATTTCAGTCAGTTTTAGTTATTTTATACCTGGCTAAACTAAATGAAAATGAGAAATTCTGCCTTGGCAACTAACTGAAATACAAAAAAAAAAAAAAAAAAAGATTTTATATATATATAAATTTTCTTTCTTCTTTTTTAATGTTTTTTTTGTTTTAGTTTTAAATAACTTTATTCATCCTGCTTTGGATAATTTTTTTTTTTTTTTTTTTTACAGTGTAAAGGGAAAAAACACAGTAGAAGACTTTATAATGTCCTGGCAGAAAATTACAAGTAAATTACAATTTAAATATACAATTTTTTTTTTTTTTTTTTTTTTTACTTTTCTTGTCTAGGTATAGGTAGAATCCACCAAGGCTTAAAACCAAATCTAACCTAAGATTTAAGAAGATTTAAACCCAAGACTGAGTGTAAAATGTAATCGTTCCTGAGCTTTAGAATGACACCTGAAGGAGAAAAAGTATCAAATTCTTCTGACTAGAAGGACAGTGGTTTCTGGTCTAAACTGCTTCAGTCATCCTGAGAGAGATGAAATAACAACTTAATAAAGACGGCCTGCGACAAAAGAAGCTGTAATTGAAATAGAGGAAAAAAACAAAAAGGGCAAGATGATGTGCTCCTGAAACATCCTTTACATTTCATAAATCTCACCGGCTGTAATTAGACTGTCCTCCTCGAGAGCAAGCACACATCATCAGCACGCTTCAAACCAGACACTTCCATCAGGAATCAACCATCAGAGAGTCACAGATGTTAATCACAAAAATAAATGTGTTGTAGCTGGTTCAGATCAACATACAGGTTTTAGTTTTCATCCGATGACATGAATCAGATTCCTCTTAAAAAAAAAAAATTCAAACGTGGAAATGAACTGAAATCTTTAGAATTTCAAAAAAATAAATAATAAACCCCTTTGTGAGCATTTCAAACTTAAAAGATGTTTTTCTTCCATTGAAGCTCCACATCTTTTTTTGGCTTGTAATTAATACAAATAGTTAAACCACAAATAATGTATTGACTTAAACATAAATATTGAAGCAGAAATGCTTTTCTTCCAAATGTAATAATGTTGTTGTTAGTGTATAATCATTTTTATATTTTTTTGATATTTTAAGACATCAAGTTAAACTAACTGAAAAATTAGAAATGTTTCTCATCTGAAATAAAATATGCTGAAGTTTTTTATATTTATACATTTTATATTTTTATAAAAGTATTTCATATGGTTTCATTTCTAAGTTTTGAACAACCTTTCTTCAATTTTATTTATTTATTTATTCATAACAGTGAAGGTAAAAATTAACAAGAAAATACTATTTCTTTCTTCTTTAAATTTTTCATGTTGTTTCACAAATAATGCACAGAATATAATGTGATGTTTTCTTGCACTTCAATAATATTTACTTTTATTTGCAACCTTGAGCATTAATTTTTACCTGTTGGGTTTTTTTTGCAATTATTAGTGAAATTTACTAGCGATTTTGAAGTGAATTTCTTTTTTTCTTCTTCACAGACCTTAAAATAGTCTCTTATGTCATCAGTAAAACTTGACCGTGTTCTGTGAGGATCTGAAACCCTTTCTACTTGTAAAAGTGTTCACTTTCAGAACAATGCTGTTGGTTTTGGGAGAATCCAGAGAAGACTTCACTTCATCCTGGAGTTTGCTGTTAGTCAGATAAACAGCTCATTCTTCTGCAGGACGTTAGGCTCTTATCACTAACATAACTGTTGGCCGGAAATGATATGAGCTCATGTGAACTCGCCCTGAGACCACACTGACCGCATATCATCCAGATATTTATCATGTGTGTCAACATCAGCACACAACAAAACACATTATTATATTATTATGACTATAGATAGAGGAAACCGTGTGAAACAGCAGGCGGTGATGAATGAATATGTTTCTGGTAATAAAGTACTTCATTTTTCTGACCTCAGTGGCAGATATTTGTTTTTGTTTTATGGAAGAAGTCACTTAATTTTAATACATTTGTCAGGGTTTTTGCTTCTCTATACATCTAACAGTGGTATAAGAAAAATCATGTTCATTCAAAGGGAAAACAATATTATTTTTCTTGCCTCCCTGCAATTTCTTTCTTTTAAAACAAAAACAAAAACAAAAAACTTTTTTAACTTAATTTTAATTATTTTTTCAGAAAATAAGACTTATGATTTTTGCTTCTCCAGTGAACGTATCCTGATTTAAAAATGTTTAGATATTTGTACTGGAAAGCAAGAAATTAATGCTTTTATTCATCAAGAATACATTAAATTGCTCAAAAAAAATTATGTTTTTTTTCCTATTTTTGACCCTGGACCACAAAACCAATCTTTGAAATTGAAATAAAAAAAAATCTAAATATTGAGAAAATCATCTTTAAAGTTGTCCAAATGAATTCTTAGCAATGCATATTACTAATCAAAAATTAAGTTTAGATATATTTACAGTAGAACATTTACAAAATATCTTCATGGAACATGATCTTTACTTAATATCCTAATGATTTTTAGCATAAAAGAAAAATAGATAAAATATTGACCCATACTATGTATTTTTGGCAATTGCTAAAAATAAACCCTAGAGACTTAAGACTGCTTTTGTGCTCCATGGTCACATTTATCAAAGAATCCTGAAAAATAAAAAGTATCACTTTTTCCACAAAAATTTGAAGCAGCAGCACGACTGTTTTCATCATTGATAATAATCAGAAATGTTTCTCGAGCGGTAAATCATGATATTTTCATGATTTCTGAAGACCATGTGACACTGAAGACTGGAGGAATGATGCTGAAAATACAGCTGTGCATCTCAGAAATAAATTACACTTTAACAGATATTCACACAGAAAACAGTTATTTTAAATTGTAACAATATTTTCAAATTTTTACTGTGTTTTTGATCAAATAAATGCAGCCATGGTGAGCAGAAGAAAAAAAACTTAACTCAAAAACATAATATCTTACCAACCCCAAACCTTAGTAGTGTGTGCATAGAGCTAAATGACATGGACTAAAATCAACAAAAGTCTTACTGCGATTAAACCGAAAGCATGTGTGCATTACATCTCATTGCTAGTGTTGAACAGTGCTGTGTTGTTGATGCTCATCATGTAAAAGGCCTGTTCCACCTCCACTGGCGGAGCTCCAGCGTGTGAGTCTCTCAATGCTGGAAACACTTCATTCACACCCCTGCAGAGGAGCAATCTGTGATCTCATGCCCTTCTCTACCTGTTCAGCCATCGAACACATCTCCAACTCACCAGAACAATGAGGCAGTCCTTATATCTCACTCTATCAGCGACAGAAGCCTTAGTAAACAGATGAACTGAGCAGGAAGGGAAACATGGCTGGAATGTAGAGTGGCTGCTCTTTCTTTAGACCTACGAGTTCCTGAAATATGGTTAAGAAAGAGCAGGGTGTGATCAGTGTTGACTTCATGAGTCTGTCATGAGCAGGGAGGAGCCCACGATTGTTTTATCTGAGTTTATTTGTTGTTGCTGTGCTACAGTCTCTACGTCATGTTTATGTAAGGAACAGTAAAGAAAACGTTTCGCTTTAACGTCATCCCCCAAAAAAGGAAAGGCTACCCGAAATTATCCTTCTGTCTTCGTTTATTCACTCTCGTGTTGTTCAAACCTGTATGATTTTTTTTCTGCTCTGGAACATAAAAGAAAACATTTGGTAACCAAACAGTTCTCAAAATACTTCCTTTTGTGTTTCGCAGAAGAAAGAAAGTCTAAAAATAGTAAAAAAGAAATAATAATAATAATTATATATATATATATATAGAGAGAATTATTTTAAGATTAAATGAATTATAATCAATTATAAATGTAATTTAATTTAATATATTCCTTCACAGTATTTTTGTCTTGTTTTCCAGAACCAACACTCTTAAATCAAGACTTGATCAATTAAATAAGTTAAATCTTAAATCATCTTAAGATGCAAAATGACACAAAATGTTTTGTCCGGTTTCTGAAAAACTGATTACAACTAGGAGAGTTTTTGATTAAAACAATAAATATTCCCTTTTTACTTTATTTTTATGACCGATTTTCTTTTCTTTTCCTGGTGGCTTTCCCCCCTTTATTTTCATTAAAAACACTTAATTTTAATCAATTTGTCAGAAAACAACAAATATTTTGTCATTTTGAGTGTCAAATGGGCATTAACAAATAAGTTTGATTCATTTTTTAGAAAACAAGAAATGTTGCTTGTTAAGTAAATTATTTAAACCCATTATATATATTTGTACTGAAAAACAAGCCTAAAATATCAATTTATCTCTTTTTTTGTAGTTCCCAGAGCAATAATAGTCTAATTGCTTTATATAACATTCCAATTCTAACAAGCAATAACACACAGATTTAGAATATTGATATTTGATCATGAAAAGCTCATCTGAATAATGAAACAGGGTTTTAAAGCATCATGAGTTGAATGACATGTTTGGCTTCCTAGGAGACACGAAGCCATTGAGTGTTTTTAATTCCACAGCAACTTCAGTGAAAGGCCGTCAGGTCACATTTCTAACCACCTTATCAGCAGTCACTAGAAGCAAAAAAGGGTTGTAATAAGCAGGCAGTTCATTGGCCGCGTCGATCCTCCCTCCTCCCACTGACTTTCTCTGAACTTTGAACGTTAACAATATCCCTGCTAAGCAAATTATCCGAGTTAAGAATTCTGCAGTCATTTGCATGCTCATCTCACTCTGTGCAATTAGGCCTATAAGAAAATGTTGCCTAGACAAACACCAGAGTAAGAGAACAGATGCTGAACTACACAACTTGGGATTGCATTCATTTCTGTTTCAGCCCAGAGCACAACTCGCATATAAAACAGAATCATCTCATCAGGACTTAAACTCAGAATTAATTTTAAGCATCACTATGTTGTTTTGTGAGCTTGGAGACATGTCCCAGATGTAGACAGAACTGGAGTGAATGATATTTCTCTGCAATCCTCTCCCACTTGCTACAAAACTTCAAAAACTACAAAAAAAACCTATATTTGGATGGGCTTATAACAATTCATGATGCCAAAAACCTAAACCTCTTGCATATAGGAGCTTGGTTTTCCCCGCAAATGAAATGTGAAACATGTAAGGCATCAACATACTGATACTATAGAAAAAGCAACACAACACGGCTGTATCGTGTTACTAGGCTATATGTAGCACAGATGTACAATTGGGTTTTGATTTACACTCTGCTATAGACTATGCTTTAATGTAGAAAGCTATTTTACAATTTTTGCATTACATGCATGTGTTTAAAAACCAATGCATAGTGCATGAAAAGTCACAAGGTAAACCCACAGAAATGAGTGTACTAGTGTATTTGCATAGAGGATGATGACGAAAGCACGGCCAGCCAATAGCGCGTCTGTTTTCCACGCAAACCGCACAAGGGCAGATCACACCTCACTGGACAAATGTCCTTGCGCCTAACGCGTTTATTTATTTACATCAGCTTAACACGTCTGAAATCAATTTTAAAGAATACTTTATTTAGAAGCTTTATATTTGGTCGTATTATAATCAGCAACGCCACATTCAGATTTAGAGATAAACTAAATATCGCGAGGTGTCTCGATAAATCAAATACACAAAAGAACCACCAGTATATTATTGCTTTTATGTTTAGATTGCCTAACGTTACGCGTGGGAGGAAGACACTTAATACATAACTAGAAACGCTCGTTTATAAATGTACTGAACGTTTATTGGACGAGGGGCGGGTCTTTTGCCTATCGAGGTTGCGTGCAGCCAATCAGCACGATCATTTGGAGGCAAATATATGACGAAGGCGCGTTTGTCCAATCGTAAGTGCCGCTGGGGTTTTGACCTCTGAAAACCGCATCACCGCCCCCATCATGTCCGTGGCGGAGGAGCGCTATAAAGGAGATCCAGTCAGGAGTTTAAAGGGCAGAGTTGTAAAAACTCCCAGGCAGTGGGGAGTCGGATTGCCTGACGACAGACTCCAAAAAAACACCACAATTCCCTGAAGAAAAACAGCTAATATTGATGCAACCTAAGTGGAATAATCTTTTCGATAGCTAGGAACCGAAGCGGAAGCTACCAGGAGAGAAGAAAACAGTAAGTATGTGGCATTGAGCCGTCGAAATGTGTAAAACTGAGGCGTTTGATGTGGGTAAAAGAAAAATATAACGTCATATATCGGTGCATCTCAAAGACATTGCGTCAAAAGGCTTGTTTATTCCAAAAATGTTGAAATTTATACGCTGTATCATGGCTCGGTGGAACACAAAAAGAGGCGTCAGGCAGAATGACAGCCTCAGTCACCATTCGCTTTATACACAATGCATCGAAAGTCAATAGTGACTGAGGATGTCAGTCCCCTAAAATGTTCCTTTTGCGCTCCACGAAATGGAAACAAGAGTGTGAGTGTGAGTGCGCTGTCGCTTTAAAAGTGGGATTAATTCAGATTCTGTTTGCCCGCTTGAATAAAAACCTGGCAGTTTTTAATGAATGATCGGTTTTCTCATGAATTAATTTTATTCAGCTCTCTAAAACCGAGCTAGAGCGAGCGAGTTCGTCTGTTTACAGAAAGCCTCCAGAATGTTCCCAATCCATATTCATAACATCAACGGCCGTGTCTCAATAACTACGTTCGATGCTCACTAGGCGCATCCGCCGTTTTAACAGACGCACTATTTTACGCCTTCCGCGCTCTCTGCGTGACTAGATATCGAAACTCTCTGAAAGATTTCGTGTTATATTTGATGTACGGTTGTATCTGGTCGAGGCTACACACCCCGAGCGGAGCGTCACGCTATTGGTCGCGATCCTCGGGAAATCCGATCACCGATCTGTTGCGCAATCTGTGTCGCATTGTGTTCGCATGCCCTGGATTTGCATTCACATAAAGGCGTTTTTACGCAACAGTTGACGGAAAATATCAGGGAAGAGAATCCGTGTTATGTAATCTCCCTCGAATCCTGTAGATAATGCACGGTGCATTTAAACCAACTTGAGCACGTATTCAGGCCTTTGATTGAGTTGTGTTTGTTTACATAGACCACGAAACCAGTCAGAAGTGTCAACTTTGTTTTTGGAATTGAGATTTATGCATCATCTGTATAAATATTATAAAATTATTACATTTTAAAATCTGGAATCTGAGGGTGCAAAAAAAGTAAATACTGAGAAAACCACCTTTTAAAGTTGTCCAAATGAAGTTCTTAGCCATGCATATTACCAATCAAATTAAATTTGGACATTTACGGTAGGAAATTTACATCTTCATGGAACATGATCTTTACGTATCCTAATGATTTTTGACATAACAGAAAAATGGATGATTTTGACGCTTTACAATGTATTGTTGGTTATTTCTACAAATATACCCCAGTGACTTAAGACTGATTTTGTTCTGATTGGTCACATTCATCTCAATACCTTGCCTCTCTTCCCTCATTCAAGGAGCACAAGAAGATTTTCCACCAGCACTTCCGAGTCCCCACTGATCTCTACTGCCTTGGAGGTTTTTGCAGCACTCAACGAAAGCAGCTATGCAGCTTGAAATCCAAGTAGCGCTCAACTTCATCATTTCATACCTGTACAACAAACTCCCGCGGCGGAGAGTCAACATCTTCGGCGAGGAGTTGGAGCGGCAGCTGAAGAAGAAATACGAAGGACACTGGTACCCCGACAAGCCATACAAAGGATCCGGGTTTCGGTGCATCCACGTGGGAGAGAAGGTGGATCCGGTCGTGGAGGAAGCAGCCAAAGAAAGCGGACTGGACATCGAGGATGTCCGCAACAATTTGCCTCAGGATCTCAGCGTTTGGATCGACCCTTTCGAAGTGTCCTATCAGATCGGGGAGAAGGGAGCGGTTAAGGTGCTCTTCGTGGACGATAGCGGAGAGAACGGCTCCGAGCTGGACAAGGAGATCAGAAACAGTTTCAACCCGGAGGCTCAGGTCTTCATGCCAATTAGCGACCCGGTGGGCATCTCATCCGAGTCCAGCTCGCCGTCGCCTCCACCGTTTGGCCAGTCGGCGGCCGTCAGTCCATCCTTCATGCCGCGCTCCACCCAGCCTTTAACCTTCACCACCGCCTCATTCGCTGCAACCAAGTTCGGCTCCACCAAGATGAAGAACGGCGGCCGAAATGGCGGCAAAGTCGCTCGCAGCTCTCCCACCAACCTGGGTCTGAATGTCAACAGCCTCCTCAAGCAGAAAGCCATCTCCAGCTCCATGCATTCGCTCTACGGCTACGGCCTGGGAGCTTCGCCTCCGCTGCAGAAAGCGTCTGCGCTCTCGCCCAACGCCAAGGAGTTCGTGTTCCCCAACCTGCAAGACCAAGGGAGCTCCGGAGGCGCGACGTTCCCGAGCGAAAACCCGCTCGGCCTCAGTCCTCTTCAGTACAGCAATGCCTTCGACGTGTTTGCAGCCTACGGGAGCATCAACGACAAGTCGCTCGTGGATGGCTTAAACTTCAGTCTCAGCAACATGCAGTATTCAAACCAGCAATTCCAGCCAGTCATGGCTAACTAATGATTGTTGGCAAAAGGAAAACGAATGGTGAAGACGCACAACTATGGATGTGGAAACCAAGATCCCTATTAGTCACTGATAAGCGCATGTGCCCAAGGGTTTTTGTTTAAAAATTATTTTATTTTTTTTCTTCTCTCTCTCTCTCTCTCTGCCCCCCCCCCTCTCTCCCTCTCTCTCTCTGCCCCCTTGAGTTTGTACTAAAGCTTGTTACACACACACACGTCCGAGCTCGGTCAACATGCGTCTGTTTGCTGTTCCTTTTTTGCCAATAAAGCAAAAAATGATTTTTTTTTTTTACTACATTTTGGAAGAAAACTACTCTAAAACATTGGGGCGAAAAAAGAAACCCTGAAGCTTCAAGTTCTGGCCTCTTACAGTATTTTTATGTTGGCGAGACTTGGCTGATTTTTAAGAAATTGGCACTAATGCATCTATATCTGGGGTTATGTGGTCTCTTTTCTAATTGTATAATTTAATTGAGTACAGAGTTTGTAAGATATCAGAGTATATATATTGTTTCTACAACATGGTGTTGCATTTATATCTTTTTACTACTCCAGTGATCTGTGATGGCTGCAGAAGCTTTATGTTATAATATATTTTGTTTTTATTTTTTGTTTCTTTTTTTAAATTGTTAAAGAAATTCATCTTTAAAAAGTAGATTGAAAATTCTAAAGATTGTGTACAGAATATTCCCTAGTGTTAAAATTTCAGTGTAGGAATATTTGCTTTTTTTGAAACAAAAAGAGTTGTATTTTCTGTTAAGAGTTCAACAGATTTTTGCTATATTATGGACAATGTAATCGTATATATTAATTTTGTACCTACATTGTGCAATACTTGATAAAAAGAAAAAAATGGTATAACAAAGTATTTTGAGTCAGTGTCTTACATGTCAAGAGGGACTGAAATAGTTTATATTAAGTTTGTATTAAAATGCTTGAAATATATGCTTGTCTCTTATTTTTGTTTTCTTTTTTTTATTTGACATTTGCACCCTGGCCTTTTTCAATAAAAGAAAATTTAGACACGAATAAACTACCGGCGTTCCTTTTTCTTCCATGTTAAGAAATGGTGCTGTTCATCGACATGCCTAAATAAAGATGTTCATAGTAGAGAATATGATTCTGATTCTAAATGATTGCCAAATCTAAAACCCAAAATGGCTTCGAATGAGGAAGAACGTGCAAGTTACTCAAAAACGGTGACATTTTTCCTTATTCTTGAATGTTTCCGGCAGATTAACATGCACTAGAGCAAATGATGAGTCAAGATGTGGCCATGCAGGATCTTGTTTGACCTGCTCTTAGATCAATGCATGGACTGAACTTGATTCCTGTCTAAAAGAAGCTGAATGTTGTGCTAAAAGTCAAACATTGCATTGCAAAAGGAAGTCTGTGAATGTGTGCTTTGTGTGAGGTGTGGCGCAGGTGACCTTTAAAAAAAACGAATAAGAGCTTTGGCTGGTTCACCGTCTCATTCATTTGTCCGTTCTAACTATAACTAATGATCAGGTGACATTTCCTCATGGCTTTCAGGTGATAAACTCTTCAGGATCGGAAGTGTAAACCATTTTGGAGCACGTTAGTCTCAAATGCGGTGAAGGTTGAAAACAAATCACTCGTGTTTGCTCTTATTGCATTGGATTTCAGCTCCTGCTGTGAAGGCTTATTGCTATAGTGCAGAGCAACAATTAAGCTTCAAATGTCCACTTTGTTTTCGCAGCTGAAGTGCAAAGCCTCTGTGAGTGAGAGAGAGGGTTTTGAGATTACACTGGTCATGGCATTCACAATGTGCACTTGTTTATTTTTAATACTGTAGTTTGAGACTGCTCTGATGCCAGCATGGACACAGATAGAGCACCATCTGCTTATCTCCAGTATGTTTTGGCAGTAGGAATTATTTTGGTATAGCAACACCAACTTAAGCATATCACATGAGGAAAACCAGGTTATTTGACTTCGATAATGTGTTTTGGTTGACAGTCTTGGACAAACACCAACTATGCTTTCACTACAGCGACCCAATAAATGTGTGCTATTGTCTGGAGTGACTTCAAACAGGTATATGTTAAGGGCATAAAAGAAAATAAAGGATGCATATTCAAATAGAAAGTCTATGTAATTTATAATAATAATAATAGTATCTCAAATTACAAACACACAAAAATTAATTGCTAAAATAGATTCCAAAATATATTTACATAAATATATTTTCTACTAATACATTCACATTTGAAAAAAATAAATAAATATATATATATATATATATATATAAACCGAGCTTCAATGCTTATAAATATATTATGCATATATTTAAAATATATTTTGGCCAGAAAATGTGGAATGAGGTACATTGCAGGCGATATTGAATGCATTTCCTGCGCATTAGGATTTATTTTCAGGTAGAATTTTTTACCTATATTTAATATTACACAAAATACTTTAGATTGAGATTCCAGCTCCTTCTGATCCATCGCCAGTGTCCTTAAAAGGAAAACATACTATAGTAAAGTGCAAGCATTCCGGTGTGTTTTGGAAAAATGTGTTTTGGCACTTCTCCAAACCTTGAAGGCAGTGCCAAGTCACTTTACCACAACAGGATCTTTCCCAGCGTGCTGTAGATCGTTCAGAGACACACTGTACCCTATAAAAGCACTCCATCAAGGTCAGTAACAGGTCAGGATCTGAATACAGTCAGATCATAATACCTCAGGCAGGACTGTAGGTAATAAGGGTTCGTTTGCATCAGCTGCATTACACGGTCCAGTGACGCATGCAAACAGGTTGAACTGCATTGGCACGTTAAGTGTTAGGATACTCGGTCAGATGAGTTGTTTTTTTGTAGTTTTTAGGTGGAGTTTTGCTCTTATGTGTGTGTAGTTCAACACCCTCTGTAAAAATGCATGGCATCTACATGAGGAAGAGCTTGAAAGTCAGGAACATCTGGTGAATAACACTGGATTTTTTTTGTAACTTGTACGTTTGAAGCTGAAGTTTATTTCAGAATTTCATGTTTAATTAAATGCATTACTAGGATTTTCTTTGTGTATAAAGTGTATAAAAATGTAAAGTGTATAATGTACACTGTAAAAAAAATCCATAAAATGTACAGTAAAAAACAGCAGCTAGAATTATATGGTAAAAATGAATGAAAATCAATGTAAAAAAAAACAGCAGCTGTGGTTGCTAGAATTTTACTGTAAAAATAATTTGGTAGAAGCGTTGTAGGTTTTACGGTTTGAACTTAAATTTACAGTTAAATACCGTAATTTTATTAATGGATATAATGTTAATATACCAACCTATTGAAGTACTGAAATCTGTTTTGTACATTTGTAATTCACTGATAACCACAAAAGCAAGTAGTGATGAGCAGTGTTGTGCATGAAAGCGTTCAATGTACGACGTTCACTGAACGCGTTCATATTTTCGCCGAACGCTGAACTGAACGAATCACTTTTCATACAATGAACGTGAACGAGAGCGGCGCTCACTCTGGCAGGAATGAACAGCACGCGCAGTTCACGCTCACGCTCATTTGAAAAGTCAGGTTTTACCAGGGCTTAATTTGAGCCGGAACATGTTCCGTCACCTCCGACATTGGATCCGGCACCTCCTGTGTCACTAAAATTAATTGCCTAAATGAAAAAAAATTACTGTTTGTGTAGTGTTCAATGTTTGTGAAACATGACTTGCGCGCTTGTTGTACTAGTTGAGATTGCTGTTAGCCTCAATCATTTCACGCAGGGGGAAAATGTCAAAAAGACAGGAAAGTTTGCTTAACTTTTTCAAATACGCTGGACAGTCAGATCCCAAACAAGCAAAAATCGTTTCCGCTGATCAAAAAGGAGACTACGGTGGACACAGTAGCCTAGTATCGATATCTCGTTATTTCGATATAATAAGGGGACATTCTAATCTGCATTAAGCCACATTAAGCGTTCTTAAAATGGTTTTCTATGGGAGGAAAATGCTTAACCGTTCATATTATGGGCTCATCTGATTTTTTGTACATAGCATAGCCTATTTGTTAGGATTTTAGTATCATAATGATTAGGCTAATAAATGCACGCACAATTATCCGTGAACTTGATTTGAACAAATGCCTATAAACTTGTGTGTGCAAAATTCTGAATTAAATTAATTTGCAGAAATTTATACAAATACAGAGTAGGCTATGTAGGCACACTATACTGTTGTAGCCATTAAAAAAAGCGCATTTCATATTTGTTAAAATATTATAATGTTATTTTTTTTTTCATTTATGTTGATTTATGAAAAGTGAACAGCACGACCGAGTAAGATAGGATGCGCAATATGAGACATGGAGCAGGTCAGACATGATTTTGACCGTTGAAGTTGAAGTTGTTATAGAAAGCCTTTTTTTAAAGTGAATTTCGTTTTGTATAAATTGTATCTTAATTTTAATCAACTTTTCATCAACCAATTGCCTATACTTAATGAATAGGCCGACGAAACAAATATAACGGAGGTGCCCGCGTGCTCACTTGCATTGCACGTCAACTAGAGCACATCCTAACTTAACGAAACTCAGTGTATGCCTCACACAGACATGACAAATACATCAAATACACAAAGCTTGAAATTTATAAATAATTGTCTCTTGTTTATTGGCACAATAATTTTGATTAGTTTTTGAGTGGCAGTGATTTGCAGCTGGTAATGGATGGTAAAGAGGTTCTATTGAGTAAGATAGTGGCCTTCTTAAAAAGAATTTAACAAATGAACGTGAACTAGTTCATTACCATCTGTGTGAACTGAACTTGGAGCTAGTTCTTTTTAAGTATGAACTGGCACAACACTGGTGATGAGAAAGTCATGATAAACCAAAGCCTATCACAAGCAGTTTTTAAATATTAACATATATAGAAGGTGCACAGCATCATGGTAACACACATCAAACTCAAATAATGTCATAAAATTCAATTTAACAACATTAGATGTAACATACAACCCTAACGTACAAAACTGAAAAGAAAAAAACTTATAAAACATAGAAAGAAGAAACATATTTCAACAAAAAAACTAAATAAAAAAAAAAACATCCAATTTTGAAATATAACACATTGAATCCTTGGAATGTCAGTTTACAGTTACTCACTGTAATTATAGCCTAGATTCTTTTTCACTTCCAAAAACAGTACACTACCGTAAAATGACATGTTATTTCCAATATAGCTTTTGAACCTTATATAGTAGGGGAACTTACCGTTAACCATTTAACAGGTGTTTACTGTAACATTTTTACAATCTTTTACAGTTCAATTCACATTCATTTACAGTGTAATTACAGTAATATCACAAAGCTCTAATCTGCTACATGCTACTATAAGGCATGACAATATAAAGATTCGTATCATGATTTTTTTGTGAAGCTACTGTGAAACAACATAAAATGTGAAAAGCACTATACTAACAAATCTATCTTATGACTTCAAGAGTCATTCACAAGACCAGGAACATGCATTAAGCAACTAAACAGGGTGTATTTTAATTTAGTGTTGACTTGATCAGAGTCAACGTCTCGTAGGTGCTTCAAACACTTCATCTAGAAGCACTAACAAGATCTTTCACAAAACACTCCCACACACATTTCAGACCCAATTACAGCAGAGTTTATGGCGTGACGTGAGAAGAATCGTTCCTACATATGGCTTATAGTTCAGCTCATAACACTCAGCCAGTAATAGGCCGCAATAGCAGCGCTTAAGAGCTCAAACGGCTCGGAGATATCACAGTTACAACAGTCTCTTACACAATAAATGACAAGCGGCTCTCGCAGGCACAGCACTGCTGCTGCTGATGGATTCTGTGACCGTTTCTCTCTGGCCGATCCCAGAGCTGGCCTGTGTAATTTCATCTCGACGCCTCCCTTAACACCTGCACTTCTAGCGGAAGCTGCAACTCCCTGTGTAGCTCAGGAGAGATGGTTTGAGAAGCTGCTGTAACTTCAGCATTAGCTGCTACGCTTGTGTCTGTAAACCAGCCTTGGCTGCATCAGAACTGAGCTGATCATGGACTGATGTCAGACTTCTGGGGGCCCAACGCAACATGCAAACTATGTGTTTAGGGAGGACCAGCACTGACTGACCTCTATGTGATTTCATCTGTACAGCAGCAGTGCTGGGAATAAACTAGTCTACATTTTTAAATCCTATTCATCCTAGTGAACCAGTTCATTCTAATCTGTCCATTGCTTTTACATGTAATGGCAGACAGCCTGGTTTATTCAGTGAATCGGTTAGTTTTCACTTTTTTTTAAATCAACAGATGCACACACACACAAAAATTATAATTCAATTCTTTTTTATAATTAATTTCATTTGAATCATTTTAATTCACATTATATATATATATATATATATATATTATTTTAATGTTTTATTGTATTTACACTTTACCTTTTTGAGATTCAGTGATCATGACAATAAATATTGTTTTTTTTTTATATTGTTTTTCAATTCAAATTCCTAGACTATTTACTGTTTTTGACTATTATAAATCTATATTTTATATTTAAATATTTACATTATAATTCGTTATAGTTTTCATTCTAATTATTAATTATATAAAATTATATAATAATATATGTTATTAATATTGAAATATTAATATTATAGTCAGTAATACATTTAAATAGTATTATTTATTTTTTAAATTACTTAATTATGTATTACTGTGTATTTACAATGTATGTTTTTTATTTGTTTTTAATATACAATCTAACTGCTAATATTTGATTCTGTCTCCAATACTGAGATTTAATCGTTCATTCAAAATATTTTTAAATGAGAAACAATTCCCAATAATATCTGATATAAAAAATTACTATATATAATAAAATTTAATAATATTTATAATATTTAATAATATTTATATTATAAATAATTATTTCATTATAAGTTGTAAGTTGTCCCATCGTTGCTTTAATCCTCCCCGTATGACTCTGTAAGCCTCCCTTTAGCTCTTTATAAATGGGTTTGAGTTCAGGAAGTGTTGAGTTGTAATATCTGCTCACATGTTTACACCCACTGATGGTTGTTCAGTGCATACGTCAGACCCAAGGAATTCCTCAACACAAAGGAATCTCGATCAGGTGCTTTGTGATGAAACCATCCGCCGTTTTAATGCAGAGCATGACCTCAGTGTCACATGACACACGCTACCAAAGCTGTGGTGAAAATATTAGGCTTTTCTTAGCCCGAGGGCCGTGTTTTGGCTCTGTTTCTTGGAGATAACTTATGAAACCTCAACTTAATGTGGTCTAATGCAACTGTAATGTCATACTAGGATCCAGCGAGGTAAGTAAATCAGTGCAGCACTCGGAGGATCTCACCCCAGTTAAATTATTCAGCAGCACAGAAAGCCAAGGGCTCACTGATGTGCTATATGGTTTTCAATAAAGGTCATAATAGGATGGAAAAATCCATGACTCTTATGACTTCTCCTGAAAGAGTAGAAGCACATATCATTGCAGTTTTAAATATCATGGGTTGTACTATTTAAAAGTGACCCAGTTTTTTTGGAATCGAATGTAAAAGCCTGTTTTCCCACAAAGTTTAAACGGCAAAAACTTTGTATTTTTGTCTTGGTTTACAATAACTAAAAAATCCCCCAGTTAACAAATTCAGGTTGTAAAAATGTTGTGAGAACGTTTTTAAAATGTTTCTAAAACATTGAAATTATTTTACGAAAAAGGTTACAAAAAAGGTTTATTACAGTGTTCTATTAATTCTATATACACTCAAAATATAACGCAATTAGAACTTTTTAAAAATATTCTAAGAGCATTAAAATGTCTAGTTTTCTTAACGTGTTTAGAACATTATTTAAAGGTTATTAAATGTTTCTTGTTGTTCAAAAAACATTTTTTTCAACATTACGAGAATGTATATCAAATATTAATAAAGTTATAAAATGTTCCATTAACATGACTGCACGAACATTTTGTCCCAACATGTAGTATTTTAGAAGATGTTAAGTCTTGCTTTCTGAAAACAAGCAAACCTATCTGTCAGTGGGTCAGAAAAAATAGACAAAAAAAAGAGAGATCATTTTTCTGACCCCTTTGGCAGATATTTTCTCTTCTTTTAAGCAAAAAGTTACTTCATTTTTCTTCAGAAGACAGAAAAAGTAATTTTACTTCAAGTAAATGTATTTTGATTAAGGAATGTTTAGATATGTGTACTGGAAAATTAATTAATTAATCTTTTTGCAGTGTACCAATGGATTTTTACTATCCTATTGATGCTGACACTGTATTTGCTTTTAAAACTTTAGCACATGTTGACTTATTTTGTTTGGAAGGCAATAAAAAAAGGGGGGAAAAAAAATACCCTTTGATATGTCATGTGTGAATTTCAAAACTTATAATATGGATTGCAAAACGCAAATGCATTGGTCACAATATTGAAAAATTGTTAATGAGTTTTGGGAGCAACCCAAACAATAATCTCAGTTTATGCCAAAAATATATCTAAAAAGAGGAATGATGGTCACAAGTTAAAGCGAATTGAGAAAGAAGGTTGCAAAATACTATACTCATAATAAAAATTTCACAGATGACAAGATAACTGAACTTTTGTCTTGAGCTTTATAAAAAGACGATTTGTGACACAGTATTGGAATGTACTTCTTTCCCATGTAAACAATGATGTTGTAAGACACACAGTGCATGGAAAAAAACAAAACTTTCACCCAATGTCTAACATTTGGAGAACGCCAAAAGAGGCCTTCAACCAGCAATGTACATGACCAGCTGTTAAACATACTAAGGAATCTGCGGATGGTATGGCTGGCCATAATGTGGGAGTCATCTGGTCAAATGATCGGTCTGTGTGGTCATATAATGACCGTGGAATATGAGGCCATTTTACAGGACCATATGCATCATAGTTCACTATAATGTTCTTATTTTGAAGCATATTATGAACATTATTTCAAAATATGGTTGAATATTTATGGGACATTAGAGTGAAGTTGATCTCGACCTCCCACAGCCCTCAAATAAAAAGCTTTGTTATTTTGATCATGCTCTGTATGTATTAACGAAGCCACAGACAATATTGACTGTGATATTGACCATAAAATGTTCTAGCCTGACTCTAAAGTGGAGATTAATACTTTTTTAATACTATATAAAGGTTTTAAGAGGAGGTTTTTGCAAAGCCCAAACAAAGCCTTTGAGCTAAAATATTTACTTTATGTCCCCCTGAGATATTCAGTTAACATTTACACACACACACACACACACACACACACACACACACACACACACACACACACACAAACACACAAACACACACAAACACACACACTTTGGTTCCATGAAGAACTTTTAACATCCATGGAACCTTTCCATTGTACAAAAGTTACTTTATAGTGGAATAAGATTGTTTGGATGTTGTTCTTTATTTTCAGAAAGGTTTATTGAGAAGTTTTTTGCAGAACCCACAGTTTCTTCTGTGGCAGTGTTTGAAACCTTTACGGTTTACTACAATAAAAACCTTTTGTCCATTGGAAGGCTTCCATGGATTTTATAAGGTATTCATGGATCCATCGATGGCAATAACGGTCCTTTATTTTTAAGAGTTTATACAGTGGGGGAAAAAGTCTAGGACTACAATAAAAAGCTGAAACATTCTCTCTCAGACTGATATGCTGAAATTCATAAACCTGATATTAATTGTGAAATCCCATGTATCCAATAAACAGTTCTTATCAGTTTTTTTTTTTTTTTTTAATAAACTCTTTCTTAAAGGTTCTTTGGAGAATCCAAACTCAAATCCAAATTCTTCTATGACAGGAGTCATCAGACTCGGTCCTGTAGGACCAGTGTCCTGCAGAGTTTAGCTCTAACCCTATTTAAACACACCTGAACCAGCTAATCAAGGTCTTACTAGAGACTTAGGTGTGTTGAGGCAAGCTGGAGCTTAACTTTGCAGGGCAGTGGCAGTCCAGGACCAAGTTTGGTGACCCCTGTTCTATGGCATTGCTTTTTTTTAAATAGCTAAAGAAACTTTCCACTATAAAGAGCCTTTTGTCCAGTGGAAAGCTTCCATGGGTGTTAAAGGTTCTTCATGGAACCTTCCATGCTTTGTACTCAGTAGGGGGATAAAAGTCTGAGACCACAATAAAAGGCTGAAAAAGTTCCATTCAGACTGATTTTTACTAGTGGCCTGAGACTTTTGTCCCGTTTGCTCCCAGGGTGTTCTCGGGTGTGTGAGAACTCGAGCCGAATACCTGGCAGCAGCTCAAGCAGGATGAATTACCGACTAAGCATCAGTATTCAGCACTTGCCTTTCATTCCTGTTTGGTGCTCATGACTGCTCAGCCTCAGCGTACATTCTCTCAATAGTAGGCACATCCTTAAACTCACAGCTTGGCCCAGCGATCAGTCAAAAGGAGAGTTGAGGTCACTGAAGGACTGTTTAGAAAAAAGACCGCTCATAATAATCGCCACCATGCTGGGAAGCCTTTTAACAAGCCTATTCTTACATGAGAAACCTTCTCGCACTCCAGATTTTTCATTCCCTTGTGTTTGTGTTGAGAACGAAGGCCTGAACAATTACCTTGTGACTTGATACACTACAGGCTTACGTTTTAGGGGAGATTTCTACATTTTGTATTCTATAAGTATGTATTTGATCAAACGGCATGGAGTTTTCTCCTCCGTATGGATTATTAAAACAAGATACTGAGCCGCTGAAGAACTTGGCAACCTATTTTTAGGCATTGCATCGTGATTTTACACTTGCTACACTGAAAAAAAAATGGTGTAGGAGTTACTTTGAAACAAATCATTTGAGATCCAGGTTGTGTAAGAGGAAGGGGCATGCAAATTATACAGAACACCTGATTGGGCAATCGTTTGGCTACTCCCCTGAGTGCAGGATGAGTCATCAGGATTTGTGCAGCTGAAAACCTGCTTTTAAATGTGAATTTTGTCAACGTTTAGAAGTAATAGCATACAGATGTCCTTAGATCTACTATAAACCCATACACTCTAAATTTGATCTCATAGGGTCTTCTTCATATTTCCCTTTTCAGAATATCGAAAGAGTTATATGTTTTTTTTTTTATATTTTTATATTGGAGAGGAGGATTCATGTGGATGCTCAGAATAATGAGTGATTACATCATGCAGTCTGGAATTGGAAAAAGGCCAAAACTCCTTTCTAATATTTTATGCTTCACACATTCTCACTGGGGAATTGAAATTTTCAAGGCACAAACCCTCAAATGAATAAGAATATGTTGCTGCAAAATCTGTCTAATTAAAGACTAAAAATGAAGAAACGATTAATGTGAAGCTTTAATAGCTTAAAGTCAGCATGAAATCAAAATTAACACTATTTACTCACATAATACAAGTTCCAAGTCAATTGTGTAAATTATTATATTATATTATATTATATTATATTATATTATATTATATTATATTATATTATATTATATTATATTATATTATATTATATTATATTATATTATATTATATTATATTATATAAGGTTTGCTGGGCTCCAGTGTGAATGTACAGTAAAACTGACTCAGATAAAGACTAAACAATATATAAGAGAAATATTTTAACTTTTAAATTTTAACTATTTTCTAAGCATTAAAGAAAATCATATGGGCCTATTTAATTATGTTTAAATATTAAAGTAAAAAAAATATATAAGGCTTACACTGTTAGTGACATGATCAAAACAAATTATTAATAGCAATTATTTGTTTGACAATTAATATATTACATTATTTGACTGTCTATAAAATTTATTTTATATAATTTATCTAGTGTAACAATTAAAGCAATAAAATTGCACATATTTATCATTGAATAAGATCATTATTAATTTCCTATTCTGTCGGTACAGATTAAAAAAAGTATTTTTAAAATATGATACATTATATCATACTATAAACACCATGATATTACTGTAACCATCCAGTCCTTTAGATATATATTGTTTTTTCTGATTTAGTCTAAGCACTGCCTGAAGTCTCACTAATAGGGTATAAACTGGGAATAATTGTGCATCATCTGACAGAAGGACACTGCGAGCGTGAAGAACATCACATGTGTCATTCCTCCGCTCTGGTTTGAAGTTAACAGCCGTAGCAGTCGTCCACTACTGGACTAAGTCCTCACCTTATCTGACTGACCAGAGCTTGTCGTGTCCAATTAGAGAAACGCAGCTCTGTTCTAATCCCAGCTCCCTCAGGCCAGCGCTGAATTAAAGTCCTAGATGAAAGACACCACATAATGGAGCTCTTCAGGGAGTCTGAATCCACAGTATTCCAATCTTCAACTGATTCTGATTTAATGTCAGGATATTGGTGCAAGTTATTTCTTAAATCTGTGTAATAACACGACTGGAAATGACTAAGGAGATGGAATTACTTTCGATGGTTCGATGCAGATACCACAAACTTGCAATTAAGCTCATGCCTCATTAAAGCTAAGCACATCATCACAATACATGTAAACGGTTCACATTTGCATGTGAACAAGACTGAATATGTTATGGGTTCATGTTCTAAATACATAAAAAAATGATAAAATTACATTTTTAAAAATTCTGAAATAAAGTTTTCATAACTTAATGTTTATGCTAGCAAAATGTTCTTATATATTTTTTGTTTGGGTAACAATGTGTGAAAAAATCCCCACAAAGCACACAAATTATTACTATTACTATTCATTTAGATTTTTTTTATGCTCAAGTCCAATGTGATAACGTTAACTAAAATTTTGGGGTTAAAGAGAGCCCTCTCTGGGTCAAAATGTCAAAATAAATAAATAAATAAAAAACTTAATATTGGTTAAAGAAAAAAACAAAGATTGTTTCATTTTATAATTTTGCAACCATTCCAGAAATGTTACTTTTTTTATACAGTCTTACTCACTTCCAAAAACGGTATACTACCGTAAAATTACATGCAATGTCCAATACAGTTTTTCACTGTAAATAGTAGAGGATCTTATGGTTAACCTTTTAACAGGTTTTTGCTGTAGCATTTTTACAGTCTTTTACCATTAAATTCACTGTCATTTATATGTTTATGTGCTGACGTTCTGAGAACGTTCAAAGGAACGTTTTGGAAGAAGGTTTGTTCATAAGCTTGCCACGACACTTTAAGAAAGTTCCCTGTTCCCTGTAAAGACTCAAAGTGACACCGGCCGACTCTCTGTTGACCAGCAGGAAAGGTTAGTCTGGAATTTATTACCTCAGTGCACACACTAACTGCTGGGCTCTTGTTTCTTGCCTGGTTTCAAAGGTCCAGGGCAGCAGATTGTAACCAGAGAGTCAGAATGGGATGGAATGTTCCATGCACTGAGTTTACAGTACAGCAACCGAAGCCCCATTGTGTCAGAGCCTCAAGCTTGTTAATGCTGATATCATCATAATCCCTCAGGCTATGGATGGATATATTTGTGCATGCCGTCATCGCTCGGCTGTCAGCAGATAGACTGTGATCCGGTGACTCTTGTTTTGGTGCTGAGAGCACGAGTAGCGCAGTATCACACTAATGGGACAGCACGAGCCAAACACTCAAAGAAAGAAAACCCAGTAATGAGATCTCTTTAACAGCTCAAGTGATTCTCCTAGACGGAAATGGGATTAAATGGAAAGTAAACTGAGGCCTTCCTGCATCTCTCCTGAGAACAACAATGCCTCAAAGTATTCTCATTTCGGAGGTCAAAATGCATCGAGTTCAATTTGAGCTCAAATACTTCTAATTGGATTCTCCCAAGATAAAATTTCCCGAGTGGCTTGCATTAATATGCATTAATTTTATGATGTGGCATCAATTGCCTCACTTGATTAGGTGAGCAGAAAGAGGAAAGATATTTTGAAAAAAAAATTATTTTCCTAGCACCTTATATAATTGTATCTAATGAATAAATAAATACATTTCCCTAGCGAAAAGTTAAATGTATCAATCAATGAATAAATTAATCAATAAATCACTACTTTATAAATATCATGGTTTTGGAGAGTTACACCATGTCATTTTACAGCCTGAGCTAACTGTATTGTCTTTAAAGGTCAAATGATCTGATTAAAAAAAAACTTTTTATTGCATTTGCATTGATTCTGCATGTTGCTCGCATACTATGGATGGTTTTCAAAAGGTTTTGAAAAATTGCTAAGCAATTTTGTTAAAATAATAAGAAATAATAAAAAAATAATGCCAAACTATAAGGGTTTCTTCTCTTAAATTCATGCAATTTTGTTTATTTAATAAGGCTTTTTCTTCATTATCATATCAGGACAGTTGTATATCAACCAAAATTAACTTTAATTAAAAATGATGTTTCCAAGTCACTATATGTATGCATTGCATTTTAATGTATTTTTTAATAAATTAATAAATCCAGACGAAAAAGGCATCACATCATTAACCTGTGAGACAAGATTGATTAAGAACAATTTATAGCAAAAATGATTATTTTGTTTTTATTGAGACTTGTTTCCACCACAGAATAAAAAAGAATAATAACAATTTTCAAAAATAAATAAACAAATAAATAAAGTATTTGCAACTTAACTTTTATCTCACAATTTGTACTTTGCTTCTTGCAATTTTTATATAATTTTTTTAATTCTGACTTTTTTTTTTTGCTTTGGTTTAGCCATAAAAAATAACAAAAACAGTAAATTGCAACTTTTTAATCTTATAATACTGAGTTTATATCATGCAATTCAGAAAATAAGTCAGAATTGTAAGATTAAAAAGTTGCAATTGCATTTATTTGTTTGTTTGTTTCTTTCTTTCTTTTCCATGACAGAAACTGGCTTCTGTTTTACTCTGGATTGTCTGAAAACATTTTTCTTTTGCATTTACTTTAGTTTCTGGTGACTCACACACGAAACGAAAGCGTTATGGTGTGAAAGCTCAGATATAACGGTGAGAGTCACTGTGGGGTCAAGAGGGGTCGTGGTGAGGGTCACTGCTCTCCATATACTTTTACAGTTAAAATTAGCTGTGTTCTCTTCACCCTCCATATTTCAGCCATCTGAATGTTAAACAGCCCGATCAGCATTTAAACATCTCCGTGTCTGATGTCAACAACACCCCGATCTTGACTCGGTCTGCTCCTCTGGTCTGCCTCCTGTCGTGTGTGTGCATCTAAGGCCAGCTGGACTCTCGCTCTGGCTTTAGTTTTAGCTGTAAGCCTCACATTCATGCCGGTGTGATTAATTGAGCTGGGCTGACTGAGTAATAAAGATATGTTCCACTAACTCCTGTTTGTTTTCTGGGAGTGAGTGCGCGCTGTGCTGTGCTGCGGCTGCATACTAAACAGCGAGCGTGAGTCAAGTGCATGAATGTTAAAGCGATGTGAAGCACACAGGCTTGTTCCGGGTAACAGGAGCCGTGTGGGGCTGAATAAAAACAGCCCTTAATGTAACTTCAGTCTGTGAACGGAGGAAAACACTTATTTTATGCTTTCATTTCACCTGCTGGTCAACATAAAAGTTGGCTGAAAAAATTACACTCAGTTATTGTATTGCTTATACGCCATCAACAGATACTTTAAAAAGCACTAACTAACTTCACTTCAGTCATACTAGTGATCTAAAGTAAGTGTTTTATTACCACGAGATAACATGACAGGCTGAATAAGAACATGTTTGACTCATATTTCATGAAGGCATTTAATTAAATTGTATTTTTGCATTATTATAACATTTTATTACATTCATTATCATACTGCAAAAACAATCTGAATTGAATTGCTTTAATATAAAAAAAGACATATAATAAAAATAAAATCACACATTTAAATAATTTAGCCTAATGTAAAACACGACTGGCAAAACTATTGTTTTTCATGCACTGGATGATTTTAATCTCTTTTGCATCCACGTCTTCTAGGGGAAAGAAAACATTCAAAATATAAATTTAAGTGTTTATTATTTTATTACACTTAAACTATCTGTATCTGTAGATTTCAATTCCATATCTTTAATATATGGACATAATGTGTAGGCGTTAATATGTTTTTTCTCAACCTCAGCAGTACTTTCATACATCAAACTTACAGTTTTATTCCTGTCTACTGAAGGCTTTTACTGAGGGATTTATTCATAGCATTCACACTGATTTATATCACATTTCAGTCCTAGAAATATGTTGACAATGCATTTGTTTTCTGTTTGTTGACAGTATATTCTGATTTATGGAGAGACAAAAAGAGAAATACGAAATCCCTTTACGTAGTATGTCAACAAATTTAAACAAAAACTGTGCATTTAACCAAAGTTTAGATTTCTGGAAATGCATGCAAATTAGTTCATATTTAATTAGAATATGCCTAATTTGCATATTTAAATATGACATTTCAGGAAACCTTAAATACGAAACAATTTTGTGATTCTTGATGCAAGTAATCAGCTTATTAGTTTAAATTTTTTACTATAAAATCACTCAATAAATCAAAATTTACTATAAAATCACAGTATTTCAGTATTCTTTTACTGTAGTTCAATATGTATTCATTATCATGCCGCAAAATGTAATTCTGTAATTTTAATACATTTTCTAAATTACTAAATACACTTCTGATTTAACATTACATTATATATTTTTTATTCTAGTTCAGTACATAATATTATCATACTGCAAAATCTAATTCTCACCACTATAATGTCACTTAATTACTGTATAATTACCAAATTACTGATTTTACTTTTTTTTTAATCACATACACACACACACACACACACACACACACACACACACACACACACACACACACACACACACACACAAACTGTATTACAGTTAAAGGAATCTAATGAGAGTCACCACTACTAATCATTTCATTATTAAAAATAAACAGTAAAATGGACATACCTGTATTACAGTATGTGGGGGTTAAAAGGGCATATTTCATCCAATGTTCTTATAATTGCATGCAATGATATTATTTATGCCATTTCTATCCATTTTCAAAACCACTTGTCCTATTTATGCGTTTTTCTAAAACTATAATATATATTTTTTCTTTGCGTTCTAGAATAAAATATGATTCGGACAATGCATACTTATGAAAGACTGATGTGAATGCTAATGGAAGATAGTTTTGCTTAGATATTACACGTCTCACATAGGGGCGAATTCAGGTAAACTGGGACACTTTGCTGGATGAATAACCAACAACAACAATACTTTAAGGATGTCATATCTGAGCAGCATTATGAAATCAAACAGCTGAGCGAACACCGTGTTGACACAGATGTAACTGTTAATGTCTGTTAACTGGATGAACGCTTCATATATATTGAGGTATCATGAGGACTGAGATGAAGCGATACGAGAGCAGTCCTTGAGCACCTGGCTGAGTCTCTGCATCTCCTCCAGGATTATTTTTAGAGTCCTTGTGTCACAGACAGCGACAAATGTCAGCGCAGCAGAACTTAACTGGCTTCTAACATCTCATCCCAAATTACTTACGAGGCGGAGGAGAGCAGGACTGCTCATTAACCATCATCAGCCACATTAACCCCATTCCTGACGACAGTAAAGTGATGGCGCCCTATATAAACAACAGCCTCCTGCACGCGTCGTGCCAGCTTATTATTTGTTCTCTAGAGCTTGTTAGATTGTGTGTGATATGTTAGCCAAACCGGTGTCTGGATATGATGTGTGAAATTGAGATGGGGTCTTTTGGGGTTTTGCTCCTTTATTCAGAAAGCATTTGCTACAAACCTTTGAAATTTTGACATACAAGGAGTTGCACAGAATCTAAAAGTATATGCTGATAAACATCCTCAGACTTCTGTATTTATGATTACAAAGGCCACTGGGCTATATGTTTACACTGAACAAAATTATAAATGCAATACTTTTGTTTTTGCCTCCATTTATCATTAGCTGAACTCAAAGATCTAAGACTTTTTCTATGAACACAAAAGGCCTAGTTCTCTCAAATATTGTTCACAAATCTGTCTAAATCTGTGTAAGTGAGCACTTCTCCTTCTCGGGTTGTCCCCCCTAAAATTATTATGATCAAAAACCACGCTGTGTATTGTAAATAACAACGTTTTATACTTTAAATATTTTTTGTAAGTAATAAAACAACACAAACGGGGCAAAAATGCATTTTAAGTTTAAAAGGACTTTTAGTCTCCACCTCTCTTGCCTCACCGCTGGGCTGCAATGTGATAAATGCCTGCTTTGCTCTTTTATGTCACTTGCACACACACACGTTTGTTTTTGTGAAAAGTGTGTTCATCCCATAGGTGTAATGGTTTTTATACTGTACAAACTGTATATTCTATGGCCCTACACCAACCCTACACCTAACCCTAACCCTCACAGGAAACTTTGTGCATTTTTACTTTCTCAAAAAAACTCATTCTGTATGATTTATAAGCGTTTTGAAAAATGGGGACATGGGTTATGTCCTCATAAGTCACTCTCTCCTTGTAATACCTGTGTCATACCCAGTGTTGGGGGTAATGCATTACAAGTAACGCGAGTTACGTAATCAGATTACTTTTTTCAAGTAACTAGTAAAGTAACGCATTACTTTTTATTTTACAAGAAAATATCTGAGTTACTTTTTCAAAAAAGTAACGCCAGTTACTTTGTATTCCCATTTTTTGACTGACAAGCCTCCTGTTCCCATATTGGGAGAAATCGGAAGTATGGAGGCGTTGTGTGAGCTGTGTGAAGATGATGTTACTGTAGTTCTAGACTAAATGTGAATGTGCATTAATTCATCCCACTCACAAAAAAAACAAAAAACAAAACAGATTTAGTATTCATCAAAATGAATCAAAACAGTGAAATGCAAACTCAGAATATGACGCAAACCTGCAATAACTAAATATATTAAATAACACAAATGTATCTATTCCCATTTTATTAACAATGTCTTTGCTGCTGACCTTTAATGATCCAGTTCAACCATACTAATAATTAAAAAATGACTTTAGATAAACTAACAATTGTGCTTCATTGTTTTTTTTTTATTGCTGAAGAGTGTTGAACCTTCTTCTGCTGTGTTCTACTGTACAGACGTGAATTTACTTTTCCTTCAGCCTGAGGTTTATTCATTACACTTTTTGGTGTGAAAGGGCTTTTACATTTGCTATAAATAGAACTTCTTATTAAACTTCATATTAAAAAAGTAATGTGAAAGTAACGCAAAAGTAATATAACACATTACTTTCCATAAAAAGTAACTAAGTAACGTATTTAGTTACTTTTTTAGGGAGTAACGCAATATTGTAAGGCATTACTTTTAAAAGTAACTTTCCCCAACACTGGTCATACCCATGTCATTATACAGAGTTGTGTCCTGATATGACACAAAAACAAGAGCACACACACACACACACACACACACACACTTTATACTGTAATGAACTGATTATTTTATCTTTAATACATGATGCCAATGTATTTTTGGATGAGTCCGCTATTTAAGTAATAATGTTACCTGCTTTACGGAAAGGGTTGCCAAATGTTCACAATAAAACCCACTTTCGAGGACTAAAATACACATTAGAGGGGTTGCTTCAACCCGAGGCGCTTACATGAAAAACAGCAACAGTGAAAAAGAATCCCAATGGGCTAGTTGCATATCTCCGCCATCTTGGATTTCCGGTCCAACGAGTGTGTGGATAGATACTTCTGGTTGTGCTAAACGCCAGTGCAGAAAATCCAAATATTACCTTCTATATATGTTTACAGGATTTATAATATCACTTAAAATTCAAATAACATCTACTTCGCTATTATTACTATACTATAAATGTTAACTGAGTGCATTTGAAACTTAGTATGTTTGGGTCCAGATGAATGAATGAAATGCCTACTATTTTTATATTTATAGTTAATAAGGTAGTTGTTAAGTTTATGTATGCTTTTCAAGCCAATTTTGGTCCCTAAAATAAAGCATTACTACCTGTTATTTATAGAGGACTATATTGCTTAAAACAGCCTCAATCGATACGCAGCACATAACAATATCAGCAGCGTTATTGAGCAGCACATGCAACATTGCAGACGTACAGAAGCTCCTGCGAGAACTTAATCACCTTCTCAGTTTGACTCTCACTGTCGACTCATTAAAATGCTCATTCATACAATTCATTTCAAACACGTCCAGTATGTAGGAGTGATGAATAGCGTATGTTCATTTGCACACAAATGACTTGTATTCTCAACATTAACAGCAGCTCGGCTCATGTACAGAATGAAATCCGATGCCCCTCAGGTCCAAACATGACAAACACATCAGCTGCTTTTTATAGCAGCGGTTCCTCCAGAGAGACATCCATGTCATGGAAATCAATACTGATCAATGCATATGAATATTGATTGTAAAGCAAGCATGCATACAGTGATGCAAAAATCACAGGAGATTTTAGCTCCATGCAATATAGCAAATATTAAATATGGAGAGGAACTCTTATTCTAGATTTTAACCCGTTCTAAAATCTGGCAACAGTCTGATGGTATTTAGATTGGGTGATGGTACATTCAAGTCTCTCTCTTGCTAAAGAAGCCATTTTCCAAGGATTGAATTTACTTCACCACCAATTTTCTTCAGCGGCACAATGCACCGATTGACTCACTTCCACACAGTGAAATTGGAAAGGATTCATCACAACTTTCTAGCGGGAGGTGCAGACAGAGTCTGACAATCTAAAGTGCTGCGGAGGAGGAGGAAAGACATGAGATCGGCCGTCTGCTTTCTCTGGGCTTCAGCAAACCTTTGCATTGGTAAAAATGGCTTCATCATTAGTCTTAAATTAAGTTAGTTAAAGAAGCTTTTCACCCCAAAATTAATATTCTGTCATCATGTTCTTTGTTCAAACGTGTGCTGTTTTCTGTAAACACAAACACATACAAAATAGTGACAATAATAATTTTCAGAGAATCTTCACAGAGATTCCACAAAAGGTCAAATGCGGTCAAAAAACTACATAAAAATGTAAAACTTAGTATTCTCTGAATGTTCAAAGCATCCAATTAATTAATAATAAAAAAAATATAATATTTTTTTTCTTTGTTGAGATAAAAATTGAGGGAACATTCAATTTTATAATTTTGCAAACATTGATTTAAACCAGGAAATAGCAGAACATTTTAGCAAAATTTAAAAACACAAACTCAAATAACTTCTAAAATTCCGAAATTAATGTAAAAAAAATTAAAACAATACATTTGTATAACATTCAGAAATTCATAAATGTATGTAATATTTTCAAATACAACTTTCACATAACATGATGATATTCTAAGTTATAATGTGTTTTAAATTGTTATAACTGTTTTAGATAATAGGATTTGTCTTGATAGGTAAATCATTTTTGCAAACATTAAAGCCATATAGTTGTACAAACATAAAAAAACATTATTCAATTATATTGAATAATGGTATTTTTCTTGGGAAATGGGATTTATTAGTATTATGTTAATATATGAACAAACAATTAACAATAAGAGCATAAGCATGCAATAACAAAGATTATTTTTAAATA
The DNA here is from genome assembly GCF_963082965.1 of Carassius carassius. Lineage (NCBI taxonomy): Eukaryota > Metazoa > Chordata > Actinopteri > Cypriniformes > Cyprinidae > Carassius > Carassius carassius. Next base: position 2,199,897 of record NC_081794.1, read on the forward strand.
AATTACACTCACAAAATAACATAATAAAGCCAATTTAAAGGATAGATAACTGCTTAAATAAAAAAATAAATAAAAAAAGTATATATATATATATATATATATATTTAAACATCATGGTACCAAAAAGATTCATCTAGTGCATATTATTGATTCCCACCAAATATTCAATCAAAAAGTGACTTCATTCCAGATGTTTAAAATCTCACCCTACGTTTATATATATATATATATATATATATATATATATATATATATATATATATATATATATATATATATATATATATATATATATATCCTCTTGTATCACATTCAGGAAGTAAAATGGATTAAAACTGAATAGTAATTGATTCCTTTTGACTTCAAAACATTCAATCCAGCACATGAAAGCACTGAATTGTTTATTGGGCTGTATGAACACTCACATCTCATAAACATCATAATGAAATGTCCTGTCTGTTTCTCTCCATCATGTCGTGTTGGTGAGTTGTTGGCAGGTCAGGTAAAAGGCTGTAGCCGGTGGGTTAGTGTTGAGTAACCAGTGTCCTTCTCCCTGCTTTATCTCGCTCTGTAAATCCCCGGGATGCATTACTGGGATTGGTTTATGTAATATCTCTCTATGCTCAGCAATAAAGAACAGAAAGCATGGATTGTAACACCACGTTTTGACATGAAATGCTGCCATGGCTGAGAATTCAACCCAAATCCAATCTATATGCAAAACCAGCTATTAATCACGCTACTTCCCACAGATGTGCACAAACATCTCACACACAATGAATGATTAACCATCGGCTCTGGGGGCCGAACCATATGACACTTTTTTATAAAACAAAATCAATATTTTTTCATGTGGTCCAGGTGATGTATGATCTGCCATAAGTGACCAGAACTAACTGAATACACTTCAACCATCAAATTATATTTGATAAAGAGAGTGAAATATAGCCAGGTTTTTTTTTTTTTTTTTTTTTTTGCAAAAATTTTAGCAAAAATTACAAACATAAGGTGGAACAACAACTTCTGAAATTCAGAAACAATTGTAAAAATCTTTTTTAATTTGTTATAAAGTGTTTAAAATTATTTTAAATAACAAGATTTTTAAAGATTTTTACATTTAATCTTTGAAAAATAAATAAACATTTATATATAAATTTAATATTTTTAAATAAAGTTTTTACTGATATTCTAATTTGTAATTTGATTTGAATTGTTATTATAACTGTTATAAATAATGGGATTTTTCCTGCCATTTAATCCTGGAAATAAGTAAAAAAAAAAAAAAAAAAAAAAAATAGCAAACATTAAAATTCAGAAACATAAGTAGCTACATTTTCAAAAAATAAATAAATAAATAAAATAAAATTCCCTTAAAGTGCTGAGTTATCAGAATTTGTTTACAATTTTCTTGATTTTTGTAACCTGTAAATACGTAGAATGTTTTAGCAAATATTTAAACCATATGGTTGTACAATTACTAGGATTCAGAAATGTAAAAAATAAAAAAAACTAATTGTCAAGATGATAATCTAATTGATAGTTTGTTTTGAATTGTTGTTAGAATTATTAACATTTTTTGTATTTAATTTATTAGAGCAAAAATTGGTTGTAACTAATCAACTAGTAAAATAATTTAAAGTTTTTTTTATGTAGAAGTTTGTAATTTAGTTGAAATGGAAAAATTATTTTTAATTACAGAAACTTATTTTTAACATTAAAAAGAAACATTTTTCTACATTTTTGACCCTACTGGGCAAATTTCATTGTGTAAAGTTTGCATTTTCACAACTGAAAACTACATCCTTTTAGAGTGAAATGAAACAATAAAATACAAAGTTCATACCCACTTGTTATGCATTTGGTGAAATATGTTGGCTAATAGGAACACAGTTACAGTTCACAGAGCCGGGCTTTGACTCAGATTAATTCTGCTCTGCTAAACTCAAAACAAACCGACAGAATCCCTGTGTCAGGAACAACTGAACAAGGCATATGCAGGAGGATCGGCCATCCAGCAGAATGAGTCATTGTGAGAGACTGAAGCCCAGCCTGGTGTGACCCGTCTGCTGCTCAAAGAAATCATCGAAATTATATAACTAGTCATGGCAGTCTTGTGTAAGTAATGGTTTAAATCCATATCGTCATCCGTGACGTTATAATGCAGGCTAATTTACAATGGATTCATTTAGTAAGCCCTCGCAAAATTGCTTTAAGCAGAATGGAGACTATTATATAAAAACATAATCACTTCGAGGGAATATTGCACTTCAAAAGCCAGCTGTAAAATTGCATTTATACTTGTTTCCATGGTTACAGCGAACTCCATGACCTGCAAATCCGCGAAATGTTAAAAAGAGACAACTAAAAGAAATATGTACTATATTATATATACATATTAGTAGTTCGTTTCTTATAAGTTTCTATTAAGTTATGAGCACATTATCTCTGAAAGTTCTCTGAACGTTTAAAAACGTTTTTTCTTGGTTATGCAAACGTTGAGGGTATGAAGGTATATTAATGCCAAATAGATGCAGGGTAGGAGTTGTGGAAGTGTACATAAAACTGTAAGCGTAAATTAAATTTGATTGCGCAAAACAGATTGAATGCATATAACCAGTCTGTGTGTGTGAAAAAAACTTACTGTTGCAAATGTCTAAATGACGTGTTGTACATGTGGGGCAAAAAGTTCCCGAAATAATGGAAAACATTCCATAAACTATGTATAAATGTTTTGAGAATGTTATTAAAGGGTTAGTTCACACAAAAATAAAAATTCCAGGTGCACTAAAAGGCATGAGTGGTGGTGCTGTTTCGAAAACCATTGTAAACAAACACAGAAGAAGAGTATCCCACAAGATACTTTTTTTCCCTAACTGTCCGATCGTTATCACTTTGTATATTTAAAAGGGAATTATCTCAATTATCAGCAGTAAAGTATGAAGTGCAACAAGGATCTGTTGTAGGTCCTCTGCTATTTAAAAAAAATACATGTTACCTCTTGGTAATATTATAAGAAAATATGGGATTAGTTTCCATTGTTGTGCTGATGATACCCAACTTTATATTTCTACAAGACCACATGAAACTTCTTAATTATCTTAGCAAACAGAGTGTGTTAAAAATGTAAAAGATTGGATGACCAATAATTGTCTCCTATTAAATTCAGATAATAATACTTATTGGATCAAAAACCAGTACACAGAATTTCTTGGATTACAATTTGCACCAAGACGGATGAACTGTTACTTCCTCTACAGTCAAAAATGTGAGTGTTATATTAGACAGTAACTTATCTTTTGGAAATCATTTTTCTCATGGTACAAAAACAGCATTTTTTCATCTTAGAAACATCACCAAGCTACAGAACGTTACCTGTTTCTGATGCAGAAAAGCTAGTTCATGCATTCCTGACCTCTAGACTGGACTATTGTAATGCACTTCTAGGTGGCTGTCCAGCATCTTCAATAAACAAGCTACAGGTAGTCCAAAATGCAGCAGCTAGAATCCTTACCAGGTCAAGAAAATATTATCATATTAGCCCTTTTTTACAGTCTCTGCACTGGCTACCTATAAAGTTCCATATCAGTTACAAATTATAACTACTAACTTATAAGGCCCTTAACGGTCTAGCTCCTGAGTACCTAACTAGACTTCTATTAAGCTACAATACATCAACACCCACCTACAACAATGATAAAGCTTGGAATAACCAGGACATAATGTAACGCTGTATGTTTAATGTAACACTGATTAGATTCGTCTGAAAGAAGAAAGTCATATACACCTAGAATGCCTCGAGGGTGAGTAAAAAACAGGCTACTTTCATTTTTGGTTGAACTAATCCTTTAAACAGGGAAAAAGTGTGTCGAAATAGTTTGCCATTCTACTCTGGCCAGACAAATCCAGCAGTTAAATTCTAGGCTGCAACAAAGTCAGATTGTGCAGAGTACTCATCTGGTTCCTGTGGTCTTGTCCCGATGGCTGTCTACGTGACGAGGTCTTCAGAGGGGATCTGCTGACATTCAGGGTAGTCAAGGTCATCTCTAGGACCTGATCCACCATCTGATTTGGATGCAGTGTGGATCTGGTGCCTATGGTGACCTCGGAATAAGAGAGAAACAGACTAATATTAGCGTAGATGCCATTCTTCTAATGATGTAATAAGTACATTGGGTCTTAGTGCTCCTGATTCTGATTGACCTAATTAATGCAGCCTGAAATCCTTTAACGGATTTGAGTTATAGAGATGTGTTAGTGTGTTATGTGTAAGCCAGGTTAAAGAGATGGATCTTTAATCTAGATTTAAAGTGACAGAGTGTGTCTGTCTCATGAACAGTGTTAGGTAGATTGTTCCAGAGTTGGGAGCTAATTAGGAAAAAGATCTACCGCCCACGGTTGATATTGATATTCTAGGTATGATCAAATGGCCAGAGTTTTGAGATTGTAGTGGACGTGAAAGAATATAATGCAATAAGTGCTCGCTTAAATACTGAGGTGCTAAACCATTCAGGGCTTTATAAGTAATAAGCAAGGTTTTAAAATATATACAATGTTTGATAGGGAGCCAGTGCAGTGTTGACAGAACTGGGCTAATATGGTCATACGTCTTGGTTCTAGTAAGAACTCTAGCTGCTTTATTTTGGACCAGCCATAGTTTATAACTGTAAGCATGCAGAACAACCACCCAATAGAGCATAACAATAATATAACCTTGAGGTCATGAACGCATGAGTTAACATTTCTGTATTTGCCATTGAGAGCATAGGTCGTAATTTAGATATATTTTTGAGATGGAAAAATGCAGTTTTACAAATGCTAGAAACGTGACTTTTGAAGGAAAGGTTGCTATCAAATACCACACCTATGTTCCTAACTGATGATGAAAAAGAACTGTTTTCTTAGTTATTACTTGCAGAGGTTTTTGGTCCTTTAAATAACACCTGTTTTTCAGTATTTAACAGTAAGAAATTACTAGTCATCCAGTTTTTTATGTCAACTATGCATTCTGTTAGTTTTGCAAATTGCTAGTTTTGTTGGGCGGCGAAGAAATATATGTAACACTAAGTAGCATCAGCATAACAGTGAAATCTAACACCATGTTTCCTGATGATATCTCCCAAGGGTAACATGTAAAGCATGAAAAGTAATGGTCCTAGAACTGAGCCTTGAGGTACTCCATACTGCGCTTGTGATTGGTATGATACTTTTTCATTCACTGCCACAAATTAATGGTGGTCCGATAAGTATGATTTGAACCATGCTAATGCACTTCACTAATGCCAACATAATTTTCTATTCTATTCAAAAGAATGTTGTGGTCAAATGTAGCGCTAAGATTCAGTAGCACTAATACAGAGATAAAAGTAAAAAAATGCAGCCGAGTGAAGCGCTATAATAACTGCAGTCACGTGCTGAGGTCTGATATCATGTTCGATGTTGTAAACACTGGTGAAGGTATGATATAAAGTGAGAGAGTAACACGATCTGCTCTGCATGGTTAACAACACAGTCACATCTGCTAATTTTCCACTAACAAGAGAGCGATTACACAGGATCCCACTGCAGCAGCACAAATGAGTCAAAGCCAAGCAAACAATGCATGAAGGTCAGCAGCTCTGCTCACTTACTGAAATGATCTTTCTGACCTGTTTCCCACAGGGTAAGTGTCAGTGAGACAGTCATGTGACATGGCCAACACTGAGGGATGTACAGTTGTGTGTGTGTGTGTGTATGTGTGTGTGTGTGTGTGTGAAACATGTCAGAGTGCACTGGCAAAGACACGGCCGCTGCTGTGCACTAGTGTGGTTAAATGTTTTAAGTTGATTATCTGGTTGATAACTTCACTATCAGTTAATTGTGCTTAAAGGCCCCTCCCCCTGCTCTGGACTGGTGGGTAAGATGCACAGATCCTCTCAAGGTCAGTTAGGTGTGAGAACGAGTGCATGAAGATCAGCAAAGATTCCAACACAATTACACTTGTAGTTTCAATCAGTAGATGAGTAGTTTGCTCAGTTGATATAAAAAGCAATTTTAATAACCATAAAATTAAACTGTGTAAAAATATATATTTATCTCATATTTACATTTATTAAATGCAACTATATTTTATATTTTAAAATATTAAACATATTATATTTCATAAATATAATATCAATAATGGTTATATGTAAAAATAAATGTGATAAAATATTTATATAAAATTATTTTTTATATATTATTTAAATATATTTTAGAAAGGTTTGATAAAAGTATTTATATTAAATATTCTAATTAAACATGTTTTATAGTGTTTGTTATAAATAATAAATATGTATATGCAAAAAAATATATATTTTTATTACATTAATTACTTATTTATTACAGTGTAAGTATAAAATTAATTAATCAATAAATCGATTAAATAATCCCCATTGATTAATATTTATCTTATATTAAATATTTCACATTTAAAAAATATTACTATATGTGCTACAGCAAAACCAGATGAGCTTGATGTTCATAAAAAATATTTTATGAGTGATTAATATTATGTATATGTATTCATAAAAATGGTTTTATGAACATATAAACTTCTCATCCCACGAAACATTATACAATATATAACAGATGTACATTTTGGATGTAAATTGGTAGTAAATATAACAGAATCACATATCAAAATATTGGCTTGCAGTAATTGATTATGAATATCACATTTTAAGTTTATTCCAAATATTTATACTCTAAAAAATCTAGTCTGACAGAGCAGGGAGACAGACTTTATTGAATCAGTGCAATATATTTTTGTTCATTAATATATTTTTCTTTTTCATTTTGTATTTTAAGAGAATTTTATTCTACCAGTTAAAATATATGCAATAATTACGATCCTTTTGTCAACGTTGTGCTCATTTATAGCATGGGAATATATATATATATATATATATATATATATTTCTCTCTCTACATTTTTTGTCATTGTTTTAACCAGAATTATTTTTTTGGAATGGCACACTATCTGTCCATCATTATATGTCAGTTTTCCAAGGCCTTTGATAAGCACTGGCTATCAAGGACGCCTCAGTCACGCAGCTGTAAGTACCTCAGAGCACTTTGAGAACCTATCACAATAAATGGCTCATAAATTGGCTGATGATAAGGGATCTGCCGGAGCCATTGCTAACCGTATCTCCATCAGCTGAGCTGCCTGCTATCTGTACAGGTGGAGTTTAATCAGTGGCTTATATTACTCAGAGAGTTATTGATTAAACCAAAGTACACGTACAGAGTCTCTAGCCATTTATTAGCTGCCATTTACTCAGATCCAACAGAGAAAAGTTTGTGAGCCTAAAGAGTCAAATTAGCATTTGTCAACAGAACCAATCATAGTGATTATAGAATTGTCTTACTTTGGTATAAAATGTGCAGAGCATATTCTTTGCATTAGAGAGATATAAACATACTGTATATACAGTGTTGGGGAGTAACTAGTTACATGTAACGGCGTTACGTAATTTAATTACAAAATAAATGTAACTGTAATCAGTTACAGTTACTAAGAAAAAGTGAGTAATTAAATTACAGTTACTTATGAAATTTTTAAAGATTACAAAGGGGATTACATTTCACACATACACATACAGATTTAAATGATTTCTTCGGAGACACACGGCCCTATAATTTCCGCGATGCAGAAACATAGTCTGGTTCGTAGAATCCAGTCATAAAAACGGGATTGCTATTGCCTAACGCGGACAGAATATGCCACATTTTGGACAAATAAATCAAAAGTAGGTCAGTACACTTGAATCAAAGCATAGCCTAGTGTCTGTTAATATTAAGCCGCGAAAGACATTATGAATCCTGCACGTTCTGAATGTCTGTGGAGAACAGGCGCGGACCGGACATCTGGAGAACCGCGACAATTCCCGGTGGCCTGGCAGACGATTTATCCCGCTATTTTAATATTATTATTGTATAATTGCCTGCCGAATGTACTGTACTAAAGCGATCATTTCCGAATCCGCCATTCGATAATTACATCTCTAATAATTCATGGATCGGTTAGTTGTGACTGGCAATGGTTGGGCGCGCGCGCTCTGCACGCCTCCGCCGAACGGTTTGGATCAGACTCAGAGTAATCAATGCAAGAGAGAGAGACCGGAGTGGACTGTAGCGCACAGCTGGAGCAGAGAAGCAAAACTACTGTTCAGGGTTTGCAGTGCAGGTCAGTTTCATCTGTAAAGATGCTATAGTAGTTTTGTATTTGTTCACTTAGTCAAGGAGCAACAGCACATTGATCACACTCACTCAAAATACTGCATAAATGACATCATTATTATCTATTGTAATGTTGCAGTAGTAATTAAGCTGAAAAATAATGAGATTTTATTATAGGTTTAGGGGAAGCTACGACAGACAACTACACAACCCTTACGAAAATGTATGTTTTAATATTTTGCTATAAATCCAGAGACAAAGGTTACTATTGCCACAAAGCACACAATACACCATGCCACAAATTAAAAATTATTTTACAAATGTATTTATTTAAAAACAAATACAAATGGTAATCCATTTGCAAATAAATAAAACAAGGTTAATGTACTTTTATATAATAAAAGCATGGCAAATTTGTCTGAGGGAAAAACATGACTCATGAATTAGGATTTTTCTATAAATATATTGAAGTGATGCACTCATTTTGACATGTAGGCAATTTAGAAAGTATAGTTTTGTTAAATCTTGAGTATTAAAGTCATGAGAGAAATGGATAACAGGGCAAAATAAAGAGACTGAAAAGAAAAATGGAAGTGAAGGTGCAGTTCAGGAGAGGACTTATAATTATTTTGCATGTCCCCAAACTAAAGATTTATACCTTTTTTATGTCAGGTCCATACAAAAAAATAGTGTTGTCCATGAATTTGTTTGTATGAGTTAGAGATTTCCTGGTCTGAAATTATTTCCCAGTCCACCCCTCATGGAAATTGATGCAGACTTGCGGTTTCATTTACTATACATAGGCCTACTGAAGCTCGGAGTGATTTCAACCTCTGCCGTCTCGATATATTAGTACATGAACACATAAACACAATCTCTATCATGAATCACTTCATGAGCATTTAACTTGTTTTGAGAAAACTATCATCATATACAAAGAGCAGCAATGTTTCAGGAGTTTAGTACACAGAATAGGAGGTATGCTTATTACATAAACATATTTGAGTTGATGTATATGCTTTTATTTATTATTTTTTAATTAACTTTTTCTTTCCAAACTATTGTCAGAAGCAGTGTTTCCTGTAACTATGCAAAGATTTGGTTTCAAAAAAAGTTTCACTAAACAATTTCTTTTAAATTTTAAATTTGCATTGAACTTCAGATCAATCTTAAAGTAAAATGCAGAACTAAAGTCTGATTGTGTGGTGGATGTGTTCAAATTTGATCATCTTAATTCAGGTGATGAAGGATGGTGAAAGTCTGACAGTATTGAGCTCTACTTTAAGGTTAAACCTGCATAGTGTAAATGTTGACTAACGGTTGCAAATAAGCATTTATTAGAGATTTTTAAAAGTAATCAAAAAGTAATCAAAAGTAATCAGTTACATTACTTTAATAAAGTAATTGAAAAAGTTACACTACTATTACATTTTAAATAGGGTAACTTGTAATCTGTAACCTATTACATTTCCAAAGTAACCTTCCCAACACTGTGTATATATATATATATATGTGTGTGTGTGTGTGTGTTGTGGCTGCATTTAAATGCAGTAAAAACAGTAATATTGTGATTTTTTTTATTTTTTTACATTTCAAAATCTTTAAAATAAATAACATGATATAAAAAAGTCTGCAAATTAGAATGATTTCTGAAGGATCATATAACACTGAAGAAAGCAGTAATGATGATAATTCAACTTTGATCACACTTGATAAATTACATTTTAACATATATTAACATATATGTAAAAAATAAAATGCTAATTAAAATTTTAATAATATTTCACAAATGCAGCTTTGCTGAGCAAAAGAGACTTACTCCCAAAAAACTTTTTTTTTAATCCTAACTCTGATCCTTTTATAGCAGCTACTAAATTAAATTAATAAATAGCTTTTCAGCTCTGTCTTTGTAGATTTTTCCAGCAGCCAGACTAGCAGGCAGAGGTTTTTCCTCAGGGATTGTACTATCGTACCATTTTCACCAGAAAGAAAAAAGTATTGATCAAATATAAGTGGTTGCAGTGTTTCTTCTCAGCTTTTCGAAGTGTGCTGGAACATGTTTACATTATACATTTTATTTGATGAATATTTCAATTGCAAAATAAGTCCCAAAGATCAGATTTGAAAAATCTCCCTCCCTGCAGCCTGACTCACTCTTTCTGTCATCAGCTGAACTCAAACTTACTAATAGATCTGAAGCTGTGGGAACTGCACTGGTGTTCAGATTTCAGATGAAAGACAAAAGACAAGTGTTTCTGACCGTCAGCTGCTGACCACCAGGTCCTGAGATTTAGAGACTTTTGGATCTTGGAAGGAAAAGTTTTGAGCTGTGGCAAAAAAACATTGTATAAAAGCCTTATGACCCTACAGACTCTGCTAACAGGGGTTTTAAAACGTTTTTTAAGTTAATGTTAGGACAAAACATTCTTTACAGTAATAGTCGTGGAATACTTTATTAACATTTGACATACTGTATGTTCTGAGATCAACATTCTCAGAAGGTTCTTATAATATGAACATTCAAGAAAACTTTATTTGTAACCTTTATATAACATTAAACAAGAAAACTTAACATTTTAACATTTTTAGTATATTTATCCCCATGTCGAAATCGCGTTTCCCCCTCCATTGTCGGGCCCTTGGAATCGTCCTAACCTCCCCCTTTCACCACCCCTAGATCTAGATGTATTTGATAAGAATGTTGCTTTTTTATGAAACCTATCCAACCTATTGATCTTTATTCTGATGTATTGCATGTTCAGATATTCATACAACAAAATATTCTGGGGGCCATGAAATTTTAGTGAAAATCAGCAAAAACGCTGGCAGGGAAAGAGTTAAAATTATACTTTTTTTTTTTTTTTTTTAGAATGATGTTTTGCACTGACTTCTCTCCTCTGAAATAACAACATCAGCATGAGTTTTTGGGGAGTGTATGTGTACACTTAATAAATACTTACATAAACATCTTATCCGAGTTGCTGGATATTTAAAAATTATAATAGCGTTTCTTACATTGTTCTTATAACTTTATTTTCAACCAATTTACAATGTTATTTGAAGATTCTAAGAACGTTAAAATGTCCAGTTTTCTTATCATAATTAGAATGTTATGGTTCCAAATTTTATTCTTAGAACATTCATCAAGTACTAATAACATAATAAGGACGTTTTGAGAATGTTGGTCTAAGACCACGTCACCCTCTTTTTTTGGCTGTTGGACTAAAAGCCTGGAGATAAACTCCAGAAATAGAGGAGAGAAAGAGAGAGAGAGAGAGAGAGAGAGTGAGTCATCCATATCAGCTGCTCTAGGCCCTGAGTGAATGTTAGCCTTAATGCATTTAGCACACAAACACTCTCTCTCTCACACACACACACACACACACACACACACACTCACACACACACATGTAGCAAAAAAAACAACAACACACCAACAACACAAAAATACAGTAAAATCAGTAATATTGGCAAATATCATTACAATTATTACACATAAATGCTGTTCTTTTGAACTTTCTATTCATCAAAGAATCCTGAAAAATAAAATGTATCCCAGTTTCCACAAAAAAATATTTAGCAGCACAGCTGTTTTCAACATTGATAATAATCAGGAAAGTTTCTTGAGCAGCAAATCCTCATATTATTCTGATTTCTGAAGATCGTGTGACACTGAAGACTGGAGTAATGATGCTGAAAATACAGCTGTGCATCACAGAAATTAATTACATTTGAACATATATTCACATGGAAAACATCATGTTAAATTGTAATAACTTTTTACAGTTTTTACTATGTTTTTGGAAGACTTCAATTCAGGCTTGATGAGCTGAAGACTTATTCCAGACTTTTTACTGGTAGTGTATATGTAATGTATATAATCCTGCATTTAATGCATCAGTCCACCATTGTGTTTTAATCCTCATGCTGCATGTTCTCTGCTGTCAGACGAACAGAACATCATCTTGCCCCAGTACATAAAATGATCCTAATGAAAAGTACAGTACGGTTGGCAAAGAGCTGCTGGCTTTGTCTGGGCTATAGTTCAGCAGTGACCTGCCATGTGTGAAAAATGAGACTGCTGCTCCTTCAATGACAGTTCAGTGATGTCACTCCTAAACATTTGAAGGTTTATTTACTTATTATAAAAATAAAAAAAAATGCAAAGATTTTATATAAGTGGTGAGCATTTTTTGTCACCCACCAGAGCAAAAATAAATGAATAAATAAAAAATACTTGAAACATTTGCTAAATATATGTCAGAAAAAGTGAAGCTCAATAATATACATTTATATTGTTTTCTTCAAATAAGATGTGTGAATGTTTTTTTATTTTTTTGGACTGAAATACATACTTTTTAAAAACAGTTATCTTATATATTTTCAAAAATGTACAAATCATTGCCTGAAAATTAATTGAACATATATTTACATGAATATATTTTAAAACATATTTTATCTAACTATTATACATACATATTAATATTCTGAATATTTGACTTTTTCCCTTGAAGCTCACTGATGATAACCATATCATAATTTATGGCTGTTATTAAGTGAAATATTCAGTGTAGTAAATCATCTGGCTTTCTGTACGGATCTGCAAATCTGAAGTCATTCTGACAGAAATGTTTGGGGTGTTTTCTCATTGCAGTTCTATCTGCTTCTATCTGCAGTATCTATCTCTGGCGTCGCTGCACATTTACAGCTGACTTGCATGCTATCTGTGTCTCAGCAAGGACTGAAGTCTGGATTGTACACAATGTACTGAGGCACATTTTCCTGGCTGGGATTCAGCAGCAGTGGCCTGTGTGACTGAGACAGCATCTTACAGGCCAGATCTCTACAAATAACCAGCATAAACCAACAAATTTGCTTCAGGAATTATATCTACATCTTTAAACAGGACACGAAAAACAGCCTATTAGCTATTATGTGTTGAAATGCAGTATTATTGTCTATGACCTTGCTGGATATATAATATATTAAAATTAACACTTGGATTAAGTATATGTTACCTTTTCTAAAACTGTCAATTTATTTAAATATAAATATTCATGTGTGTCTTATAACCTGGAATCATTTTGGTGCGAAAACAAGTGCACAAACAACAAGAATAATAGTTTTGATGAATTATGTGATGTTTGTGTCTTTAGTTGTTTTGTCTCACTTAAGACATAGATACTGTTTGAAAAAAGTACAAAAGATCACTGAAATTTTTTTTCTTTTACTCAGAAATTGCAATAAAATTGCATAAATAATTAAGAAATGGCAATTAAGTAAACATTTAAGTAAAAACTCTGAATAGCATTTTTTTAATTGCATTACTATATATTTTTTTATTTACAAATGTAAAAATAGTTTTGTTGGTATAGATTTCTAAACTTTGTGAAAAAAAAAACTTTTTAACTCATAATTGCAAGTTTATATTTCACAATTATGAGAAAAAAATTGCAATTACAATTACTTTTATTTTTTATTCAGAGGTGGATGTTATGTAAGCTACTAACGTAATCCTTTTCTTTCGACTCATCTTAGCCAGGCATCCTATTTATTTTCTTGTCATTGTGTAAATCAAGTTAATTAATGCAATTAAAATGTTTGAGTCTGACCACAGCATATTCCTGAAAGTCAGAGATGCCCTTTTTTGTATTATATGCTCAACACAAGCATATCTTTTGTGAAAATTGTGCTGAATAAGAATGACCCTGTTCTTGAGTTATCAAATGCTTATTCTGCACATGGAGATGAAAACAAGCTTTATTGATCGTCTACCTTTGAAATAACGTTTGGAGTGAAACCAGCGGTCCTGCATGAAGATCTCAGCTCAGCTAGTGAAACACTGTCTCTGATCAGACCATCAGACAATCAAAGCCAGTGTTAGCATTGTCTCTGAGCTACCATCTGTGGACTGTGTCCTCCTTGGCAAAGAGAAGAACATCTCACTCTCATATGACCTGCCCTTGAGAGAGAGGACATGTTCATTGCTTTATGCATTAGCTCAGTGCATGTGGATCTGCTGCCTAGTTATACTCTCGCTGCGATCAGTAGCAACTGATACAATCATTTCATGCCAACATGCATTGGCTCATTTTAGTTTAGATCCCACAGTCGGCCGTGACATCAAGAGTGACCGACTGTAAGGGAACCGGACATTTCAGCATTTCATCAACATTTTGATAACCTAAATGTATTACCTGGGATACACCAGGTGTGATTTGGACTTCAAAGCGTCTCTTGTAAGTCTAGTCTTCTCTCTCTGGATGCTTCTGGCAGACATTTGCTTGCATTTCATGGACTCAAGGCTGAGAGAATATACCTGGGAAATCAGTTTGTAACAGGATTAGCTAAACTGAAAATGAACAGATTACTCTGAAATGGCAAACAACAAAGCGGTTAAATTAAAGCTTTCTATGAGGTGATGTTTTAATAGGTTGAGAGTGTCAGGGGTTTAGTTAACCATAAAATTACTGATTCACAAAATTGCATAACATAGGCCTGTACACACCACATATTGGTACAGCATATCACGCAAGATACTTAGAATACAATGAATCATGTCAATTACCCTTCAAATATTTTTACAAAAATAAGCCATCATTCCTAATTGCAGCATTTAATTAATTAGTTTTGGTAAAAGGATGATTATTTTCCTAAATGATATGTGGTTTTGGTCCAGCCTGTCAGTGCTGTGAGCAAATGCATGATCTCTCTTGAAAAACAGTGAAACATGTCCAGAACATGCTGAGGTAATGAAGATCCGTGTATCAGCATGATCGCTCCAAATATAGCTACTGCTCATCCACACATACAGCCGGAAGTGTCAGTGTTTCCATCTTCACATTCCAGCAGAAATACCTGCTACAGCAGGCGAAGCATCCTGATCGATAAAGATGGATTCCAGCAGAAGAATCAGTGGCTGTTTAATACTTTTGATCAGTATTTAATAAATCACCCACATGGAAAGAACCTATATGTGGATGTATGCACATATATGAAACCTATATGCAGTGTATATGCACATATATGCTGCATATATGCACATATATGCCACATATAGGCAAAATTGAGGTGCATATATGTGCATATACAGGAAATATAGGTCTCCTGTATTGCTTCTTCATATCCACATATAAGCCCTATACATACAAGATATGTCTTCTATATAGCTAATGGCAGGATCTGGTCATTTTGTAGCTCATATCCCATTTTTGACTGTCATACATGATGCCTAGCTCAGATTTTCTATTATCAAGGCAAAAACTAAGAACGAAAAAAATTATGCAAGAACTTATGTATGTGCGAACATGTGAAATTGGTATCACATGTAATTGGCATGTTATGGAATTTAACTATGGCAATATATTAACATGATATACAGAGCCGGACAGTAACGGAGTACATTTACTTGAGTACAGTACTTAAGTACAATTTTGAGGGATCTGTACTTTACTCGAGTTTCATTTTTGGGGAGTACTCATGACTTTACTCAAGTACATTTGAGAGGCAAATATTGTACCCTTTACTCCGTTACATTTCTATCCATAACCGTAAGTACCCGTTACTTCTTCGGCCCCGTCCACACAGAGACGGACCCCCGATCTTTTTTTCCCTCGTCTCAAGAAATATCCGCGTCCACACGAAACCGATGTAGTATACATGCCAGACCAGCATGTGGCGCTGTAATTCTGCCACAGAGATACACTTAAAACGGAGAAGAAGACATGGATTTGCTGCTGCGTGGTACACAAACGAATATGGAACAATACATTTATTAATCCGTGTTAATGTTGGCATTCAGTGTTTTTGTTGCTGTTACGTGATGTAGTGGTGTTTGACTAGGGGCGAGACGTGGGCCGATGACGCCATATTTTCAGAAGATATACGGATTCGCCGTGCAGACGAAACGCAAAGGCGGCGTTTTCAAATATATCCACTCTGGGACCCGGTTTCAAAACATCAGTTTCACTCTTCCAAAAACGCCAGATCCGTGTGGACGAAAATCCCTATCCGCTTTGTGCACCGAAAAAAAAGAGGAAAAAATAAAAATCTCGGACACCCTATCAAACGTCATTGGATAGTGCATGAAGGAAGAGGAGGAGGAGGAGGAGGAGGTGGCGGCGGAGGAGGAGGAGGATGATGAGGCGCGCCATGACAGACCTTCAAAGAATAATAAAGATAATTTTATTTTCTGTTCAGTTTTTTGTCTTATTTTTGTTCTTGTACTATTTGATTGTTCTTGTAAATACATAATGTACATTTCTATATTTTGGACTTTTATTTATGTTGCCTAGCAGCTATGGATTTTAATTATAGGTGAACATATAGGTGCATATATACGTGCATATATGTACCTATATATGTATATGTATGCACATATATATGTGTACATATATGTGTAAATATATGTGTGCATATATGTACATATATGTACATATAAGGAAACAGCCAATTTTATATATGTCACATATATTAAAAACCTATATCAAAACCTATATTGAAACATATATATTTATATAGGTTTTTTCCATGTGAGGATTTTGCATACCTGAGCCACTCCCCGTGCATACATGTATAAATAGGCGACAGGTGCACCCTCTTCAGATTTTTGCTTTGGACATGAGAAGTCAATGTTATATATTCGCTACAAAGTCAGTCATCTTTGTGTTTGTGAAGAGCTGTTCCTGGTTGGTGTGCCAGCGCAGTACAGCGGTATCCACGCAGCAGTGTTTCCCTGGGCGCTTCAACTGAAAGGGCAGTTTTCCATAAAGAGCAAATCACAGATGATTCGCATCTTTTTCAAGATGCCGAAATGACAGGTGTCCTTCTGGATGTGGCCATTGTCTTCAGTGTCTGGGCATCCAACATGCTGAAGCAGCGCTCGAGGATGATTCATGCGTTGCCTTATGATCACAGCATCGCTGCGATCGCGTCTCTCACTCCTCACTCCTGTCCAGGTTTCCCTGGCTCGAGCAGGGGACTGCCGGCTGGCACCCTGGGAGATCTGAGAGTGACTGTGAGAGCTTCTCCACAGGGCCACACCCTATGTACCTCTCACTCCCCCCTAATGCAAGTATATTCTCTCACTCCCCCCGTTTGGCCGCCGATTGATTCTGCTGGGCCGTCTCGCGGCGGTCCCAGCATGTCTTTCGGTGCACCGCCCAAAGATCAGATGTCGATTGCAGCATCGGCTGATGGGATATCGGCGGGGCTGCCCACCTCGGGTGCTGTCGCTGCTGCCGAATATGACCCAGAGCTGTCGGCCATGCATGCCTGGACAGCCGTGAGTGCTCGGTTTCCCGGGCGCAGAGCGCAGCTCACAACTCCGGAGAAGCCGCTAGTCTCCCTCTTCCATCCTCAACACCCTCAATGGTGGGGCAGCCAGGGGGTACTTGGACAAGCTGCCTTTGCTGCATCGTGGTGAGCTGTTCCTGGTTCGTGATGCTATGGCTATCCTGCAGGTACATCAAGCCAAGGTGCTAAAAGCAATGCACAAGGGTGGTACTGACTCGAGGATGATGCAGGAGCTGTGCATGGCGACTGACTTCACCCTGACTTCACTTCACTTCATTTTTAATGACCACAGAGAGTCAGGACCACGGTTTAACGTATCATCCGAAGGACGGTGCTTGTTGACAGTATAGTGTCCCCATCACTACACTGGGGCGCTAGGACCCACACAGACCACAGGGTGAGCACCCCCTGCTGGCCTCACTAGCACCTCTTCCAGCAGCAACCTAGTTTTTTCAGGAGGTCTCCCATCCAGGTACTGACCAGGCTCAGCCCTGCTTAGCTTCAGTGGGAAACCGGTCTTGGGCTCCAGGGTGATATGGCTGCCGGCTGATATCTAGGTTCTTCAAAGTAGCTACCTTTTGCTTTGATTACTGCTTTGCACACTCTTGGCATTCTCTTGATGAGCTTCAAGAGGTAGTCACCTGAAATGGTCTTCCAACAGTCTTGAAGGAGTTCCCCGAGAGATGCTTAGCACTTGTTGGCCCTTTTGCCTTCTGTCTGCGGTCCAGCTCACCCCTAAACCATCTCGATTGGGTTCAGGTCCGGTGACTGTGGAGGCCAGGTCATCTGGCGCAGCGCCCCATCATTCTCCTTCTTGGTCAAATAGCCCTTGATGCCTTCAGTGTGACTCTACAATTTCCATAGTCATGAAAATAAAGAAAACTCTTTGAATGAGAAGGTGTGTCCAAACTTTTGGTCTGTACTGTATATATATATATATATATATATATATATATATATATATATATTAAGACTTGTTTTCAGCTTTCATCTGGAATAAAGTATTACATTTTAATATTATATTATATTATCACTTTCAGATTTTTTTTAACCATAAATCATACTAAATATGCTTTAATTTAAGTTTAAAACAAGAAGAAAAAAAAGTTTCATACTTTATTTTAAGATGCAAGATATTAAGACTTCTTAAAGAATTAATCTTGAATAGTTGAAAAGTTATTTTTAACCCACTTTTGCTTTTTCTTTGAATAAAAAAATCTCACTACAGTTGCTTTGATTTCTCCTTAAAGCAAGGGGAAGACACGTTTTTTTTTTAAAAATGGTTTGGAAAAAATAAACTTAGGCTATGTGTCGTAAACAAATCTTAAACAGTTTACCCCAAAATGTTTTCATTACCCAAGGGTAGCTAAATCTTTTTTTCACCCTGTTTTTAAAACATTCTTCATTTTTAGGAACTGTTCTTTTAATATCCCACTCAATTATTATTATTTATTTATTTTCTACATGTTTGGATGTTTACGGAAGAATTATTCAGCTTGTTTTGCACTGGAAATACGTCAAATGAATCTGAATCAGATGACTGATTATGTAGGTTCAGGCCGAGAGGTCATGTGCTCGTTCTGTTTCTGCGTATCTGAAAGCTGATTGCGTAATTGGAGTAACACGTTCAGTGGAATTTTGGAGCAGCTTGTGTGGCTCGAATCCTGAGTGATTTATATAAGAGAGAAGAGGGATGAATTCAGGTCGAGGAGCGCGAGACGGAGGCAGACAGAGCTCTTGAGATCTAACGAGACACCCTGAAGTGTCGCATACGGAGAGCTTTTGATAGTCTTGGTGCGGTAGGCTGGATTAACCCTAGACCTGGTCCCACTGGATTATGAGGGTCCTGCTCCGAGACGCTCTATTCCTGACTGGGCCAAAAATAAAACGCAATAACTGGCTTCTCACATGCCGCAATGTTGTATTTTGGTGACGTCAGCGTAACTCTTTGCTTAGAGATAATTGTTTGTGAAGGTGGTCCGAACCGAACGACACTGTAGCGCCACCCATTGTTCATCAGGTGAACTGCAGCTCAAATCTGCGAGTGTTTACATGCAAACATGGTGGTTCAGATTGTATATGTGAGCAAAGGTTATTGCAGAAGCGCGTGTCTACATTTATGATGGTCATAGTGAGGGATTTCCGTGTCAAATCTTATATTATGTAACACACTGAGACACGCTAAATGAAAGGTTAAAACATTATGTGTGCAAATGACTTAAATCTCATTACATGAGCAGGGTACAATTAATGTACAATGAAAAAAAAAAAGAAATGTAAGTGGTTGCAATCAATTTATTTTAGCTACATTTAAATAAACAAATTTAGTTGACTAACTTTCAGCAACATTTGTTTATTTAAATGTAGCTAAAATAAAGTGATTGCAACCACTTACCTTAAAAAAACTAAATTCAGTGAATTGTTTTTTTTTCAGTGTAATTATATTTATTTATTTTTAAGTATATATTTATTAACTTGTTATTAAATTATATAGCATGATATAATTTATAAATTAGATATAATTAAATATATAATGATTCATATATTTTTTTATTTATTGACACTATAGCTATATTATGTTAAGGCCTTAAAAAGTTTAAATATAATTATAAATAAGATAAAAATATAGATTTATTAAAATTCAATTTTTATATCATTATTATATATAAATATATATTATATAATTATTAATCCTAATTGTTTAAACTGACAAATATATTAAAGACTAATATAAATGCCAGCTGATCTTAGATCTGCCATGTTAATTTTACAGATATACAGATATCATGTTGCATATCACATCATTCTATGTGAAGGGAAAGAATGAAACCTTTAAAACGTTCCAGTGCACAGGCTGCATGTTAAAGGGCAAATTTAGACTGTAATGAAATACCAATCACTGACACGACACTGACATCTACTGATGAGATCACAACATCACATATTCTCTCAATATCATTATTCATCATGTAATAAAACAGGTTTGATGTAGGCCGACTGAAAGCGCACAAGATTTTTTTAAACATTTATTTCACCAGACAGGATTTTTTTTTTTTTTTTTTTTACAACACTGTATTGGAAGTGTTTTGTGTTTTGGCGAAAGAATGGGGAACAAATTTGAATGAACGAAAAGTTAAATAAATTTAAATGATTGGTAGTTACACAGAGTATGTTAATTATAAACAAACTACAGCTGCCAGTATTCGCTGACGGGCATGTTATTTTATTATCTTTACAGGCTGAACAATAGTGGATTTTACCAATAACATTGACTACCACACTGGGCGGTGGCAGAATAATTATCAATCTTTTTTAAAATGATTTGAATGACAACAAACATAACACTCCAGCTAAAACAGTGCTTAACTTTATCACAAGGGGGAAAATGTACTGTACTTTTTAAATATATATACATATCATTTAATTGTTAGTTATGCCTTGATCACTCAAGTTAGTTGCATTAACTAATGATAACAAATCATGTTGAAATAATCAATTGAACACCGAATTTATTAACCTCAGACCTCAGTTTATCATGGTTGGAACTCAAAGGGTTAATGTGAACTACATACCAATGCACTAATATATGGATTACCTCCTCTCAGCCTTAACAGTAACTACTCTCTTTTCTCCACTTTCTCCATATTATATTATATTATATTATATTATATTATATTATATTATATTATATTATATTATATTATATTATATTATATTATATTATTAAACATGTAGCTAATGTACTTTATACATATGTTTTAAATCTGCATCTGAAGTTTTACAGCTCCATGCAGCGCTCAGCCTCACGTGTCAAAACAAACAGCACGTGCTGTTAATGTTTCCGCCTCTAGAGGGCGCCCTCGCACTGTATAATGACAGCAGGCCCTTCTCCGCAGCTCCTCCAGTAACGGGCCAACCCAGAAAAACTATCGGCATGGATTTTTGCCGATAACCGATTGTTCCGATAATCTACTGGGCCGATTAATCAGTAGATTTCTTGATATAATATTTTAGATTTTTAGTTTTATATGTTCTGTTTTCACTTTCATTTGAGCTAAAGATTAATTTTTTCCTCTCATTTTTAAATATCTTTATAGTTTTACAATTTTTTATTTTAAAGTTTTAGATTATTTAGTGCGAGTTATTTTCAGCTTTATTTGAAAATGAGAAGTTTTTAAAATGATTAAGGTTGGTAAAGATAAATAATTGTGCAATTTAAGTGCTAATTCCCTTCTGTGGTTTCCAGTCATAAGTGGCAGCAAAAGCAGGATCAGTGAACTTAATACAGTTTAACACTGTAAAGCTGCATATTGTGTGCATATGTATTTTTAAAGCATCTAAATAATCAACATGATCACAGCTTTGCTGTTAAACCTCTTATTCAGAATCTACTACATGCCTTCTGTTGTCTGCTTAATAGTTTAGACTTTTTTTTTTTTTAGCAAGAAAGGTCTTTTAGTATAATTGTACAAACTTCCTCCTTCAGGAGGAATGACACTCCCAATCCTCAAAACATCTCAAATCTATTTAAAGTTTTAAGTGGCTTGTGCTGGTTTTCAGTGCCCCACCATGGTGCCTTTATTCCCGGAAGTGCCTGACATGCACACCTGTTAATTGCACTCAGCTGTTCCCACTTTCATCATTTTCACCTCTCCATACATGTATATACCATGTTCGTTTCTATCAGTTTCATGGAGTCCTTGGTTTATGTCACCCTGTTTTTCGTGTTCCCTAGTGTTTGTCATGTTTCTTGTTTTGGACTGCTTTTGTGGATATTGACCTCTTGCCTGTCTGGATTACAATTATTGGATTCTCCTAATAAAACACTGCAAATTGGATCTCTCTGTTTGTGTGTACGTTCGTGACAGAAGGACTCCGTCATGCACAGATCCAGTGGTGTGGGATTTAAAATCTGTTCCCCAGCCACCATGGAGGAGCGGAGGGGGAGAGTTCTGGACCTAACCATCCTCTGTCAAAGGGGGAGTGAGGTGTGTGCTTTGGCTCAGAAATTTTGGACTATGGCAGTAGGGCTAGGGTATAATGATGAGGCACTTAAGGACCTGTTTAATGCCTGCCTGGATGACCCTGTGCCTCAGTGGGAGATGAAGTGGCTGGAAATCCTGGACTTTTGGGGGTTCACCATTTACCTACACCATCGTGCTCAATGAGATACACCGACCACACCCGTCTCTCCAGACACAATGGCTGACTCTATGCCGGTGTCTCCAGAAAGCACCACCGCACAAGAGGGCCGCCAGCCCAGCGCCACCGCACAAAATGGCCGCCAGCCTAGCGCCACTGCACATGATGGCCGCAAACCCAGCGCCACTACACCAGATGGCTGCCAGAACAGCGCCACTGCAGAAGATGGCAGCCACAGTAGACTTTCCAGAGTCATGTCAGATCCCTGTCGACTTTCAAGAGTCACGTCAGGTCCCCATGGACTCTCCAGAGTTGAGTCAGGTCACCGTGGACGCTCCAGAGTCGAGTCAGGTCACCATGGACTCTCCAGAGTCGAGTCAGATCCCCGTGGACTCTCCAGAGTTGAGTCAGGTCCCCGTGGACTCTCCAGTGTCGAGTCAGGTCCCCATGGACCTTCCAGAGTCGAGTCAGGTCCCTGGGACCTTCCTGAGTCGAGTCAGGTCCCCGTTGACCCTCCAGAGTCGAGTCAGGTCCCCGCTGATCGGCTGTGGTGGTCCTCTGCTCCACCCTGGTGGGCTTCTGCCTCGTCCGCATGGCTGTGGTGGTCCTCTGCACCGCCCTTGTGGGCTTCTGTCTCATCCGCACGGCTGTGGTGGTCCTCTGCGCCACCTTGGTGCGCTTCGGTTCCGTCTGCTTGGCTGTGGTGGGTTCCGGTTCCGCCGGTGCCGCCCCGGTGGGCTCCAGTTCCACCTGCTCCACCCTGGATTCCTGCTCTGTCGGCTTCCTGTTTCTGTTCCCTTCTATGGACCTGGCCTTCCATCCCTCTCCCTGATCCTCCACCAGTCCACCTCCCTCCTGGTCTCTTTGTTTTGTTGTTGTTGTTGTTTTTTTCCACTTCCTGTCCCTGTTCCCCTCTATTGACCTGGCCCTCTGTCCCTCCCCCTGATCCTCCACCAGTCCACCATCCTCCTGATCTCTTTATTCTTTGGTTTGTTTTTGTGTTCTGACGAGCATCTGGTAGCTGCTCCTTATAGGGGGGGGGGGGGGTGTCTGTGTATCTGTGTATCCCTGGGTGTCCACTAGTGGTCTCACTTCCCCATATAGTCAGCCCACTGCAGGTACTACATTTCCCACAAGCCTTTGTCTGATTCATCACTGTTAATTGCACACCTGTTAATTGCACTCAGCTGTTCCCACTTTCATCGTTTTCACCTGTCCATATATATATATGCTGTTCATTTCTGTCAGTTTCATGGAGTCCTTGGTTTATGTCACCCTGATTTTCATGTTCCCTAGTGTTTGTCATGTCTCTAGTTTTGGACTGCTTTTGTGGATATTGACCTCTTGCCGGTCTGGATCACAATTATTGGATTCTCCTAATAAAACACTGCAAATTGGATCTCTCTGTTTGTGTGTACATTCATGACAGAAGGTCACCGCATTTTCTCTGGGTTGTGCGATGTCCACGCTTGTGGTCCAGGAGTGCCATCTCTGGCTGAGTCTGGTTGAAGTGAGGGTCACCGACAAAGATCGGTTCCTTAATGCCCCTGTGTCCCAGACCGGCCTCTTCGGCGATGCATTTGAGAACCTGGCCCAGCAGTTCTCATCTGCACTGGAGCAGACTGAGGCGGTCCAACCCTCTGCCCAGCAGGCAGCTGCTGCCTCCACCTGTGGAGGAGGGCCAGCTGCTGCCTCCACCCACTGCGGAGGGCCTCTACCCATGGAGGAGGGCCAGGCAGAGAATCTGGAAATCTCAAATCCCAGGAGGGCACCAAGAGTTGCGGATGGCCAAGCACCGGACCTCACTCATCATCATCCTTCACCAGATGGGATGGCAGCGGGCGGTTCGAGAGCATCAATGAAGGCACTACTCATGCACCCTCTGCCAACCTGTGGAACCAGGTTAGCCTTGCACCCCACACTCACACACCTCTCCGGCCTGCTCACAAGCTACCCGAGTTGGCTCCCTGTGTTCCACCTCGCTGCCCCACTGCAGGTATGGCTGTGGTTCCACTGGTCCTGCTTGTACGGTTTCTAAGCACCTGGTAGCTTCTACAGACCATCAGCCTCAGCTATGCGATTCAGTTCACCCGGCGTCCCCCAAGTTCAGCGGTATCTGCTTCACTACAGTGTAAGAGTCTGATGCCCCCTGTTCTGCGGGTAGAGATCTTACTGGCAAAGATAATAGAGCCGGTCTCTCTAGCCAATATGAGGATGGGTTTTTGCAGCCCTCATTTAATTGTACCCAAGAAAGGCGGTGGGTTACGACTGATCTTGTATCTGCGAGTTTTGAATCGGGCCCTTCATCGGCTACCGTTCAAGATGTTGACGCAGAAACGCATCTTTGGGTGCGTCTGTCCCCAAAATTGGTTTGCAGCAATCGAGTTGAAGGACGCATACTTTCATGTGTCGATCCTTCTGTGCCACAGACCTTTTTTTCTGCGGTTTGCGTTCG
The DNA here is from genome assembly GCF_963082965.1 of Carassius carassius. Taxonomy (NCBI): domain Eukaryota; kingdom Metazoa; phylum Chordata; class Actinopteri; order Cypriniformes; family Cyprinidae; genus Carassius; species Carassius carassius. The sequence goes on from NC_081794.1 coordinate 2,224,987, forward strand.
AAGGACAGGCATATCAGTACACTGTCCTGCCTTTTCGGGCTGTCCTTGTCTCTCCATGTCTTCACGAAAGTCGTGGAGCACCTTGCCTTGAACCTTCTCAAAGGTCACTTATGAAGCAAGCACGCGCTGGTCCGAACAGACAACACAGCGACCGTGGCGTACATTAACCGACAAGGTGGTCTGCTTCTCGCAGAAAAGGCCCCTGAAGATGCCAAATTGCTGTTGTCTTTTCTGCAGCAAGGGCTGGGGCGAGGCTGTCTCCCTCCACCCTCAAAGTCCAGGTTGCCGCTATTGCTGCGTACCATTACCCCGTGAATGTGAAGTTGTTAGGTAAACATGACCTCGTCATCAGGTTTCTTAGAGGGGCCAGGAGGTTAAATCCTTCCCGGCCCCCCTCTATATCCTCTTGGGACCTGACTCTAGTGCTCAAATCAATACAGCCGGGCCCATTTGAGCCTTTGCATTCAGTTGAGTTAAAGTTTCTTTCATTGAAAACTCTGTCCCTGTTTGCACTGGCCTCTACCAAGACGGTAGGGGACCTGCATGCATTTTCAGGCGACGATTCATGCCTATAGTTTTGGCCGGCTGGCTCCCAGGTAATCCTGAGGCCCTGGCCCGGCTACGTGCCCAAGGTTGCCACTACACCCTTCAAAGACCAAGTGGTGAACCTGCAAGTGCTGCCCCTGGAGGAGGCAGACCCAGCCCTGGCTTTGCTTTGTCCCGTCCGAGCATTGAGATGCTACGTAGACTGGACACAAAGCTTCAGCTTCAGCTTCAGCTCTGTCTGTTACAGAGGCTGGGGAATGCCGTCTCTAAGCAGAGGATGGCCCACTAGATTGTGGATGCCAAAACCCTGGCTTATCAGGCACCGATTGTGCCCTGCCCGTTCAGGTTGCAAGCTCACTCAACTAGAAGTGTTGCATCCTCCTGGGTGCTGGTTCGTGGCGCCTCGCTGACAGATATTTGTAGAGCTGCGGGTTGGGCGACCCGTAACATGTTCGCTAGGTTCTATAGCCTTCGTGTAGAGCCTGTATCCTTCTGTGTTCTCACCTCAAACGGGTAGTGGCACTGAGAGTCCCCGATTAGTGTCGGCTTGCTTAAACTGCTCCAGAGTGTCCGTGTCAGGTAGACCCTGTTGAGATCCTCCATCACCCTAAGCAGCTGGACGCGGCGGAACGTCAGGCGCCAGGCCTTTATGATGTATCCGTGAGAACCATGGAAGGCTGGGTTCCATATTTAGACCTAAGCAGTACTCGTATGCATATAGTCCACGGTATAGCCTTGGAGCTCATGTTTCCCCGGCAGACTTCTGCCCTCCCAAGAGGGTTTTAATCACCTCAAATTTCTCCATATACACCTAAACGGATGCTATATGTGTATTTGCTCCCTAAAACTCCTTCGGGAAGGACAGGGCTTCCACAGCGTGCCTGTTTCAAGCGGAAAGGGCATGTTTTCCCAGTTTTATTCAGTCTCACCCAGTGAGGTAGTGCTTTGACAATGGTGAATGGAACTACTTGTTCCGAAACCCGGCCTACACCTAATAGTGGTGCAGGCAGCTCGCACAGGGCACTGGAAGGGGCAGCACCCATGGCGCTTTGGTAGGGATCCCAATTTCGTCGGTCACCAATGTGACGTTGAGAGTGACCGACTGAAAGGGAACACCTTGGTTACGTATGGTAACCCTCATTCCCTGAAGGAGGGAACGGAGACTTCAGGTCCCGTCCCCACGTTTGCTGTATCACTTCTGAGCCACCAGGTCTCCGGCTCGGCTCCAAAGCGAAAACCTGGTATGCATTGCACCTGCTGCCTTATTATACTCACGCTGTGATCAGCGGCATCTGGATGCAATAATTACATGCTAATGTGCGTTGGCTCATTTAGTTTACACTCGAAGCAGATTGGTCTATCGAAGCGATATCCCAATTTTGTTGTTCACCGATGTGACGTCTCCGTTCCTTCCTTCAGGGAACAAGGTTTACCATACATAAACGAGACATTTCATTTATTAAAAAAATTAATAGAATTTTACATGTGAGGCTATAAAAAGAAAACTTTTTCGTTGCTTTGAATGTATAGTTTTTCAGCAATTACAATTGAGTCTCCAAAGAAATTTGTGGAAAAAAAATACACTGACATGCATTAAAAAAAAATACTATACCTAAAAAACTATACCTATACCTAAATAAAGCCTAACACCTTTTTGATCTAAAAAAATCAAAGCACAAACACATGCTGTGCATATCAAACCTCACACAGTCTGGCAGTTGTGTCATTTTTTGTTCTCTGGTCAAAAATTTCTAATGCCAAACATGTAAATATATGCATACAATTAAACATTGTGTTTCTGAATAGACTCCACAGTGTTATTTGAGGTAACATTTTTGGATAATATCCCAGTGTGTAAACAACGTTACTTGAATAGTAATTATGGCTCCAAATTTGACTTTCATTGAAACCAGTACTGTTCCCTATAATCATCAACCAATTAGGCAACTTTTAACTAGCAAAGCGATGTTTGCTGAGTGTAATATTCATTAAGATTGTAATATATATGCATATACTACCTTGGCAAACATCTGCTTTATGATTCGGTGTTAAACGGGGACACGATGCTGTGGGTCCATCGAGTTTGAAGAAGATTGAAAAAGCAGAAACCAGGGAACAGGAACCACCAGGTGAAATTCATTGAACAAGGTTTACATAACTCAGCACACACTTGGCAGATCAGAGACATGCGTGAGGTTCCCATTAATCTGAATTGGAACGGCACCCATAGCGCCGTAAATTTTCTTTTAAGATGCCAGGAGGATTTGCAGCTACAATGAACCTTTTCTACGCTGCCATATTTACAACAGGAACATTCAGAGTACTAAGGGAAGCCAACATGTTTACTTTGGGTGAGAGAAGGTATTCCCTGCTTCATTGCGAGTTATTACTATACCTAGAAAACTTCAGGGCATCCCAGGACACATCCCAGTCTCTCTCTTCTAACATAAAGTCATTAAAAACTGTCATCAAATACTCAGATTTTACTCATGAGCTGTAATTATGAATGACATCAAACAGGACAGATTCTTTCCCATCGGCCCCCTTGATCGGTCTACTGAACGCCTGGCAGCTAAAAAAATCGTTTTTGATATTTTTCTATTCTGCCACTCCCTGCTTTTAAGGTCATGGGTTTGCTTTCCACCACCTGCGTCAGGCGTCTTTTGAAGCCCACCCTGAAAAACTATAAGGAAACCATCTGTTAGGACATTAGAGGAAGTCCCAAATGGTCAAAGCTGATATCCAAACAGTTCTTCATCTTCTAGCTCCCCCCGAATCTCAGCATGGCCCTGCGTCTGGGCTGGAATGAGCCGAGGGGCCCCGTCCATGCTGGAGGCCAACATCTACAACATCTCAAATGCGATGCTTTAAGGCAAAACTTTACAGGCACATGCATTGTATTTTTAAGCATTTGTCAGTTTTGACATTTTGGTCTGTTTGGCTTTCCCTAGTGTTTGTTTGATTGCACTTCATCTAGTTGAATCAGTCAAATAAAATTGCAGTCTTTAAACATGATTTTTTTTCTCCACTTGAGCAGCACTTGCATGCACTAAAATGTATATTCTGTCTATATTCTGAAGGTTTTTACAGATTTTTTTTTTAATTGAGCATTCACTTGTTGTATACTGTAGTTAGCATTTAATTCCTGATCTTTTTCTGACTACTGGCAGTATTTTTATTTATTTATGTATGGAGTGATAAAAAGAGTAATCCAAATTATTTTTTTAATATGTAAACAAAATGAAATAACATTTTTGAACTTTGACTTTATCAAATGTTCAGATACATTTTCTGGAAATTTATGAAACTTGGTGCATCTTTATTTAGATTGCATATGTAATATTTCAGGAAAATTTGTAACACACACAAAAAATTAATTATTTATCTAACATTAATTAATGCAATCAATCAACTGTGTATTAGTTATTTTGCAAATTTTTGTGCAATTCATTTGAAGTGTCTTGACTTACTAAAAAAAACTATCTATGTTTCGACAAGATAAAGTAGTTTCTCAAATGATTAAATACTGCTTGTTTTATGAAAGCAGATTTGGCTAAGAAAATGCTTTTGTAATTGGTGTTGTGCGCTTGAGAAAGAAGAATTAGACTTAGAGCTCCAAAGGTTTATTTTGGTGTCACTTCACAATGCAAATCATGACAGACGACTAGAAAGATAATAAAAAGACAATTGTAGAAATGCATAAGTGCTTGTAAGAAATGACAGTCAGCTTTTTGGTTTAAATTTTTTTTTTAAATAAATAGCTTCAAATAAATGCAGTCTGTGCTAAATCATATACACTCAGTTCTATACACAAGTGAGCCTTAAAGACGGATTATTTCTCCTGCTGAAATTGATCTTATATTCAATATTATACAACTTATCTAAGCGCATTAAGCAAATCTAACTCTATAATACAACAGTCAATTAATTACTAGGAACAACAACAAATCCTCTGTCAACCAGGCACAGTGAGAAAAAAACAAAAACTTTAATTTATCAAAATCATCAGATGACACAGCATTTGTGGGATTTTTGGGTGGGCAGATGGGTTTGTAAGGGCAACTCTTATAAAAACCTTCCAAGTTGATGTGAGCATTTCTATTCAAGCTGTAGAAACATATCTAACCTTGTCAAAGCAAACAGTCTGGGTACAAAAGCTGTACATAAAAGACAGTTTCTCAGAACACCAGAACAACGATTTAATCGTTATTTTATGTGACGTCAGACATCTGGAAAAAGTCCTACTGGATGAACTCTTTCAAAATGTCACAGGTGTTTTTATTGATGACCTCACGGAGCTTACGGACGCGACGGACGCTGGAAAGGACGATGAAGCTGTCTGGCTGCAGGACGGCCATGCCGTTGTCGACGTCCCCCATGATGATGATCTGACCATCGGAGGCGGTGACATTTGGACACGGACAGGCCCAGTCCATGTTCTGCAGCGTCACCTCCAAGGGCTCGTTTCCAAAGAACTTCAGCCCCATTTTCTCATCCTTCAGAATCTCCTCCACGGTGATCAGAGCGTGGCCCGAGTCCTGGTCCTCGGTCAGCTCCGTCATACGTCCCAGAATCACGAAATCGCTTTTGCAGAAGCTGGTCACCATCTTGTGCCGCGGCTTGCATGGCTTGCAGCGATGGTTCCTTGGGAACGGGCAGGCATCCACGCACGCGTCTTTGGTTTTGAAGTTGTTCTCATTGCCTTTGCAGCCGCCATATACAAATGGTTGGCATTGGCGCTGGGATCCGCTGTAAGCCCAGCGAGGTTCGTATGCCTTGCATGGTCCCTGGTAGATGGGGAGGTCACAAGGAGCGGCGAGTTCGTCCCGACAGGACGACATGCAGGTGTCGTAAGCGTCAAAGTGGTTGCGGTTTTTGCTGCAGTTGCTGTAGGTGAAGGTGTAGCAGTTGTTCCTCTGGGGGTCGTAAAACCAACTCAGCTTTTCCTCCCCACAGTCTTCGCCATCAGGCACTTTAAAGCATTCCTCTGCCGGGAAACGAGTGGAGTTTGACTTCGTGACTGGCTCTCGCTCAACTACGGATAGTGGGAAATGCGCTTGGAGGGATCCGCCCGCATTCGTGGCCATGCATGTATAGATGCCTGCATCTTGCAGTTGAGCGTTGTAGACCACCAGCTGGCCGATGTTGGTGACCACAACGTTCCCATGCACGTGATTGGGTTTCAAGACTACTTTTCCTTGGCCGTCCATCTGCTTCTCCCAGGTGATCTCTGGCTTGGGCCGGCCAGCGACTTCACATAGAAAGCTGGCCGTGTCGCCGACAAACACAGACTGCTGCGATGGGCTGTTTGCCAGGACAGGAGCGTGCACATCTACAGGAGTGGTGCGCTGCAGCGTGGTGGTGGGCAATGCAGTGGTGCCTGCCGGGAGAGGACTAGTGTTGGGCCAGGTGAGATGGAAGCGGCACGTCACCACTGATAAGGAGATGCCTTTGGAGCACGCTTCCGCGTCCATGTAGCACTTGTTGTAGTAGGTCATCCCATCTGAGGCACAGGTGAAGTGGGGCTCTCTCTCGCAGCGGTCGCGGCACTTGCACATAGGCTGGCTGTCCCAGATTTCACACTCGGAGCCCTGCTGAGTGCACATGAACTTGTCGCAGGACGCCTCCTTTGGCATGCCCATGGGTCCTTTCTTGCCTGTAGCATCGATGTAGCGGGCCGCCACACAGCTGCGATTGCCGCAAACATTGGCACAGCACTTTTCGAACGTTTCACATTCCTGAACAAAGCAAAGACAGAATGCATCATGCATGGTATTTAATTTGTATTCTCTTGATAATCATGATTACATGAATGAAAAGAACTATACATAACAATAATTTGCGTATATATATATATATATATATATATATATATATATATATATATGCACATGCATGCTGCATAAAGTAAATAAAAATATAAATATGTATATACGTTTATACAAATAAAATTGACATGCATGCAGTTTATACACACACTGTATATGTAATTAATACATATAAAATATTGTGTGTGTGTGTATATATATTTATATATAAATATATAAATAAAGGAAATGGACATGCATGCATACAAGTATATAGATACATAAAATATTATATATACATATATAAATAAATGAAATGGACATGCATTTCATTTTTATTCTCATGATAATCATAACAATAAATTGTTATTATATATACATATATATATATATATATATATATATATATATATATATATATATATATATATACATATATAAATATATATATATATATATATATATACATATACATATATACATATATATATATATATATATATATATACGTGTATATGTATATATATATATATATATAAATATATATATATATATATGCACATGCATGCTGTATAAAGTAATAACTGTACATATACATGACATATAAGTATATACAACTAATTTCAATGAAATGAAAAGGCAAACCTGATCAGATTCACATTCTCTCGTGCAGGTGCTCATTGCATCAACCCACAAGTTTGGGTTCATGTCGTTTGGACAGATCCCTGCGTGGGAATACGCAACTCTTTGCAAAGTCATGCCTTTCGCGCATTGCCTGTCCACAAATAGCAGCAAAATCTGTCCCGAGACGAACCAGATCCAGCGAGGAAACAGCATCCACCACATGTTGGAGGGCAGAAATTAGGACTTATTTTCAGGAGTAACTAACCTAATTTTATTGAAACAGCTGAGCCAGAATTGAGCGCCTCGAGCTTCCAAGCAGCAGGAGACAAGAATAATAATAATAATAAAAAAAAAAATTCTCCCAGTGTTTCAGAATACTGTGAGTGAAAAGTGAGTTTAGATCTCTGTATTTATACTATTTAATAGTTTTGACTTCTTGAGCAACACAGGCTATTCTCCTGACCACAAAACTCGCCTTACGCGCTATGACAGTTATGAATTACTCTGTAGATCTAGAGAGAGGATTAAAAACATCTGGTCCAGATTTGGGTTGGTACTAGGACACCTGCCTCTCTTTGAAAGTGCTCTAGGCTGCTGCTTTAACCCTTTATCCACGTGATGCGCGCTCGGGAATTGCGCGCACGCGATCCTTCAGCGTATACCACATAAGAACCCAAAAGCAAGAACGTCAGTTTTCAAATATCAATGTTTAAGTAATATACACCCGTTTAACCAATCACAGATAACATCTCCATCAAACCAGAGCAATATAAAGGCATTCCAGGACAAAATGTGCAAGGTAAGAAAATATGCCACAGCTTTTACGTTTATCGTAAAATTTCTAATTACGGATCAGATATATGGTATAAAATCTAATCCTGTCACACAAATGCAAAGTCCAATCCACTAGGTTATACTTTCTTTAATCGCCAATTCCAATATAAGGAGTAGTCTAGTTAAGTATGCGACTAAACAGCCTATACATAACAAAGAGGGAAAAACAGATCCATCGATAATGCTGTCGGTATATTTTCACATACAGTAAGTAAGTAAAAACATACGGGATACAACACAACTAAAGATGCACTAAAGACGCATTTGATTCTCTTTTAAACACTAAAGTTGTGCAAGAAGACGTGAGCGCGCGTCCAGCTGATTGCCATAATTTGATCTAATGTTTAATAGGCTATATATATATATATATATATATATATATATATATATACTATATAATTTTTTAGTTTTGGCATTTTTTATTTCTTTATCCTTAAATTAAATATATATTAGTGACAGTGCATAAGATAATAAATATAAACTGCACTATTTAACTTATAAAAAATAAACAAAATATTTTCAACTGCAACTTTTTACATTATTATTACATTTATAAATACTTTTATGATTTCCCACAAAATCTGTTTCTCCTTGTTCAATAAAAAGATATTTATTTTTCAGCAATCATACACTACTGGAGTAAAGCACATGTTGATGAAATTGTAAATTAAATGATGTGCATTCAATTAATAAATGTAATTTGCATTAAAATTAGGGTTTATCTTATGTAGAACACATGGAGTTTCCATAAAACCACAGCCTGTGAGTAAAACTCAAAACCTATTAATGCAAAAACACTAATGCTGATTAACTAAGGGCTACAAGACTCTCATTAGTCCTGCCAAAAATGTGAACCGAACAAAGGACGTTTCATTCACAGTGCACTAGTGAGTCATGCCTTAAACAATAAATATATAACACAAAATAAGACTGAAAACAAATGAAAGAATATAGCGGCAAGCAGCAATAACGGGGCCAAGCACTACAGAAGCAAGCTTCAGACAAACGGCAGGAATGAGTAATTAAGACCGTTTTAAGATTATTTTATGCAAAATGGCTTGAAAACAATAAACAAAAAAACTAGTAATAGGATTTATTGGCTTATCACGTTTGACCAATAGGTGGCGCTATTACCAAATTAGTGTGGAATGGTCAGTGTGAGGTGACAATGACACATACCATGTTTGGTGCAAAAATGTCAAAGCTTTGCTGAGATACAGCGCCTCAAATGCATTTTGGCTTCCAGCAAATTCGTTGATGCGCTAAATGAGAACCGTTTTTTATATTGACATGAATTCCATGTCTTTTAGGTGCCTCAGTCTGAAGATGATATGATTTGATTTTTGGTAAAAATCGGACAAACGGTCTAGGAGGAGTTCGAAAAAGTAGGTTTTGACTGAAAATCAAAATGGCGGCAAAGGAAGTTCGGCCAAATAAGGAATACTTGGTATCTATGTTCTCAGCTTGACACAAGGAATCTATTAAAACCAGCGGCATTTCAATAACCAGATTTATTCAAAAGTTATTAGCTTTTTTGGAAATTTTGTTATAACATTTGACCACTGTTTCGAAATATTGTGAGTACCTTCAGGGGATGGTGTTGTTGGCACATTCTGAGTTTCGTAATATTACACCAATGCATTTGTTTAGTATAGCATTTTATTTCAGAAAACTGCAATAAAGTCAATGGCAATTTCATGTTTTGTTCTATTATAGCACCACCAAGATGCTCAGTCCCACCATTTTTTTATGTGTCATCAGAGTGAGCCCATACATATGTGTGTCAATTTTGGTGAAAATATCTCAATTCACTTCAGCGTTATAGACATTTATATGAAAAAACACGTAAAAAAATTACTGACTCTTGACTTTGATTGAATTTTACTACCCCTTACTATCAATATTTTCACATTTGGGGATTGGTATTTAGCTATCGACCTATGTTTCCGAACTTCTGACGGTGGTTTCGTCTCAATCAGACAAGCGGTTTCGAAGATATAGCCAAATGGTTTTTAAGCGCTAAATCACATCGCTACACAAACTGTAAGGCAAAACCTAGCATGTTTGGTATCGTAGGACTCTGTAAGGTTTCAGGGCCCGTATTCATAAAGATTCAAAGAATCCTCTCAGAAAACTCTTAATTTAGCTTAAAAACTTTTACGTAGGAGTCTTAGCTTAAGAGCGATTCGGGACCGATCTGAGAGCAACTCTGAGTAAGGAAAAGACAAAAACTTCATCTTAGTGAGGAGGCGTGGTTGACCCAGTTGCTATGTATTACACAATCTTTTGAAGACTGTGATTGGTTGGTTGTCCAAGAAGGAAAAAAGAGTGATTTTAAGTATAGGGTCTATTCTAATTCTCACTTTGAATTTACATGCGTAATTTTTCCTATTTGACCGTTCTCTCACACACACACATTATATGTGTGTATATAAATCCTTTTTTTTTTTTACCATGCTTTTAATTTCCTATAAGGTATTTGATTGGCTTAGAATGATAAGAATTGTTCCACTCTTTCCAGCTACAGTGATTGCTGTCCTATTTAAGTGGCAGTTTGAATGTTGGTTTTAATGTATCAAACATGGAATCAAAACCAAGAAGGGCGAGAAAGCCAGACTGGACAGAGGAACAGTGTTTACTGTTAGCCCAGTTAGTGGATGAACACAAGGCCATTCTTAAAGGAAAATTCGGGCCGGGTGTCACAGCAAGGGACAAGAAGCAGACATGGGAACGTACAGTACAAACTATTAACGGTTCATTCCCCCTGCTTGTGCGCACCTATAAGCCTGCTATATTCATAAATGCAGTTTTTTGAGCCTGCAAGGTGGGAATGTCCAGTGGAAACGAAATGAACTGCGACACAATAAGATGTTCTGAAAGTGCTGTAATTGTTTGTGTGATCACTCTGCTTACAGAAGGTTGTGACAGACCCAAATCATCACTATTGCATTGTTGCATTTTCCCAGTTGCCAAATATCTTAATGTAGTGATTACTTTAATTTCTGGCGCTATGGCATTTCTGCGCTGTTTCGGAGATGTTAGCACGTCTCTAATAAGATCAGTCACAAACATGATCCCAGCACGATCTAATCTATAGTATCTTATTAACTCACTGTCATCCATTGTCTGCAACACATTTCTTCTGCCTCTTCGTCTTTCTGCCATTTTCTCCTCTGCTAAAGAAACTTTTAAGCCTCTTAAAAGTCCTTGTCTGTGCTCCTAACAAGTTTGACCTTAAGACCTCTTTTAAGGGTTAAGATGCTTTCTGAATTACTTTGTTCTTTACTAGGATTTTTTCTTTAATTTTAAGAGTAAACACCCACATTTCTAAGAATTTTCTAAGATTTTTTTATCAATACGGGCCCAGGAGTCTAATTAGATAAGTCTCGTGAAAATACGTTGACCACACCCAAAGTTATAAGCATTTTAAAAAAGAAGATCACCACTAGGTGGCGATGTTTCGAAACTTCTCACGCTCCTTTAGGACATTGTGCTGATGACCCATACTAGAGCTGAAGATCTTTGACCGAACCCGACGGGACCCGATGGGACGGGCTCGGGCTCGCGCTCCGGTTTGTGAGGTAAATGTGCGGTCATGTGATGTGTTTCGATTAGCACGAGAAAGATGCGAAAATGGATGCTGAGAAGGAGAAACGGAGGCTTGCATCTGGTGATTACGTTTAGCAACTAAAGCAAAGTCTGAGGTGTGGAAAAGTTTTGACCATGTTTATAATGAGAATAATGAGTGAATAATGACGCACCATCAGTGAGCGCAGAAACGCGCTGAAGCCATCTACAGTGGATTCAATCATTTTCTCCATAGAAACATGTAGGCTTAGTCTAATCTCTGTGAGTAAAGGTTTTTCAAATGATAACTAAATATTCATTGAGTCTTAAATGCATAATGTGGACAGAGTATTTACGCTAATGTTGGCATTGTTCTTTTATTAAATGTCGACTGCTAGTGGCGAAGCAAATCCGGCGGAGCCTTTATCTTAATTTTGTTATTGTCAAATACCCATCTTAATTTTAAATTTATCTTAATTTAATTTGATTAAAAAAACTCATTTTTATTGTTGCGTTGGTCTATTTATAGGCAAAATGCCTATGCCTATTTAGAGTGCTGACATGTTTCGATGTTACAGAGGACTTATTTTATTTCTTTATTCCAACTTCCAAGTGGCCTATAATCTACGTTAGTTATGAATAAATTATGTTAAAACATGTATAAATGATTCATTCTTGACAAAAGGCAAAAGAGCTGTGCATGCGCGCACATTTGAATAATGTCGGGCTGTAAACGGGTTTGGGCTTTAAAAAGCTGTCAATCAAAATGTACTTGTCGGGCTCGGGCCGAAACCTGTCGGAGTCGGGTCCTGTCGGGCCTTAAAAGTTATTATAGCTCTAACCCATACCATGTTTCGTAACAATCCGTTAATGCGTTCTTAAAATACAGCATTTTAGCACAAAATTCAAAATGGCCGACAGTCAAAATGGCTGAAATGGTAAAACTGTACATCAGTTCGACTCGGCATGTTGCCCTGAATCTAACGAGACCAATTTTATGATTTTTGGACAAACTGTTTAGAAGTTATAAGCAAAAATAGCCATTTTTCATATCTCCGGACCAGTAGGTGGCGCTGCACTGAAACGCAGCAAGTAGCCTCAAGTCATGCTTGTTATGACATGTACAGATACAGCCTTAGAAATGTTTTTGTTAGCGCTACGTAAAATTTGTTTGATTGTTGATCGAAAACGGTTTGACGAATCAATTTGAGTTGCATAACTTTTGGTCAGCACTGACTGAAGATGATCTGGTTAAATTTTCGTGTGAACCGGACAAACCGTCGAAGTTCGACGAGTTCTAAAAAGGAGGTTTTTCAAAAAATTCAAAATGGAGGCCATATTTCTATGACGGAAAATGACTTCATAGGGTGCAATCGAATCGACATAAGCTCAGAAATCAGACAAAAAAAGAATTTTGTTGATTGGCCTTATGGTTAAAAAGTTATTAACAAAATTAAAGTGAAACTTTGGACAGTTGGTGGCGCTAGAGGGAATGTCGTAAACACACTAAAATTGGTGTACTTACCCAGCCGGCATTTCAACGTTGAAACAACATCAGCTACCATGCTTGAATCAACGTTGAATTACCTTTCGATTTTGCAAATTGGATCAACGTTGAAATCACGTTGATTCACCGTTGAAATCGCGACGTTGATGCACGGTTGAAATCGCGACGCTGTTTCACCGTCTTACCTTCATCACGGGTGAATTACGGTTGTTCTGCAGACCTTGGATTAACGCTGAACGAGGTGTTGATTTTGAAAAGTGAATCAACGTTGATAACATGATGTTGTTTCACCGTCGTATCTGGCACCGTGTATAAATACACACTTGTATGTTCAATGAGATCCTAGTAGATCAACAGTAAATGATAAAGGCTAACAATCAAATGACTGGCAGCAATGGCTTTACAATCAACTTCAATAAACTACCACATGCTCAAAATTGTATAACAGCAGTTTTATTTTGGAAACATACTGTATAAAACAGATGAAAATAATCCCAAACTTTATTCTTGCAGAGTATGCATGGATGTATTGTTAAAAACATGTAGTAGAACAATCCAAATACAATAATATTTAAAGGTTTTTGTAAAATAATTTGGCATACAAACCCTTGTACCTTTATGACTGAAACCAGTTGATCTTTTATTTTGGTGGAAAACTACAGTTTCTGTAAAAAACATGTTTGAGTAATGTGTCTCATGACGAGATGTGTACATTTGTGCAGTGAAAATGTGTTGCACAGTTCGAGAAGGGAACCTTCAACCAGGACCGCTTGTAAGGGGAGGGAAGATTAGGACAATTCCAAGGGCCCAGCGTGTCTTCTTTACCGTGGGGAATGCAGAATGAGATTTCTACCAAAGGGGACTCTAAAATGTTATAACCAACAGCCTTGTGCATATAGTGTGGTTGTGCTTCGGGTGATCCTTGAAAGAGTCCCAGCGCTAGGTCCATTCTGACGCCATCCCCTCCACTCTCTCCCACTTGTGCACTTTCTGTACCGTCCTGTATATGCATTTACATTTAATCATTTAGCAGACGCTTTTATCCAAAGCTACTTACAAATGAGAACAATAGAAGCAGTCAGGTCAACAAGAGAACAACAACAGTATACAAGTGTCATGACAAGTCTCAGTTAGTCTAGTATAGAACGCATAGCCAGTTTTTTTTTTTTTATATGAAAGACAAGAAAAGAAGGAAAAGTGCTAGTATTAGCTGGTTAAGTGCTGGCGAAAAAGATGGGTCTTGAAAATGAGTACAGACTCAGCTGTTCGGATTGAGATTGGGAGGTCATTCCACCAGCTGGGCAGGAAAAGGTCCGTGAGAGTGATTTTGAACTTCTTTGGGATGGCACCACAAGGTGTTGTTCACTTGCAGAGCGCAGACTTCTGGAGGGCACATAAGATTTAACCAGTGAGTTTAGGTATGTTCACAATGTTTCACAATAACTTTGATATTGTGAAATATATTTAACTGAAAACTGAATGCAAAATAAATCACACAATATTTTCACTTTACAGTTCAGTAACGGTGAGGTTGGAAACAAAGTGGACAACACTATTCATTAAACACTTATTTAATGTATTCAGATGAAAGTTTACAATTCACAAATTATTCACAAGCAGTGTTTTCAGAGCCCCCAGTTACACTGTTTTAATCAGAACACTAGCATTACAGTGTAGTAAAACAAGTAAAATCAAATTCAGTAATTTTTTATTAAACTAAGTACAATCAAAACCTATCACAAGGTCAAAGCATCTCTACCAGAAGTGACTGCAATGTAGCAGATGAACAATTTCTTACCAATGTTTCAAGAATAAGCTGGATCCTTGATGACTCTACAAGAGGAAAGAAGAAATGTATTAACATTAATATTTAATTTAGTGATTCACCTGCGTAACCACTAGAGAGGGGCCTGACACTGAGAACCACTGCTTTAAACAATCCTAATTCACTTTTAAATTCATTTTCATTAATTCATTAAAATTTTACCGACATTTGCACTTGTATGTTTTAGAAACACTTTGAAACTATTATTAGAATAAAAACATATATAACACACATAATGTGGATTCATTATCAGGAAAATGTGAAAAATCTCTAAAAGACAGACATTAACACATAACTTACCAGCAACACAGTAGGTGAGCATCTAACTTATCTGTGATAAAGCAATGCAAAAATACACACACAGGTATTTATTTATCTTCTCCAGGTTACATGCTACCCATTTGTAAACTCTGGTTATACTTTACTATTTTCAAAAGATAATAAAGATAGCGATTTTCTTACCTCATTTTGCCAGGATGTTTGCAGGACCTCGCAGAACACATCTGACCCTTCTTGTGTTCACAGTTTTTGTTCTCCGTTGACATGTCACGACTCAAATTCGCTCAAAATAAAAAAAAATTAACAGGCAAATTTGTACGGAAGAATAATAATAATAATAAGTATGTGTGATAATAATAGTGATGCTTTGCCTCGGCAAGCACCACTAATAATGTTTTTTTCTTTCAGTTTATAATGTATTTTTTTTTTCTATTTTAATTCTAAAATATCTTATATTTACATATAACACAAGCTAGTAAGTGTTTTTTAACATTGAGCTGCTCATGAGACGCTTCACCTTGTTTTACCCGTGACCAGAGATTAACTTTAACAGTGCCTCGTTGTTAACTTTAACTGTTTAATTCCTTGTTCTCACATATTGTTCCAGAGAATGGGGAGAAAAAAAGGGGAAAAAAACTTTCAGGTTAGGTGTCAAATGAGGACAACCTCTTTATGAATCACACTTTCTTTCTTTCTTTCTTTCTTTTTCTTTCCCCCTTGCATTTTACCTCACTTAAATATCCAGAAATCTCAGACTGTAGACTGATATTCAGGAAAGATTTACTACAATTTGGCCATCAACAGTTATCCATATGATATTTCACGCCTGGGGAGCTTCGATTCAAATATATCATTACACGAACCTCTAACAATCAAGCATTTTTTCCTCAAACATTGCAGAGGAAGCGTGTTCGACTGAAGGATCCAGGTTGAGGAGAGTATCTGGCCTCCAGCAGGAATAAAAGGCTTTGATGAGCCGCTTTAACTGCTGGCACATTGATAACATACTGCAACAGCAGCTCCTCTGTGCTCGGTGTGATTGATTGCTGAAGGAGCTGCTACACACTGCATTCTTTCACGTACCTGCTTCAGAGGCACATTACCTTACTTGCCCTCTACGGAGGCAATGTGGGATGTGTTTGTTTGAGGAAATATTGTAATGGGAACAAAAAATTAATAAACTCCTGTCAGTCTGAACATCTTGAGTGAGGACTGATGCAACCTCAGGGTGTGCCATTGAAATAACAGGATAGTTAGTTGTGAAAAAACTGTTTCAAATCATCCACCGGGAGGTTTTAACACAGTAGACTGATCTAGACTAATTATTTGAAGACAATCAATATCAATTTTATTAAGAAATAGTAGACAGTTTAAACCGATGGATAAATCAAAGTTCTTTGGGGTATTCATGACTGAGACGTTTTAGTTTTTACACAATATGCTACAATGTAACTGGAAAAAAAATGCTTTAATGTTTTTAAAGGTAAAGAATGTAAAAATGTAAAAACTTTAAACACCTACACTACTGTTTAAAATTTGGGGTCAGTCTCTTCTCATCACCAATGCTGCATTTATTTCATCAAATACAGTAATAAATCAGAAATATTTTTTACAATTAAAAAAAAAGTTTTCTATGCGAATAAATGTTAAAATGTAATTTATTCCTGTGATCAAAGCTGAATTTCCAGCAGCCATTACTCCAATAATGCTCCAAAGTTGCTGCCGAATTGCCAAAAAAATAATATTAATTTAAAATTAAAATTTGCTGCAAATGTCCTTACCTTTGTTTCTTCATCAGATTTAGAGAAATATAGCATTGCATCACTTGCTCAGCAATGGATGCTCTGCAGTGAATGGGTGCCTTCATTCTATGATGATTTTTATCAGCTGTTTGGACTCTCATTCTGACGGCACCCATTCACTGCAGTGCATCCATTGGTGAGACACTGATGCAATGCTACATTTCTCCAAATCTGATGAAGAAACAAACTCATCTACATCTGCACGTCCCGTGATGACTGGAACTACAGTTTATGTTTCTAAAGAAGTGTTTTCATCCCAGCTCACATATAGCACATCTGCAGATCCAGGAACACCGGCTGCACGTAACCCTGTTGTTCTCAATATAAAAACAGCATGTTATATTCTCACAAACAGGCCCGACCCTTGCAAGAAGGTTTATTTCCCAGAAAACATCATCCACTCCAGATATTGTTTACAAACACCACAGGCCGTCAATGCCACAGGTAACTAAATTGGGAAATGGGCTGATATATTGGCGCTTTGTTTTATATCGCAGGCAAATCTTGCTTTGTCAACGAAACACACCCACTTCTGCTCCAATCTTTCCCCCTGCAGCGTGAAGTGATCAGGCAGGTAAAGAGGAAGAGCCAAACCCATCCATATTTCATGTGCTCAGGCTGAGGGAGCCAATATGCTTCGCATCTACATCCTTCTGTGTCCATCATCATCTGTCAGTGCCGCGGCGTTGAGACAGCACTCTTTAAATGAAGTTTCACCACTGATCCTAATTAAGTAAATGACATTAAAGGACGGCCAACACTCAGATCTCCAGCACAGAGCGTGAGGTGTCTTGTCTGGAGATGAATGGGAATAAACAGCCCTCCTGTCTGGATCCTCGCAGGCCTGCCAGTGTTTGTCACTCCGCATGACGGAGGATATATAAAGATATGGGGTTTTTTTCTGTCTCCAGGGGATGTTTCGTGATTAAGCTTGCTCCATGAGCCGAAAGGAGTCGTGGAGGGAGTTTTGTGGGCTTGTGTCATTGAATTGGCCAATTTCGTTACTGAAGTGTTTGACATTTGGAACGACTGATTTCTCAGAGGTAAAGATCTGGAGGTAAAAATCATTGAAAGTCATTATCATATCAAAAACATACAGGGTTATCATTAGGAATGCACGCGGCACTAATACATTTCTCTTTCGATACTGAAATAACCGCTTTTTCAGAAGGACGTCTGCTGATACTAATGATTCGGATTTTCTTAAAGGGGTAGTTCACGCAAAATTAAAATGACCACATGATTTACTCACCCTCAAGCATTCCTTGATGTATATGACTTTCTTTTTTCTGATTAAAACAATCGGAGTTATATTAAAACAATGTCCTGGATCTTCCAAGGTTTATAATGGCAACGAATGGGTGTTGATATTCTGAAGTCCAATGAAGTGCGTCCATCCATCATAAAAAGTGCTTCACATGACTCAAGGGGGTTAATAAAGGTCTCCTGAAATGAACTGATGTGTTTGTTTAATAAAATGTCCATATTTAAAACTTTATAAACCATAATCTCTAGATTCTGCTAACTGTCGTATGCGTGTAATGATAAAGTGGCATTCCAGCGGATGACGTAGAGAGCAAAACGAAACACCGGTCACAAATTAGAAGTACAAGACACATTGATTGCCTTCAGATGGCCTTTATTAACCTGGAGCCGCGTAGAGCACTTTTATTATGGATTTATGCACTTTTATTGGACTTCAAAATCTCAACAGCCATTCACTGAGATTATAAAGCCTGGAAGAGTCAGACATTTTTACAAAATTTAACTTCGATTGTATTTGTCTGAAAGAATTAAGTCATACACACCTAGGATGAGGGTGAGGAAATCATGGAGTAATTTTTATTTTTGGGTAACCTATCCCTTTAAGAAAAAAAAACCTAATGCTGTAAGCTATACCGGAACCTTCTCGTTTAGTATATCACTATAATATATTAGAAGTTAAACTTTTATAAATAAACTATTATACTAAACGGATATAATGATCATGTTCAAACAAAAACTGAAACATTTGTCTAAAACTCAGTTGCACATCATAAAAACTTGTCTTCATGTTAGATTTATTCAAACATGCATATATAATTAACAGTAAATTAGTTCTAGCTCCTATTTACTGTTAACTAACAAAGTGTGAGCACTGGATAATTTTCCTAAGGTAGGCTAAATGCAAAGTTAAATGTTCACAAGCTGATTTATTTGATGTCTTTTGGTGGTTGAGATACTAAATGATCAATTACTTGATAATTATTTACTTTCAACTACTTCTGTTGTTCCTTCATGTTTATTTTGTGCTGTAACTAGTAGTAAACAGAGATTATCAATGCACATGCCGCTTGAACTACAGTTGTTACGGCTGTCAAAACAAATTAAAGAGCACAAAAACCACATTTATTGTTTGAATTTTGTGACAAAATGGACAGAATTTGAGAGCTGAGATTTTGTTTCTCATTAAATGTAACACAGCTTCTGCGATTATTGGATGAGGGAGTGCGGCATAAATAATGTTTTGTGAAGGGTATAACCAGAGGTGGGTAGTAACGAGTTACATTTACTTCGTTACATTTACTTGAGTACATTTTTTGGGTAACTAATACTTTTTTGAGTATATTTAAAGATGGGTACTTTTACTCTTACTTGAGTAAATTTTTTGGAAGAAATCTGTACTTTTACTTCGTTACTGTGGGCAACGCTACTCTCGTTACTTTATCTTAATGCAATAAATGTTATAAATGCTTCAGTTTATTCCAAACGCGCCGTCTACTTTTCTCTGGACAATGAGCGATGCTCATTCGCAAATGATTCATTCTTTTGAGTCAACTCTGTTCAAAGGCTTGATCAAACCAGTTGGCAAACGAGTGAATTGGTTCATGAATCAGTTTGAATTATTCGTTCAGTTCCCTGCCGCGTGCGCTGAGCGTCTGAAGCGGTTCAGTTGTAACGTTTAACACCAGCAGCGTTGAAAACGTGGCTATAGAACTGCACTGAATTAAAAGCAAATCTGCAAAGGCTAGGCTATTGCTAGCGATGAACTCTACCCCTAAAAATCAGCGACTTGGAGAAAGAGCAAGTCTTTGGCCACCCGTGCTGCCAGCTTGGTCAGTGTTCGCTTTAATCAGTCACACATACACCTTGTACTCATTTCCGTATATATATATATATATATATATATATATGCTCTTTTGCTTTGTTTGATTTCGGTCTTGTTTTTTTATTTTTTCCCCTTTTCTTTTCTTTTCTTTTCTGTTGTTATTATTGTTTTATTTTATTTTTTCTTGAAGTGGAAGTGTGTGTGGATCTAAAAACCTTTCTATATTATAGTAAGGTTACCTCATTAAAAAAAAAAAAAAACTGAGAAGAATGCATACAACTTTCCCGTAGTGTTGCCTTTGTTCTGTCTTTCTGTTTTTTTTTTTTTTGTATGTAACGGATGGTTTGGTTTGTCTGGTGTGCTATCTGGGATAAGGGAAATTAATATACAAATGTGTCAGGTATAGACTTGTCTGGCGCCCGAACAATAATAGTTTTTTTTTCTTCTTTTGAGGCTTTCGGTCAGAAAGTCGACTAAAGTCTGCATGCAGTCATCACCAAGAGTAAGGTGTGGGCTGGTGGTTAGGACTTTCTGTCTTCACACGGATGACCCCGGTTTCGATTCCTGCTTCAGAAGTGTGTTTTTTTTGGCAACCACCGTTATACCAGGTCAATTGGGAAACTTCTTGGAGAAGTTGGATGTGCTGCTATCAAACTTTCCTGAAGATGGTACTCCTCTGGTACTGCTTGCTGACTTCAACATCCACCTAGATAAACCCCAGGCTGTTGACTTCAACACTCTGCTCGCCTCATTTGATCTCAAGTCAGAGTCTACTACAGCCCCTCACAAATCGGGTAACCAACTGGACCTCATCTACACACAATGTTGCTCCGTGGACAACTCTTCAGTTGCTCCACTGCACACTTCAGACCACTTCCTCATTACTGCTAACCTAGTACTTACTCCTGAAGTGGCACACACTTCACCGCAGGTCACCTTTCGACGGAACCTACGCTCACTCTCTCCATCTTCTGTGGTTTCATCCTCACTTCCTGCACTCTCTCAGTTTTCAGCTCTGGACACAACAGCGCTACGGACACTCTTTGCTCCACTCTAACCTCTTGCTTGGACAACTTTTGCCCACTGTTGTCTAGACCAGCATGCACCGCCCCATCTGCCCCCTGGCTGTCCGAGGTTCTCCGTAAACATCGCTCTAAACTCAGGGCTGCAGAGAGGAAGTGGCATAAATCAAGAAACTCTTCTAATCTCAGTGTGTATCAGTCTCTCCTCTCTTCCTTCTCTGCAAATGTCTTCACTGCTAAAACATAATACCATCACTACAAAATGTACAACTGTTGTGACGCCCGGACACTCTACAAAAATCTTTCGCTTCTCTTCTTAATCCGCCTCCGCCACCTCCTCCATCGACTATTACAGCGGACGACTTTGCCGTTTTCTTCACAAATAAGACAAGAACCATCAGGGACCAATTCTCCACACCGCAGACTGAGGATGACTTCACAACTACTAATGCACACTCTCTGTCCTCCTTCTCTCCACTCTCAGAGATGGACGTTTCCAAACTTCTCCTGTCCAATCATCCTACTACTTGTCCACTTGATCCGATCCCCACTCACCTCCTTCAAGCGATTTCTTCTTCAGTCATACCTTCTCTTACTCACGTTATCAACTCCTCTCTCCACTCTGGAACATTTCCCTCAGCATTTAAGCAGCCTCGGGTAAGCCCAATGCTTAAGAAACCATCTCTAAATCCAGCGCTTCTAGAAAACTACAGATCGGTATCCCTTCTTCCATTCATTGCAAAGACACTTCAGCGAGCTGTGGTCACAACAACTTGCTACTGGGATTCCTCAAGGCTCAGTACTTGGACCACTTCTCTTCTCCATCTACATGACGTCATTAGGATCTGTCATTCAGAAGCATAACACTCAACTCTACTTCTCATTCCAACCGCATTTCAGCCTGAGTGACATGTCTAGCTGGATGAATGACCATCACCTTCAGCTCAACCTTACTAAGATAGAACTGCTGGTGGTTCCAGCTAACTCATTGGTTCATCACAACTTCTCTATACAGCTGGGTTCGTCAACCATAACTCCTTCCAGGACAGCCAGAAACCTAGGAGTTGTGATGGATCATCAGTTAAGCTTCACAGACTACATTGCTACAGTACAACGACCTGGTCCTGCAGATTTGCCTTATACAACATTAGGAAGATTAGACCCTTTCTATCAGAGCAAGCCACCCAACTCCTTGTCCAAGCTCTTGTTCTCTCCAGACTGGACTATTGTAATGCTCTCCTGGCGGGCCTTCCTGCATGTACTATCAAGCCTCTGCAACTGATCCAGAATGCAGCAGTGAAGGTTGTCTTTAATGAGCCCAAAAAAAGCTCACGTTACTCCTCTCCTCATCAGGTTACACTGGTTACCAGTAGCTGCTCACATCAAATTCAAGGTACTGATGCTTGCCTACAAGACGACAACTGGCACGGCACATACCTAAACTCACTGGTTAAATCTTATGTGCCCTCCAGAAGTTTGCGCTCTGCAAGTGAACGATGCCTTGTGGTGCCATCCCAAACAGGTTCAAAATCACTCTCACGGACCTTTTCCTGGACTGTGCCCAGCTGGTGGAATGACCTCCCAATTTTACTCATTTTCAAAAAAACATCTAAAGACTATTTTTTTCGCCAGCACTTAAGCAACTAATACTAGCACTTACCTTTTCCTTTCTTGTCTATCATATTCTTAAAAAAAAAAACACCAACCTGGCTACGTGTTCAGTACTAGACTGAGAGATTGTAACAATCCAAAGAGAAAGGAAAAATTTAAATCGCATCATATGACCCCTTTAATTATTTTATACATCTGTGTATCCATATATAAAAAATAATAATAATTACTTAAAAAAATTATTTCCAGTTAGGAAACATTTACCTAAACCATTTAAAAACTAAAATATATTAAAACTGCATAGAAATATATAAAAATAATAATAATCCAACTAAAAAAAAAAAAAATCTAATTAAAAATATTAACTTTATTAGTTTATCAGTGATACTAAAATAAAACTGCTCTTGTACTTATTGGATTTTCCTACATTTATTTAATTACATTAAATAGACCTTTTACACATTTAAAAAAGTTAAAAAGTGAGAGTATTATTGTTAAATAAATGCTGTTCTTTTAAATGTTTTATTCACCAAAGAAATCAGAAATGTTAGTTGAGCAGTAAATCAGCACATTAGAATGATTTCAGAAGGATCATGTAACTCTAAAGACTGGAGTAAAATTCAGCTTTGATCAGAGCAATAAATTACATTTGACTACTTATTCGCATATAAATCAGTTATTTAGAATTTTAATAATAATTATCAAATTTTTACTGTATTTCTGATCAAAGAAATGCAGCCTTGGTGAGCAGAAGAGACGTTTAAAAAAAAAATCTTACTGACCCTAAATCTTTGAACAGTTGTGTATATTTACAAATCTTTACATGGACATGTAGTCAAGTCGGTCTCAACAGATTATGAGGGATAAATCAAGTCTGTTTCATTGCGTGACACAACCTTTCAGATCTTCAGATCTAGTCAGTGGAGCTCAGAGGAGACGGACAGCAGCTGCGTCCAGAATGAGAGGAATGACACCCTTTGACCCGCTTTATGTTGTATCTATTGCGGCATATTTTCATACATTCACACTATGAGCCCTCAAAGTTTCAACAGTTCAACATTAGATGTGTTCAAGCCTATTCCTAAAACCAAAGTGTCCTCAGAAAAAGGTGATTCAATCATGAAGCACATTAGTTAATGTTTTGACTCTGTTGAGGCTCAATTGCAGAATCAGAAAGGCTCATGTGCTTTGTTACAGACGACATGATGATGCTGAGGAACGTCCTCTAGTGGCAGTTATGATCTAGATCTACAGACACTGAAACACAAGCAGTGGACGGTGAATTCAGGTGCAAATCTACTTCAGTTCACTCTGCTGATGAAGAGATTTTAATATTACTTTAGTAAACAGACATTTAGCTTTCATGCTGTTTTAGAAATGAGCAATAAATGTCAGTAAACAATACACTTCTGAATTTTCTTTAATTTCAACTTCAACTTCCTGAACTTATTTAAACTTTTATTTAAAAATAGATTACATCTATAAAATCTATAGTTCATTTAACTGGTTTTATGGCCATCGTTTTATTTTAGTGAAAGTGGACGTTTTTATCACTACTCTCTTCAAAAAATAATTAAAAACCAAATTGTAATTAAAAACCAAATCAGCTTTTGAGCATATTAAAATGTATTTAAGATTAATTGGGATAGTGTAGATAAAGTTTTGTTAAAATAAAAAAAATTAAAATAAAACAACAACAACGAAAAAGCAATGATGTATCGTGAATTGATAGCTGCCACAATTATGAAACAATGTATTGAACTATAATTATAATAAATTACAAATAAAGAAAAAACAAATATATAAAATGGGGAAAAACAATACAATTTATATCAGTAGTAGTGAAACTGTGCAAAACATTATGCAATGATTATATGAAATTATAATTATAATATAGCATAAATTATGAAGAAACTATAATAAATATGTATATATATATTTTTAATAATTCATAGGTTCATGATTGCTACTCTGGTAAAAAAAAAACAAAAAAAAAAACTTGCGAAACATTGAAAAAGTATATTTCTTTTATTAATTATAATAGTATAATGATATTATAAGTATAGTGATAATAATAATACTTATAAGTAGTAATATTATAATTATAATTTATAGTTGGCTAGCATAAATGAAGTTTTTTCAAAATTATGAAAAATTCACTATCATGCTGTATTGTTTATGAGTTTACAGCAATCAGAGATCAAAAATAATATTTTAAATAAGTTACAATTAATTGTAAATGTAAATGCACTAAAAATATATAAATTAAAATATAAAAGTGGCACTACAAAAAGGATGTTTATGAGTGATAATCAAAACGACTTTTGGACACAGCATTTCCAAGAAACACATAGAAGCAGTATTACTTTTTTTTAATAAATGCAACAATACTCCAATTCTGCTAACAGAATTCAAGTTTTTACAGATTTGGTTTACAAAAAGAATCACACAGAAATCTTCCCTATTAAACAACTTCAAAAAGTGACTTAAATAATACAGTACAAAAATAGACTGCTTGGTCATGAAACGACTCATTCAGTAACAGTGGCACTGTAGTCATAGAAAAAACAACAATAATGTAAAAACAATAAAAGATCCTAGATGTAGCTTTCGCTGTTGAGTAAAAACAAAACAACATTACATTCACTGGCACTGTGTGTGTGTGATACTGTGTGAAGGCACTGCGGTTTACAGCATAGCGGCTCACACCAGACCCGCGTCTTTAGCCATCCCATAGAAGATTCCTTTCTGAGCGATCAGGTTAGTCGGTGTGTCGAACTCTGCAATCTGTCCCTTGTCCAAAACGAGCACTCTGTCACAAGAGAAACGCACATGCACCGCCTTCAGAAGAATGATATGGGTTTGCCATACTGCTAGATACTGCTAGATATGCCTTAATAAATGCCTTAACCTAATAAATGAGTTGTACACACAGCTGTTTATGTCTTAAGTGAAGGTAAATAGTTGAGAAAGAAAATGCAAGAGTGTCAGTATATTAGGTCCGTGCATTAGGTCTTAAAGTGACAGCAGCCTAATAAGCCTGCTGCTGTCATTAATGTTATTCAAACAATAAAAAAGAAAATATCTCACTGCTTTAAACTCAAATCACTTTTGTATGGAATTGTATTTCTGCCAATTAATAAAGAAATAGATATTTGGGACTTTTTAAATTGCACAATTCTTACATTTTGTAAGAAAACAGAATTGTAAGAAAACAGTTTTTTTCCTCCGAATTTGACTTTTTTACTTGCAATTGCAAGTATATACTGTATCTATGTTTATATAAATTCTGTAAAATGAAGCCAACATTTTGAGATATAAAAAAAAAAAGTTTACTGCATATCTTGCAGTTTTGAGTAAAAAGTAAAAACTATGAGATAAGTCATAATTTTCTTGTTTTATCTTTTATAAAGTGACGGAAATAATCTTCCATACTCTTCAATAAGACTAAATTAATATTTAATCAGACTGTGCATTGTTTTTCTGTACAGAACAGAATTTTAGTTCTTATTTCTAGTGCTTGGTTTTTCACATAAGTCTATTTCATTTGTGTCTTTTATTCTTGTAGTTTTTGTCCTTTCATTTGTTTCTATTTTCTTATTTTATCTTACTGTTTATTTGTCTTCAGTAAGCTTGAGAGATTTTCTTTTACTTAAGTTAGGTTATTATTAGAGTTTTGTGATATTAAAATTGATGACAAGAATTATATGAATGGTATCAAAACTTCTGAAATCATAAAAAGCTTTACTTAAAGCGAAAATAACTATAACAGAGCTGAGTTTGTGCTGCATCTGTCAGTGATGCCAAAAATGCCAAAAATAACATATGCATCTGGAAAAATTATTATTCAATGTTAATTTAGTGATGCATTATTATTTATGAATACTTTGAAATTCCAAATAAAATACATTTTACATTAAACAAAAAAAAAAAAAAAAAAAAAAAAAAAATATATATATATATATATATATATATATACAATTTTCTGCTATTTTATCATGTGCCAAATGCCATTCATGATTTTTATTACTCTGGTCAAAGAACTTATGAATCAGTATTACTTTAATAACAAATGCAATGCAATAATACATTAACTACACTTACCAAAATAAAGTCAAATGTCAAAACAGAGTATTCAAAATTTATAATTAAATAAAAATGTGTTTTTCTGCTGATTACGAGAGAATATAAGACTGAATAACCCTACAAGTAATCATCAAATGCAAAAATGCTAAAAAATGCATCATCTTTTTTGTGAGAAAATGTGACGTGGTCCAGTAAAGCAGACCGAATTTGTGGAATCTGCAGCTCAAGTGTAGTAAGAAATGAGAATTGTGTTTGCGTGATTAGATGAACCTGGTGTAGTCCATGATAGTGTTGAGTCTGTGAGCGATGGTGAAAACGGTGCAGTCCTCGAACTGTGTGCGGATGGTGGACTGGATGAGATCGTCCGTCTCCAGATCGACGGCAGCCGTGGCTTCATCCAGGACCAGGATCCTGGTCTTCCTCAGTAAAGCTCGCGCCAAACACACCAGCTGCCTCTGACCCACACTGAACACACAACAACACGCTATACATAAACACACTCATAATGCATCACACTTACAGCAAATATAGAGAAACAAATTGTGCATGAACTAGTGTCTTTTTTGCCTGAACCCTCTGATGCTGCTTTTGTGGCAGTCCATTCATTCATTTATTCATTCATTTATTCAATCATTTATTCATCCATTCATTCATTCATTCATTTATTCATTCAATTATTAGTTTATTTATTTCACTGAAAAGAATGTACTTTTTAATTTTGATATTTTTTTTTATTTAAAATTTTGTATTGTACTAATTTATATTAAATTATCTATATCAAATAAAAATATATATTTATATTTATTATATTTAAATTATATTTATATGTATTCAATCTTAAATGTTTTGAAGCACAGACTCAAGTTTTGTCTCGTTTTAAAGAAGACACTAGCAGAAAAAAGTTACAGAAGTTTATTATTATAAAAAATGCATATACTATCTTTAAATTTTACATTAAATATTTATTTAACATGTTTCAGTCTAAACTGTTTGAAAAACAAAGCTATGAATTAAGTTGTGTTTCAAATTTGAAGTTGACATCAAAAAAAAAAAAACTTTAGAATGAAAAAGTACGATTTTGTTTGGGTGCAGTACAAATGTTTTCATTAGAAATGTAAGTGTGACTATTTTTTTTTTTTTCATGTTTATGTTCACACATCAAGTGACAAAACCTTTACCAAGTTTTGTCCCATTCTGAAGAAGGTCAAATTTTTAAACAACCAAAACAAACAGTCAAAAATGACCGACCAGCACTTAAAAGGTTAAAATAACAGTGTTTTTTTAATAAATATGTTGTGATGTAATGCACAGCCCATATTGCTCCTGCTTGTACCTGAGGTTTTCTCCCCCTTCGGAGCACTCCAGGTCCAGTTTGGACGTCTGGTTGCTGACAAACTTCTTCAGATGAGAGAGTTCCAGCACTTTCCACACTTCTTCATCACTGTATTTCTCAAAGGGATCGAGGTTCATCCGCAGAGTCCCAGAGAACAGGACGGGCTCCTACAAACACACATCAATCCCACAATACACTGCTCTGTCAGATACTGTGTTACACAAAACATTTATAACCAAAACTCACTTAAACAGCATTTATTTATCATCGGCATGAATCAATGTGAATGGCAGGACTCAACCATATTGTCAAAATTATTATTAATTAATAAATCAAATAATATAAGCAGTATGATTTCCTGCTATTAATGCAAATTAATAAAAAAAAAGAAAATTAACATTAGCATACATTAGATTTTTTTTTTTTTTACATACATTAGATTTAACTTTACTGAACTCAATATTTACTTGAATTTATAGCTGTCACAGTTAAATAATACATAAAATTATAATAAATCAATTAAAAAAAGAAAATTAAAATGTAAAATACATTTGATTTTTCAAAGATATTTACAAAAATTAACTTTACTGAACTCAGTATTTACTTAAATTTATAGCTGTCACAGTTAAATAATGTTATTAAATAATATACATAATTATAATAAATAAATTAAATTAATTAAAAAAAAGGAAAATGTAATAACATTAATACATATTTGAATTAAAAAAGAAAATATTTAACTAATGCTGTACTGCTGAATTTATAGCTGCCAGTGTTAAATAATAATTTATTTACTAAATAAATAATATATACAATTATAATAAACTATAAATTAAATAATTGGCACAATTTCCTGCTGTTAATACAAATCAATTAAAAAGAAAATGCAACATTTAACTTGATTAAACTCAATATTTAACAAACGCTGTATTGTTTATGAGCTAATAGATGTGAAAAAATAAGTTACTTATTGAATAAAACATAAAATCATAATTAAAATAAATTATCAATTAAATGATATAAGCAGCAGAACTCCTGCTATTAATGCAAATTAATAAAAAATAGATTTATATATATATATATACAGTACAGACCAAAAAACATTACATTGGTTTGGAAACATTACTATTTTTAATGTTTTTGAAAGAAGTTTCTTCTGCTCATCAAGCCTGCATTTATGCATATATACATACATATATATTTGATATATATTTGAATACTTTAAATATATACAGAATTGGAATAAAACTGCTGTCCTGTCATCGCTGTGAATAATGAATGGTGCTGAGCAAAACAGATTTAAACACTGCAGCATTTTAGCAACTGTTAAAAGTTGAAATGAGGTTAAGAACAGGTTTTACTAGAGAAAACAAACAACATGTTAATAATCTGGACACAAGCTAACAGGCCATTAGTTTATAACAGGCTAATTAGCCAGAGTTTAGTGAGCCTGAAGGTGCTTTGGCATCAAAATCACTATCAACTGCTTTATGGCTCTGATTGGGGAAATGAGCTTTTTCTGCTGAGCCATCATGAGTGCAGTGCTAACACAGCAGTAAACACCATTCCCAAGCTGTGCTTAAATTAAAACAGATGCTTTACCACCAACAAAGCCCAAGAAAAAGCCAAAAGAGTCACCTGAGGGATGATGGTGAGTTTGGAGCGGAGGTCGTGCAGGCCGATCTCAGAGATCTTCACCTCGTCGATCACGATGTCTCCATCCGCCGCCTCCAGCAGACGAAACAGACACAGAGTCATGGAGGACTTTCCAGCACCTGTCCGTCCGACGATACCGATCTGAAGAGACACACGCATCCAGTTAGGAACTCAAACCATCAGATGGAAAACACACCGCATAAAGGAACACAGAAATAATGCGGTTGCCCTGTAAACCAATCATTTTCTGTTCCTGACGCCCACTTGTCATGGAGAAGAAGGGAAGTGCAACAGTATTTAAGATTCTTTATTACGTTAATGTGCAATTGTGGAAAAAAGGGTCAAAATGATGAGATATAACTCAAAATTGCAATATATAAATGCGCAGATCTGAGAAAACAAATCATATTTGTGAGATATAAACTCAAAATTACACATCATAAATGCAATTCTAAGAAAACGGTTAAACATTTGCGATACAAACTAAACATTGCAAGATATAAATATTGCATTTCTGAGAAAAAAAGTCATAATTATGAGATATAAACTCAAAATTGCAGGATATAAATTTGCATTTTAGAAAAAGGACATGATTATGAGATAGAAACTAAAAATGGCAAGATATAAATGCTAAATTATGAGAAAACGGTCATAATTATGATATAAACTCAAAATTGCATTATATAGATAAATGTGCATTTCTGAGAAAAATATCAAATGATGACATATAAACAAAGAATTGCAAGATATAAATGCGCAAATCTTTTTTTAGCAATTATCTTTTTTAAAATGATTGATATATAATAAATACAATGTGCAAGATATAAATCCGCAGGTCTGAGAAAACGGTCATAATTATGAGATTTACACTCAAAATACAAATAAAAAGTGCATTTCTTGATATACTCGAAATCACACATTATACATGCAATTCTGAGTTAAACATTTGAGATACAAACTAAAAATCACAAAATATAAAATGCGCATTTCTGAGAAAAAAAGTCCTAATTACGATATAAACTCAAAATTACACAATATACTAAATGCAATTATTAGTATAATTCATGCCAAATATTTGCAAATGTTATGATTCTTTACAGTTCTTCTTCAAAGATGTGTAAAGGCTTTAGCAATCACTGTGATGTGGAAAAAGAGTCACATGGTAACCCTTATAATGCACCTCTGTGCCGTTTGACATCACTTCTTACAGTACTCCGGGTGAAGTAACAGTACCTGAAACAGACTAAATGTTTCTGTGCTGTGAATGATGTAAAACAGGTCACCTTCTCTCCTCCTTTGACCTTCAGCGAGATGTTCCTCAGCACCAGGTCGAGTCCCTCGCGATACCTCACGCTGTAGTCTACGAACTCCACGTTCCCCTTCGGAGGCCAGTCTGGAGGAGGTTGCTTGTCCTTCACTATCCATGGAGCCTACGGGTTCGATTTCAATGACTGACAATCAGCTCTTGCTGTCTACTGAGCAGTCTGTGTGCAGAGTAAACTGCAAACTGCACCAGCTGTAATACTGATATTCAAAGTCTTGCTCATGCAGATGATTTCTGAACCCTAGGAAAATGATTATATGATGACGGCGGATGTGTACCTCAGTCTGCGTCTCTGAATACTCCTTCACTCTCTCCACTGCTACTATGTTGCTCTCGAGGTCAGAGGTCATCCTCACCATCCAGTTCAGGGACATGGTGACCTGTTCAGCAGAAATAACAATCGTTGATGCAGATTTTATTTGCACAAAAAACATTGCATTTCTCTTTTTCGTAATCTAGCTTATAATAAATGTGACATTGTATCGAGTGAATATTGCTGAGTCTGTGATGAATTGCGTACGCTCCTCTGTTTCAAGTTGCTTTGGATAAAAGAATTAGATTTTAAAAATGCATAAACAACCAGACAAAAGAAACGTTTTTGTGTTTTGATGTCCTTCTGCTAACCAAGGCTGCATTTATTAGATCAAAAAATACAGTCAGAACTAATAGGGTGCATTAAATTGATCAAAAGTGACAGTAAAAATCTTTTTGAGCAAATAAGCTCAAAAATAAAAACAATCTTTATTTAAACCGTTTTACTGGTACAGTGTTTCTCGTAAGTCCTACGATACGTTTTCAAGCATCAGATGCAGTTATAATAAAATACAGTAAAAAATCTAATCTAAATGAGAACTAATACTCTGCATTATGATTCAAGCAGTTCAACCGTTCACTCATCTAAAGGTACATGTTATCATGATTATACAGAACAAAATGAGTGTGATTTTACCTGTAGAGCATATGACACGGACAGACCGACCAATCCGGGGCTGAGTTTGTCCTTCCCAATCACAGCAAACAGAGCAGCAAACAGCACAATGCAATTGCCGATAAACTCGATGCGAACCCCCAACCACCTGTGTGCATCCAAACACAACACCGTCACGACTCGAAACTGAATTCAGAAAGACATTTCCCATCAAAGAGCCAGTGTTGTTATTTTCTGTGAAGCAGAGGCTAAAGAATAGAAACATGCATGCATCCAAACGAGAGCGAGACCAAACCTACCTGTTGGAAGCAATACCAGGGTAGTAACTCTTTTGGTTCTCATCCACTTTCATATCGCTCAAGAGAACAAAGGCAGCGTTTCGCCCGTAGGCGCGGATCACGCTAGTGCCTGTGATGGTCTCCGAAAAATGAGAATATATAGGAGACCTACTGACAGACTCCAGTCTCTTAAGCTGCCGAGATGTGGCTACATAAAACCTCTAGAGAAATAAACAAGATGCTATTACAACAACATCATATATATGTGTACAGCATACAACAGGAATATAAGATATACAAAAATACACAAATGAGCGAGGATTCTCTTCATTTGACTGGCAACATGCAGTTTTCTTGCTTTTCAAGCCTTTTCAATTAAGGCTTTAAAGTTAGGCATTAAATGCACTTCAATATTGCAGGTTTGTCTGAACTCCATAGGAAAGTTTGGTCAGTAAGAGAAAAATGAATGCAAATTATTTTATGGTGGCCAAAAGCTTCTATATAATCATTTTCAGTTTGCCCTCGAATGCAAATATCAATGGTAGCTTCTCTTTTGTCTTATGCACGATACAGTTTGGGGTCTGTTTCTGACAGATGTGTGTTCTGCTCATCAACTCCTGCATTTATTTGATTAAAAGTAAACTATTTCGGCATCATTACTTCAGTCTTCAGTGTCACATGATCTTTAGAAATCATTCGTATGATCGGATTCGCTGCTCAAGAATCATTTATGATTTTGTTTAATGTTGAAAACAACATGTTATGCTACATTATATTTTGGCAGAAAATGTGATGCATTTCATTTTTCAGGATTCTTTGATGAATAGAAAGTTCAAAAGAACAGCATTGTAGCATCTTTTGCAAAATTAGAAATGTCTTTTGATAAACTGAATGTGTCCTTGAGGGATAATTTTATAAAAAGATTAAATCTGAATACGATAATCAAAACTCTTCCGAATATCTAATACTGCTACTTATAATAAACTGTATGGGATTCAAAATAATCCAAACATTCCTTCGTTCAGACAAACCATTATGTCCAATTTTTAATTTACAGTTTAATTTAGTTTCTGGAATCCTCGCTTTTAATCAGTTATCAAACAACATTTAACAATACATGATATGGCTATCTTCAAACACTCAAATATTTCAAAACAATGTTCACATTAAGGGATCAAATGTAAACGGGATCAAACACTATCATAATGTTGTAGTGTTTGGTTTGGCTTCGTGCATTCCTGTGTTTAAGTTTATAATGAAATCAGTGAGAATTTAAAAGAATGCATTTGATATTTTGGTTGCATGCAGCAAGTGATTCATTTAATCATCGCACAGAAAATATAGAAATCCAGTCAGAGCCATGCAAGGCCAAAGCAAAACCTCAAAGAGAGACCGTATGTGAAATTAAATTATAATCAGGAGGAGATGCAAGACCAAGTAAAAATAATGCAATGAGAGATTAGAAATTTAGTGCCTAAAACATCTTGAGAATCACAGTAGAGAGACTAGACCAAAACTGCACCAAAGATACATCTGAAACACTATCTTAAAAAACATCATTATTATACAGTAGCAGATGTTACAAGATATTATTGTTATCACCGTAATGCTGCTTTCCTTTCAACTACTTGTAATTAGGATCTGAACAGGTTAAGCAGAATTTAACACTATGTTGTTAGTAATTTAACAGGAACAGGTTGCCCAAAAATTTTAATTAGCTGAAAATGTGCTCACCCTCAGGCTATCTGAGATTAGGATGAGTTTGTTTCTTCATCAGATTTGGAGGAAGTTAGCATTGCATCAGTGTCTCATCAATGGATGCTCTGCAGTGAATGGGTGCCGTCAGAATGAGAGTCTGATAAAAACATCACAATAATAATCCACAGCACTCCAGTCCATCAGTTAACATCTTGTGAAGACAAAAGCTGTGTGTTTGTAAAATATAAATCCATCATTAACGGCTGACGGCACCCGTTCACTGCAGAGCATCCATTGATGAGACACTGATGACATTTCTCCAAATCTGATGAAGAAATACACTCATCTACATCTCAGATGGCTTTAGGGTGAGAACACTTTTTTATCTTTGTCTGAACTGTTCCTTTAATAGTGGGACACCCCCCCAAATCCACTTCTTACTCCTGGACCCTCTCACATCCCCAGTTCTTTCATTAAAATAACTACAGGAACAATTTAAAGTCCTGTCTGTTAAGAGCGCTAGCATTAGTACCGTCAGCTACACGCTACACTGTTAGTGTCAGAGCAGTGTGAACACTGATGTGATGGAGATTAGACTGATGAAGTGATGAGATGCAGCACAGCAAAACACTTCAAACCATGTTCAGTACAAGACAAATCAATTCACTTCTACTCCTGCTAAAGCTAACTCGACAGTAAAAGGCTGTTCTTTACCTGCCTTTATTACTTTTCAAAATAACGGGTCATTCTTGTATTAGGATTGATAATATGGAATATGAAGTTTACGTGGAATATACTGTTTACTATATGCCAAAGTACTTAGAAATTCATTATTAAAATAAATAAATAAATAATAAATAATCATACATTGTTGCCATAATTTAATTACATTATAATAAAAATATTTATATAAATAATGATAATTTTTTATTACTTTTACTTTACATTAATCCTAATGAGAATTTATTGCAACATTTAAATTATATAATAATAATAAATAATTATAATTAGTAACAGTACTAGTAGCAGCAACATTAAATCCTTTAATAATTAATTTACTACTAATACTAATAATAATTTAGTAAACAGTAGAGTAACAAATATAATTAATACTAGCAGTAGTATCAATATTATATAATTTATATAATAATAATAATTATTATTTTTATTTATAAAAGTTTATTGCAGTAACACATAATTACATAATAATAATAATTAACTGTAACAATGTTTACAATTATATCCATAAACTAATTATTATTATCATTACTAGTAGTAGTATTAATAGCATATATTTAACAAATTATTGTAATAATGTATTTTTTATAATAATAATAACAAATGATTGCAATGATAGTAAATAATGCTATAATAGTACAATATATATAGTAGATACTATAATAAGACAATTTATAATAATAAGACAATATAATAATAATAACAAAATAATACTACTTTTGACTCCAATTATTATACTGTTGATATAATACACAATATTAATAGAAACTAAAACGCGAGGATTTGTGCTATACTGCATGTTTCTAGTAAGCTCTGTTACTGTACGTTTCTATGAAGTTCTCCGAAGCGAATGATTGGGTAACAGCCACGACTAAAACATCAGAGAGCGACTCCCTGAGCGCACTACAACAGAATGACCAAACCACACACACACACACACACACACGGGGTCGCACTACAACACTACCACATAATGATAATGCAGCTAGAACATAACAACAACAACATGTTAGCATGCTGTATTAATGAGTAAGCAGACTTGTTCCTATTTACCTGGACCCACCAATAGAACAGCATTAACGGCACTATGACTATGAGGAACATAGGGGTGAGGGCAGAGCATACGATCAGCACATTTACTGTGTACCAGAAAGTGCGCATCCAGATATCAATATTTTCTGGAATGACAGAGTCTATTGTGTCCACGTCTTTGCTGAATCGGTTCAAGACCCGCCCAGAGGGTGTGGCCTCAAAAAAGGCCTGCGGGGCCCTCAGAATGGCGTGGAGCATGTGGAGGTGCGTCTGGTGGGCCGCCTTCAGCATGCTGTACGCCCGGCACAGTAAACAGTTGGCCAGAATCAGCGCACCTGTTGAAGGGCAGCACACGGGTTAGTGAGGTCGAACCCTCGCACCGTGTGTGTGTGTGTGTGTGTGTGTGTGTGTGTGTGTGTGTGTGTGTGAAACACTGACAGAAGCCGGCACCGTCTCCACTCATCTAGGAGAGAAACAGACTCATGTGGAAGTCAGAAAACTGCTTTGGTTGTGTTTCTGTTGTGCTTGTGAGAAATTCAGCATTCTAATGACTATAACCTTCAGAGATTTTAATGTAGTTTAGATGAAAACTGTTCAAAAGTTTGGGGTCGGTAAGAAAGAAATGCATACTTTTGATTATCTTAGTATGTGTTTCTGTTTCAAATTAATGCCATTCTTCTGAACTTTCTATTGATCTGTAAATCATGAAAATTATAATGTATGATGGTTTCCACACAAATATGACGCGGCACAAATTTTTTCATCAACAATGATAATCAGAAATGTTTTCTCAGCAGCTATATCATCATATCAGAATGATTTCTGAAGATCATGTGACACTGAAGACTGGAATAATGATGCTGAAAATACAGCTGCACATCACAGGAATACATTAACCAAATTAGTGCAGCCTTGGTGAGCAGAAGAGTCTTTTAAAAAAATAAAAACCTTGCCGACCTCAAGCTTTTGAAATGTTGTGTAAAGCATTTTCTGAGATATAATTAATAAAATGTGATCTGAAACTACTAGAGACATGAGATTACTTGGGTCTTTATCTGCCTAAAGGCTAAACAAAAGATGTTAATATTGTGTCGTTGCTGTCTAGAAGATTAAAATTAGTTCAGTATGTTTGTCCTATTGTCCAGTACAATTATCTAAACATTTACCTGAGAAGCAAAATGACTTGTTTTCTGAACAAAATGTATCAAACTTCATTGAATTAACAAAAACTCCCCCTTTTGGTACTTAACGAGAAAGCAAATTTTTTCTAAAGTAAATTATAAGATATTTTTACTGGAAAAGAAGACAAGAAAAACTCAGTTTGGATGATTAACTAAGAACAAGATGATGGCTAGGTTGTACTCATTGCTCTCAAACACAGCGAGCACAGATTTGACAGGAGAAGTGTGGATGTGTTTGATGATCAGCAGAGGGCGCTAGTGAAGCACAAACCAGAGACGGACAGACACT
Source organism: Carassius carassius (assembly GCF_963082965.1). NCBI lineage: Eukaryota > Metazoa > Chordata > Actinopteri > Cypriniformes > Cyprinidae > Carassius > Carassius carassius. The sequence continues at coordinate 2,262,042 of NC_081794.1, forward strand.
CCCAGAGTCCCTGTGTGCATGTGTGTGATTGTGTGATGGTTTGTGCTCATGAATGGGTGTGATTGTGAGAGCAAACAGCAGCAGAAGTCAAAGCAGGAAGTGGGCAACAGGCGCTGAGGGAGGAACAGGAAACACACGACACACAAGCGACGGCTTTGCTCACACCACGTGAAAATCTGATCTCTAGGAGCGATGTCTGCGTGTGATAACATCAGCTGTGTGTGTCCAGACAATGTTGTGCATTAAATGCTTCTAAACTACTGTTTGTCTACATACAGAAGACTGCAAAAATGATTTTCTTACTCAGTATTTCTGTTGTTGTTTTCCACAATAAATATCAGAAAATTCTTAAATAAAGTAATACTAAGTCTTAAATCAAGATACACCTCCACAGAAAAATTTTGATTAAATTTAATATATATATATATATATATATATATATATATATATATATATATATATATATATATATATATATATAAAGGAAAAAAATAGCCAATCGGGTCGGAAAAATGTAGTAAAAATGTAATTTATAAATTGTATTAATTATATAATAATAATAAATTCATTTGATATAAACAATTTAACATTGTAAGTCAATTTGCTTCTCTAGAAATGAAATTAACACACACAAAAATTTATTAAAATTAATATACTAACAATGTAAAAAACACTAAGAAAATCAGTTTTTGCAGCGTAGAGTAATAATGCACATTTTCTGTGATTTTATATTGATGTGTCCTAATTGACAGAATAAATGTAAATCGAAGAGACTGTTAAATCTGTTATTTTAATTGTGCAATAAAACCCAAAACAACAACTAAAAAAAATCAGATTTTCCCGCTGTCTGAATAAAGCCATATAGACACAGAGGAAGGAAGAAATCACGTGTTACACAGACTGACTCTGTACCATATTCTGGAAATCACACGCTCAAATACTCCTCGAAAGGGAACTGAAAAGCAAACGTTATCCCGCTCTCATCCAGAACGGTGTACAGCTGCAAAAAGGGCAAAAATACCTGCACAAAGAAGTAAATCAAAGCCAGAGGGCCAATGACCAGCGCGAATATTGGCGTACTGCAAATGATAACAATCATGGTGGACACAGAGGCAAAGAAGGTGCCCAGGAACATGAGGACGGTGGACGGGAGGACCTCGTCGATCACATAAATGTCCTTGGAGAAGCGGTTGATGATCCGGCCTATGGGGGTGGTGTCAAAGAAAGACTGGGGCGTGTGAAATTTGTTGTCCAGCAGGGTCTGATGCAGCTTGCGTGCTGCCTGGATTTTCCCCAGAGCCAGAGTAAAGGAGGAAAACATAACCAGGACGCCTGTGTTAGAGAGACCAGAGGAGGAGCACAGCATCACTACACACACCTGCAGGGGATTGTGGGATACGGGAGAGCTACAGAGCGGGAGTCAAACGAGAGCACAGTCCTCAGCACAAATACACACAGGGACCGAGTTCACACAAAAACACCAGGTGCATGAGAGCACTCCACTGGAACGCAAAAGGAGAAAATTAACACAAAATCGATCGGCCAACAAAGCTGTATTCACAATAGAGGATAAAAACGTCCATTTTTAAACACATGTGCCTAGTTTTGATCATATTTAGACAACCTGTCCTGTTTTTTGTTTGTCATCAGCACTTTTTCTACTGCGAATGCATAAATCAATTTAAATTAAATTAAAAATAAATGTATGCATTTATTCAAAGTGACTTACAGTGCATTCAGGCTATACATTTTCTACCTAAAATGTGTTCCTTTGGAATCGAACCCACAACCTTGCACTGCTAACGCAATGCTCTACCACTGAGCCACAGGAACATGTATGTATGAATGGTTGCCAGGTTGAGAAGATAAAGCTAAACACTGAATCCTCTCAAGAGAGAAGCTCATCTGGCAACCCTAATACATTCAGACACATGGAGTCCTGTCTTGGATATAGCTTTTATTTTTTAAATGCTATAATTAATACAGTCACTATAGTGAAATGATGCTCATGGGAAAAAGGTGGTCAGGGAATATTTTCATAGTTTTTGTTAACGAAATGAACAACTTGCTCTGCACTCTTTGTTTTCACATTAGTTTCATATGGTTTTGACAACTTTTATACCACTTTGAACAAAATGGTTGTATGTACTGTATGTAAATAACTAATTATTAAAATGATTTACGATCTCCAGTACCAAAATGCTGTTTAAAACCCTGTTTTTGTGTGATTTGGTTATTTTCTAGGAAAACTAAAGTTTTAATCAAAATTCTTAAAATTAAAAATTTAAATAAAAAACTCATTTTGTTTATTTATTTATTTACATTTTTGAAATGTCTTTCGGTGTAACCAAAGGGTAAATGTCACATTTTTGTGGAGTTGCACCACACAACATCTTACAACCTCTAATATTGCCCTTTTGTGATAAAAAGTTAACTATTAATAACATTTTAATATTCATAACAGTTAGTTATAATTATATTAGACGCATAGTTGTATATATTATAATCAATATAATTAGAATATAATTATCATAATTTAATATTTTACGAGATTTCTTGAACTTCACATACAGTCTAGACTATATATTTTTTTTTTTTGTAAAAAAGCCTGATGCACCAGTTTTAATACGCAGAATGGAGAATAATAGATTTGAAGTGTTTTAAGCTGTTTCTAAAGTTTGACAGACATGCTCACTTTAACAGAAGCGAGTGAATCTTCATAATTTCTCCTTTTTCATTCCAGTGAAGCAGTAAATGGGTTTGATAAGACTGTTCAGATTTTTTGGGTGAACTGTCCCTTTATGGTGCTTGTGAATGAAATGCTATGACCATGTGTAGTCAGTATTTCTGTGCTTGGTTAAATGACACATTCAGACGAGACTCGTTAGATTAGCATTAGCGTGTCTGTGCACAGAGAGAGTATCTGACCGTACCTTGTGAAATGCCCAGCGCGGCGTACACCCCCACCCTCATGGACACTTGGTCCTGCGTCCGGTTATTCTGTGCATCGTTCGTCCAGTCGCTCAGCCAGAAGTTTGCTCCGATGGAGGCGGCGCTCTGGCAGCCGTACAGGAAACAGATGAAGACAGACAGAAACGGCCCCACGGCCTTCGCATACTCCCAGTACACCTTAAACTTCACCTGAAACACACACAACACACAGAGAAAACACTTTGGTTTGGTTATTTCACAGCATTAAAAAGGAAGTAAAAAAATTCAAATTGAAAGGTTGGGTACTATATATATATATATTTCAAAACGTAGTGTAATGTGGCATCATAGTGAGGTAGAGTTGTGTGCTGTGTTTGTGTGTTTGTTGGACTCTCGTCCTCCACACGAGGGCGATCTGGAGTCACGAACCCGTCCGGTCTCAGCCGTCTCAGCCTGGATGAGTTTCTCCATCTTCAGCTCCTTCTTCTCGGTCGGAGACTCTGGGTGCTTCCTCTCGCTGCAGCGCCGCCGGCGGGACATTTTCTTTGGGTTCTCCAGATCATTAGACATGATGCTCATCTGCCTGCAACAGAGAGACGCACAAACTGATGGGACATCCCAACTCAAACACCCATGCATTTTTTAATCCAAATGTATTAATCCTGTAACATGCATGCATCTATAGGATGATGCTTATTTATAAACATTCAAATAGGAATAAATATAACCGTTGTATATAAATGTCTTTTGTATATTCCACTGAATGTGATATAAGGTGGTTATAAACTGGATATACAGCATGCAAACTGCATTGTGTCATAATTGTATCATATCATAAAGTCACCGAAAAATAAAAGCAGTGTTTGCCGAGAACCAAATTTGTTGTCATCAGAAGTGCTTGTAAAAGGAGATTCACAAAGCCAAAGCAACTGGCAGAGCGAGAGGCATTAGTAATGCATGTGTACCTCATGAACTGTCTGCGCGCCTCATTGACTACAGGCTCGTTATCCACCATATCTGTGTGATTACTGAGAGCATCTTCAGGAAACTCCTCCTCCTCATCATCATCAACCAATGAAACTGAACAACCATCGGGAGTCAGAGTCAGAAAAACATAGTGTAAGACCAAAACTAAAGCAATACTGAGTCATAAATATATTATACATAAATAAACAAATATATAAATACATAACTAATATTTAAAAGTGAACAACATTGTAATATGTATTACAAAAAAATGATAAACAAAATAATAAATAAAAATGAAATGTTTTTATAATAAACAAATTCATATATGTTTTACAAATAAGTATGTATAAATATGTATTATGAAAAAAAAAATTATTTAGAAATATCTGTCAACCAACAAAACTGAAAAACCATTAAGTGTCAAAGTGAATTTCTATAAGATCAAAATGAAAGTTATAATTTTTTACTAAATATATTATAATATTTTAATTAATAATATGTAGAAATAAATAAATATGCAACCAACAAACAAATAAATAATTATTTATTAATATGTATTATAAACAAATAAATACTCAAAATAATCTAAATATATAAATAAATATTCCAATATATGTATTACAAATAAAAATATATATCAATATATCAATTACAAACATTTAATGTGTATTATAAACAAATAAATACTATCTAAATATATGAATGAAAAATATTTCATATGTATTACAAATTAATAAATAAATAAAATTATATATAAATGTAAAAATAAAAAAATACTTGATTATATATTACAACTAAATAAAGAAATCTAAATATATGAATAATGAATAAAAATATATAAATTATAACATAAAAAATAAATATTACAAATATACACACATCTATATTTATTTATTTTTATATATATATATATATATATATATATATATATATATATATATATATATATATATATATATATATATATATATATATTATAACTTAAAAATATAAATATTTACATAAAGATATTTAGGACCACATTTTATAATATGAATAATAAATAATTAATAATTCTCTTACGTACCAATGAGTTCATCGTCTTCAATGATATCTTCGAGAGAGTAGTTTCTGAGGAACTCTGCAAAAGCTCCATTCTGCTTGAGCAGATCCTGGTAGGAGCCCATTTCTGACACGTGTCCGTCCACCATCACCAGGATGTTGTCCACCTGCGGCAGGAAGCTGATCCCGTGGGTCACCAGTATCCGCGTCTGGTGTAAGAACAGCACATTACTTTACCCTGATCTGCTAAATCACATTAAATTCTGACTGTGACAGATGAGAGTGCATCTCATACATGGGTCAATGTTAGACCATTGTCCTGACCACTGCTAGTTCACTCAAATTATTTTCAGGGAAAATGCTCTGAAGTAGTCATGCGCATACCTTTCCCTTGAGGGCTCCTTCAGGCCCGATAACTTTGTCAAAGATGTGTTTGGCGACATGAGCGTCGACGGCAGACAGAGGATCGTCCATCAGATAGACGTCCGCTTCACTGTACAGCGCTCTGGCCAAACTCACTCTCTGCCGCTGACCACCGGACAGATTGATGCCCTACACACACACCATTAATTACATGACATGCTGATAATTACATTACATGACACTGCACATGAACATTAGTAAGCAATAAGGTACGAGAGCCCATTGCTGTACTGTGAATAAGTCACGACTGAAAATAGGTTGTTAGGCAGTTATTCACAATTCAGTAAACCTATGCCTTATTTGCTTTTATAAAATGATTACCACACCATACATAATAAATATTAAAACCAAAAAATTTATGTATTGATACTTTTTTTGAAGTAAGTTGGTTAAATGATTTGTAGCAGTGAATGAAGAGGTATCATATCGATCACAAATGCAGTATGGAGTACCTCAGGGCTCAGTACTAGGGCCGTTACTTTTCACGCTTTACATGTAACCCTTGGGAGATATCATCAGGAAACATGGTGTTAGCTTTCACTGTTATGCTGATGATACTCAGCTCTAGATTTCTTCACGGCCCAGAAAAACATACCAATTTGAAAAACTAACAGAATGCATAGTCAATATAAAAAACTGGATGACGAGTAAATTCTTACTGCTAAATTCTAAAAAAAAAAAGCGGTGTTAATTATTGGACCTAAAACCTCTGCATGTAATAACCTAGAACGCTGTCTAAGACTTGATGGCTGCTCTGTCAATTCTTCGTCATCAGTTAGGAAATAACTAAATAACTAAATAAAATAAACAATAATAATAATAAAAACATTCAAAAGTCATCCATAATTAAAATCAGGGTAATGCACAATTTGTATATAACTATTTGTATAAAATAAACATATTAAACTAGACAGTCCTAGTAACCATACAGCACTATTTAATTAAATATAAAAATAAAAAACAAAGAGGGCATGATTAAATGTTAAAATAATATTAAATATTATAAAATGTATTTTAATATTTTAACTGTATTAAATAAACAGGTGTTAAACTGACATCTTATTCAAAAGTCATGCACCTTCTCTCCGATCTCCGTCTGGTCTCCTCCAGGAAGCACTTCCAGGTCAGGGGTCAGAGCGCATGCCTCCAGCACGCAGTTGTACTTCTGCTCCACGTATGGTCTGCCGAACAAGATGTTGTCTCTGAGCGTGGCGTTCTGGATCCAGGCCTGCTGCGGTACATAAGCCACAGATCCCTACAGGAGGAGACGGGCGTCAAACACAGCATTCCCTGATAAAGACTGATCTAGAGACGAACACACACCCGTATGGAGATCTGACCCTCCTGCTTCTCCATCTCTCCCAGCAGGGCGCACACGAGCGAGGTCTTCCCACAACCCACGTGACCCACGACGGCCAGCAGAGATCCCTGCGGCACCATCACATTAATGCTGCCAACACATCACACGGGTTACTGAGCACTGCTATTAATCAATCACTTCCCCTTTAAGAGAAGCACTATCATGAGGCAGCTTTAAATCTTGTCTTAAGACATCTTAAGGGTAGCTTTAACTTGACTACTGGTTTAATTGTTTTATTTATTTATTTATTTTACAATTTTATTTCATTTTATTATTTGTATTTTTTTGTCTTATTTATCTTAATTTATCTAAAATCTTATTTATTTTGTTTAATTTTTAATTTTTATTAAATTTTTGTATATTTATTGTATTCTATTTAATTTAGTTTATTTATTTATTCTTATTTTCTTATTTATTTTATTCATTTTGTTACATGTTTTGGCTTGTTATATTTTATTATTTTATTTATTTTTTATCATCAATTTTATTTTATTTTTTAAATGTGTTTATTTATTTTATTTTATTTAGCTTATTTTTGCTTAATTTTATTGTTTTATATTTTAATTAATTAATTTTGTATTTGTTGTTTTTTATTTTACAATTTATTTTGTTTTTATATGAAGTTTATTTATTTTTGTTATATTTTTTCTTTTATTTTAAAGTTTAATTTATTCTTCTGTCCTCACATCTTGTGTTGTCTTGTTTCATTTGTTTTGCTTTTGTTGTAAAGCACTTTGAGAAAGCAACATTAAAGGCACTATTTAAAATAAAGCTATTATTTTTGCTCTATTTTTATTTGACACACAACAATGTCTCTCAATAACTGTGCAAATGCACAGCAATCTGTGTGAAAAGATGCATGCAAATGTTTTCTGATTAAGGTTGATACATCAATACATTTGCGCTTTTTCTGAAGGATCAAATTTAGAAACCACACGCATGTAAAAATCACTTAGAAACATGAAAAGTGTCAGGCTAAAATGCCTCTTATATTAACACTAAATAAGTGATCCTAAAATAAGTCATATGTATTTCTGAGAATTATAAATGATGTGCATAAATCTAAATCAGATTCAGCATAGAAATGCAGTAAAGGCCTCTATGAAAGTGCTTGTTTTGTTTAAATTACACTTGGCTTCACCCGAACAATGAATCAAAAGGAACATACAGTAGACACATGTTTGCAACAGGAGGTTATGCATGAAGCCCATATATGGAGATAGTGGGTGTGTATTATGTTAATTAGCATCTGCTGACACACCCTCCTTCATCCAAAATAATGTGTTAGACCTTCTGTCATGAGCACATGTATAAGATCAGCTGCACACCTTATGATGAATGAGAGCCAGTGTTTTGTGAGTCTTACTTGTCAAGAGTGGCTTGGTCTTGTTTGGACCATGAGAACGTCCCGTTAACGACGCTCACGGCGTACTCTGATGAGAGAGAAAGCATGAGTCAAGCTTGCAGAAAGGAAGCTTGCAGACAGCAGAGATTTTACAATGACTCAGCATGAAGAAACTGGAGTCGAGTCTGATTGTTTCAGCATGATGGTTACCTGACGCGTTATTTCTTCTGTCCACGCTCTCTGGATCGAGCTCATCATGACTCAGGAAATCCTGGATGCGTTTTAGAGACACGCTGGCCTGACGGGCGATCACACACAGGAACAATCAGAAATGCTTATTCTGTACGAGCACAAAACATGATGAAGCTGATCTTGATCCAGGAATATTACGCAATTATCTGATACATAGACTAACCCTATTAGGAAGGTCACTTCTGAATATGAACTGAGACCAATTAGTTTATTTAAACTATCTAACTATTTAAAATCTGAACTTTCTGCTGTAGTTCTATATGACAGATGCAGACAGAAAATAAATAATTTTTCCTCACTTTTTTATATGTATGTGTATGTATATATATTTTTTTTCTCAAAATGAAAATTTTATTGTTTTCAACTTTTCTGATCAATTTATAAAAAAATTATTAATTTTATTAATAAATTAATAATTATTTTTATTAAAATGATCTTTTAATTCATAATAAATGATTTATTTTTTGCTTGTATGCCAGATTATATATATATATATATATATATATATATATATATATATATATATATATATATATAAAATCTTATTTAAAATCTTTAATCTTTTTTAAACTTTTATTGTATTGGTATTAATTTAATTTAATTTAATTTAATTTAATTTAATTTAATTTAATTTAATTTAATTTAATTTAATTTAATTTAATTTAATTTAATTTATAAAATCTTATTTAAAATCTTTAATCTTTTTTTAAACTTTTATTGTATTGGTATTAATTTAATTTAATTTAATTTAATTTAATTTAATTTAATTTAATTTAATATATAAAATTTTATTTAAAATCTTTAATCTTTTTTAAACTTTTATTGTATTGGTATTAATTTAATTTAATTTAATTTAATTTAATTTAATTTAATTTAATTTAATTTAATTTAATTTAATTTAATTTAATTTAATTTAATTTAATTTAATTTAATCTCTCTATCTCTGTGACAGATGCTGGCATAAAATATTTTGCCTTACTTTGATAGTCACATAGGCTGTATGTATATGTTATTAATTTAACACTGTGATCGACAGCGTCTGTAATGTCTCTCTAAAGCTAGATTCAGCCTGTAATATTAGTGTAATAAAAGGCAGCGCTGGCTCACTTGTACGATGCTGCTGATGACCTGCGGAAGCATGTTCAGCGGGAACCTCAAGATGTTGAACAGAGACAAAGACACAAAGGCCTTCTCTGCATCCAAAACGTTATCCTCGTCCACATTCACGTACACAGCAAACGTGGTCAGAGCCACCTGAAGCACATCACAGCACAATCATGACAGATAGACTTTAGTCAGCGCTAACAAACTGAAACCAAGAGCACTCTGAGCTTATTAATCACATTGGCTAATGCACTTCTGAAACATGAGCCGGCAACTCGACGCCTAGATAGGGATCTACTGCAAAGATAAGCACTTTGCATTTCCATCAGACACATGAAACCGCACAGAAAGCGATAAGTTACCATGAAGGGTGCGCTGGTCCAGGCCATGGTGGAGAGAGCGCTGAGATACGCCGTCTTGCGCAGCACAGCCAGCTCCTTCTGCCGGATCTGCAGGATCTTCTCCTTGAAGGACACTTCCCAGGCGTAGAGCTTCAGCACCTTTATACCGTTGAGAATCTCGTTCATCAGCTTGATGCGCTCGTCCTTATGCTTCATCTGCTCCACCTGTGCCCACCAATGCAACGAGTTTTGTTCACAGCTCTTGAATTAGAATTTTTATATTGCCCAATTTAGTTCAAGCTAAATTTCTGTCATTTGTATTAGTTTTGGGTTTTATATAGTTTAAATAAAAAATTGCATTCATTTTCATTTTAGTTTAAGTACATCCTAGAGATAAAAACAGAATAAAAGTAGATTAAATAAATTAAATAAAAATGAGAAATGATGAATTGGCAATTACATGGAATAAAATAAGTGTTTTATATATATTATATATTTTATATATATTTATGTATATAAATATTCTTTTTTAATTATTATATATTTTTTTCATTTTGTTTCATGTAACGCCAATGTATTATATTTTTTTATGGTTTTAGTCAACAATAATAATCATTACCATAACGGTGTTCAGCTTACTAGGGTAACCAAACATTGAAATGTATTAATATAAATACAAACTGCCAGCAATATGATGAGTTATTAAGCTAGCATTGACTAAATGTAAAAATTGACCATTTGTGTCAAGTTATTATGCTATTTTATTTCTGTTTAAAAAACAAAAATTATATTATATTATATTATATTATATATATATATATATATATATATATGTGTGTGTGTGTGTGTGTGTGTGTGTGTGTGTGTGTGTGTGTGTGTGTGTGTGTGTGTGTGTGTGTACATTTTATTAACTATAATAAGCCTGGTGTGGTGTGCAGGCAGAAATGACTTCACATGGTGTTTTGTTTCCAGTTTAATTAGTGATCTGTCTCTTTAAGAGGAAACGACGGCTGGCTAGAAACTTCTCCTAAATGTGAAAGTCTGATAAGCATAAGCTGCAAAAACCTCAGAGCAGACGCAGAAACATTGATAAACAACTGAAGAAGCGAGCCAAACCTGGTAGGTTCTGGTCTTCATGGCGATGAAAGCGTTGAGAGGGATCAGCAGAACCATCACAGCCACACCGGCCAGAACCGACGGACCCAGATTCTGAACACCAGACAGAAAACTCTCACACATCTGTGATTCTGTCAGACGTCTCTCTTCACATTTCAGACTGTTACCCAACACAATAACTGGCATATTTGCTTATATTTTAGATAAGATTTATTTTTGAATTATTTTCACTTTCATTTTAGCTTAAGCTTCAGTAATTTGACTAAAGTAGTTTTTGTCATTTTCATTAATTAATTAATTCATTAATTTTCATTACATAATTAAAATGTATTAAACATTTTTTTAAATGGTTTTAGATTAGACTTAGTTAATGATCATTAAATTTGTTATTATTTTATATTCATCTTAATTTAAGATATGTTTTAGTAATTTGTTGTGGTTTGTCATTTTCATGCGTTTTTAAAAAAATGTCTCTGTTTTTCTATTTTAAGAAATTAATTTGTTTTAAGAATGTTTTTTGTTTATAATTATATTACAATTAGTTTATGAATTTTTCTTTAGTTTTAGTTATTTTAGTACTTCAATTTACGTGAAATAAAAATAAATTTCAATACTTTATTTCAATTACTGTTTATTTTATTACAAGTAAAAACAATGTTTTATAAATTTTTTATCATTTTATTTTCCCTTTCATTTTAACTAAAATTGTAATTTTCATTAGTTTTTTTAAATGTTATTTTAATTTCTCTATACTTTATTAATTTAAGAATTATAAATTTAATAATAATCATTATTATTAACAGTCAATTGATTTATGAATTTTCTTTAGTTTTAGTTATTCTAGTACGTCAAGTTAAACTAAATAAAAAATTATCAGTTTCAGTATTTAATTAATTTAGCAAAAAAAAAAAAAAAGGTTTTAGATTAGGTTTCATTAATGATAATAACCCTGATCAACAATATTATTAAAATGATATTGACTGAAGATATACAGAATATTTTAAGAGTGTTGAATTTCAATGGTTCCCGGAAAACACGAACCATTTTTTTTTACTTTTCTTTACAATATTGTTCCCTTACATACTGCCTTAATGTAAAAAAATAAAAATAAACTAAATTCTCTTTTAAAAGCGGTCAAGCCTATTTGTTTCACTAATAACTATGCATGATTACATTGACAAAAGCATTAAAGATTTACATTAACTATCTCTTTTAAGAACAAAACCTGCGGCACATTTTATAAGAGAAACATTCTGTATGAATATGATTATCCTTTGAGCAACAGAAGGCAGAGGAAGCCTGTAAATGTGTTGAAATGTGTGGCGCTGTACCTGCCAGAGGAAGAAGAGTGCCAGGATGATCTGCAGCGGCGCTGACCACAGCATGTTCAGGAAAGTGACGAGATCCATGAAGCGCTGGGCGTCCACAGACATCAGGTTCACCACCTCCCCGACCGTGGACGAGCGCTTGGCCTCGTTCGTGATCACTAGAGCCTGCAGAGACACCACAAACTCTCAGAAACGGCACAGAATGCATCGGTGATTCAGCTGCTGAAAAAGTCTTAAATAATAATGAAAAAACTCAGTGCTGTCAAAGGATTAATTGCGATTAATCGCATCCAAAATAATTTTTTCCTTTTACATTCTATATGTGTGTATACTGTCTATATGTATTATGTCTATATAAATACAAACACATGCATGCATATATTTAAGAAAAATATTTTATTGTCCTATGTTCGATATATTTATATATAATACAAAATATAAGAATATGAATATATAAGTGTATAACAATTCTTTTCGAAATATATTCTTTATGTGAGTGTATTTATATATACATAATCAGAGCCAGATTATCCATAAGGGCACTTGGACCAGTGCCACCAACCATTCACAACAACTAGGGGCGCACCACATGACACAAGCTTTAAAAATATTTTTCGTAAATTGTTTTATTACTAACTCGAAATTCTTGAAAGACCATACATAACTCGTTTATGAACACTAACTTAACAATAATAATAAAAATAATAATAAATTATAAATAAATAAAGATTACATGACCACTATCAGTCCCCCCCTTCCGTCCCCAACCTGTCAGAGTTGAGTTGGTCCACAACAAGTACGCGCAAATGTGTAATTTTTTTTAACGGCTACAGAAAATGAATTAAAATGGATGGACATCAATTGAGTGGTTTTGCAAAAAGAAAGTTAAAGAAAGACAAGGACGCTAGACGTTTAGCTACAATTCAAAATGTTTCAGGGATCGAACATTTTTTTTTAAACGAGTGAAGAATGAGCTCAGGACGACAATGACACAGAAGCGATCGACTGCACTGTCCCTTGTTTACCATTGAAGTTAAAGTTAAAACATTACCATCTCCAGCCGCGAGAGGTAATGTTTTCTCTTGGTTTTTGGTTCTAAATAAATGCGACTTATAGTCCAGTGCGACTTATATGTTTTTTTCCTTGTCATGACGTATTTTTGGACTGATGCGACTTATACTTAGGTGCGACTTATAGTCCGAAAAATACGGTAGTTGGACAAGTTAATAAATTACATTTGAGAAATCACCTTAATTGTGGTTAGAGAGTTTGACTCCTAACCCTATGGTTGTGGGTTCGAATCTTGGGCCAGCAATACCACGACTTAGGTGCCCTTGAGCAAGGCACTGAACCCCCAACTGCTCCCCGGGCGCCGCAGCATAAATGGCTGCCCACTGCTCTGGGTGCGTGTTCACGATGTGTCTGTGTTCACTGCTCTGTGTGTGTGCACTTTGGATGGGTTAAATGCAGAGCACGAATTCTGAGTATGGGTCACCATACTTGGCTGAATGTCACTTCACTTTCACTTTTTCATTATGTCTGATGGGGGGGGGGGTGCTTTTGAGGTTTAGTGCCCAGGGGCACCACACTGTCTTAATACGGCCCTGTACATAATAAATATACACAGTACACCAACATATAGAAAGTGAACAAAAACTTTTATTTTGCATGCGATTAATCAAAACAAATATGCAAGGCACATATCTGCATAAACTGGAAAAATCTCTCTTTTCATTCTCGTAATACAAAACAACTACTGATTTAATTTGACTTTTAATTCAGATTGATTTTATCAAGCTTTATTTGTGATAATTCAACTTAAAGTGGGCAAAAAGGTTAGTGATTAATAATAAGACAGCTGTAATAAAATGCCACACAACAAAAAAGTGCCAAATCATTAATTCAATTTTGAGCTGCTAAAAATGTTCAGTAAAAAGTAATAATAAATAATATCTCTGTAGCAGTCAAACAGGTTTCCACAAACCAGCATTGACTGCAAAAAAATATTTTTTTTAAATCAATCCAAAAAACAACTAATTTCTACTTCAATTTCAACAACATTTTTCATGAGCAATTCGTAGAATTCGGGTAGAAAAAGTAATAAATATTACTATCTCTGTAGCTGTCAAACTTGTTTCAATTTTAACTCTATTTTCTGAACCTGTAATTTAAAGTAGTTCAGTATTAAATAATAATAAATAATACCTTTACTGTTGTCAAACAGGTTTCCACAAACCAGCACAGATTGTCACAATTCAAAAACAACTAATAATTAAATCTCTACTTTGATTTTAACTAGATTTTACATTAACATTTCAATATAAAGGGGTTGAAAAAGTTTTGTAATAAATAATAATACATAATATTTGTGTAGTTTCCACAAACCAGTAAAAATAGTAAAAATCTTTATTTTTCATTGTCACGATCAAATAACAACTAATCATTTCATTTCTACTTTTCAACTTAATTTTCTGCCAAAGTAATTTAAGGTGGATAAAAAAAATAATAAATACAAATAAATAATGTCTGTTGTTGTCAAACAAGTTTCCACAAATCAGCATAAACTCTAAAAATATTTATTTTTATAGTCATAATGCATTAACAACTACTAATTTAATTAATGTCAACTAAATTTTGCCGTCAGCAAATACATTTAAAGTTTATAGTAATAAATAATAATAATAATATCTCTGTAGTTGTTAAACAGGTTTCCACAAACCAAAACAATAATGTAAAATGTAAAAAACTAAAAAAGTTATTTTTATTGTCATAATGCAAAAACGATTAGAATAATTTAATTTAACAAGATTAAAAATTCTGTAATAAATAATAATAAATACATACAATGTGGGTTGTAACTTTGACACAATTATTTAGGATTAAAAAAAAATCATAAATAAATTGATAATTAACCCCGTTTTACATTTTTGTGGACTATTTTTTTACAGTGTAACAGGTTTGTTTTTTTTGCAGCTTATCTTCCACAAAAGGTCTAAACCAACAGAGCTATAAAAACCTAAAAAAGTTTCTACTAGAAAAAGTTTGTACTACGTTTTGGGCGATGTAATATGGAATACCATTTCATACATGCATGCTACATGAACATGCTAGCCGTTCAGTACCACAGAATAAACAAATATCAAAGTAGTTATTGCATTGAACTGTTGATGCATTTCAATGTTTTTTCTAATGCAATATCTTATGACGACGCAGAATTTCAGGAATATTTCACACCCACGAGTTATTACGCAGATCTGGGGTAAAAGTGCACATGTGTGAAAGTGCACCGTCACCCTTACACCACACCTACCACAACTCAAATCTTTATTCTATTCAGTTCTTTTACTCGTGTGGAGTAGAGTAGTAGAGCAGAGGTCAGACGGCAAAATCACACAAAGGCTGGAGTTTATTTAAATCACTGTCTGTCATCGTGACTCTCAGCACAATGTCATGCTGGAATTAACATTAAAACACAGTTTTAGAAGTTAATATATTGTTTCATTTTTTTCTGCACGTCTAATTTTTTTTTTATGCATTTTTGAAGTACTTGTTAAACTGTGAGTGCAAATAAAAAACAAACTACTGTCATACAGAATAAGCATGTTTTCCAGTGGTATATGTGTATTTAAGTACTGTGAAGTAATTTAGCCTTTATCTCACAATATTCAGCAGAAGGTTTAATGCTTATATTGTAACTGTAACTCTGACAGTCACAGTAATATAGTCAGAACAGGGATAACACATTCGAGTGCAAGTATCTGTTGACATAAGCTCGAGTATCCGTGTTTAGAGTTTTCCTTGAGGCTCAATGCACTTTCTTTGACTTGAACCCAACTACATTTATAAAAATAAAAGGTCAAACCTGTAATACTAGAGCATGGAAAGTTCATTTGAGTTTGGAAAGGTACAGTTTCTGATATAATCAATGAACTGTCAAAGCCCTACTGTATAACTAGCATTTTGTCACCATTTACTCATGTGGGTCCTATCCGGAAGATCTTTTCCGCCGATGAATAAACAATAAAAATGGCTAACTGTGACTTTTTTATCTTAGGATTCTGACTTTCTTTCTTGCAATTACAAGTTTATATTTGCCAAATGTTGTTTTTGACTTTTTTTTGTCATGCAATTCTGTGTTTATAAATATCTCCGGGTTTCAAGATAAAAGTTTGTAATTTTCAACACCTTTTTTTAATCCCATGGCAAAAAAATAAAAATAAAAAAAACATTCCACAGGTTACAGACCAGTATGCAGTACTTGTATGTACTATGATGTTTCGAATAATTATATAGTTCTTATTATTTACTCCTATTAAGATATATGTGTCCCTGGAGCACAAAAGCAGTCTTGAGTCTCTGGAGTATATTTGTAGCAATAGCCAAAAATAGATTGTATGGGTCAAAATGATAGATTTTTCTTTTACGCCAAAAATCATTAGGACATTAAGATCATGTTCCATGAAGATATTTTGTAAATGTTCTACTGTAAATATATTAAAACTTAATTTTTTTTTAGTAATGCACATTGCTAAGAACTTCATTTGAACAACTTTAAAGATGATTTTCTCAATATTTAGATTGTTTTCTCTTTTGCACCCTTTCTCTTTTAGTTGTATCTCAGACAAATATCGTCAGATCATAACAAACCATGTTTTAGTAACAAACAAAGCTTATTTATTCAGCATTCAGATGATGTATAAATCTCCATTTTGAAAAATTGACCCTGATGCCTGGTTTTGTGGTCCAGGGTCACATATATGGTTCACCAAAAATGTCATAATTTACTCATTAAATATTGCATTGCTTGTATGTGTAATGCATTTAATTCTTCTGTGTGACACAAAAGAAGGTGTTTCGAAGAACGAGTCCACTGACATCCAAGAAAATCTTTTTTATCTATATATAAGATATATTTATATATTTTTATATATTAAAATATCTTCTGTCACACAAGTTTGCAAATAAATGACAGCAGAATTAAAATTTCTGAGTCAACAACCCCTTTAACCTACACCATTTGTGATCAGTCACTTCACTGAAAAGACTCTTCTGGTCGGCCAGCACTAACCAGCATGAACCAGTCTTTATTATAATTTATTTGTTATTGAGTGAGTCTTTATTCTCAGAGAGACATCTGTACCTTCCTGTAAATGGCTCCGATGATTCCCGAGCGCAGCCTCATGCCTGTCACAAAGCAGTACTGAAAGTGCTGATGCAGGATGAGGGTCTGTAAGAGGGAAGTGCCGAACATCAGGAACGCCAGCGAGTAACCCCACCACAGCGGGGCATTGGACTGTTTGGTGAACTCAATCAACATCCTGATAATAAAAGGAGAATCACGTTAAAAACACACCTCTCTCCATTGTGGTTTCCATATATCATCAACTGTAGACACTACCAGGCAAAAGTTTGGCATTGGATGTTTTTTTTTTTTTTTAAAGAAGTCTCATCTGTTCACAGAGTATATGTTTATTTGACAGAAAATATAGTAAAAAATTCTAAATATTATTACAATTTGAAATATCTGTTTTCAACGTGAATATCTGTTAAAATGTAATTTATTCCTGTGATCAAAGCTGAATTTTCAGCATCATTACTCTAGTCTACAGTGTCACAAGTTTCAAATAAATGCTGATCTTTAGAACTTTCTGTTCATCAAAGAATCCTGAAAAATATCACAGTCTCCACAAAAATATCGGTTTTCAACACAGATAATAATCAGAAATGTTTCTTTCTCAGCAAATCAGCAAATTATTCTGATTTCTGAGGATCATGTGACACTGAAGACTGGAGGAATGATGCTGAAAATACAGCTGTGCATCTCAGAAATAAATTACGTTTAACATATACAGTCAGGTCCATAAATATTGGGACATCGACACAATTCTAATCTTTTTGGCTCGATACACCACCACAATGGACTTGAAATGAAACGACCAAGATGTGCTTTAACTGCAGACTTCCAGCTTTAATTTGAGGGTATGTACATCCAATCAGGTGAACGGTGTAGGAATTACAACAGTTTGTATATGTGCCTCCCACTTTTTAAGGGACCAAAAGTAATGGGACAGATTAACAATCATAAATCAAAATCTTTCACTTTTTAATACTTGGTTGCAAATCCTTTGCAGTCAATTACAGCCTGAAGTCTGGAACGCATAGACATCACCAGACGCTGGGTTTCATCCCTGGTGATGCACTGCCAGGCCTCTACTAGAACGGTCTTCAGTTCCTGCTTGTTCTTGGGGCATTTTCCCTTCAGTTTTGTCTTCAGCAAGTGAAATGCATGCTCAATCAGATTCAGGTCAGGTGATTGACTTGGCCATTGCATAACATTCCACTTCTTTCCCTTAAAAAACTCTTTGGTTGCTTTCACAGTATGCTTCGGGTCATTGTCCATCTGCACTCTGAAGCGCCGTCCAATGAGTTCTGAAGCATTTGGCTGAATAGGAGCAGATAATATTGTCCGAAACACTTCAGAATTCATCCTGCTGCTTTTGTCAGCAGACACATCATCAATAAATACAAGAGAACCAGTTCCATTGGCAGCCATACATGCCCACGCCATGACACTACCACCACCATGCTTCACTGATGAGGTGGTATGCTTTGGATCATGAGCAGTTCCTTTCCTTCTCCATACTCTTCTCTTCCCATCACTCTGGTACAAGTTGATCTTGGTCTCATCTGTCAATAGGATGTTGTTCCAGAACTGTGAAGGCTTTTTTAGATGTTGTTTGGCAAACTCTAATCTGGCCTTCCTGTTTTTGAGGCTCACCAATGGTTTACATCTTGTGGTGAACCCTCTGTATTCACTCTGGTGAAGTCTTCTCTTGATTGTTGACTTTGACACACATACACCTACCTCCTGGAGAGTGTTCTTGATCTGGCCAACTGTTGTGAAGGGGTTTTTTTTCACCAGGGAAAGAATTCTTCGGTCATCCACCACAGTTGTTTTCCGTGGTCTTCCGGGTCTTTTGGTGTTGCTGAGCTCACCGGTGCGTTCTTTCTTTTTAAGAATGTTCCAAACGGTTGATTTGGCCACACCTAATGTTTTTGCTATCTCTCTGATGGGTTTGTTTTGTTTCTTCAGCCTAATGATGGCTCGCTTCACTACTAGTGACAGCTCTTTGGATCTCATATTGAGAGTTGACAGCAACAGATTCCAAATGCAAATAGCACATTTGAAATGAACTCTGGACCTTTAATCTGCTCCTTGTAAATGGGATAATGAGGGAATAACACACACCTGGCCAAGGAACAGCTGAGCAGCCAATTGTCCCATTACTTTTGGTCCCTTAAAAAGTGGGAGGCACATATACAAACTGTTGTAATTCCTACACTGTTCACCTGATTTGGATGTACATACCCTCAAATTAAAGCTGGAAGTCTGCAGTTAAAGCACATCTTGGTCGTTTCATTTCAAATCCATTGTGGTGGTGTATAGAGCCAAAAAGATTAGAATTGTGTCCCAATATTTATGGACCTGACTGTATTCACATAGAAATCTGCTATTTTAAATTGTAACAATATTTCACAGTTCTACTGTATTTTTGATCCAATAAATGCGTAATTATTTCAAACTTTTGACTAGAAGTGCCTGATTCAAAATAGTAAAAAGGACTATAGAGAAACATATTTGCATTTGGTTTGCATTGCAAAACACAGACAGAGAGTGTGAAGAGCACATATGTGAAGAAAGTAAAACAACATGCAAACGATTCTGCAGGCTTCTATGGAAAACAGCAATATAAAAGATATTTTTTACACCACATTCCAGCTAATCTGCGTAATTTGTGTTTGCTCTTCCTGTTACAAGCAAACGGAATAAATCCATGCGTATAATAAAACCCAGGTCTAGGTAAATGTTAAAGGAACAGCAGCTACTGTGACAAATAATATTACAGCTGTTCTGACTAAATCAATACCTTCAATTTATTAATCATGAATCATAATATCAGCAGCTACCATGCATGAAAACGGAAGTGAACATGTTGTGTGAATAACCAGTGCAATAGAGCGAACGTCAATGTAAACCTCACTTACTGGCAGCTTTATCCTGATGTGTGTGATATCACTACCTTCCCTATCGTAAAATCATTACTAATTGTGACTATAGTGATCCTCTCTGGCTGGGAATGATGCTTTACCTGAGCAGCTGAGGGTTCACGAAGGTAATAAGATCCTGCAGGAGTTTGAAAGCGGAGCCGATGAGGAAGTAGGGCCCGAAGGCCCTGAGAAGGGCCCGCAGGAACGAAGGCTGCCGTGCCTCCTTCCTCTTGGACAGCAGAACCTCCTTCTCCTCCGGACTGACGCTCACATGGTTGGGTTCAGCGTCCGGGCCTGCCTTCCTAAACGCGGCCTGCTCCTTCACACTCGGCTCACTGCACAGACAAACAATAACGGATGATCTTCTGAGGTTTAAATGACTCTTTCAGCAGCTACGTCAAGGTCACGGGTTCGATTTCCAGTGAATGCATGAACTGAACAAATAGAAGCATGAATGTAAATGCATTAGTTTTGGGAAATCAAAACGCAAAGCTGAACCTGGACTCAAGTGTCATCCTACACTAGTGGCACCAAAAACACCTGCAAAAATAACTATTTTTCACGCCCTTTCAAAACGATGCTTTGGCAAAATACCCTTCCATTATATTAATGTATCACACAAGCTGCCAGTAATGAAAACAGAAGCTCACCATGCACGTATGAACGTTTAAAAATTACAATACACAACAGAAATTCTGAGAGAGAGAGAAAAAAAAACGCATATTGCACTATAATTGTAAAAAAAAAAAAAAAAAAAAAAAAAAAGTATTACATGTTTTGATGAATTCAATTAATTAGGTGGGCTGTCAATCGATTAAAAAATTAACTAATCACACATTTTAGTGTAATTAATCACGGTTAATTGCATATTAATATAGTTATATTGTCATTTCACATTGAATTTCCAAATTAATGTAGGAACAACAAAGAAGGTACATATTAAATATGTGTTTAATGAAATCTTTTTACTAAGCAGCCTATTATTAATTAAGGCATCATTAATAGCAATATGGCTACAGAATGATGTCTCTATTTAATGCACTTTTTCCTCAATATTAGCCATTAATTATAGAAATTCAACATTACAGTATAACTGATTAATTTATTATTATTTTTAACCTTCAATAGGCTTTGAAAAATATTAGAAGTAAACTTAATGCAGTCTTCACATAAAACTACACATTTAAATTATATTTCAAATACTTAAATTATATTTTTGAATGACAGATTTTCTTTTGTTCTTTGATTTTTATCAATAGGCGCGTTTCTATTACCCTTCACATTGCTTCAAAAATGTTTTTTATGCACGCATGAGGTGGTTTTTCAGGCAAAGCGAAAAATAGTTAATTAGCAAAACTGCATTGGAAACGGCTATGATATGACCAATGAAGCTGACTGCGGTCTATGGTTTATTCCAGCCGCGCCATGCTGTAAAGATACACACATACATCTTCTTTGAATAAATATAGCCAAAATCCAACCAAAGTCCTTTGCCATGACTATTCGCGAGAGGCAAAAGATTACATTTTAGTAGCATAACATTGGTTTCGCGCATAATGACAGACTGCAGCAGGCTTCACTTTAAAAGCAGCACTGTCTCTTTAAAACTTGATGCAGATAACGTGGACTTGACAGATATCTGGGCTTTCTCCCAGTTCTCTACTGTCATATAAGACTTTTAAATGTATGCTTAAAGGGTCAACAAAAATGGGCACATTAATCGCACAATTAAAACTGAAAGAAAAAAAAATGGAATTTGAAATTTTGGAAGAAAAAAAACTGTAGCTTAGTGTTACTGTCACGAATCGCACACACAAACAGAGAGATCCAGTTGCAGTGCTTTATTAGGAGAATCCAAAAATCCAAATCCAGTCAGGCAAAGGGTCAATATCCAGAAAGGCAGTCCAAAACAAGAAACACGACAAACACTGGGGAACACGAAAAAGAAGGGTTAAATAATCCAAGGACCCCATGAAAATGATAGAAACAAACAGTCTATATAAGGACAGGTGAAAACAATGAAAGTGGGAACAGCTGAGTGCAATTAACAGGTGTGCAATTAACAGTGATGAAACGGACAGAGGCTTGTGGGAAATGCAGTACCTGCAGTGGGGTGACTATATGGGGAAGTGAGACCACTAGTGGACACCCAGCGAAACACAGACCAGACACTGTGACAGTTTATTACTATAAACAAGAAATGACACTCGCAGCCTTTTTAATTGACCCAATGTGCCACTAAACCAAATGTAAAACTTCATTTTCTGTTTTAATGCATACTGTACCTCTGTGCTTTGGATTTCTCCACCTCCCATTCACTGAGCAGATTGGGAACCACCAGTTCTGAACTGTCTTGCTTGTTCAGCGACCAGAGGTCTTTATTCTCCAGTGGGGATTTATAGCCTTTGATCGCCATGCTGTAAAACACAAACAAACATCTGTCTTAGAAACACCTTCAAACAAGAATTCTTCTAGCATTGGACATTAATTTTTCTGTGCTTTTATTTCTGTTGTTTATGTCGAATTAAAGGGACAGTTCACCCAAAAACGGTTCTGTCATCATTTACTCATCCCCATGTTTTTTATCCTCTACAGAATCCAAATACTGTAAGACGATATTTTGAAGAACCTATTCATTTCTTTAAAAATAATTATTCTTTTATGTTTCAGAGAGGAGAGAAAATCCTAGAGGCTTGGGACAGATATGAGACCATGTCAATTTTTTGGTGAACTATCCCTTTAAATCTTACACTTTGGCTTGAGAGAAAACATTTGGGCTAAAAGAAATGTAAACTAAACAAATTCAGGTTATACAAATGTTGTGGAAATGTTGTTGTGAAATGTTTATAAAAGTTATAAACATCCAGTTTTATTCTTCTTGATTAGAACGTTGTCTAAAGTTACAAAAACGTTTCTATCACAACATTCTACCAGCTTTATTTCGACCCCAAATGTAACACAATTTGAAAGTTTACTTTTAATATTCTAAGAACTTTAAAAAGTCCAATTCACTTGTCATGTGCAAATATCATCAAAGAGTTGAATGTATATTCAGAATGTTTATTGAATGTACATCAAATTTTAAAGGGTTAGTTCACCGAAAAATGAAAATTATGTAATTAATAACTTACCCTCATGTTGATCCAAACCCGTAAGACCTCAGTTTATCTTCGGAACACAGTTTAAGATATTTTAGATTTAGTCCGAGAGCTCTCAGTCCCTCCATTGAAGCTGTGTGTACGGTCTACTGTCCATGTCCAGAAAGGTAAGAAAAACATCATCAAAGTAGTCCATGTGACATCAGAGGGTCCGTTAGAATATTTTGAAGCATCGAAAATACATTTTGGTACAAAAATAGCAAAAACTACGGCTTTATTCAGCATTGTCTTCTCTTCCGTGTCTGTTGTGAGAGAGTTCAAAACAAAGCAGTTTGTGATATCCGGTTCGCGAACGAATCACTCGATGTAACCGGATCTTTTTGAACCAGTTCACCAAATCGAACTGAATCATTTCAAACGGTTCGCGTCTCCAACACGCATTAATCCACAAATGACTTAAGCTGTTAACTTTTTTAAGGTGGCTGACATTTCCTCTGAGTTCAAACAAACCGATATCCCTGAGTAATTCATTTACTCAAACAGTACACTGACTGAACTGCTGTGAAGAGAGAACTGAACAAGTCAAGAACCGGTTGCATCGGTTTTCGGATCACCAGTAATTCTTTTTTTTTTACAGTTCGATTCAATAAACCGGTTGAAGAAAATGATTCACCGGTTCTTTTGCGCTCGACGTAATGATTCTTGATTCAAGCCTTCGGTTTACCTGGGCACATAACATTAGCACAGAATCAGTTCTGAATCAATCACTAAAAGAATCAGTTCGGTTCATGCGCTCTGTGTGTCGGTCTGTTTCACACTGAATCACACATGCGCAGTATCATCAGCTCCTCGGTTCTCGAATCGGACGCATCTGACAGAAACGATTCTTCACTCGTGAACGAGTCATTATCTGGCTTGGCTCGGTGTTCATCTTCAGTTCTCTCTTCACAGCAGTTCAGTCAGTGTACTGTTTGAGTAAATGAATTACTCAAATATTGGTTTGTTTGAACTCAGAGGGAGTGTCAACCACATTAAAAAAGTTAACAGCTTAAGTCATTTGTGGATTAATGCGTATTGGAGACGCGAACCGTTTAAAATGATTCAGTTCGATTTGGTGAACTGGTTCAAAAAGATCCGGTTACATCGAGTGATTCGTTCGCGAACCAGATATCACAAACTGCTTTGTTTTGAACTCTCTCACAACACACACGGAAGAGAAGACAATGCTGAATAAAGCTGTAGTTTTTGCTATTTTTGTACCAAAATATTTTTTTAATGCTTCAAAATATTCTAACTGACCCTCTGATGTCACATGGACTACTTTGATGATGTTTTTCTTACCTTTCTGGACATGGACAGTAGACCGTACACACAGCTTCAATGGAGGGACTGAGAGCTCTCGGACTAAATCTAAAATATCTTAAACTGTGTTCAAAAGATAAACTGAGGTCTCACGGGTTTGGATCAACATGAGGGTAAGTTATTAATTACATAATTTTCATTTTTCGGTGAACTAACCCTTTAATGAAGCTATAAGAATGTTCCATACACCTTAATTTAGGAACGTCTTGTCCTAAAATTTATATAACATTAGTGTAGGTTGTGAGAACAGCTTTTTACATTAGATTATATTTTACTTCATATTACTCACCTAGTAAACCACCAAAAGGTCATTTTGGAGAGGAAACCAGCAGTGATTTCTGGACAAGCATTCTGAAAATCCAAAAAAAACACCACAGGCACTTTTTAGTTTGCTGTTCTGACCTTTCTAATGTTCAAAGATCCACATAATCTACAGTTGATGGCACTAAATCATTCTTTTATTCATTCTTGTTTTTTGAAAGCATGACGGTTACTGCTTGCCCTAGATCACACACACGTACACACGAGCACGAGCACACACACACTTAGTGTTGTCAAAAGACCCGGTACTTCGGTACCAAGTCGGTACTAAAAAAATGTAAATGTGACGGTACCAGGTTTCTTTAAGTACCGGTAGTACCGAGGTCCCGTTCAAACCCGGTTCAGCGCTATGATTTCCGCGAAGCAAAAAACGAGGATGGAATCTCAAAATCCAGTCATGAAAATTAAACTTACATTTTAATATGGACAGTCATGGAATTTGTCAAAGTTAGCATAAATTAATCAAATCAAATCTCCATGTGGACCAGTATCTGTAAATGTTAAGCCGCAAAAGTTGTTTGAAATATGAATCCGTGTTCTGCGCGTCTCTGTGTGAATTAATGAATGGCAGAGACGTGCGGGTTTGTTTACTACATAGACTGAAGCGCATGACGCTTGCATTAATTTCAGCATTTGAGCTTCAGAATTCTCTCTCCATCAAGCGATCTGAACTTTTCAGTTCATCTCAATGGACGCACAGCGCACCGGTATTTGACGCTCTGTAAACTCTTTGTGAAGGCGCACGACTCACCGTCGCTTTACTGATAGCGCTGTTTCTCACACATGCAAAGAGAGCGAGAGCGAGAGTCTTACCACGCTGAATCGACACGCTATATGTAAACTATTCTTTGTTGTCTTCTCCTGTAAAAATAATGGAGTTCATTTAGAATTATTCATATTCATTTTCGAACAAGCAGAAGACATACCGGTTTCTCCGGTAGTGGGCGGAGCTAATGCGCAAATGGCAATTTCATTGGCTGGCGCTGATCTAGTACCGTCCCTGTTTTGATTTCAGCAAATCAGTTTGAACGAACGCAGACAACGTGATTAATATTCATGAACCCAGCAGCTCATCATTTCATAGTGCATTGTATATACATTAGTATGATAGTAGAATTAGTAGTAGTATTATCTTTTAATAATAATTAATATGATCTATTACTATTTTTTTTACAGAAACCCTCAATGACCAAAAATATCTTAAGCATCACCACCAGTCTTAAGTTCAGTTAAAATGACAAATATGCATTCATTAGGCCTAAAAGTTAATTTTTACATAATGGCATTTTACATAAAGGCATAGAAATATTACTATTATTTAGTAAAATGTATGTGATACTGCTACTACTGTTGAAAAAAATTATAAGACTTTATTTTTTAAAGAAATAAAATCACAATATTTCTTCCATGTTTTAATTTTAATAGCAAATCCCCTTTATTTACCAAAAATAAAATGTGTTTAAATTTCATAAATTTAAAGACAAATTAGATTTGGGTGAAACTTGTTTACTGTTTTTCATAATTATATAACTTGTAGAAAAACTTTAAACACAATTGTGAATAAGTATAAAGAAATAAGTGCTTGTAAATTAGTGCTAAAAAGTTTTTTCTTTTTTATTAGCATATTTTTGTGTTTTGCTTTGGTACCAAAATTGGTACTGAGAACCGTGGATTTTCACTGGTATCGGTACCGAATACTGAAATTTTGGTACCGTGACAACACTACACACACTTACAGGATCTGTGACCACGCTGGAGAAGAGAGGAGGCTTTTCATTGAAGCATGATAGGATGAGTTGAATCAGGGTGAGGCCGAAGTAAATGTAGAACATGGTGAACCGCAGCTTGTCTTCAACCCCGTTCTGAAAACAGAGAACGCTGCTTTATCAAGTAATCGTAACATCTCTACACGCCGCATCACAAACCCTCTCAGCCCTGAGTGTGTCCTTATTCCTCACAACCCTGCTCTTTATGAAATCTAGCTCTTATTTGATTTCAGAACAAGCCTGTTCACATCAGGCTCTCACCCCACACTCACACCATCAGTCACGCTTTCTGTCAGGATGGTCGAGACGCTCAAACAATGAGTGATGTTTTGAATAATGTCCCAACATTTTGAGGAAATTGACCTACAAAGAGCTGACTTTTAGTTGTATATCCTCATCATGCTTACAGAGAAAGTATTTTAAAACGACTGAATCTTTATAACATAAACACCATGTGATAAAATATCTGAAACTAATTATAATGCAGATATTAATATTCTAAACAATGTAAATGCACACCATGCACAAACATTATTCATATTATGAGTTTATCTGACAATTTGGAATGCAAAACATGCGTGAGCCATGTTAATATTATTAAATTAATATATCTGAAAAATGTAAGTACACAACATGCACAAACAATATTAAAATGAATAAATTAATATGTCACCATGGAGAACATATAATAGTATTCAACTAATATACAGTATCTGAAAAATGTATAATGCACACAACGTGCACAAGAAACGTTAATAGTATTAAATATAACTAAAAACTCAAAATGCAAAACATCCAGAAAAAATATTAATATTATTTAGTGCTGTCTAGTGATTAATCAGACATATTAATTTAATAATATTAGTGCTGTCAAATGATTAATCATGATTAATCGCATCCAAAATAAAAGTTTTTGTTTACATAAAATATGTATGTGTACTGTGTTCATTTATTATGTATTTATAAATACACAAACATACAGTATATATTTTGAAAATATTTACATTAATATATTATTATATTATATATAATATTTTTAATATATAAACAGTATATTTTTCTTAAATATATACATGCATGTGTTTGTATTTATACATACATAATAAATATACACAGTACACAGACATATATTATGTAAACAAAAACGTTTATTTTGGATGCGATTAATCGTGATTAATCATTTGACCGCACTAATATTATTAAATTAATATTTCTGAAAATGAATAATGCAAAACATGCACAAACAATATAACTTATTAAATAAATATATATATTTGAAAAATGCATCATGCACAACCATGCACAAACATGACTAATGTTGTTATATATTTCTAGCTACAATATTTGAGTGTTCCTGCAGAGCATGGCATCTCAATTCATGGGTTCAGTCCACAGGGAATGCATGAAGTGAATAAATATACTTTAAATGCAATGTGATTCACTTTGAATAAAAGCGTCTGTCAAATGCATATCATTTATTATTCAAAATTCTAAATCAGATGGCATTTGTCATAACCAGAAGCAAGAATCAGACTCATTTGACTTGGAAAACAGCGACAGCCTTGAGTTATGTTTGTTGCTCTGTGAGTTAGATAAGCTGTCTTGAAGCAGGTTTTAGGAACAACAGCAGCCCTATTCTCTCAAAACATGGCCTTAACTGAACTCCTTCAGAGCCGAGAGAAAGCTGAACATGTAGGTCAAAAGATGCATGTGAGGAATAAATCGGGAGGGAAAAGTGCAGGAGGGGAGAGAGTCGCACATTAATGCTGGCAGAGCAGTTACCATGGTTAGACTTCATAGTGGAATATCTGCTTAAAACGGACAAACTGACCTGATACATGAGTTTGGAGCGGAAAGGCACAATGGCACACAACACTGAGATCGTCCAAAATATGAAGAGCACTCCGGAGGACTGCACACCTTTCAGCCTCTCATACTGGATCAGGAACGTGGCTAAGAGCTAGAAGAGACAAAAGACAGCGAAAGTCTCACAAAACATGAAATACACCTTCCTTCTGAGCACATATACTGACTTTTAGATTGTGCACACAATATGAGTGGAGTCATTCATTTTATTTCATTTTAGGTAATGCAACCAGACTGCTTTTCGATTTCTTTTAGATCACTTGTGAAAAAACCTAAAGCCTAACAAATCATGTGCTTCATGTTGATCTGTTTTTAGACATGCATAGAGGTTTGACAACGAGCCATTGTTAAATGAAAGCCTTTTTTGGACTAGAGAGATCCGAAAATGATTTTAAGATCTGACACGTGGGACAAAACCGACATATTCACACTTACCATTGTCATGCCAACTA
This sequence comes from Carassius carassius, assembly GCF_963082965.1. Classification (NCBI taxonomy): domain Eukaryota; kingdom Metazoa; phylum Chordata; class Actinopteri; order Cypriniformes; family Cyprinidae; genus Carassius; species Carassius carassius. Next base: position 2,291,166 of record NC_081794.1, read on the forward strand.
TTAGAGGAGTAACGAAATATATTGGGGGTTTAGACTGATTCTGGCTCATCTCGTGAAATGAAGAAAACAGGTCTGTCCAGCATACGATCCACAATATCAAGCCGAGAACCTGCACACACAGATACAACGAATTATTACAAATAGATAGCAGAGAACTCCAGCACACCTCAGAGACGTTCACATCGCCTACCGTTTTGATTCTGTTCAATATAGACATCATGATGTATCCTCTGTTGTTCCTCTTGAGGTAGAAGATGTAGAAAGGAGACGTGAGCCACAGGTAGATGCAGGGAGTCCATGGCAGGATGGACAGCTGAAAGCATGCTGGGAGATCCGGCAGGTTTGTGTGCTTCGTGAGATTGGAGTCCTGAGGGAACACCAACATCAATTCAGATGCATGGTTCCCAAACTAAATGAATATCATATGTAGCACAGAGAACGCAAGTCTATTGGATTTGAATCGGTTCATGCATGGGAATTTCAGTGGGAAACAAACCCATGATCTTGAGAGCATCATGCTCGCAAAAAAAGCGCACAAAAATAAAAAAATTCAATTTGTAAAAATGCACAAACAATATTAAGATTATTATACATTTTTAAAATCAAAATATAATATTTGAGCTGTCCTGTAGAGCATGGGGTCTCTTTATGAGCTCAAGTTAATATATGAAGTGAATAAATATGCATAGTTTCTTGATGAAATGTAAATTCCATTAGAACTCGGAATATAAACAGAACTACGAATATGTATGATTTTTTTTATTATGATAAAAAATGAACAATCTAGAACTCATAACGTAAACAGATTTCTCAATAATTATAAATCTTTTTCAAAATTTTAATGAAAAATAATAATTAATTACATTTGAACTCACAATATTACAAAATTACACAGTAGCTCAGGAACATGAATATGCATCCTTTAGAAGTGTATGATAAATAATTCAACCGATATTACAGATTATTTAACAGATTTATCACCTGTTGGATATTTTATGCTCATTTCTCCTATTTTTACATTTCGATTATCTTTGCCATCCTTCATTCTCACTTAAAGTTAATCTTAAAAAACACAAGAAATTAATAAGTGTTAAATCTATTCATCAGCGGCAAATCTAAAGTAAATCTCCATTTTTCATGATGTACATTATTATGCGATTATGATGTCTAGATTGACAAGTATTAAAGAAGATTTACTTTATTTATGTTTTGTTGTTAATGGTTATTTAAAATACATATTCCTGTGTCCTGCAACAGGTTTATGTCAATAACATAAAAAAATACATTTCCATATCAAGCTCTAGTGACTTTCTTATCATTTTAAGTAATTGTTTTGTCCCAGGTCTCAAAAATCAGTTATACACCACAATAAAAATATATTTTATAACACATTGCATGATAAGGCTTCGACAAACAACAGTCATCCAATATTCCTCAGTCACGACAGATACTCCAGTGTGGTAACCGTCACTATAAAAGAGCTGCAGAGGACATCTCCAGAGAGACGTATTCTCTTATCAAGCACAAACAGAGCTGGGAAAGAGAGCTCAGATGTGTTTTTGTGTGTTCCCTTCTCTCGTTTCTAATCACCATGATGCTCTAGAGTATCTGAGTTCTGGCTTTAGCCTGATCACTTAAACAAGCAAACCTGATTAAACTCAGGGAAATCCAAGCGACAGCCATTGCGCAAGATACCAGATGCACAGCATTCAATACAGTTAGAGAAAATAAAGCAAGGCTTGGTTATGCTTCCATCTTCAAAATTTTTAGAAGACTTAGGCCAGCATTGGGGGTGACAAGTTATCAGATTACTTTTTTTAAGGTAACAAATGAGCTATTTTTAATTTACAAAAAAATTATATATTAAGTAGCAATTGCAAAAGTAACATAATGCATTACTTTACATAAAAAGTGACTAAGTAACATATTTTTTTTTTGGGGGGGGGGGGGGTGACATAATATTGTAATTGATTACTTTACAAAAAAAATTAAGTAACATAACTAGTTCCTTTTTTGGAGTAAAACAATATTGTAATACATTACATAAAAAGTAACCAAGTAAATTTTTAGGGGAGTAACACAATATTGTAATGCATTACTTTACATTAAAAAGTAACTAAGTAACAGTTAAAGGCCCGTTCACACCAAGCACGATAACTATAAAGATAATGATAAAGATCTAGTTCTAAAAATCTTTCTCAATATTAAAGAATAGCAGAGTCCACACTACAACTAAAACGATATCGTTGGAATCACTTTCAGAACGATTTTTTCCAGCTGATGAACGATACAAACATTGACATCCAATCAGAATCCACCCTACTATAACGAGCTCGAGGATTTAAAGTGGCAGACGCACGTGCGCTCTGAATAAACAGACGATATCATTCGCTGGTGTGGACGCTAATATCGTTATCTTTATAGTTATCGTTCTTGGTGTGAACGGGGCTAAACACAATATTGTAATGCATTACTTTACATAAGAGGTAACTAAGTAACTGTCACGGAGACGAACCCCGTGATTCCCTCTGCTGGCCAGCAGAGAGCACCCTCACCTGAATACTGACACACACGCATCCATCCATTCACTTACACTGACGACACTACATTTCCCATAAGCCCAGTCCTTGGACTCTGATCACCTACACAGGTGCCACTCATCAAGACTGTGCATATAAGCTGGACTTCCACAAGAGTTCAAACGCGAAGTCTTGATTTGCTGTGTTTGTCATTTCTGAGCGTTATTACCCGTGTTTGATTTCCTGTTACCGATCCTGCTTGATATCCTCTACGTACCTTTGCTGCCTACCTACCGACCCCTTGCTTGTTACTGGATTTTGATTCTCTGTTCTGACCATTGCCTGTACGACTTCGAGTCTTTACAATAAAGCCTGCATTATGGATCCCATGTCGAGTTCTGGTTCATTACAGTAACAAAGTTACTTTTTAGGGGAGTTACACAATATTGTAATGCTTTCCCCAACAATGGAAATCATAGTACATCATAATTCAGAATGTAAGCAGAAGTATGAATATATTGTAATATTATAATTATTGTGATAAAACCATTATAAATTAAATCATAATTATTATAATATTCAAACATATTCATATTTCCGCTTACATTATGAATTCTAATGGAATTAATATTTTATATCATTAACTATTCATAAAAATATTCATACATATGTAATATAAACAGAAATAAGAATACATGAATATGTTTTCAAAATTATAAAAAAAAGAGTAATAACATTGGAACTCATAACATAAACAGGAATATCAATTTTAGGAATATAAAATATTTGTTCAAAGTTATGATAACAAAATGATAAATTCAATTGTAACTCAATTGTAAACATAAATATGAATATTTTTCTTTATGAATTATGATAAAAGTTACAAATTACATAGTAGCTCAGGAATATGTATATTTATCTTTTAGAAGTGCATGATAAATCAGTACTATATTAATTTAGCCAATAAAAAAATTAAATGTATCCTTTAATATTAGATATTTAGCAACTGAGACTTATTTTGAAAGGGTTTTTACATTTGCCAAAAATAGTACAAACAATCAAGCCCAGTCCTGCTTTTCACGAAAGTAACAAAATTCAACTAGTATGTAACTACAGTAGTTATCTTTTAGGGAGGAACACAATATTGTAAAGCATTGCTTTTAAAAGTCACTTTCCTCAGCACTAGGCTGTGTTTATGTCGTTGCTCTCACAGGATGTGGGCTGAGGTTTGAAGGGAAGACACCTCTCACTGCAACGCCTTAGTTATGAGGTTATGAGGTCAAACGCACAAATCAGAGTAATATCTGCTCCACTTCGGTCAGTACTGAGTCTTTAAACTGGAGGTGAATAACACAAGCAGCTCCCTGGTGAGTACTATTACAGTACAGTAGCTGCTTGTGTTAATCGCTAGATGAGATCTGTTTATCACTGCTTACTTCCACTCAAATGTTTTTAGGAAACACAAACATAAAACAGTGACAGATTTACTACTAACTCCTAGGCTGTGCTCAAAATCCTTTACCTAATTTGGTGTTCCCATTCAAAAATTGCCAGCAAATCACACATTACGCTGTTACCTTTCAAATTTTATCAACTTGTTTTCTTTCAATTAGCACAGGTTTTGTATTTCTTTCTGGAACTGATTGATCTGAACTCATGCACCATTATTTCAGAATGAGCTTTTTTTTTTTGCCAGGTATGTTTACACATACGAGGAATTTGTTTTCGTGACAGAAGCTCCGCAGTACAACAGAATGACAGCGACAGAACATAAAACACATAATAAAAGAATATAAAAATACAAAAAATACAAATAAGTAGACAAGGAATGAAAATATACAAATTGACAATTGTAGGCAGGTATATTACAAAAATGCAGTAATGTATGTACATGTATATTATGTGCAAAATTTAAGTGTATACTAAGTATGTGTGTTAGATAAATTAAGTGTATGTGTATATAAATATAAAGTGTAGTGTGTTCATTGTGTTCAGTGTGTATCAGCTGTTCATAAGATGGATTGCCTGAGGGAAGAAACTGTTCCTGTGTCTGGTCGTTCTGGTGCTCAGTGCTCTGTAGCGTCGACCAGATGGCAACAGTTCAAAGAGGGAGTGTGCTGGATGTGAGGAGTCCAGAGTGATTTTGCCAGCCCTTTTGCTCACTCTGGATAAGTACAGTTCTTGAATAGATGGGAGAGTTGAACCGATGATTCGCTCAGCAGTCCGGACTACCCTCTGTAGTCTTCTGAGGTCAAATTTAGAAGCTGAGCTGAACCAGACAGTTACTGAAGTTCAGAGGATGGATTCGATGATGGTGGAGTAGAACTGTTTCAGCAGATCCTGTGGCAGGTTAAACTTCCTCAGCTGGCGAAGGAAGTACAACCTCTGCTGGGCCTTTTTCACAATGGAGTCAATGTGAATGTCCCACTTCAGGTCCTGAGAGATAGTGGTGCCCAGGAACCTGAATGACTCCACTGCAGTCACAGTGCTGTTCATGATGGTGAGTGGGGGGAGTGCAGGGGGGTTTCTCCTGAAGTCCACGATCATCTCCACTGTTTTGAGCGTGTTAAGCTCCAGGTTGTTAAGACTGCACCAGACAGCCAGCTGCTCAACCTCCTGTCTGTAAGCAGACTCGTCACCGTCCTGAATGAGGCCGATGAGTGTGGTGTCATCTGCAAACTTCAGGAGCTTGACAGAGGGGTCATTAGTGTACAGGGAGAAGAGCAGTGGGGAGAGAACACAGCCCTGGGGAGCTCCGGTGCTGATTGTACGGGTGCTGGATGTGTATTTTCCCAGCCTCACTAGCTGCTGCCTGTCTGTCAGGAAGCTGTTGATCCACTGACAGACGGAGGTGGGCACGGAGAGCTGAGTTAGTTTGGGCAGGAGGAGGTTTGGCATGATCGTGTTGAAGGCAGAGCTGAAGTCCACAAACAGGATCCTCACATAGGTCCCCGGTCTGTCTAGGTGTTGCAGAACATAATGCAGTCCAATGTTTACTGCATCGTCCACAGACCTGTTTGCTCTGTAGGCAAACTGAAGAGGATCCAGCAAGGGTCCAGTGATGTCCTTCAGGTGGGCCAGCACCTGTTTTTCAAATGACTTCATGACTACAGACGTTAGAGCCACAGGCCTGTAGTCATTTAGTCCTGTAATTTTGAATTTCTTTGGGATGGGGATGATGGTGGAGCGTTTGAAGCATGAAGGGACTTCGCACAGTTCCAGCGATCTGTTGAAGATCTTTGTGAAGATGGGGGCCAGCTGGTCAGCACAGGATTTCAGACAGGCTGGTGTAACACAATCTGGGCCTGGTGCTTTTTTCCTTTTCTGCTTCCAGAAGACCTGGCGCACCGCATCCTCGCTGATCTGTATTGCAGGTGTGGGGGAGAGGGGGGATGCAGGAGGTGTGAATGGTGAGAGCGCTTGATTGGAGAGGTGTTCAGGGTGGGTTGCAGGAGCTGTTAATGGTGTGAACGGTTGTTTGGAGAGGCATTAAGGGTTGGTTGCAGGAGTTGTTATTGGTGTTAACGGTTGTGTGGAGAGGTGTTCAGGGCAGGTGATTGGTGTTCTTTCAAACCTGAAGTAAAACTCGTTCAGATCGTCTGCCAGTCGTTGATTCTCCACAGTGCTGGGGGGTGGTGTCTTGTAATTGGTGATCTTTTTTAGACTTTTCCACACTGATGCTGAGTCGTTCGAAGTGAACTGAGTCCTTATTTTTTCAGAATAATTCCTCTTTGCCACTCTGATCTCCTTTTCCAGTGTGTATTTAGCCTGTTTATACAAGACATTGTCCCCCTTCCTGTAAGCATCTTCTTTGGCCTGACGGAGCTGTCTGAGTTTTGCAGTGAACCACGGTTTGTCATTGTTGTAATTTAGTTGAGTCTTGGTAGGAATACACATATCCTCACAGAAACTGATATATGATGTTACGGTCTCTGTGAGTTCGTCCAGATCGGTGGTAGCAGCTTCAAAAACACTCCAATCAGTGAGGTCAAAACAAGATTGTAAATCCTGCTCTGCTTCATTAGTCCAACTTTTTACAGTCCTTAATACAGGTTTAGCTGATTTTAGTTTCTGCCTGTAGGTCGGTATAAGATGAACCAGAAGGTGATCAGAACGTCCCAAAGCTGCTCGTGGAACAGAGTGAAATGCATCCTTTATTGTGGTGTAACAGTGATCCAATATATTACTGTCTCTGGTGGGACATGTAACATGCTGTCTGTATTTTGGCAGTTCACGGGAGAGATTGGCTTTATTAAAGTCCCCGAGAATGATTAAAACAGAGTCCGGTTGTTGTTGTTCTGTCTCTGTGATGTGCTCAGCGAGTTTCTGTAAAGCTGAGCTCACATGCGCTTGTGGAGGAATGTAAACACTAACCAGAATGAGCGAGTGAAACTCCCGCGGCGAATAGAACGGCTTGCAGTTGACAAACTGCATTTCTAGATCAGGACAGCACATCTTCTTTAACACAATTACATCTGTACACCACCGTTCATTGATGTAAAAGCATGTCCCGCCGCTGCGCGTTTTCCCCGTTGATTCTGCGTCGCGATCCGGTCTGAACAGCTGAAAGCCCGGCAGATGGAGCGTGCTGTCCGGTATGGCGTCATTCAGCCAGGTTTCCGTGAAACACAGAGCAGCAGAGTGAGAGAAATCCTTATTTGTCCGAGAGAGCAGAAGGAGTTCGTCCGTTTTGTTGGGTAGAGAGCGTAGATTTGGCAGATGGATGCTAGGCAACGGCGTTCGAAATCCGCGCTTCCTGAGTCTGACGAGCGCGCCAGCTCGCTTTCCCCGCCTGCGCGTCCTGAAGCGTTTGATGGATATTTGTGGATATTTTGGCTTAAAAACTGACATGCATGAGCTCAGATCGATGAGGCCTATGATCAATCATATCCAGAAACAAGCACAAAACCTGTGCTGATTCGAAGGAAACAAGTCAAATAAAAAATGGAATCTAACGTTTGGTGATAATATAGTATAACAAGAAATTTATAAGCAATTTTCTATAGGCTGGTCATTTTTTAATTTGAACATGTGAAGTGTAACAAGATGGGAATAATGTCCCAAAAATGGCTATGGACTAACCTTTTTAGGAAAAAGAAAATCCTTTTTGGGCCAAAATGGCCAGAAAACGAGGGTTACACAGCAGTACTTCTCTTCATGCCATTTCAAATCTGTAGTGCTTTCTTTCTTCACAGGAGCACAAAAGAAGAAACTTGTAAATTAAGTTCATTTCATTGATTTTCAAAGACTTTTTAATGGATGCAAAAGCATCATAAAAACTCCTAATAAAAAAACGTTTTCTGAACCCATACGACAGCTTTTTATGAGTAACACACTGAGATTTAAGACATTAGTGAAAATCTTGATATCCAGCCTAGGTCACTACGTTTTTTTGACTTTTTGATTTTGGGTGAACTATAACACTTTACATTTCAGTCTGTTCCTCACACAAAGCAATGGCTTCAGCAGACCTTAATTAAAGAGCACAAGTAGCATGGACTTAAATTATAAATCTTTTGTGTTGTGTTACGAACCCGTGTTGTTAAAATGCTCGTTGCTAAAGGGTTCAGCAACATAAAAGGAGACGCAAGGCAGAGAGCAGTTCAAAACATTTATTAAGACTAATAGGATGACTGCACAAACTCACGTCTCTCAATTTTTCTCTCTCTTCACATGTAAACACACATTTACTCTACACTAAAGTCAATACAGACATAACAAACACTAACAAAGATAAACAAAATAGTAGCACAAAAGACAAAGAACACAGTTTGAGTTAACCAGCGGCTAGGCATCATGACGCGCACGGAGTCACCGTCGCGTGTCTCACCCTCCTTCACACTCCACTTATATGCTCAGCACGAGCCATCAGAGCAACGGGCCACAGGTGCGCAAGGGCGGAGCCTACATTCAGAAAGAAACCCCCGATTAGAAAACGAAACAAACACACAAATACACACAGGCAACACCCATAAGGCTGAGGCCGTAACACTTCTCCCCCTAAAGGAAGAATCAGATTTTTTTTTTTTTTTTTTTTTCCTTCCTTTAGAAGAGAAAAGAAAACTGATTCTGCATGAAATCACACAGAAAGCTTAAACTAATCCGCGAGACAACGCGTCTGCAACCACGTTGTCAGATCCTCTTTTATGATGGATCTCTAAATTATATGGTTGAACCATTAAAGCCCAACGCATCAATCGTTGATTATGGTTGTACATTTTGCTCAGAAAAACCAGCGGATTATGATCCGTGTAAACAACGACAGGAGAAGAACTAGACCCCACATAAACGTTAAAATGTTGTAATGCTAACAACATAGCTAAAGTCTCTTTTTCGATTGTTGAATAATTCAACTGATGACGGTTAAACTTAGCTGAAAAGTACGATACTGGGTGGCCTATTTCGTCAGCACCCTCCTGCAGCAAGACAGCTCCCACTCCAACCGCACTAGCATCTACCTCAAGCTGGAATGGACGAGTCACATCTGGAGCAGACAGAACAGGTGCACTGCAAAGGAGAGATTTTGCAGAGAGAAATGCCTGCTGGCACTCATTAGTCCAGTTAAAACAAACTTTAGGACTACACAATTTTGTTAAAGAGGCAACAACACTCGAGAAATTTTTACAAAAGCACCGGTAGTACCCAACCATCCCCAGGAATCTACGTAATTCTCTCCTCGTAGTAGGCACTGGGTAGCTGAGGACAGCAGCCACTTTTCCGTCCACTGGCCGTACCTGACCGTTTCCCACCTGCTTCCCTAAATAGGTGACAGAAGCCTTCACAAATTCACATTTTTTTAGGTTTAACGTTAAGGAAGCCGCTTCTAATCGGTGAAACACGTCATGTAAAGTCAACATGTGTTCGGCCCATGTAGACGAATAAATGACCACATCGTCTAAATAGATATTGCAGTTTGGAACTTCGCCTAACACGATAAACATTAAACGTTGAAACGTTGCTGGTGCGTTCCGCAAACCGAAGGCCATACGCGTGTACTGCAGAAAAGCATCAGGGTTACGAACGCGGAGATCTTAGAAGCGCGCTCGGTTAAAGGCACCTGCCAATAACCTTTCAAAAGGTCTAACTTAGTGATGTATTTCGCACCCCCAAGACTGTCAATGCAATCGTCCATTCGCGGTAACGGAAAAGCATCAGCCACAGTGATAGAATTTACCTTTTTAAAGTCAGTACAAAAACGTAAAGACCCATCAGCCTTTGGTACGAGAACACACGGCGAGCTCCATGGACTATTACTCGGGACAGCGAAACCATTCTGCAATAAATACTTAACCTCACTTTTCATTGCTTCTCTCTTATTTATTGGGCAACGATAAGCATGTTGCTTGATTGGCAATGAACTACCGACCTCGATGTCATGCTGGATGATATTAGTACCGGGAGGAACGTCGTTAAACAAACTCGAGAAACTATCTATCAGCTTCATTACGTCTTCTCGCTGTTCAGGCGAGAGATAAGATAGTTGATAAGGAAGCGAAGATAAAACTTCAGAGTTCTCAAAACATCCTCCTTTTAAAGCTTCCATAGATACATTCAACCCATCATCCTCAGTGTCGGTAGGCAAAGCATAAGTTAGCAGTGAAACATGCTCAGTGGTTAACTCAGTCACCGGTTCACAGACCAAATCCTCAGTGTTCTCTTTTGACTCAACACGACATAAATATGGTTTCATCATATTCACGTGACATTAACGGGTTTTTCGCCTCCGTTCTGGAGTGTATAAGATATAGTCAGTTTCACTCAACTTACTTTTTATCACGTAAGGACCGGAGAAACGCGCAGAGAGAGAGGATCCAGGAATGGGAAACAGCACTAGACCTTTCTCTCCTGGCAGAAAATTACGCACCACTGCTTTCCTATCGAAATTTCTCTTCATTTTCTTTTGTGACAGAGAAAGTGCTTCCCTCGCCACAGTACACGCATTTTGCAAACGTTCACGAGTACGTGATACGAAATCAAGGACGTTGGGCTTCGCAGACGAATCATTACAGAGAAATTCCTCCTTTAACATTTTCAAAGAACCACGGACATTATGTCCGAACACAAGCTCTGACGGGCTAAACCCAAGCGAGTCCTGTCGCGCCTCACGCACCGCAAACAAAACCAATGGGACTCCATCATCCCACTCATTTCCAGTCTCTATACAATACTTCCGCAGCGCAGATTTTAATGCTTGGTGCCACCTCTCCAAAGCTCCTTGCGACTCAGGGTGATATGCACTTGATACGACGTGAGATACCCCAAGAGCCTTTAATGATGTACGAAAAACGTGCGACACGAAATTTGAACCCTGATCCGTTTGGACAGTTTTCGGTAGCCCAAAAGTTGTAAAGAACTTCGTTAAAGCCTTAGTTACAGTCTTAGCCGTTATATTCCGTAACGGAATGGCCTCTGGGAAACGTGTAGCTACGCACATGATTGTCAACAAATATTGACAACCAGACTTAGCCCGAGGGAGTGGACCCACACAATCAACTAGAACACGCTCAAATGGTTCGCCGACTGCAGGAATAGGACAGAGAGGAGCAGGCGGTACCACCTGATTAGGTTTTCCACTGACCTGACAAATATGACATGTTTTACAGTACCTCACGACATCAGATTTTAACCCTGGCCAGAAAAAATGCTGGAGCACCCGGTTATAGGTTTTAGTTATCCCTAGGTGTCCAGACCAAGGATGGTCATGGGCCAGACTTAAAACATGTGGTCGATATTTTAAAGGTACCACAATTTGATGCACCGCATTCCACTCTTCCCGCTGCTCAGGATTTAACGATCTACTCCATTTACGCATGAGCACATTATCGTTCCAGTAAAACTGGTGGTTACGCAGCAACATTTTATCATTTTCAGCACTCGCACGACATTTGTCTAATGATAGATCACTTCGCTGAGCTTCAATCAGAGTCTCACGCGAGACAGACAAGTCAGCGGTAAGATCAAAGCAAACAGATGACCTAGAAGTCGTTTTAGACGAGTCTGGAGAATCAGGAAGAACATCAGTTTTCAAAATATTTGAAAAGACAGAATCGCCAAGAATATCACTTTCCTGAATGTCACGATTCGCTTGTGCTCGCGTCACCACAGCACTAAACACATTTGGCAAATTCTTACCAAGTGCATCAGCCTGCGAATCATTATACGGGACATCAACCGCTTGCACTACCGGCATTACCTTACCTCCAGCTATGTCATTTCCCATGATGAAGTCAACACCTTTCAGAGGTAAAGAGGGACGAACGGCAACCTCAAAACACCCAGATGCCAAATCAGAAGAAACGTATACACGATGAAGTGGAACAGGAACAAAACCCATTTCAATACCCTGCACAATCGCGCTTGTATTACACGCCGAATCAGCACAAAAATCCAGAATCTCTGATAATATAAAGGACTGAGACCCTCCGGTATCACGGAGAATTCTTACAGGTTTTCGGCTTTCGACCTTCTCATTTAACGACACAAATCCATCGAACACAAAAGGCTGAAAACAGCTATCAGGAGTCGCAGGAAAACCAGAGAATGATGGAGACAAAGTTTTCACCAAAACAGAACCTCGAGGCTGAAACGATGAGGACTCTTGTCGCTCTTGTTTCCGTTTTAGAGTACGACACTCGGCCATCATGTGTCCCATCTTGTGACAATAACCACACTCTCTATTGGACTTCGGACTGGTAGGAACCCATTTATTTTTTGAATCAGAAAGATTTTCATTTTCTTTTAGTGAGGGACCCCCAGAATCAGACGAACGCTTAAAAAACACCGTTTTGTGCATTAATGCGTACTCGTCAGCCAACACAGCAGCCTGTTGTACCGTGCTGACTTTTTGTTCGTTTAAATACAACGCAGTACGTTCCGAAACACAGTTTTTAAACTCTTCGATCAGCAACAATTCTCGCAATGAATTATAATCAGTTACCTTGCACGCTTTGATCCACCGATAAATAAAATGCCCTTTTCGCGAACGAATTCGACATAAGTTTGAGACGTACCTTTTTTCGTGGTACGAAATCGTTGTCGATAGTGCTCAGGAACTAATTCATATGCTCGTAAAATTGCATTTTTCACGGCATCATACTGCACGCTGTCCTCTAACGAGAGAGATGCACACACCTCTTGTGCCTTACCTGATAGTTTACATTGTAACATTAGTGCCCAAACCTCGGTTGGCCATCTTAATACACCCGCAACTCTTTCAAACGCCTGAAAATACACTTCAACTTCCTTCTCACGGAAGGGTGGAACAATAGCGATATTTTTAGCCACATCAAAATGTGTCGAAACCGGCGCTACTACAGACTCAGATGCGGTACCAGCCGAGACAGAATTAATACTCGAATTTGATGGACCAGCCGGTGTCTCCGAATTACCCTTCAAACTAGATGTTTTTAAAGTAGATTTTTTAGGGACTTCTGGAACAACCTGCAACTCCAACTCCCGCAGTCGCACTTTTGTATCTGCATCAATTCGATACATTTCGATCTGACGCTTCAAATCATCTTGTCTTGCCTGAGCTCTATCTTGAGTCTCTAATTGTAACCGTGCTAAACGTATCTTTAAACGTGACTCTAAAGGCAAACCAGATGATGCCTCGGTGGAAAGTGAAAGAGGTTCAAATTTAGGCATCGAAAAAGACGGACCTACCTCCGTGCCAGCCACAGTCACTGGAGTCACTGGAATACCACTCAATACACGTAAGGGCGAACTTCCTGCAGCTGGTGCCGCCAACTCCGCTGCTGGAACAGTCTCAGAAGGAAATACCCCCTTGGTAATCAAACTAGCCACTAAACAAGCTTTTAACTCTTCTTTACGTAGTGTTCTAGAGATAGAAATCTCATAATGTTGAGCAATAAGAAACAAATCATTTTTCCGACATGTCTCTAATATTTCAACACTAGGCTGATCTATAAATTGATTTAACTCAAACGTTGCCATCTTTTTAAAAAAGAAAACACAAAACAATCAGAATGATCCAACACTCTCTGGACCTACCTACCTCACCATTAATCTAACTATCCCCTACCTAATCTTCAGAGGGTACCGATTAAGAGATCGCTCTCTCCCCCGGAATACCTCCAAAAACAACAAACTAAAATAACAAAGAAAAACAATAAACAGTAAACCGTCGTCAGGACTGGCGCTAAGCACAGCCCCGCTGGTTTACTCTTTCTAACCAGAGAATATGGATCACCTGAATCAAATGAGATCAATCAAATTGCTACTTTTAAAACGTGTTGATGCCCGACGTTTATTCATTGGCGAAGGATCCCTTTAATGAAGCTCACAGAGTGATGTTTTCATGCAAATGCTCTCTGAACTTGGATGAAGTCCTTGTGCAGCAGGTTCTTGGCCGGCTGTAGGTGTCCTGTCCTTTTTATCTGAGCCACGGTCTTCAAATAACATGCATTTCTTATAAGGTCACAATGAGTTTCTCTCTCTATCTCCTCTCTGTCATGTTAATGTATTCCATGCACACTGCTCAGTGCACAGTAGTTTATACAGCATTAGATTAGAAAAGTTTTATTCCACCTGGTCTCTCCACACAAGTACTTCCTTCAAACAAACATGAAAGATGTTTAAAAACTGACAGGACCAAAAAATAAAAAACAATAAAAAAGTGGTATACTAACAAAATCAGCAGAGACCAGGCAGGCTTTCCCTGCAGCCACAGTAAGATAAACACAGCTGCAGTTCCTCTCTGTCTGTCAGCATCGCTCTGGTGTGTGTGTGTGTGTGTGTGGCATCTGCCGTCGAGGAGAGCAAACCCAGATCCACCAACTGATATATTTACCACATTCACATGTAAACATTCACATATCCAACACAACATGCAAATAGCTCAAGACAGCAACGTAAAGCAAATGCAAAACAGAGGTCTTTTGAGAAAACTGGAGATTTTTGTATGCGGCATCCAGAGCTAACAGGGAAAGTTCTCATGACTTTAATTAATGTTATTTAAAAGTTATATGACTGTTAGGACAAAATGTTCTTAATGTATATGCAATGTTCTAATTTCTTTAATATTTGATATTGACTATGACATTGAGAGAAAACTTTCTGAGAAAAACATTCTAAAAATGTTCTTATGATGTTAATTGTACTTGATGAACATTCTAAGAAACGTTTTTTTGTAACATTTAAATAACATTCTAATCACGACAAGAAAACTATACATTTTAATGTCATGAGAATAGTAAAATAAACATTCAAAAACCAAATTTTTTAATCTTTAAATTAAGTTCAATAATGGACATTTTAACGTTTTAAGAATAAAAAATAATCTTTTAAAAACAACCTTTTTAAAACCAAAAAAAAAAATATTTTAAATAATATAAAATAACATTGTAAGAAACATTTATCTTAAAATATAATTTTAATCGTGACAAAAAATGGTAAAATTTGGTAAAATTTAAATGGTAAAATTTAAATGTTCTTAGAATATAATTGCAAGTTCAAATAACATTATAACAAAGTTAGCAAAATATTTTAAGAAATGTTTGTGTAACCTTTAAGTAACATTATAATCACGATAAGAAAACTGAATATTTAACCTTCATAGAATATAAAAAATAAGCGTTTAAAAATTGTTTAATTTTGGGTGCAAGTTAATTTAGTGCAATGTTATGTGAAGCGTTTCTGCAACCTTTAAACAACGTTCTAATCACGACAGCAAAACGTCTCGGGTTATGCATGTAACTATGGTTCCCCGAGAGGGAAAGGGGAATGCCGAGAGCACGACCGGCATCTAAAGCACAGGTGAAACAACGCCAATCCTATTGGTCCACATGGCCCATGAGGTCATAGGTAGGGTGCCCGAAGTATGAAAGCATAACTGCTGAATATGTCACCAACGTTGTCTAAAGAAGACGTAAACAAGCAAGCTGAAGTTTCCTCTCAAGGAACCATGGTTACATGCGTAACCCAAGACGTTCCCCTTCTAGGGAACTCCATGCTGCACCCCCTAGGGGGGCACACTGGGGAACAAAATCCAACCCTGTTATGCCAAGGCGCATAGACCAGAATAACAATCTAGATAGTCTTCCTGCAGAGCTGTACATGATGCACTTACAGTCCACTCCTGATCCGCGGCTGTTAACCACAAACACAACATTTATCCATTATTTTCAAATACAAACGTAGTTAGCCTATACTAAAAGTGCTTTTTCCACAGTACAGTTACACAATCTTTCATAGACATATTCACATTTAAACTCAATTAATATAAACAGTGTAGCCTATTAAATGCATTTGGCTTCTTGATTCAAGTGGAAACACATTTGAATGCAGCATATAGCTTTCTAATATTAGGTTATCAAAAATGTTTTAAATAAAATCTTACCACTGACAGAAACAGTCGGCTCTCATGTCTTTTACATTTAAATCTTTATTACAAACAGTCCCGCGTGTCTTAAAGAACTTTGTTTTTATACCTCCACAAGACACAAGTGCATAGGTTGCCTTGTTTATCTAAAGGTGAATTTTTCTTTGTTTTAAACCAAGCCAAAAAGCCTGTGAAACAGACTTTAATTATATCTATTTATTGGGAAATTACTACATTTCCGTGTCAATCCATGTTCACTTTTAGCACAAAAAATGGACTGTCACTTTAATTCAGTGCAAGCAATACAGTAAAAATAGACTCGTGAGCCATCCGTAAACGATTGCTGGACTGCTGAAGACACTACACTCAGTCTGCAGTGTGAAAGCTCTAATCCGTTAACATGGGTGCGTAAAAAAATGCAATGCACACGCACTGCAGATGGAAACGGGGACGCAGCGTAGAGTTCCTAGAAGGCGAATTTGACATTTAAAAAATTTAGAAACATTTCAAAACAACGTTCCTACAATGTTTTCCTAACCTAAATCTCACAGTGTTGTAGCTGAAATGGTGCATATATTTCATTTCAATTATATAAACAACGCACAACAATTTTCTCTCTTTCACACAAAGCTTGCTGAAGGGAAGGGCAGATATGAAGCATATTTGTAACGCCGAAGCTTTTCTGTCTTAAAGGATTACGAGTGTTAAAGCCAATCTGTTCTGATCCAGGCGGCCTGTGTTCTCTTCCTCAAGGCTGCAGGAAGGTCAGCTTTTGCTTTTAGCGCCTCTATTCATCTTGATCAGTGAATTATGCAAACAGCCCTCAGACACACCTAGCAAACCAGAAGAGGAACATTCCTTAAGAGTTTACATGTTGGGCTCCTTCCTGAACCTCTGGAGGCACTCATATGACATTACATGCATTAAGTTCAAAGTAGAGATGCAGACAAAGCCCAAGGACATTACAATTCACAAATGAACGCACACACATTTTTGTTTAACTATGCCAGATCTTATAAAGGATATATGTTTATATGATATAAAGGCTGAGTATATTCTATTTTAAGAAGGCAGTATGCAAGATAGTGGCAATAATGCATTGCTGAGTGCTTTTTAAGTAGAGAATCCTATTATAATTCTTGGAAGAGAAGACATTAAAACTTTTTATGAAGTTATATATACAGATGATATCTGTAGTGTATAAAAGTGTATATAACTTCTATATATATAATATATATAACATATAACTCTATATTGTGTTTATTTTTACATTTAATTTAACTTCTAATTTTTTATTTAGAATTCAAGAAATTTGTAAAGTTCTTTAAATCTCAAAGTAAAATTAAGTTAAATTCTTATTTTTAAGTTTATTTGGATAATAAAAAAGAACTAATTCATGATTATCAGAAAGGCTTTTTTGTTGTTGTTGTTTTACAGTGCACTAAAGGCACATTTCCTGTCTTTCTAATAAATCTACTAACACACCCTCACCATAAAATCCTTTAACAATCCATAGAATGGCCCTGTATTGACAGGAACAGGAGCGGTGAGAGATGGCAATGACACAAGCATTTCTGAAAGAAAAGTGCAAAACGTGGCAAAGAGCCGAACACAAAAGCTTTTACCCTTTGCCTTGTTTTTACACTAAATCTGAACTCAGAGGAAACACTTCATCCAGAGTAACCAAACCGCAGTCTTAGTCACGTCAGGAAGTGCTATATATGGTGATATTTTGGCTTGCAGACAAGGAAAGTAAATGGTTTGAGTGAACACATATGCTGTGTGTCTGGATAAATGTAGTAAATGATTCAGCAGTCGTGAGTAATCCTTGTATAAATTATTGAGGGAAGATCAGTTCTGAACCACTTTACAACTCTTACTTTGTCAATAAGAAGCAATCTCAAAGACTGACCTATTTATGTCACAAAATGTATACTATTTACAGTTTATTATATAAATGTATATGAATATGAAGATCCCATGGCTTGGGGCTTTACAATTTTCTACCTGGGACAAAGCTTGATAAAGACTTGATTTAAAACAAATGCAACATAAAAGTCAAATTAAAACTGAATTTACACTTAAATTGTCAGCTAATTAGCAGTCAACAAATTTTTGTGATATTACGGTTATTATAGGTTAAACTTAAATTTAAACCATAAAACTAAAACCATTTTTGTTACTTAAAATAATTATATATATATATATATATATATATATATATATATATATATATATATATATATATATATATATATATATATAAATAACTTATGTTATTAATCTGGTTGAAAATTTATTTAAAAGCAAATATATATAGACACATTTGAAAATAAATAATATAAAAAACTATACTAAAAAATGTTTTAGAAATGACAAAATTACTAAGTAAAATATACAAATAAAAGTACTCAAACTGTTAATATACACTAAAATAACACTGAAGTTGTGTGACCAACCTACAGTGTTGTAATTTGTAATAAAAATGCATTAGATTAAACAAGAATGCATTGGAGACGTTATTTTCCCAGTATTCTCAGACGTTTGTCTCGTTCCTCTAATAAGACCAGAAGTTCTTGATGGAGCACTTCAAAGCTGCTCTTTGTTGCTGGAGATTATCGCCATTATTATGTCTCTTGGTTTTAATGAGAAAACCTGCCGAAAGCTGGGGGAATCATTCTCTCAAAGGTGTATTCTTGCCAAAAGTGGCACAGTCAGAAACTATTCTATTCAGAATAATGATTTTTCCTTATTGCATAAGCAAAATCAGCTCTATTCTTAATGCTTGATCATGCCAGAGTCTAAAATTAAATGACACACTTGCATTCAAAGCTCGAATATCTCACATGCATTTATTTTTCCATGCTGTTGAGCAAAACTGGTGCTGTTGTTAGGACGCATTTGTTATGTTCTGTGTAAACATTTGCTACGTTATCTATGTTCTATTGTGAATAAAATATTGGCTCATGTGATTTGAAATTCCTTTAGTTTTCATTTTATTAAAATTTAAAAAACTTTTCCGGAATTCGGGTTGTACTAATTTGTTCCATCGATTTATAAATTGTGCGCACAATTTACTAATTTGTTCCCTCGATTTATAAATTGTGCACACGATTTACTAATTTGTTCCACTGATTTATAATTTGTGCGCACAATTTACTAATTTGTTCCCTCGATTTATAAATTGTGCGCACAATTTACTAATTTGTTCCCTCGATTTATAAATTGTGCACACGATTTACTAATTTGTTCCACTGATTTATAATTTGTGCGCACAATTTACTAATTTGTTCCCTTGATTTATAATTTGTGCGCACTATTTACTAATTTGTTCCCTCGATTTATAAATTGTGCGCACAATTTAATAATTTGTTCCCTCGATTTATAAATTGTGTGCACAATTTACTAATTTGTTCCCTTGATTTATAATTTGTGCGCACTATTTACTAATTTGTTCCCTCGATTTATAAATTGTGCGCACAATTTAATAATTTGTTCCCTCGATTTATAAATTGTGCGCACAATTTACTAATTTGTTCCCTAGATTTATAAATTGTGCGCACTATTTACTAATTTGTTCCCTCGATTTATAAATTGTGCGCACAATTTACTAATTTGTTCCCTCGATTTATAAATTGTGCGCACTATTTACTAATTTGTTCCCTCGATTTATAAATTGTGCGCACTATTTACTAATTTGTTCCCTCGATTTATAAATTGTGCGCACAATTTACTAATTTGTTCCCTCGATTTATAAATTGTGCGCACAATTTACTAATTTGTTCCCTCGATTTATAAATTGTGCACACGATTTACTAATTTGTTCCCTCGATTTATAAATTGTGCGCACTATTTACTAATTTGTTCCCTCGATTTATAAATTGTGCGCATGATTTTCTAATTTTTTCCCTCGATTTATAAATTGTGCGCACAATTTACTAATTTGTTCCTTCAATTTATGAATTGTGCACATGATTTACTAATTTGTTCCCTGGATTTATAAATTGTGCGCACAATTTACTAATTTGTTCCACTGATTTATAAATTGTGCACACGATTTACTAATTTGTTCCATTGATTTATAAATTGTGCGCACAATTTACTAATTTGTTCCCTCGATTTATAAATTGTGCACACGATTTACAAATTTGTTCCATTGATCTATAAATTGTGCGCACAATTTACTAATTTGTTCCACTGATTTATAAATTGTGCGCACGATTTACTAATTTGTTCCCTCGATTTATAAATTGTGCACACGATTTACAAATTTGTTCCATTGATTTATAAATTGTGCGCACGATTTACTAATTTGTTCCCTCGATTTATAAATTGTGCACACGATTTACAAATTTGTTCCATTGATTTATAAATTGTGCGCACGATTTACTAATTTGTTCCACTGATTTATAAATTGTGCACACGATTTACTAATTTGTTCCACTGATTTATAAATTGTGCGCACGATTTACTAATTTGTTCCACTGATTTATAAATTGTGCACACGATTTACTAATTTGTTCCACTGATTTATAAATTGTGCACACGATTTACTAATTTGTTCCCTCGATTTATAAATTGTGCACACGATTTACAAATTTGTTCCATTGATTTATAAATTGTGCGCACAATTTACTAATTTGTTCCCTCGATTTATAAATTGTGCACACGATTTACAAATTTGTTCCCTTGATTTATAAATTGTGCACACGATTTACAAATTTGTTCCCTTGATTTATAAATTGTGCACACGATTTACAAATTTGTTCCCTTGATTTATAAATTGTGCACACGATTTACAAATTTGTTCCATTGATTTATAAATTGTGCGCACAATTTACTAATTTGTTCCCTCGATTTATAAATTGTGCACACGATTTACAAATTTGTTCCCTTGATTTATAAATTGTGCGCACGATTTACTAATTTGTTCCACTGATTTATAAATTGTGCACACGATTTACAAATTTGTTCCATTGATTTATAAATTGTGCACACGATTTACTAATTTGTTCCACTGATTTATAAATTGTGCGCACGATTTACTAATTTGTTCCACTGATTTATAAATTGTGCACACGATTTACTAATTTGTTCCACTGATTTATAAATTGTGCACACGATTTACAAATTTGTTCCCTCGATTTATAAATTGTGCGCACAGTTTTCTGTTCCCTCGATTTATAATTTGTGCGCACGATTTACTAATTTGTTCCCTCGATTTATAAATTGTGCACACGATTTACTGATTCATTCCACTGATTTATAATTTGTGCGCAAAATTTACTAATTTGTTCCATTGATTTATAAATTGTGCACACGATTTACAAATTTGTTCCCTCGATTTATAAATTGTGCGCACAGTTTACAAATTTGTTCCCTCGATTTATAAATTGTGCGCACAATTTACTGATTCATTCCACTAATTTATAATTTGTGCGCACAATTTACTAATTTGTTCCCTCAATTTATAATTTGTGCGCACAATTTATTAATTTGTTCCATTGATTTATAAATTGTGCGCACAATTTACTAATTTGTTCCATTGATTTATAAATTGTGCGCACAATTTACTAATTTGTTCCCTCGATTTATAAATTGTGCGCACAATTTACTAATTTGTTCCCTCGATTTATGAATTGTGCGCACAATTTACTAATTTGTTCCCTCGATTTATAAATTGTGCGCACAATTTACTAATTTGTTCCACTGATTTATAAATTGTGCGCACAATTTACTAATTTGTTCCATTGATTTATAAGTTGTGCACATGATTTACTAATTCGTTCCTTTGATTTATAATTTGTGCGCACAATTTACGTATTTGTTCCATTGATTTATAAATTGTGCGAACAATTTACTAATTTGTTCCCTCCATTTATAAATTGTGTGCACAATTTACTAATTCGTTCCTTCTCTCGATTTATAAATTGTGCACATGATTTACTAATTCGTTCCCTCAATTTGTTCAAATCGTGCACATGATTTATAAACCAAGAGATTGAATTAATACATTGTGTGCATGATTTAGCAAATCGAAGGAATGAAATAGTAATCGTGTGCATGTTTTAGTGCATCGAGAGAACGAATTAGTAAATTATACGTACAATTTATTTATTTTTCTCGCATGTTAGGTGCGGGGCTCCATACAAAACTGTCTAATTCTCAAAATCGGGAAGAAAGCAGAAATGTTAATGTAAACCTATTATGATTCCATAAAGCCTTGATAAATATTACAAGTGGACTTATCGAGTGAATGAATGCTAGAAGAATGCAGAATATAACCTCATTCATGTGATTAATTGCTGGAGTCATCCCAGGACAGACACCTCAGTTATTTGACCCACACTTCCAATCCTCAGAGCGATTATTAGAAAGCCTGTTCTGCACGTTCAGACTGTCCGTGTGAGGATACTGTTGTCATCAATCACATATTACTTTAACACAAACAACACTCTACATATACTGTAAAAAGGAGGTCACAGTATCAGAAAGCCATACAGTGTTCTCAAAAACCTCAATCCACACTAAGAGAAGAAGCACGGTTAACAATTAACTTGCAAGTTTAACGGCTTCATGCTGCCAGCTGCGAATTGTCACACACCCGGATGACCAGACCAGGATGCATAAACCTATAAATTCATCAGACAATATGTATTAAACTGTATTATTAGACATCAAGCTCTTTTGATACTGCATCAACCATTTTTTATAATAAACCATGCTTTTTTTTTTTAACTCTAATGTAGTGTTTAGTTTACCCACAGAGATTAATGAAAGCATGAGATCTACTTTAATGTGTATTGTATTACTGGTCATATTCACGCACACAAACACATTCACACGAATAACTTGAATGATACAATCGTTCATAGTGAGCTGTGTAAATAAAGCAGTGTTTAAACAGCCATATGGAGATCTCCCATAGGTGTGCCATATCAAACACGCTCAGGAATCAGGTTTGGACTAATGCTTTCAGATTTAGACAATGACTAGTGAAACATGCTGACTTCAACAGGAAATGTGACACCAGCACTGAATTTTGCTTTCCAAACATAGCATGGATCACTGTATTTTCTTTCCCAAGTTATCATATGATGCGGATGATGAGCAAACCTGCACGAAGGGGATTTCACACGGCTTTAATAAGGAAGCGAAACCTTGAAGACTCATTTATAGACTGGTTTTCCCGTTTATATTGTTAGAGGGCATTATCTGGTAATATGTGGTCTTGTAACAACCCAATAATTGGTTCACGGGTTAAAAGTGCAACATTAAGGGCATCAACTGGAAATCACTTTTAAGCCATAATTATTGTTCATTTTTGTTCAGTGCAAGAGCAATGCTGGTTTGTAAGGAATCTGCTCGTTCTGCTTGCTCAACCCAAAGCCATTATACGTGTTGCTACATGTCGAGTTACTAAATCAAGTTTTACTTCCCTTGAAAGTAAACACTGGTTAGTTTGAGTCAAGAGACTCTAATGATTCAGAGCTGAATGTAGATGTTTCTGATTTTCTGGAATGGTTTCAATAATTTTTGCTAAAGCTGAACTAGACTTGCTTTTCCTGTAGGAAATACCAGCACTCACAGTAGAATGCTGTTAAAAGGGTTATTTCACCCAAAAATGAAAATTAGCCTGTGTTTTGATACTAATGATAAAATATTTTTATTAGTGGGAAAAAAAATATTATTTGTGACCCTGGAGTCTCTAGGGTATATTTTTAGCAATAGCCCAAAAAACACTGTATGGGTCAAAATTATCGATTTTTCTTTTATTACAAAAATCATTGGGTTATTAAGTAAAGATCATGTTCCATGAAGATATTTAGTAAATTTACTATCATACATATATCAAAACGTAATTTTTGATTAGTAATATGCATTGCAAAGAACTTCAATAGGACAACTTTAATGGTGATTTTCTCAGTATTTGGATTTTTTTGCTCCCTCAGATTCCAGATTTTCAAATAGTTGTATCTCAGACAAATATTGTCCGATCATAACAAACTATACATCAAAGGAAAACTGATTTATATAGATGATGTATAAATCCTAAAGACTTGGTTTTGTGGTTAAGGGTCACATTTAATTAAAGTGATAATTTGGTTTGGAGAGACCAAACTTGATCTAGCTCAGGACTGTTTTGATTATCATAACCCTATAAGCTATTTTAAGAGATTTTCTTGTGAACGTTGTGCCTGAATAAATCAGTTTTTTCATCCAAAAATAAAGCATCTTATCCCTTACCTCTATTTTGTTTCGTATCCATATGACTTACAAAAGAATGATGTCATTCAGTGACTTTTTCATGTGGCTAACTAAATGGTGAATAAGAGCGTTTATCTGTCTGTCATCTCATTTGGTGGCAAATACATTTATTTGTATAAATGAATTGTGTAATCATTGTAATTACATAATATGATTTTCAAAAGCTGAAGTAATTACCTTTATTTATTCGTTACAATATGTATAACTCAATACTTAAACTAATTGCAAATGCTGGATAATCAAAGTCTACTGATTAACCAGTGAAATAATCGACGATTAGTCGATTAATCGTACTAATAATCATTAGATTAATCGATTATCTAAATAATTGTTTGTTGCAGCCCTAAAATAAATGAAATAAAAAACATGCCTCACACGGCTCCATAGGGGGTGAATAAAAGCCTCATGTAGCGAATCCATGCATTTATTACATTTGAAATATACATAGAATTTTTATATCAAAATAAAATATTTTTAATATACGTTTTAATATTGTATTATTAAATTATACTTACTCCTTATACTTATTCAATAAAATATCTCAAATAATTTTCAGAACTACTAGTGAATTGAATCAAACATGAAACATGAAATATCTTCTGACTGACTGTGACTGTTTCACATCATGCAGCAGTTTCACGTCCAGTATGGACAGATAAATGTTATTATATTGTTTGATTTCAGATACTGACACTTCCATGAATTGCTGTTCAAGTTTAAGTGAAGTTTAGTTGTGGTTCTGTGTAAATGAAACCAACATCAGAGCCGCTTTGCTGTCAGCTTCAGGCAGAGAATCACTATCATTCACGGCATGAATTAAGACAGCTGAACGTTCGCACTAAACATTAGGACACTGCTGGCTCAATTATGTGGTTCTGTGCAAGTTTTTAAAATCGCTAGGACCTGTCTCTCACAACTTCGATCACTTTTTCAAAACCCTTTTCACAGTGAAGCACTGCAGCGTGCGCGAACTGTAGATCATTTATTATAATTTTGGCACCAAATACAGTACATACATGAATTGTTTTCTCACTCAGACACAAAAAAGCACAAACTCAAAAACAGGTCAATTTACACTTTCAACTTAATTTCAAAAACTTACGTAATACAACCCTCGATATTATGGTGCTGGAATCACTCCACAGTGACAAAACAAAACACACCCAAGAGTGACTAATTGACAGTAATACAGAGAACTGTTAGCTATTAACTTTAAATTATAGTATATGTAGATGAGTTTGTTTCTTCATCAGATTTGGAGAAATATAGCATTGCATCACTTGCTCAGCAACGGATGCTCTGCAGTGAATGGGTGCCGTCAAAATGAGAGTCCAAACAGCTGATAAAAACATCACAGTAATCCACAGCACTCCAGTCCATCAGTTAATGTCTGGAGAAGACAAAAGGAACAAATCCATCAAGATGTTTTTAGCTTCATCAGGTGAAAAAAAAAGTCCATCTCCTGTTGTCTCACACATCAAAATTAGGGATGCATCGATCCAATACTCAGGATCGGTATCTGCTCCGATACTGGCATTTTCTGTAGATCGGGTACCGGCCACATATTTGTTTAGAGCCGTTTTGGCTTGTAAACGGTGCTTGACCTATGCAGATTTCTCTCCTGATTCAGACCAGATGACTTTTTCACTGAAGGAAGTGTTATTATGGTTTTCAGACTTGTATTTTAGTTAAAAACATCTTAACGATGGATTTGTTTCTTCCAAACACACAGCTTTTGTCTTCTCAAGTCATCAACTGATGGACTGGAGTGCTGTGGATTATTGTGATGTTTTTATCAGCAGTTTGGACTCTCATTCTAACGGCACCCATTCACTGCAGAGCATCCATTGATGAGACACTGATGCAATTCTCCAAATCTGATAAAGAAATCTTGACATTTTGCATGGACTGAGGGTTCATTTTTGGCTGAACTACTTTTTTTCATTGCAGAAAGCATTTATTAATACCCATAAAAGCAAAGGCAGCTGCTCAGTGGCATTATTTAGGTGTCTGCCTGAATTGAATGCAGTGCGAATAAGGATTAATTCAAGCAGACATTAATTATATTCAAAGCCAAAACTGACAAATTCAACGACAGTCATGAGACAATCCATGCAAAATCCAGTAGGTCACAACTCACCAGTGTATTTCCAGTGAAAACATGGGTCAAAAGAGGTGAGAGATTTGAAACAGAACAGACCTTACCGATCCGGCTAAAAACGTGTTATGCCCTGGAATGAGTTACCTTACCTGACATTTCACACATGCCAGTAATTGATTTAGCGCTCATTATAGTAACATTCAGTATTAACCATTCAGGGGTAATCCCTGGTGGATTAACTACTTTGTGCTCATTTGAAATTGGGACAGCAACATGCTACAAGTAATTCCCAACAATCTCATTTCAGTTCATTGCTCTTTTCGAGTAACTCAGCTTTTGTTTTATCACTGAGAAGGATTTCACCTAAATATGAAATCAATGCCATACATGAAATATGATACAATGAAATAGTTACAAAGCTGTGTAACATTTAATTTGAGTAATCTGAGTACTGGAAAAAATTACATTAATACATAAGCTACGAATACATAATGTATCATATCAGTTTTAGATTTTTAATTGTGAAAATCATATTTGCTGTCATAAAACGTTCACTTACAGATTACAAAATACTAATAATTTAATATAGTAAAATAAAAAACCTTAAGACTCATAATGAATATTCATGTTTTATTATATCTAAATTCACAGCTTTTTTTATTTTAATATCTATATAAAGATATATTTATATAAAATGCAATACTAAATTAATAATTATTTTAAATAAAAAAAAAGAAAATTTTACAGTACATTTCTTTGCATGTTACAGTAAATATAAAAAAATATCTTAAAGGAGTCATACCCTCGTATTACCTTGGATACCTACGGCTGTATTATAGTCTTTCAGGCCCTTCTAAAAAAGAAAAGTGGAAAAAAAATAAACACAGAGCTCCTCAGACCCTTATCTCTGTAGGCATTATTGTCTCGCGAGATCTGATGCGATATTTTGGCTGTCGTGAACGGTCATTATAATAATGCAAATGAGGGGCACGTTGATTGGTTGCAGGAAGGAGGGGGGTTGACACCGCAGGTAACGCTTTAGCATATCATTACAAACTGACATCATGGCGCAAGTTGTGAATGAACGCGACAGGCTTCCCGGCCAGCGCCGTTTAGGGCTTAAATCAAACTTCATTCACGCACACATATAAAACACGCTTGCATATATACTAAGTACTAGTCACACTCACACATACATGTATATGAACTATCTACGCACATAAAGTTACTCATATGAGACGTGAGCACAGCACACACACACAAATATAAGACGTGAGCACACACACACACAAACTAGACGGGGCCTCATGTAAGCATTAGGTAATAAATATTCAATAACCTAATTCATGATGATCTCAGTCATTTGTTTTTTGCAAAGTACGTTAGCAGCCATTCCCCATACCTCGAAGCTAATACTCCTGCCAGTGTTGTGCCTGGACGCGTTCATTGAACGATAATTCATGAACTCGTTCATATTTTGGGCGAACATGAACTGAACGTACCGCATTACTGCCTGATGAACGTTACTGTGAAGTCGTTCATTCTGGTGTCTGTGAATGCCACTCTCTCTCTCAGTTTAACTTCGTTCAGTAGGATGCCAGTTTCTATAAAGCCTTCCAGGCGAAAACCCACCTAAAACACACCGTAAACCGGCCTTAATATGTAGCGGAAAAAACACCCAATTTGGCAACGCCAGACTCTCTTGTTCAAAGTCGTTCATCAAAATGAACAAATTAGGGCTGGGATAAACGATTATTTTTTAAACGATTAATCTAGCGATTATTTTTTTCGATGCATTGATTAATCTAACGATTAATTTTTCAGACCGATTCGATTTCGATTATCTCCCCATTAATTGACTACTAACAATTTATACATGTTAATTTACATATCTGAATGAAAAAAACATGAATTCCTTAACATTGCAATACATGTTTATTGCTCTTAAAATTACAAAATAAAAGACTGACTAAGAATGCATTACTTTGCAATTGTATAGAGATAGCATTCAATAAAACCTTGAAGCCTTGAAAAAACATAGCTTACTGAAACAAGCTTACTGAACACATAGGCCCTAGCTTACTGAAAAAAAGTTCTTCTTTCAGATGAAAATAACAACAACTTGATGTCTAGCATTCAATAAAAAAGTTCACCCAAAATACTTGTTTAGAGCAATTGAAAGAATACAGTAACCAATGTAAACTTTAGGGCTTTAAGCTAATACAGAGAGTGCTTTTCCAAAATAAAAATAAAAAATTTAACAGTGGGAGCCAGCAGCCTGTCATGGAGAAAAAAAAATCACCGAATGCTCCACGTGAAACTTTGGCGTTCCGCCCTTTTTCTTATCGTGTCTAATGATTTTGGTTAATATTCACGAGGGGTGGGGGAAGAGAGAGAGAGAGCGCTCGTGTAGTTTGAAGACTGTGAGTGAAACTGCGCGTGAAACTTTGGTGTTTCGTCCTTTTTCTATCATGTTTAATGATTTTGATTTTGCACAAGGGAGGGAGAGAGCAAGAGGCGCTCGTGTTGTTTGAAGACTGAGTGCGCGCGCAGCCGGGGCCAGTGTTGCCAGATTGGAAATGTCCAAGTATCGTACCAGAAGTTCAAAATTATCGTATTTGGAAGAAAATTATCGTACACGAGTCAAAAGAGTTATTTATCTATTCTAAACCAACAACATTTCGACACGACCTGCAAATTACCACAATAGATAAGGCGTATTGTTGGACGGAAGCAGCGAGACAAAATACTATCCCATTATTTTCAGTGACTGTCTCGGGCGTGGCGCATATTAAAACACATTTAAATGATTTTAACACTTGCTTTGTCGCATCCAGTTAAGAAGGAATTTAGCTGTTTCTGCGTGGTGCAGTTAACTCCACATCTGAGCCGCTGTCATCGGAATCCTGCGTGTTGCCAGATGTTGAAGGGAATCTTTCTGTCATGGACCGCAACTAGTGCTCGTTGGCTTTAAAGCAGGGCACCCTCCAGCATTCTTAACACACTCTGAGGTGCACACGAATGCATTTAGAGTGTCTGTAATGAGCCGATTTCGTGTATGAGTAAAGAAGCCCTATGACTGCAACTACCACCATTTAAATTTTCATAAAATACTGAAATTATCGTACATTACGGGATTTTTTTCATTATTGATCGTACATCGTACAGAGGTGAAAATTATCGCACAAATACGATAATTATCGTACGTCTGGCAACACTGGCCGGGGCTCTCTCTCGTACGTGCCCTGTCACTGTCACTCACCGATCAAATAAGGCTTTGACACCCGCCAAAAAAAAAAGATCAATGCAGAAAAACCCCTGGATTGGTTATATAACGTTGGACAGAATGTTGATCCGGCCATCGCGTATATTCAGCGCACATAAGGTAAACGTTTTGCAAACGTTTTTTAGAGAAATAAAAACAGGTCGACGAATCGATGCGCATATTTTGCGTCGACGTATTTTTTGCGTCGACGTCATCGATGACCTCGACGCGTTGTCCCAGCCCTAGAACAAATCTTTTTTCGAGTCATTTCGTTCATTTAAGGGGCTTTAAATGTTACTTTTAACTGGCAAATTCCCCGAACACATCAACATACGCAATCTTGATCATATTCTGAATTAAGAAATCATTATAATGCAGTCAAAAGTCCATTTTTGCAGTCAGTTTACAGGGAACATAAATAATTACTTCACCTCAAGTCTTTCGTTTATTTGTCTAGTGACAGACGCAATAGCATACAATAGCCGCATTAGCAGTTATGCTGTTTGTTACACAGCAATAAAAACACAGTCTTACCGTTTCAATTGCAGGCAATTTTGTTGGAATGGCGCTTTTCCCGAGCTTCGATGCCAACTTCGCCTGATATTGCCCCAAATTTGTGAAGGATTTCGGCGTACAATGTTTAGCACAAACACGTAACGATAAGCCAGTGGAAGGGTTGAAGGAACCGCGTCATTAAAAATGAATTTAATCCACTGGTCTCTGATAGCTAGGTCCGTTCTTGGTAGAGAAAACACATTTACATGTTGATTCTGGCAGTCAACCACAGAGCAACTCACGTGTGCACTAGTTCCAGCGTCTTTCTCGACTGAATATGAGGGGGAGAGGGGAAGGGCCAGCTTCCTGCTGCGGTGTCCATATATGGTATATCCTGCCACGTCTTGACGTCAAGACGGGGAAGAAATCAATATCTCGTATTTGAGTGCGCGTGCACGTGGGCTATTTTACAAACCCTGAGGTAAACAAACGCTTCACTTTTAAATATCGGCTTCCCGGCCAGTGTATAATCGTTAGGCAATCATAACATACATTGATTCTCGTGGAAAAGTGAAAATTGTGGGTCATGACTCCTTTAAATATATAAAATAATGATCAGATTCAGCAACTACTAAATCTGATTGCCCCGAAATTCTCTCTCTGTGAAATATCTCCTGATTGACTAATTGATTCCCATCATGCTGTATAGTTTCTTGTTGGAGAAACGCACAGCTTTTTATTTGGTTTCAGATACTGACACTTCCAGTTTACTTCTTGGAAACATGTTCCCGCATTGAAACAATGATCTCTGCTATAAAACACCAGCTTTCATGATAATAGCATACATTAGTCTTTAGTGGTTCTGCTGTCCTTCATATAAACAGAGCAGCGGTGCTATTCTGCAATGGCTGCTGCAATGAATGAAGAAGACGTTCGAGGACATCTGAACACATGATCCGTATGCGCAACACAGAATGTAGACCAAGCATGAGAAACAGAGATGAAAAGGGAGCGGGAGAGCAATGTGTTTCAATGCATGTCTCATGCAGCAGAGTAGCATCAATGAGATTCAATGAGGAGCCGCAGACACACATTCAGAGAGAGTCTGCCGTTACCTTACGTGACCCATGGCTTCTGAGCAAAACTAATCTAAATCTGAGAGAGCACAATGAAATGAGCTGAATGCAGCCAGACAGCGGCGCCTCAGTCTATACAGTAAGACTAGCTGAAGTCTAAAACCACTGCCTTACAGGATTCAAAAGAACAGCTCAAAAACATGCTAAAAAATGATGAAACTGTGGAGGAAGCAGAGTAGTGCAGTATTTAATTACAGCATTTCATACAGACTGATATCAGTGCACTCTAGGAACAATAGAGTGATTAAATCTATGATATAATCAGACCAAAAATTCTCCCTTATCTCAAAACAACAGAGTTTTATCAAATAAAACAGCAAAAAATTAAATATAGTCTACATGTGCATTAAATATCCCTGTAGGTTTCAAGATCTTACACTGAAATATTGTGATTTAAACCTATAAAATAAAACATGGAAATTAAATTTGATTTAAGAAGGATATTAAACTGAAGTTACAGAACTGAGAATATTTTTGGATGGATTCTGTTACAGTAAGTGCAGAGTAATTTCACAGCACAAGTCTGTCCAGATCGTTTTAGCCACAGGAAACTGATTCTTAAGACATAAGATAATTCATTAGATCCGATAGACATAAAACATATTGGGTTTTTATACAAAATATTCTATATATGTGTCCCTGGAGCACAAAAGCAGTCTTAAGTTCCTGGGGTATATTTGTAGCAATAGCCAAATATACATCGTATGGGGCAAAATTATTGATTTTTCTTTTATGCAAAAAATCATCAGTAGGATATTAGTAAAGATCATGTTTCATGAAGATATTTTGTAAATGTCTTACAGTAAATATATAAAAATTGTATTTTTGATTAGTAATATGCATTGCTAAGAATTCATTTGGACAAATTTAAAGATCATTTCTCAATATTTACATTTTTTTACTCCCTCAGATTCCAGATTTTCAAATAGTTGCATCTCGGCCAAATATTGTCCTCCGAACAAACCACACATCAATGGAGAGATGATTTATTCAGCTCACATATTTGTATTTTGTGGTGTATTAATGATATAGATGGTAATGTGTGTGTGTGTGTGTGTGTGTGTACACAATGTACTTGAAACTTTTATGTACAATGCAATGTATATTTTCATTAAAAACTGCAACCTTAGCTAAAATGAATTATAATTTTTACTAATTTCTTGTTACATGTGAAATTGGTTGCTTTTCTAGTGTTTAAATGAACTGAACCTTCTAAAGGTGTAACGATAAGTATTATAATTATAAATTTGTTTAGAATTTTACATGCAATGCATTCACAAGAAACTATTCATGCATTAAACATACTTTATTTTTGTTGCATTATATATACAAGAATTCAAGTAAATGTTTTAATGTTATTCATTAAAGTTATATACACACATTTTGTATATAATATATTGCATTTTTTTGAAAACTAAATAATACATCATTTTAAAATGTCATGAAAATATAGCTTTCTTTTAATTGGCTTGTTCCAGGTTTATTGAAACCTCTTGCAAGAAAATTTGAAATCTCGTATTTGGAGGCAGTAAGGACAAACACTTGATTTTTGCACTTGTCTATCCTGTTTTGACTCTGGACTCAGTGATTGACATTTCTGAACGGAGGCGAGTTTCAGCCCTTTGCGTTTCTTCTTAACCTACATATCGTCTGTAATGCTGGCTGACTGACTGTACGGGCCCCTCGGAGAGCCTAATGACCCAGAGAATAAGCCTTCGCCGTGTCTGTCCAGCTAACTAGGCCATGCACACAGATGCTATTACCTCCAATAACCTCGTAAACAACATAAATTTCTCTCCAGAAGCTGTGATGCGGCCTGACCCTGAATAAACCAACATGAGAGGTGAGCAAAATGTCAGACCATATGGATAAACACATGCTATTAGTGTTAATGAAGGTTGCAGAACGTGATGGGAAGTCTGACTCATTTCCCTGAATCACTTCTTTGGAACAGTTTAGTTCAAAAGACTGATTCACTGCTTGTTTGTGATCACATGGCTCATAGAATCCCGCTTTGGGCTCTAAAATGTCATCTGCAGACACATACCATGCATTACTTTTTCTGTAATACCTGTAATATATATATATATATATATAGGTATGTTATTTATTGAAATTTCATATGCATTAATTGAACCCATCACTCAAAGTTTCAGGCATTTTTAACCTAAATAAAACTGAATTTGCATGCATTCATTTGCAATTAATTCACAAGGCTATTGCATGCTTTAATAAAAGGCTATTCATGCAAATCTTTATTTTATCATTCAAATCTATTTCACAAAAGTGTTCATCAGATACAATTATTAAGCATATTCCAGTACATCTTAAATGTCATTTCAATGTATTAAAGTCAACCTGATTCAAATATTCAATTCGCTCAAAGTTTTCTCTGTAAACACGAATCACTAACATGAATTCATTCTAGTAACTCATAAGCAATTCTGTGAACAAATTCATTGAAATGATTCAGTTCTGAAAAAATGATTCATCATGATGACAAAAACATTATTTAGATAATTCATCAAACATTCTTCTGAAATATTTCATATGGAAGTTCTTCTTATTTCATGCTTTTTGAACATTAAAAAACGTGTTTTTCTTGGTAAGGTGAACGTTAAAAACATTATGAAATGTTTAAAACGTTACACTAACGTCCGACTAAAATGTCAAGGAAAACATTCCATGAATGATGTATGAATAGTGCACTAACGTTTTAAGAACGTTATTAAAGATCAAATAAATTTGAACGGACGTTCTTTTAACGTTCCTGGAAGAACTTTAAGAGAACTTTGCCAGTAACGTTACATTAACCGTTACTTAGTTCGTTTCCCCTCCTATTTACATACGATTTTTACTTAAGAAAAAAACTATGCATGCAAAAACTAAGATGTCTTAAAAATGAAATATCTTACTTGTTTCACCAACGTTTAAAAAACTTCAGAGATTATTTCCAAAATATAAAATAACGTTTTCATAATTATACGGATACGTAATTTTGTTTGAAAAACTATTACTTCTAATACTAAGTCACAGTAAAACGAGATCTTTATGTAACGTTACGCGTAACAGCAGCGTTACATTCGTTACGCGTCGATTGTTACACCGCGTCACTCCATCGCGCGCGCGCTCGTCTGATGAGCGTCAAGGAAACACAGCTTCATATGCATTCACGAGCTGCTAAACACATCCAAAGCTCGCGCTACGTGTGTTTTTACTCTGCGAGAGTTGATGGGAACTTACCCAGAATGTCAGATTGCCGCATAAGTGCTTCATCGCTGTTCAGCGGAGCTCTTCCTTCTCCTTGTACACAGAAGGATGTGGCTGCTTTTCTTTGCTGCGCTTTTGTTCTTGCATACAACTCAAACACACGCTCATACGCGCGCACACAGACGAAACACACTGCATCGACGGACAGCGGGTAATCTGTTATGAGTTGTGTGGCCGGTTCCTAACCCTCCTCCCCGGGGGAGCGCCTTATGACGTCCGAAACTGTACTCTCTTACCCCCCTCGGCTTGTTTTGGTTCAGAGCCGACAGTCACTCCGCGGTTGTCATGGCACGAGAGCCCCGCCCACTTGGTGCGCATGCACACGTTTACATAGCTACCTAAATAGCCATCTACGATTAATAATTAAACTAGACTCATTCAAACCTTATTTGTTAGTATTTTTAATGCTAAAAATGCAGCAAGTCATCCACAAAATTAGTTTTTCCTCCTAGTTATGCCACCAAACATGTGGGAAGTCCCCAAAATATGTTTTGATAGAGCAGGAGCTGTATAAGAAAGTGTATTAAAGTTCATTTTTATTAATTGCATTAAAGTGCATAGTATAGTAATTCATTTAAAATACATTAACACATGTAATTTTGGAGAACACACTTAAGTTGAAATTAAAATACATTATTTTACATGTGCTTTAGTATATTGATATATAAAAAATAAGTACTTATTTTAAACACAATAAAATCATAATTATGTAAAATGTATGTTTAAGTAATACTTAATTAGACATTATCATACAGTGCAGTTTTATAGAGTGCGCTTAATCTCTTTAAGTACACTTAAGTGGCTTTTAATTTAAATTATATGATATTATCTGCAAAGGCACATTTAAAAAAGTATACTTTTAAGATTTGAAGTACACAAAAAGTGAACTTCTATTACAAATAAGCACATTTCTTTTTCACAAGGGAACGTTCCCTTTAAGATATGATTATGGGATCATAATGGGAAATGTTGTTTTACTTTCTGAAACTAGTAAATAAAAACGTTTGCAAAAAGTTCGACCAACTGTTTAAGAAAAGCGTTGCATGAATGATGTTTAAATACGGTAGACTATTTAAATTTCATTCATGCATCGCTTTTTTGAAACAGTTGGTCGAACTTTTTGCAAACGTTTATATCTAAAATAAATGTAAAAAAAATACAAAAAAATTTACAACAGTAGTTTAACATTTTAATTGCTTAAAATAAAATTAAAAGTAACAATTTCCTTAAAGCCATCCATAATAATAGTCAAAACGTTAGATGAACCAACGATGTAAAAATAATGTGCTCGTATGAGTGTTAATAACTGCTAAATTACTTTTAACAAACGTTCCTTTAATGTTACTGGAAGAATGTTTGTTCATAACTTTGAGAGAAGAGAAGAAAACTCTCTTAGCTGGGATGCTTCAGTAGGTCAGAAACACACACATGTCCATTTGTCTATGTTGGAAGAGACTTTTCCTCTATTCTATTATTTTTACAGTGAGAAAATTATATAATGACTATCCTCTGCCTTTAATCCATTTGCCTTTTTCACATATAGCCACTGAACAATTTCTCTCATCGTGGGTGATTTTGGATTTTGCGATGCTTGCAGGTGAAACCACACACATTTGCATTATTATGCCCCACAGGAGGATATTAATACTTACTAGACATGAATTTGCATTAATGCAAATTGTCTTCAGGCACATACATAGCATCCCATTCATATAGGATCTTTGCTGTCACGAATCTGTCACTGCTGAACAGCATTTAAGTAAAGTCCTGCGTGTATGTTTTATAAAGGCTTGTAATTCTTAATGAAAACAAGTGTTTACAGTAGAGCAGTCAATAAACCACAGAACTCATGAAAAAGCATAAGTCTTCTGAGCCAGTAGAGTGTGTAACCGAGGGATTGATCCTGATGAAGCAGATCTCATTATATGCATTAAAACCCCCTCCTCATCCTGAAAGAGCTCATCTGCACCAGAGCCAAGAGAAGAAGAGCGCAGGCCTGTCTTCCAGATCCCAGGCCTCAGAATAACTATTTGCATTCGCTGTTTATTACCTCCATTATTCTTCCCTAATGCCAAGAACATGCTTTTTGCTCTTGTATGTCTAAGCTCAGTAGACATTTTGTCTGCTCTGGATTGACATAGACCCTCTGAGTTGAGGACAGTGCTTATTATGCTGCTCTTAAATCTATAACATCAACAAACATACTCCAGCAAAAGCTAAAGCATTTGTTTCAAGAGGCAAATGCTGCACAGTCTAGTGAGACTGTTAGTTTACTGTGATTTAGCACAGATGTAAAAAATAATGTTTAACATATTCTTTGTTTCTTGTTTAATAGTTGATGTTCTTTCGCTTTTTGGGTGTTAAGCTCCCTCTAATGGTGTAATATAGAACTGCATCAACTGCTTGATTATCTGTGATTATAAGTTTAAATAGATATAAATAGTTTTACAATGAAAATACTACAAATATTATTAATAATAATAATATTGTGTAAACATAGTTCAATAAAAAAGTAAGTTGTGAAAGCCTAAAAGATCATGAAAGTCTAAAACTAAAGAATGCTGAAGCTATGGGGTGTTTTCTTTTATGTCATGTATCTGTATGTTTCCACTGACCACTAGATGGGATCCTTGTCCAGACTGATAACTGCTCAAACGCTTACAGGGAGGTTTACTAGAAGACAGAAGTCACATTGACCCAGTTAAGGCAGTTTGCTGTGGTTAATTAAAAAAGTGAATGTGACATTTGCCAAGTATGGTAGCCCATACTCAGAATAAGTGCTCTGCATTTAACCCATCCAAGTGCACACACAGCTAGGGTTTGGGAGGACACCCCTCGGGGGCCACGATGACCACAGGTCCGATGACGTACCAGTGGTGGTAAATCACAACTTAAAACATGTTTTCATAAAAATATTAATTGCTAATGAACTTTAGTAATTGTATAAGGTGGCGTGAACACAGATTTTGGATAAAATATTTGTCATTGTTTGCCGACAGTAACACATCCAAACAGTGAAACCACATAATAAATAATCGATCTACAAACATTTCTAAATTCATGTAAAACACACAATATTTTTTATTATTATTATTGGTAAGTCAATCTATTTTATATAGTCTATTGTTAATTCTACAGCCTATTGAATACTGCAATCATTTAAATTAGTTACGTTGTTTATTTGCTTCACTTAGGATCTATATTTTTATTATTAAATATATCTATCTTATCTCTTAAATTAAATAATGCTTATGTGTCTGACTGTACACCTTAACCGTAATAAACAAATCGCTAACACTTTAAAATAAGGTTCATTAGTTAACTACATTAATTAACATTAACTAATAATGATCTGCACTTATACAGCAATTGTTCATCTTTGTTCATGTTAATTTCCACATTTAATAATACTTTATTAAAATCTTGTTAATATTAATGCACTGAACTAACATGAACAAACAATGAACAGCTTTATTTCTATTAACTAACATTAACAAAGATTAATAAATACTGTAACATGTATTTCTTACTCATTACCAGATCAGGGGCAGAATAGGAAGAGTCTTCACAGAATGCGGGTGGGATGATCTGCATGAGATGCTGCATTGAAGACAACTCCGAAAATACAGGACAAGCCCCGTCCCGTATTAATTCAAAACGGGACGCGCTATTTCATTCTCAAATACGGGACGATTCCGTATTTTAAGGGATGGGTGGCAACCCTACACACAGCAGTGAGAAGTGAACACACCGTGAACACACACCCGGAGCAGTGGGCAGCTATAGATCCAGCGCCCGGGGAACAACTGGGGGTTCAGTGCCTTGCTCAAGGGTAACTTCAGTCATGGGTATTGTTCATTCACCTCCCCCCACCTACAACTCCTGCCAGCATCGAAACTCGAACCAGCGACCTTCTGGTAACTAGTCCGTCTAACCTTTAGGCCACAGCTGCCCCCCAAAGGGTTACAGTTTGGGGTCTGTGGTTGTTGGATTTTGTTGCATAAAAAGGGTTTGAGATTATATAGACAGACAGATAGATAGACAGACAGATAGACAGATAGCCAGATAGATAGATAGGTTGGTTGGATGGATGGAGGGATACATACACTGAACAAAATTATAAATGCAACACTTATGTTTTTGCCCCCATTATTTATGAGCTGAACTCAAAGATCTAAGACTTTTTCGATGTACACAAAAGGCCTATTTCTCTCGAATATTTTTCACAAATCTGTCTAAATCTGTGTTAGTGAGTAATCCATCCACCTCACAGGTGTGGCATATCAAGATGCTGATATGATAAATCCTGGTTTTTACTGTACAGGGCAGATGGCAGACAGCGTGTATGGCATTGTGTGGGTGAGCGGTTTGCTGATGTCAGCGTTGTGGATCGAGTGGCCCATGGTTGCGCTGGGGTTATGGTATGGACAGGCATATGTAATGGACAAACGAACACAGGTGCATTTTATAGATAGCATTTTGAATGCACAAAGATACCGTGACGAGATCCTGAGGCACATTGTTGTGCCATTCATCCACGAGCATCACCTCATGTTGCAGCATGGTAATACATGGCCCCATGTTGCAAGGATCTGTACACAATTCCTGAAAGCTGAAAACATCCCACTTCTTGCATGTCCAGCATACTCACATGTCACATGTCACCCCTTGAGCATGTTTGGGATGCTCTGGATCGGCGTATATGACAGCGTGTTCCAGTTCCTGCCAATATCCAGCAACTTCACACAGCCATTGAAGAGGAGTGGATTAACAGCCCACAGGCCACAATCAACAACCTGATCAACTCTATGTGAAGGAGATGTGTTGCACTGTGTAAGGCAAATGGTGGTCACACAAGATACTCACCCTCCGGACCCCAATACAGTAAATATGCACATTTTAGAGTGTCCTTTTATTGTGGCCAGCCTAAGACACATCTGTGCAATATTCATGCTGTCTAATCAGCATCTTGATATGCCACACCTGTGAGGTGGATGGATTATCTTGGCAAAGGAAAAGTGCTCACTAACACAGATTTAGACAGATTTGTGAACAATATTTGAGAGAAATAGGCCTTTTGTGTACATAGAATAAGTCTTAGATCTTTGAGTTCAGCTCATGAATAATGGAGGCAAAAACAAAAGTGTCGCGTTTATAATTTTGTTCAGTATAGATGGGTGCATGGATGGATAGATGGAAGAATACATGTTTGGATAAATGGATGGATACATAGAGGGATAATAGATAGATGGATGGAAACGGATGGACGGATTGATAGATGGATGAATGACTGGTGGATGGATGGATACATAGAGG
Organism: Carassius carassius; assembly: GCF_963082965.1. Classification (NCBI taxonomy): domain Eukaryota; kingdom Metazoa; phylum Chordata; class Actinopteri; order Cypriniformes; family Cyprinidae; genus Carassius; species Carassius carassius. Next base: position 2,330,875 of record NC_081794.1, read on the forward strand.
GATGATGGATGGAAACGGATGGACGGATTGATAGATGGATGAATGACTGGTGGATGGATGGATACATAGAGGGATGATGGATGGAAACGGATGGACGGATTGATAGATGGATGAATGACTGGTGGATGGATGGATACATAGAGGGATGATAGATGGATGGTGATGGATTGACAAACTGAAGGATGGATGAATGATTGGTGGATGGATGGATGAATTCGTAGATGGATGCATGGATGGATGGATGCATAAATGGATGGATGAATAGATACATAGATGGATGCATGGATGGATGGATGCATAAATGGATGGATGAATAGATACATAGATGGATGCATGGATGGATGCATGCATAAATGGATGGATGAATAGATACATGGATGGATGGATGAATAGATACATGGATGGATGGATGCATAAATAGATGGATGGATGGAAACTAGATAGATAGATAGATAGATAGATAGATAGATAGATAGATAGATAGATAGATAGATAGATAGATAGATAGATAGATAGATAGATAGATAGATAGATAGATAGATAGATAGATAGTCGTAATGTCACGTACGGGAACACAGGAGACGGAAGATCCAAGTGCAGTGTGAGTTTAATAGGGTTATCCAAATTCAGAGTCAAAACAAGCCGGGGTCGTAACCAAACATCAGTCCAAAGCAGAAACAAACAAACAAACAAACAGGAACAGGAACAGGAACACGAAGACTAGGAACGCGAGGAAACTTGGTGACAGAAAGTAAGGACTCCATGTAGACAAACAGAAAAGGTCTGGTTAATATAGGGAGGATAATGACTAACAAGTGAAGACACCTGAGTGCAATTAACAGGAGTGCAATTAATAGGTGCAATTACTGTGATGAAGGGACAAGGCTAGTGGGAATTGTAGTGCCTACGGTGAGGTGCCTATGGGGAAGTGAGACTACTAGTGGACACCCAGGGAAACAGAGACCAAACAGCGTGACATTACCCCCTCCTCCATGGAGCAGCTACCAGATGCTCCACCCGAACCCAAGAAGAGACCAAGGAATACAGAGACCAGGAGGGAGGTGGAGCAGCGGAGGACCAGGGGGAGGGACGGAGGGCCAGGTAAAATGGGGAAACAGAGACAAGTGCAATTGACAAAAACAAGGAACCCAGGAGGAAGGAGGACCGGCGGAGGACCAGGGGGAGGGACGGAGGGCCAGGTAATAGAGGGTAACAGAGACAAGAGGTGCCAAAAAAAAAAAAAAACAACAAAACACAATTCCAGGGGAGAACAGAAAGTTCAGTGGTCCAGGGCCGAACCGACAGGGCAGGAATCCAGGGTGGCACAAGGTGGAATTGGAGCCATGCGGTTGAGTCAGAAACCCACCAGGGCGGCGCAGAAGACCACTACATCCATGCGGTCGAAACAGAAGCCCACCAGGGCGGCGCAGAAGACCACCACCACAACCGTGCGGTCGAGACAGAAGCCCACCAGGGTGGTGCAGAAGACCACCACCACCGTGCGGTCGAGACAGAAGCCCACCAGGGTGGCGCAGAAGACCACCACATCCGTGCGGTCGAGATAGGAGCCCACCAGGGCGGCGCAGAAGACCACCACAGCCGTGCGGTCGAGACAGGAGCCCACCAGAGCGGCACCGAGGACCACCACAGTGGGATCGATGATACATGAGAGCAAGTCTGGATAGGCAAGTCTGAAACAGAGAACATGAACAAGTTAAGTGTGGCCTCAGTGGCCACGACAGGATCAGTCGAGCGCTCAGAGAGTTCAGCTGAGACGTGGAGAGGCTCTGGTAGTTCAGCAGAGACGTGGAGAGGCTTTGGTAGTTCAGCAGAGATGTGCAGAGAGTTTAGACTGGATTCAGGAAGATCAATGGTGACTTGACTCTGCTCATGAGGATCATTGGTGACTTGACTCTGCTCATGAAGATCATTGGTGACTTGACTTGACTCCTGAGGTCTAACTGTGGTAGTGCTTAACTCATGAGTGTCAACGGTGACTTGACCTGACTCTGGAGTGTCAACGGTGACTTGACCTGACTCTGGAGGGTCAACGGTGACCTGACCTGACTCTGGAGGGTCAACGGTGATCTGACTCGACTCTGGAGGGTCAACGGGAACCTGACTCGACTCTGGAGGGTCAACGGGAACCTGACTCGACTCTGGAGGGTCAACTGTGGCTTTCATCCCGTGTAGAGGCGCTGGGCCGGCGGCCATCTTGGGCAGTGGCGCTGGGCCGGCGGCCATCTTGGGCAGCAGCGCTGGGCCGGAGGCCACCTTGTGCTGAGGCGCTGGGCCGGCGGTCATCCTGGGCAGTGGAGCTGGGCTGGCGGCCACCTTGTGCTGTGGCGCTGGGCTGGCGGCCATCTTGCGCGGTGGCGCTGGGCTGGCGGTCCTACTGTCTGTAGACCCCGGTCTAGAGTCGGCCATCCCAACGAGAGAGACAGGTGTGGCTGAGTCATCCCCCCGAGATCGATGCTGTAGGTAACTGGTGAACCCCCAAATGTCCAGGATCTCCAGCCCCTTCATCTCCCACCCAGGCAAAGGGTCATCCAGGCAGTCGTTGAATAGGTCCTTCAGGGCCTCATCATTATACCCCAGCCCCACTGCCATTGTCCAGAACATTTGCGCCAAGCCGCCCACCTCACTCCCCTTTTGACGGAGAGTGGTTAGGTTTGAAAGTCTCCCCATCCGCTCCTCTATGGTGGCTGGGGAACATATACGAATTCCCACACCGCTGGATCTTGACATGATGGAGTCCTTCTGTCACGTACGGGAACACCGGAGACAGAAGATCCAAGTGCAGTGTGAATTTAAAAAAAAGTCAAAACAAGCTGGGGTCGTAACCAAACATCAGTCCAAAACAGACAGAAACAAACAAACAAACAAACAGGAAGAGGAACAGGAACAGGAACAGGAACACGAAGACTAGGAACGCGAGGAAACTTGGTGACGGAAAGTAAGGACTCAATGTAGACAAACAGAAAAGGACTGGTTAATATAGGGAGGATAATGACTAACAAGTGAAGACACCTGAGTGCAATTAACAGGAGTGCAATTCATATCTGCAATTACTGTGATGAAGGGACAAGGCTAGTGGGAATTGTAGTGCCTACGGTGAGGTGCCTATGGGGAAGTGAGACCACTAGTGGACACCCAGGGAAATAGAGACCAGACAGCGTGACATGGAATGGATACATTGATGGATGGAAGAATAGATTAGCAGCAGAATGGATTAATAGTCGGATGGATGGAAGTGTTAAAATGACCAAATATGATAATGACAATATTATCAAGTTATAAGTTAAGTTATACTGAGAAGTCAATTTTCTATCAATATTCAATATTGTAACAGTAGTCAATATCGTAACAATGTTAATGCTCACCATGTTTTTTTATATGGTATTTTTACCGTGGTATGTTGGTATGGTATTTATGTTTTTAATGATTTGACTTAAACTTCAATAAAAAACACACTTTTTTCCATCCCGAAGAACCTCCCTTCAGCGCATCAGCAGCACGTGTAGCTTGTCTCAATATCCAGTAAGTTGTCTGTATAGACAGTATTTTTTTTTTATTTTTTTTTTTAAGAATGACAGGCACGCGCATTTTAAACAGGGTTGACTCGGGAACGCGCCCATGATGCCCACAAGTGCTGCCCACGTAGACAGTTCAGCGCGTTTGAGACGCAGCGCTTTAGCAGCAGAAAGTTTCCTTCTGGGTGTCATTCTGCTCACAGCATTGATTTGAAGAGTTCACGTTGCTTGTGGAGTGATGTCGGCCGGTTCTTAGAGGAGTATGATATGTGTGCTCATTCTAACGGCCCGTTACTTTGACGACACGACCTCTGGACAGCTTTGGGAATGATGATCGGTAACGAGCGGAGCTCACAGACATCCAAGCCGCCTCCTCCAGCCTCACCTGCGGCTTTACCGCTCAGCGCTTCCCGCAGAAGATTCTCCCGGGTCGGGAGGAAACACAGCAATGGATCCGTCCAGTGAGTTCACTTCTGAAGTCCCACTTACTGTACATATACAACCTTCAGAAAGGACTAGTCATTCATAAGCTGTCCGTTTCTTATTAGATTTATAGTTAACACGTTAGCCAAAGAGATACAAGCATAGCTTACTGTCATAAGAGTTGATGTGTTTGGACATTTGAAAGTTTTTTTTTTTCAAACCTAAAGCAGCATGTATTTTCTCTCTTTTATATTAGCCTGTATTAAATGAGATAACATTTTTATCCCACCTTTAACGTTTATGTTTGATCCTTTTTAAATGCCTTTTATGATTTTTACATTGGTCTAAAGACTTTATAACAAGACTTTCAATTGTAAAAAGTGTTGTTACTAAAGGCTACTCAGCTAAAATAAAGTACGTTCTAAGAACGTTGTAGTAACGTTACAATTATGTTGTGAAAATGTTTTTTTTTTTTTTTTTTTTTTTAACGTCCTGTGTCTTCAAATTGCTGTTTGATAAATGTCTTTAAGAAATGTTTTTTTTCTTTAGTTATGGGAACATTCCATTTTATTGTTGTGAAAACATTATGAGGACGTTAGTTATAACATTAGCTTAGTAATATGCATACATATATATATGTATATATATATGTGTGTGTGTGTGTGTGTGTGTGTGTGTATAAAGTTTTAGAAAAAAATATATAGTTCCACTAATGATGTATAATTAATGTTTTTGTGCTAATGTTTTGATGTTTTTGAGAATAATTTTGAATGAGTGTTTTATTAATGTTACTGGAAGAACATTGAGAGAACCTTGCCAGAACGTTCTAGAACGCTTGTTAGCTGGGTATGTTCTAAGCCAAGAATGAAATAAAAAATAATTATTTAGATATTTATTGTGTAAAAACAATTTTTTCACTGGCATAATTCTCACCACAATAAACGACAAAGGAACTAACAGTGCAAATAAGAAGTTGAGACTAAATATGAGATGTCATGTGTGGAGAATATCAAGGAAAATATCTAGAATATTTTGTTGTGTTATATCCGGTCAAGCTGCAATTTTGTAAAATTATGCTAAATAGAGTGAAAATAGCCAATTATTCATTTGTATTTATGGTATGAAACATGCTGTGGAATTTGCTAAATTTATTTATAAAAATGTATAAAAGACAAAATTGCTTTTTTTATTCTTTAACTTGTTTCTATTATTTTGTTTAAAATATCATTTCCACTAAAGTCTGAAACATTATATTCCACATAGTCTGAGGTTTAAATAACAGTGCACTCTTAAAATTAAAGTTCTCTATTAGAATTGATGGTTGATTTATTGGCATCATGCACTTTTTGCATCCATAAAATCTTTCCATTGCACACTAGATTTTTTATAGTGGAAAAGGGTTCTTTATTTGTTTTTTTAATGTTCGTCATCCTAAGAAAAAATGGTTCTTTTAAGTATTTGGGGAACCAGAAATGGTATTCTTCTATGGCATCACAGTGGGAACACCCTTTTGGAACCTTTATTTAGAAAAGTTTAAGGTGGAAATGTTCATGTGTACGTCAAAAAACAAAACAGAACAACAACAACATTTTGATCAGATGATTTCCTCTTCTTTTTTTGGACACTAATAGTTGAAAAATTAAATGAGTTATAGTTTTAGAACATTTCATTTAGGACCAGTAGATGAGGAAATACATGGTAATAGTGACGCAATTAGTGAAAGCTGAAAAGGAGCTTTTGTGCCACTGCTACTGAAATAAACTGATTACTGGATTGGAGAAAATCCTCCCAAGTATTATGTAGAGCTTTGTTTTGTATGTGTGTGTTTTTTTAAGTCTCTTTGTTCATTTTGTGAACATTGCTGTTCATTAACTAGGGGCAATTAGTGTAGCGATGAACAGCCAGACTGAAGTGACGTAGGTTTGCATCTACAGTCCAGTGGAGAACAGAGCAATCATTCTGGTTCCTCTTCCAGGTCCAGCTCATCCAGCGGCACAGCCAGATCAACGGAGAGCGTGGGAATCCGACAGCCAGCGAAGAACAAGATCCGGCGTCACCAGCACCGTCTGTCGGTGGTGTTCGGCCGCGGGCCCAGAGGAGGTTCTGGAGAGATGGCCGCTGAGGGAGAGGAGGCGCTGGTAACAGAGGACCCCTCCGAACTGTCCAATCACATCACGGCTCCAGGCATTCTAAAGATTTTTGGCACGGAGATCTGTGAAGGAGCCAACTACAAGAGCGTCCTGGCCACAACACGCTCCAGTGCCAGAGAGCTGGTTAAAGAGGCACTCGCCAGGTGGGCCAGAGAATATTGCCACTGATTTTGCTAATGTTTTTAGCATTACCCTTACGAAAAATAAGTTTATTCACGTGTGCTATTACAATACTTAATAAAACAAAAAATAGTAAAGTATGCTTTTAGTTGACTTTTTATGTACTTCTCAGAAATGGGCTTTATGCACTCCTCAGAAATATACTTAAAATGACATTTAAGTATACTTGACTTATACTTACAAAAAGTCTAAATATATTTGAGCTATACTTGTGCTCCTAGAATCTGTTACAGTTTTGATGCTGTTTAATGTCAGATGATCATGTCACATGTGTTAGTATCTGGTGTTTCTTTTTTCTTCTTCAATTGTGATTTTTGGAAATTCTGTACAGAAGATGTGTACTAGGGCCCTCTACCGTATAACAATGAAAACACAGATTCTAGGAGCACAAGTATAGCTCAAATATATTTAGACTTTTTGTAAGTATAAGTCAAGTATACTTAAATGTCATTTTAAGTATATCTTAAAAAGTACATAAAAAGTAAACTAAAAGCATACTTTCCTATTCTTAGCTTAAAATAAGTATTCTAATAGCACGCTTGAATAAACTTATTTTTCGTAAGGGCCCCCTTTTTGAGCTTAGACATTAAAATGCACTATCCGAACTTAAATTATTGTAATTCATGAATGCTTTGGAATAACAGACCTAAGGTTATAGATTTGTAAGTTTGCTGAGAAGTAAATGCACTGCACTAAACATTTTATGTTTTGCACACAAAAATATATAAAAAAATAGTACGCACACGAAATTCAAAGCCATATATCAAACCAAGTTGTATTCCAAATTTGAAGTTGATATCACAAAAAATGAGGTTCCTGTACATTTTGTTTAGCCATTTTAATTTTGTTTAACTTCACAGATTTTTGTGTTGAAGTGTTGTTCTGTCACAACATTTCCAGCTAACCTTTTCACTACTTTTTAAAAATGTTTAATAACTTTATGCACTCATAATGTTTAGAGAAAACATTCTGAGATCAACGTTCTCCAAACATCCTTGTGATGTTATTTTTACTTGGTGAACATTTTAAGAAATGATAATTAAATCATTGAATAAACACAGCAATACAAATTTTAATATTCATAGAAAATTTGAAAAATGAAGTGTAAAATAATGTTACATTTTGTATGTTAAAAATAAAGTTAGTGGAATGATTTAAGAAACATTTGAGTAACATTTCTACAATGTTATGATCACCACAAGAAAACTGCCTGATAAGAGTAATTTAAGTACAGTTTTCATGGTAATGCATTATCTAATTTCAAAAAGGTTTTCATCACAGTATTTAAAGGGGTCATGTGATGCGATTTAAATTTTTTCCTTTCTCTTTGGAGTGTTACAAGCTCTTGGTGCCTGAAGAAGATTGCAAAGACTAAAGTCTCAAATCTAAAGAGATATTCTTTATCAAATTTAAGACTCGTCCACACCCCCCAAAACGTCTCATTCTAACACATCCCCACATCTACATCACTATGTTGGAAGATTTGCATAATGCCGCCCAGATGTTCACGCAAAGAAAGAAGGCATAACTTTTATTCTCTCTGTTGCCGCCTGTGCCATGTCGTGGAGTCGCTGTGTGTTTCGTTGTGAAAGCGAAAATACTTTGTTTGGCCTTCCAAAAGAGGACAAGACTAGGAATCAGTTGAGTTGAGTTTCAACACTGTTCCAGAACAGTTCAACCCTAATATTCAGATGTGTGCAGTGCATTTTGTGCACAAAGGCTGTTTATATAAAGTTGCGCAGTTCAAACTTTGCAAGGGTAGCCTGGCGCTTCTGACTCACAGCTTGTAAGTAAGTTTTTTTTATATTTAAATAATTTGCCAATGATGATTTCAAACGCGTATTTTGAGCAGAGTAGAGCTTGTTTGTTGTTTCTCAGATCACAAATGCACAAATGTTTTACAGTATGTTTAAGCGGCGTGATATGCAACACAATGCTTATCGCGTCTCCAGTACTGTCACGTACGGTGATACAAGAAGCACAGAAGAGATCCAAATGCAGGTAAAGGTTTATTGAGGGTAATCCAAAAGGCATAAACAGTCCAGGCAGGGTCAAAACCAGAAAATCCAAACACATAAAAACAAAACAAGAAAACACGGAAAGAACAGACTCTGGGAGGTATCACTCATACGACAAGGACTCCGTAACACAGACTCAGACAGACCGGGTATAAATACACAGAAGGATAATGGGGAAACAGGAGACAGGTGGGGAACAATCAATCAACTAGAACAAGGAGGAAGGTGACCAAATAAGGGAACAGGAAGTGTTAATATGATAGACACCGTGGGAACTGAGGACACCTAGTGGATACCCAGGGAACACAACCCAGACACTGTGACAAGTACGCACCAATCTGTAAATTACTTTAATTATTCGGTTGATAAACATGCCTTACACTCCCTCTGATGCGAAATAAACCACTATCCCGAGTTATTCAGTTACTCCTAGCAGTAGATTGACTGAACTGCTAAAAGAGAACCGATAATGGGATGTCCACGAGCAGAGCAGCTGGACATGTTCGAATCTAAATTCTGCTTTACTTCCTTTTTCCGGAGGTACCTTTTTCTGAACAAATTTTGAAAGCAGCATAGCTGTATTCTTCGCTGCCTTTGATATCCCACAATCCTGTGCATTCCATTCTGTGATGTTTAAACAAAAAAAAAAAAAAGGATGGCGTCTGAAAGTTTCGTCTGGTGGTCCCGTTTGTGTGCAAATGTACATTTCTGACTAACTTTTTGAACCTTTGATGTTAGTTCTAGCGAGAAATCAGTATTATAGTAATTAAATATTTGTTTAGTTATCACAAAAACTCGTTGTTTTCGGATGCAGCCATAGAATGTTGAGGGGCGTAACATTTTCATCAAATGCCTGAGGCATTTAGCCAATCACAACGCGCTGGATAGCTGGCCAATCAGAGCAGACCTCACTTTTCCAGAGCGATGAGTTTTGTAAAATCGAGGGCATAGGGGAGAAACAATAATGTACATTATATGGAAAATAATGTGTCTTTTGAACCTGCATAAACACATTGCATTAGACCAAATACTCAGAATAATGTTCTTTTTGGCAGCATCATATGACCCCTTTAAACTTTCAAAGGATACCTAATTTATGATGATTACTAAAATATGTAATAGGGAAAATGCACCAAGTGTTCTAACACCAACAGTTAATAAAAGGGTTTCAGTGTAAAAGCTAAAAGACATAGCTGTAAATGCGGTTCAAATATATTCAGGTATGTGTGAAATGATGTTTAAATTTGTCTTATAATATTTTGTCAATATTTAAAAATCATAATGCGGTTGCTATCTGAACAAAAAGCCCAGATGATTTTCTTAAGAATCTGGATTTCAGTAAATGCACAAAACGGCCTTTGTGCACATTGGTTAAAGTCCATTGTAACGGCAGGAGAAGTTTTCATACCAAATGTCTCGGTTGGTTTGGAGAAGTTTGAAATTCAAGGCAAAATGAATTCCTCGGTGAAGCCACTTTGGATCGAATGCTGCGTCAGCACTCAGAAACTGAAACTCTCCTTTCTTTCACAATCCTACAGCTAGAGTGTGTGCCTGAACGTTTTCTTAGTTTGTAATGTTTTACCATAACTGTTTTCAACACTGATAATAATCAGAAATGTTTCTTGAGCAGTAAATCATCATATTAGAATGATTTCTGAAGATCATGTGACACTGAAGACTGGAGGAATGATGCTGAAAATACAGCTGTGCATCACAGGAATAAATTACATTGACTATATTTAAATAAATAAATGCAGCTTTGGTGAGCAGAATAGAGTTCTTTGAATAACATTAAGAAAACTAAGTGACCCCAAACTTTTGTACAGTAGTGTGAATATATGTCCTAGCATTTCATACATATCAGTCATTCTGCTGTTTGTATTTTTATTTCAGATACTCCCTGAGCAAAGAAGACACTGATGACTACGTGTTATGTGATGTGATCGGCTGTATTGGAAACCAGTGCTGGAGGACTGAATGCGTTCGTGTGGTAGGAGACAATGAGAAGCCACTGTTGCTGCAATCGCTCTGGAAACCCAAAGAAGGATTCGCTCGACGCTTTGAGATCCAGCGCAAAGCCACTGTAGAAGAAAACAACTCTAAAGACCAGGACACTGTGACCGCTGGTACATGATTCCTCATGCATAATCACATTTTCATTAAAGATGAAGATAAAAACCAACCATTTTGATGGGTTTACTGTTTTCATCATTCTGTAGGCACTTTTTCTTCCTGTCTACAGACAATTGTGTGCATTTGGTAAGACAAGAAACCAGAGTTTTACTACCACTGAGATAATGATTCAATTTTGATATGCAGAAAGCCCTACAATTTTTATTTTATTTTAATTAGCTCTTGCCAACTGACAATAAAGTAAAGGTAAAGCGGTTAAAGTTGTATTAAACCGTTTGCAAGGCAGCACTGTATTTATATTCCTCCAAAGTTCTGGTTATTGTTGTTCTAAAGCCCAAACAATTAACACAAGTATTAATACTCTGAAATTAATTTGGCAATTTGCTAATCAGTCATTTTGGTTTCTTGAACTCGAAAAACCTGTAACAGAATGTTCAGCTTTTAAAATGTATTGGTGTATTCTAATATTTGCATACTGAATTGCAATTTGCAGTCTTTCTTGCACCTATTTGCATATAAACTATGATTGGTCTTGCATTTAAATAAAGGATTAGTTTACCCAAAATTTTAAATTTGCTGAAAAATTACACACCCTCGGGTGAGTTTCTGATTTGGAGATATGTAGCATTGCATCAGTGTCTCAGCAGTGGATGCTCTGCAGTGAATGGGTGCCGTCAGAATGAGACTCCAAACAGCTGATAATAACCTCACAATAATTCACAAGTAATCCACAGCACTCCAGTCCACCAGTTAACATCTGGAGAAGCTTATTTTGATGTTTTTATCAGCTGTTTGGACTCTTATTCTTACGGCACCCATTCACTTTCTTCATCAGACTTGGACAATGTAGCATTGCATCACTCGCTCAGCAATGGATGCTCTGCAGTGAATGGGTGCCGTCAGAAATAGAGTCCAAACAGCTGATAAAAACATCACAATAATCTTCTCCATATGTTAACTGATGTACTGGTGAGGATTACTCTGATATTTTTATCAGCTGTTTGGACTCTCATTCCGACTGCACCCATTCACTGCAGAGCATCCATTGCTGAGCAAGTGACAAAATGCTACATTTCTCCAAATCTGATGAAGAAACAAAGTCATCTACTACATCTTGGATGGCCTGAGGGTGAATAAATTGTTGGCTTAACTATTCCTTTAACACAGGAATAAATGCACAGGCACGTAAGCTGCAGAAGACGCGCTGCAGAGGGAAATCCGTGCCGCTGGACGTATGCATGAGGGATGACGCCGTGGACGGCAGACACAATTTGTTTAAGAGTCTCAGTGACTCAGATCTAACAGCTGAAGCTCAAAGCACCTGTACGGAGCGAACGCAAGAGGAGGATCCAGAGGCCGAGGCCGACAAAGCGACACAGTGTCCTGCTAATGAACGGGAGGAGACGGAGAGCAGCGATGACAGTGCCACACAGTATTCCATTCACCCGCCTCTGGACTTCCCATACTTCCTGCTTCTGCAGGGCTTCAGTTACAGACAGGTAGGACAGACTCACACTATATCTGTGCTGCTGCTCCTTCCTCTCGCTCACTTCACCGTAGCATCTGTATTCCTCCAGCCCAAACACACCAACACTGTTTCTGGTATTCAGTGGCATGAAGTTGTTATCAGTGCAGCATACTTAAGTTGGCTTGAGAAAGTCAATTTACTGATCTATTGTTTAACCTCCAAGAGCTTTCAAACTACAACCACCAAACTCAGCTCTGAGTCGGGTTGCTACATTATATCTTTCTAACTGATTGAACTTATTTTCATTAAACAGATGATCAAAACTACGAAAGGTCCCATAGACTTCAATTGAGGGGGTGAAAACTATTTTGATCTTTTTTTCTGTGGTGGAATGGGCTTCCATACATAGCAAATTTTGAAGGAATATTATTTTATGCAATATCAGATTTAGCTCAAATGACTTTTATTTTACCTGCAATGAAAAATGGATGTGGAAAACAGTTTTTTAGTGTTGAGAACAAACACCAGAATAAAAAACAAAACAAACAACAACAAAAAAATAAAAAACTATTAGGGGTACAGTACAGTCTAGTGGCAACTTTGCATAGCTACAGTTTTGATCAACAATAATCTATGATTACATCTATTATATAATTACTCAGTTTTCCAGAAAGTCCTTCCATCTTTTCTACAGCAGAATCCTTTTTTGCTTTGTTAATTTTAAAGAAAAGGTAAGAATTTACATCTTATATATTTCAATTTTTTATTTAGTTTTTAAAGTGTATCGGACACCTTTTAGGTAAATAGAAAAAAATAAGTGCACTTATTAGTATTAAATAAGCACTTGTAGTGTACTTCAGATCTTTAAAGTAGATAAAAAACTGTACTTGCAGGTAATATTAATATTAATGTTATAAAATGATTTGTTGTGCTTTGAAGAAGTAAATTTTTTTTGCTGTATTTAACATAATAAAGCACATGTAAAATAACTGATTATCATTTTAACTATTTAATACAAGATTAAAGTTAATATACAGGTGCTGGTCATATAATTAGAATATCATCAAAAAGTTGATTTCACTAATTCCATTCAAAAAGTGAAACTTGTATATTATATACACTCATTACACACAGACTGATATATTTCAAATGTTTATTTCTTTTAATTTTGATGATTATAACTGACAACTAAGGAAAATCCCAAATTCAGTAAATGAAAATGAAAATGAAAGTATGAGCATGTACAGCACTCAATACTTAGTTGGGGATCCTTTTGGCTGAATTACTGCAGCAATGCGGCGTGGCATGGAGTCGATCAGTCTGTGGCACTGCTCAGGTGTTATGAGAGCCCAGGTTGCTCTGATAGTGGCCTTCAGCTCTTCTGCATTCTTGGGGCTGGCATATCGCATCTTCCTCTTCACAATAATCAAGAAAATCTATGGGGTTAAGGTCAGGCGAGTTTGCTGGCCAATTAAGAACAGGGATCCCATGGTCCCGGTAGCTTTGGCACTGTGTGCAGGTGCCAAGTCCTGTTGGAAAATGAAATCTGCATCTCCATAAAGTTGGTCAGCAGCAGGAAGCATGAAGCGCTCTAAAACTTCCTGGTATACGGCTGTGTTGACCTTTGACCTCAGAAAACACAGTGGACCAACACCAGCAGATGACATGGCACCCCAAACCATCACTGACTGTGGAAACTTTACACTGGACCTCAAGCAACGAGGATTGTGTGTCTCTCCTCTCTTCCTCCAGACTCTGGGACCGTTATATCCAAAGGAAATGCAAAATATTATTTCATCAGAGAACATAACTGTGCACCACTCAGCAGCAGTCCAGTCCTTTATGAAGTGAGACGCTTCTGACGCTGTCTGTTGTTCAAGAGTGGCTTGACACCAGGGATGCGACAGCTGAAACTCATGTCTTGCACACGTCTGTGTGTAGTGGTTCTTGAAGCACTGACTCCAGTTGCAGTCCACTCTTTGTGAATCTCCCCCACATTTTTGAATGGGTTTTGTTTCACAATCCTCTCCAGGGTGCGATTATGCCTATTGCTTGTACACTTTTTTTCTACCACATCTTTTCCTTCCCTTTACCTCTATATTAATGAGCTTGTACACAGAGCTCTGTGAACAGCCAGCCTCTTTTGCAATGACCTTTTGTGTCTTGCCCTCCTTGTGCAAGGTGTCAATGGTCGTCTTTTGGACAATTGTCAAGTCAGCAGTCTTCCCCATGATTGTGTATCCTACAGAACTAGACTGAGAGACCATTTAAAGGCTTTGCAGGTGATGTGAGCTAATTAGCTGATTAAAGTGTGGCACCAGGTGTCTTCAATATTGAACCTTTTCACAATATTCTAATTTTCTCAGATATTGAATTTGGGATTTTCCTTAGTTGTCAGTTATAATCATCAAAATTAAAAGAAAAAAAACATTTGAAATATAACATTCTGTTTGTAATGAATGAATATAATATACAAGTTTCACTTTTTGAATGAAGCTAGTGAAATCAACTTTTTGATGATATTCTAATTATATGACCAGCACCTGTATTTAATTGTACTAAATTGCAAAATATCATTAAATCAGATACATCATAAATTAAAAAAACTAAATCATCAAAGATTTCAATACATAACATTCAAATTTATCATAAATTCTTATTAGTGCATTCAGCAGTAAATTACATATAAAGATGAACTTAAGTTCTAAACACACTTATGTTCAGCTTATTGTATTTGATTTTTATTTAAACTATTAATAATTTCCATTTAGTTATAAATAAAATGTAAAACTAAGTCGCTGAAAACATATTCATTTAAAGTATATTATTTCCAAAACTCTTTTTAAAAGCATGTTAAAGAGTACTTCTTTTTCACAAGGGGTTATGCACCACAATTCCAGTTTTTATAGTAATTGGAGACTTCAGCATGATGTTTTATGTTTTTAGACATAAACCTGTGATGTTAAACTACAGAATTGCAGGGATTTTCAGATTTTGGTTGTTTAAGGAAAATAATTCAGTCGGTGATCAGAAGTGACAATCTTACAATCACAAAGATTCACTCCCTGTACACTGTATAATACAACACAGGTGACGTCAATGAATCGTGGAAAAAAAGGATCCCACATCCCCTCGATGCCATCGGAAAATAACAGTGTGTGCCAAACAGAGGAAAGATGGCATGAAAAATGAACACGTATGCAAAAACAGGCCTAGTGTTCACGCTGGACAGGAAGTGGAGTGTCCAAAGGGTGGATGCACTTCCTGCCAGATTAGCTGTGTGTGACGACAACAGCGACTGATCAAACACACACGTGCGCACATACAGTATATACATCTACGTGTTAACTTCACACATGTGTAATGATTGTTTTTACACTCTCTGTCCTGTTCCTCAGAGTCACACCTTGGCATTGATTGTGCCACGCGTTACTATTAAAAAACATGAATATTCAAACTGTGGGCATTACTAATGATACTTTAATCATTTGATAAGTATAAATAATATTATATAAAAAAATCTCAATAAAACAATTTATTATTAACACATGAAATGAAATACTGTAAAAAGTTTTCATTATTGTTTATAATGTATTATTATTATTATTATTATAATTATTAATTATAGTTATTTTAAAATGGCAATAATACAATTCTAGATGAATTTTTTTTTTACTTTATATGTATAATCCTGCATAAAATGGTTCACTGTAAAAATGATTTCATTATTATTTATTATATCTTATTTATTGTTACTATTATTTTGTATATATATATTTTAGTTTATATATATATATATATATATATATATATTTATGTATTTATTTATTTATTTATAGATATGTATATTTAAAATCAGTTTATTTAAATCTGTATTAAAATGTTACATTATAAAATGTTTATTTATACACTATAAAATTATTTATAACATCTTAATAATAATAATAATAATAATAATACATTGAATTTCACATTGATTACATTGTTTTCTGCATTAACATTTAACTCTTAACATTTTAATTTAATTTTTTACATTTAATCTGATTTACATAAATGTTTACTTGATTTTCACTTTGTTTGAATTTTCCTTATCAGAAATAAAATTAAAGTGGTTCAAAAAGTGCAATAAAAGTATCACTGCAGGCTATAACTTTTTTTATTTGTATTATTTATTTATTTACCCTTTTACAATTTACACATTTAAGACAGCAATTAAGCTTTAGATTTTTAGTGGGTTGACACTAATGCATGACAAATCTAAGGATTGTTTACTTGTTAGTGGTTTGTTCAGTTTTCAGGATTCCTGAAATATCATGTTTTACAGTTCGATAAGTGGATCAGAGTCCAAATGATCATAGTTTCTGGTCATGTTGACATACTAAGAACGTCTTGCGTTTCATGCCCTCTTCAGGATTTTGTCATCTATGCCCTGACCAACAGCTGCACAGTATTCGGACGCCACATTGAACAAGCTCACAGTGTGCCTGAGAGTGATATCGATCGTATGAATCTCTGGGCTCCTGATCTTCTGCCCGATCACTGCAGCGTTACTCGGACATCAGTGACCCGACTGAAACCCCTCAACAGAGCCAAGGTGAAGAGGAACGGAGCCATCATCAAGCACGAGGTGGAGCTGCAGTCAGGAGACATCATCGTTCTGGGCGATCATTACCTCTTCATGTATAAAGACCCCGCTTGTCCAAAGGTCGCGACCCCTGCAGAAGTGGCTCGGACGAGCAGACGGCCTCCTCTCTGTAAATCATGCGTGAGAGCGAGATCCTGCTTCAGAGACGTGGATGGAGCAGAGCTGCTTCTGTCGTATGACGTGGAGCATGAGTCCAGGGTCCTGAAGGAGATCTTCGGCGTGGTTGAGCAGGATCCGGCCGCACACAAACTGACCGCGGCCTTCCTGCTGTGTTTGTGTCTCCAGCAGTCCGCCGCTCACTTCTCAATGCCGGCTCTCCGGCGACTGCTGCTACAGATTGCCAACGAGCTGCAGACCATCGTATGGGTGAGTTTACTGAGTCATTTCATTTGTCTTTCGGCCAGAGGTTGAGAGGAAATGCAACCACAATATAACCAGAATATGATTAAAGGGACAGTTCACCCAGATTCTGTTGTGATTTACTCACCCTTGAGTTGATCCAAAATTGTATACGTTTCTTTCTTCTGTTGAACACAAAAAAGATATTCTGACGAACTTTGGTAAGTCATCGACTTCAGTAATATGGGAAAAACACAGTGCAAGTCAACGGCTGCCAGCATCTGTTTGGTTCTTCAAAAATAATCTTCTTTTGTGTTCAACAGAACTGAATAAATGAATATCTACTGAATATATACAGTAGTCTTAATGATAATGATTTTCAGTTTGTTCACTGTAATTGATTCAACGGTTTTTTTCAATAAATGAAGAATATGTAAAAGCATGGAAATTAGCTCATGTTTTACTCACCCTTGAGGCCCGATGACTTTCCTCTTTCAGATGAATCCAATTGAAGTTATATTAAAAATTGTCCTGGCTCTTCCAAGCTTTATAATGGCACTGGGCGGGTGTTTTTGTTCACCAGTCCAAAAGAAGTGCAATAAAGCGCGTACATCCATAATAAAACATGCCTCACATGGCTCGGGGGTTAATAAAGGCCTCCTGCAGCAAATTGATGCAGTTTTATAAGAAAAATATCCATACTTAAAACATTATAAGCACTTTTTTTCTGACTTCTGCTGACTGTTATATGTGCAAGACGCTCGAAACACATTTTATCATGGATTATTGTTCAACTGTAGTTGTGACTACTTCCTTAATCAAAAAGTGTGTGAATCAAACGACTCAGTTCAGTGAATAATACAACGACTCACTCATAAAGACAGCCACACTGAATCAAAGCTTTGAAAGAATCAGTTGAGTAACTGACTCATTCACTCGTAATGACTCGCTCGCTGCCACCTACTGGCGTAATGATGTAACATACAGAAGATGTCCAGCAGATTAAAGTGATAATGAAATGAAAATCCTTGACTTGCTCTCTTGTTATTCCAAACCTGAGTTTTTTTCTTCTGTGAAATGAATTGAAGAGTGTTTCATTTCATATTGACTTCCATAGTGTGGACATAAAATACAATGGAAACCAATGGCAACCGAAACTTATTTTCTTACAGAACCAAAATTATACTAAATAAAAAATCTCTTTTGGGGTCTGCAAATGAAATAAAGTCAAATGGGCTTTGAATGACATGAGAGTGAGCGAATGATCACTGATGAACTATCACTTTGAAATATACTTCTTATATAGTGTACGAGTCAAGTGTAATGACTTTTATAATGTTTTTACATCCTTTTAGAAACTTAAATGCTTGTAACTGCATGGAAAACAGACTTTAGATGTTTTGTGTAAGATACAAAGTAGCCAAACGTGAATTTGAGCTACATAAAAGAGTGTCAGTGAACGACAGCATTTGATAAGTGTCACAGCCAGTCGTTAAACATTTTCCGTCCTCCGTTGTAACTGTACTGTATCTTTTATACTTTAATACAGGAAAAGGCAAAGGAACTCGCAGCCTTGCAGCCTGAAATGTAAGATCAGGAACTCGTTTCTCATCATTTCCTAAGCAGAGGAATTTAAATTCAAAGTCTTAGACACGCCGTACATTAAAACCAGATTTTCCTCGCTCTCCTGACGCAAGCAGAAGTGAGTCAGACGCGGCAGACTGGCCTTCTGGTGCTGACAGACTGATCCGAGCTCTGGAGCCGCTGGTCCTCTGGATGTCCAACTCCATCCAGATCCTGCACTTCATCCACCAGGAGGTTCCTCGCCTGCTGCACGGAGTCTCTCAAGAGGAGGAGGAGGAAGAGGAAGACTGCATTGGTGAATCAGTCAGTGCTGATGTCAGTCATGTGATGTATGTGTTCAGATTCAGTATCTTTGCGTGTGTGTGGTTCTGTTCCAGCGGTGCTGGAGCTGCGGCTCTCCTCCGTGCGCTCGGCCAGTGAGGAGGCCATGACGGTCCTGGAGGAGGTCCTGATGTTCACCTTCCAGCAATGTGTCTACTATCTCACCAAGGTCAGGCCTTCTGCATGCTTCGTCCAAATACGAGCATTCTGTCATCAGTTATTCAAAAAGCGGTTTGACCTTATTTCTTCTGCGGAAAAAAGATTTCTTTCAGTTTTAGCTATTTTAGTACATTGGTTTAACAATTTAATTAAATTGTAGGTATATTGTGGGAATTATTATATTATATTATATTATATTAAGTGTTTTTGACATTTTTATTAGTTTAACAACTGATATATTTAAACATTAGTTTAAACATGAGCCGTACTTGTGACCAGTAGTGTTTTATTATTATTGTGATACTTTTTCTTAAGTTTAATGAAAGTTTTTGTTGTATCTATTTTTATTTTGGTTTAAGTTATTTTAGTACATCAATTTAACACAAATAACCACACAGATGCATTAGTAGTACTTGTAACTAGTTTTATTTTAGTAATATTTTTAGACATGATAATCATGCTGGAAACATGCTAGTGACATACTAGTCACTTGCTAATCATGCTAGCAACATGCTAGTATAACATTTCTTATCTATTTATTTATCTATCTGTCTATTTATCTATTTATTTTCCAGATAGGTTGTATTGGCATAAAACTTTTAAAAGCTTTTAAAACTACTTCAAACTTTCTGGCTAGGCTTTTTTAAGCCAACATAAAGTTTGTCAAAAAACTTTACTATATAGTTTTATTTGTACCTTATTATATACTATATTAACAGTAAAAAGAAATACTTAAAAATAAAATACTGTATCACACTTTCCACTAAAATATTGTGCAGCACGACTGTTTTCAACACTGATAATAATCAGAAATGTTTCTTGAGCAGCAATTTCTGCTTAAATAATTTCTGAAGATCATGTGACACTGAAGACTGGAGTAATGATGCTGAAAATACACAATAATAAATTCGATTTACAGCATATTCACACATATAGAAAACATTTATCTAAAATTGTAATATTTTACAATTCTTACTGTATGTTTGATTAAATAAACATAGCATGAGCAGTCATCTCTCATCCTAGCCCTATGACTCCAAGTCTTGAAATGATTAAAAGTTTCCTCAGTTATATTTCATAAGCTGCAAGTTCGTTTCTCACAGACTTTAATTCAGTGCTCAGACATCCTCGTTTGGCAGAGCCGGGATTTGGGATTGATTTGTATTCTGCATGGGAAAATCTCCCAATGTCTCGCCCTTTGGGAAATGATAATTCATGTTTTTTTGAAGAGATTGTTTGCCGTGGAAAGAGAAGCTGTTTGTATGGGTGTGATGTGATTTAGTGCAATATAATGTCCAACATTTTGATGAGGCTTTTCTGTGGAAAAAGTAAACTGGTTTGTTGGAATGTGAAGCGAATTCACGGCCGACAATTAAATGAAAAAAAAAAAAAGCTGGAGGCATTTCATCCATCATCATGCAAACCAATTCAATCTCTGATGTTTAATGAGATTGTGTTTGAATAGACCAAATAAAATAAAATATCCTCACACAGGAAAATGAGCATTTATTTAGTCAATTAACCTCGACTAACCGCTTATCCTTGACTAATTGCATTCATTATAAAGATAATAATTTCAAGCGTGTAATAAAGTAAATTGAAAAGTTTCCAAGACGATTCTGAGGAATATTTTTATTGACGTTTTTATTGATTGGCATGTATTAAGAGTGGAAATGATTAAGTCGTGTGGTTTGTATCGGTGGCACAAACTATCCGTTCTTCTGTAAATGACATTTTATAGTTTAAAAGCTTGGCAGACGTCTCGTTCTGTTCTCACACTGTGCCAGCGCTCCATTATGAGCTCAATATTTTCTGTAGGAAAATTGAATCAAAAACAAACACGGCCGGTTGGAAAGCAAACTGATGTTTTACGGCTACAATAACAGGCTGTGTTTTCTCTGTGAAGGTTTAGAGCCGCTTGTGTGTGACTCGATCTCGCTGAGAAGGAAACAGCTGCTGGACTTAAACTAATAAAACACATTTGTTGGTGATTCCCAGCGCTGGACACAACAGATTTAGTTTACATTGAGTCACTGTTCTGCTGCACAGAAGCATTTTACATTCAATTCGGATTCATTTGCATATGATAGTTCATTAATCACTTCAGCTTTGCAGTGAACAAGATAAATGATGGAAGCAGGGTTGTTATCATGAAAACTAAAACTGAAACTAAAAACCCATTTCTGTCATTTAAATGAAAAAAAAAAAAATATATATATATATATAAATATAAAGGCAAGATTTCTCATGTTAATTTAGTTTATTTTGATGATGTTCTAAAATAACTTAAGACAAAAATGAATTAAGACATTAATAACATACATAGACGTATGACGTATTTATAAAAAAATATATAAAAAAGAAAAATGTATAAATAAAAATACTAAAACTTGAACTAACATGTAAAATATAAAAAGAAAAATAAATAAATAATTGATATAAACTATCTGAACAATGCTAAAATTAGCCTTCGTGGAGGAAACATTACAAATAAAAACAATAAATTAAACTAAAATAGACTAAAATAAAATACAATAATAAAAATATTAATAAACACTATGAAATGGCCTTGGACAGAAGATACAATAAAAAAAATAATATATATATATATATATATATATATATATATATATATATATATATATATATATATATATATATATATATATATATATATATATCTAACAAAAAATATAATGAAATATTTTTTATACAAATAAAATGTATTACAGTTTTGTGTGCAGTTTTTTTTAAAATTAGAGTTGTCAAACAATCAGAAATAAACCTGTAATACCTCTAATGTTTTCAATACATGCATGAATATAATGTTTTAATAAAACTGTTCCAAATCAGTTTCACAGGGAATATTTGCAAGTTAGAGACAGTGACAAGGAAAAAGATGGACGATACCATGCAATGTCATGCAAAAAATAAATTAATAAATAATAATAATATTAATAATAAAAAATAAACATTTTCATAAAACTTTCATGTGCAGTTTTTTTTTACTCTAAGAATGACAGCTGCCAGTCAAGCAATTAGCAATAAGTTTAGTTGAAGAATTTTCATCTAGAGTTAATAACTGGACTCACTAAGAAACCTCATTATGTGCACTGAAAGCATTTGTAGATGAATCTCTGCTTCAGTGGGAAGCAGTTTGGTTGTGTGTCAGTTTTTCCTTCATGGTTTTGGGTGGATATTTTCTGCTGTGTGGAGATGGAGCTGCCAGAGCGGCTGCCAAACTGGTGTCAGCGCGAGAGAGACACGTCTCCCTGAGAATCCATACATACGCCGGGATCCAGCCGTCTGCACACAATTACACAGAACAAAGCCAGCTTTGTGTTATTGTGATGTGAGGCACATTGAGATGGAGGACGTGGGCTGAACGTCTTCAACACAGACTCTCTTTCAGTGATTCCTCGACTCTATATCCCTGCCTCCAGCTGCAGATGCAGTCACATACACGCTTACTGCTCAAATATAGAGAGCTGTTAGCAACAGAGATGTCAGAGAATGGCAAACACATGTGCTTTATCTCTCTCCAGACAATCAGCAGCTTTATTCCAGTCGTTTTGGGTCTGTTTTAGACTCTTAAAGCATGTAAGATGCGAGATAAAGAGGATGGATTGGTCAGTGTGTGCAGGAATCTTATGGCAGATGAGAGCGAGATCGTGGTCTGTCTGAGGAAGTTCATCATGTATTGTTGATGATAAGATGTTTATGAACTGTCTCATGTTTTAGAATGAACTTTGAAAGTGGCACGACCTAAACAATGAATTATTCAAATATAGGCGCTGCTAAAAGAGATGTCGTTTTCATTTTGTTTAAACTGATGCACTAAAATAAATAAATTTTAAATAAATAATATTATTAAATAAAAATAAATTACTGGGCCTTTATTTGGCAGTGTATAACAATTATTAAAATTACTGCGAATTATTAAAATATTATCTGAAAAATTAACTTTTTTTCAGTCTGAAGATAATCCTTCATCTCAATATTATGGAGATAACATTTTTATATTAATTCAAATTAGTTTGAATGTATTTGTATAAATAAAAATCAGCAAAAAGCAAACATTTCTAAATTAGAAATTAGATTTAAATCCACCATGTTATAACTGAGATATTTTTATAGGTTTGATTATTATTTTGAATTAGTTTTTATGGTTATATTTTCCCTTATATTTTCCACTTTTAATCAAATAATTAGTAGTATTTATTGTATCATTTGTCATTTTCCTAGCCTTTGTCTATATATTATTATGTCTATTATAGACAGTTGTGCTCATAAATTTACATACCCCCTGCGGAATATATTAATGATTTCAACAAAGTAAGAGAGCTCATGAAAATGGCATGTTATTTTTTATGTAGTTCTGTCCTGAATAAGCTATTTCACATAACAGATGTTTATATACCCCCCCCCCCAAAAGCTGCATTTATAAAAATTACCCCGAATTTATAAATCGTAAACCTTTGTATTGTTTCCTGGATGATCCACGTGTTGTGATAGTTGTTCATGAGTCCTGCATTGGTCCTGAACAGTTCAACTGTCTGCTGTTCTTCAGAAAAATCCCCAGCTCCTGCACATTCTTTGGTTTTCCAGCATCTTTTGTATATTTGAACCTTTTACAAAAGTGACTATATGATTTTGAGATCCATCTTTTTACACTGAGGACAACTGAGGGACTCATATGCAGCTAAGGTTCAAACACTCACTGATGCTCCAGAAGGAGAAACCATGCATTAAGAGTCGGGGAGTGAAAACTTTTTTAATTTGAAGATCAGGATAAATTTGACTTTTTCTATAATTATGTAATTTTTTTTCTGAGAAACATGTAACTTCAATGTATCCTCTGTAGCCTCAGAAGGGCAGTACTAAATGAAAAAATATGATATTTAAGCACAATAAGAATGTAACTACACATGTCCTGTTCAAAAGTTTTCACTCCCCGACTCTTAATGCATGGTTTCTCCTTCTGGAGCATCAGTGAGTGTTTGAACCTTAGCTGCATATGAGTCCCTCAGTTGTCCTCAGTGTAAAAAGATGGATCTCAAAATCATATAGTCACTTTTGTAAAAGGTTCAAATATACAGAAGATGCTGGAAAACCAAAGAATGTGCAGGAGCTGGGGATTTTTCTGAAGAACAGCAGACAGTTGAACTGTTATATATATATATATATATATATATATATATATATATATTAGGGGTGTAACGGTTCACAAAATTCACGGTTCGGTTCGATACAATACACTTGGGTCACGGTTCGGTTCGGTACGGTTCGGTACGTTTTAGATGCAGCAAAAAGAAAAAATTGGCAGATAAATTTCCTTGATTTTTAAAAAATGTTTTATTTATTAAAACTAACAAAGTATGTTTTTTTTTTTACATTGAACAATGATGGAGCTATTCTTTACCCATCTTCTATGGTGTTTTCTTAGCAGCATACTGTATAAAACAAAAACAGCTCCTTATAAAAAAAATGAAAATGTTATATTAGTTATGAACAAATACAAAGATGTAACTTTTTACATGGAACTCTATATATGTTTTTTGGAACAAAGCAGGAATTACGGTCTGTCTGAAATGGGCTCGTGAAGGAATATTGTAACGGGGCTCAATTACAATAAGCATGTTCTTAAAACCTAGGCGCTCGCTCACTCAGTACGCGCTGAAGGCTCGTTGCAAAATGGCTAATGCGTTTAACAGACCAGAAATAGAAGATCCTTCAATAACCAACAGGTCTGGTGTTTGGGTGCACTTTGGATTCCCTGTAAGCTATAATGGTGATGATAGAATCAATGGTAAATAGTAAGGTCTCATATCCGCGGCTATAACGTAAATGTAGCCTACCAATCGCCGTGGTGATGTCTTTTGCCCTGTTTGAATCCGTTGGAAATGTCTGTCTAAATGCTACGGGGATAGTTTGTTTCGTGTATGTTTCTCCTTTTTTCCGTCTTTTCCCAGATACTGACACACTAAGGTGATGTCGGCGTAAATGAGTTGACATGTTTCAAGTATTCCCGCTGGTGTTTTTTTTTTTTTTTTTGTATTCCCGCTGGTGTACCCTAGATGAGACATATCGTTGTTTTTTATCCACCGCTCTCTTGCCATCACCATTATAGCTTACAGGAAATCCAAAGTGCACCCAAACACCAGACCTGTTGGTTATTGGAGGATCTTCTATTTCTGGTCTGTTAAACGCATTGGCCATTTTGCAACGAGCCTTCAGCGTGTATTACTGAGTGAGCGAGCGCCTGACTGAGTAGCCTAACATAAACATATAAGTTGGTGTTTTTTTCTTCTTCGGGGGTGTCAGGGGCGTTGCCTGTTACGTCGTTTGGGTTATTGGGCTACCTTGTTGAACGCATATCATTATATTTCACAATTTTTTTTATTTTCCAAATATAATTAATTAGTCCAACGAACCGTTCGGTCCATAATGCGCACCGCGTACCGAACCGAAAGCCTCGTACCGAACGGTGCAATACGAATACGCGTATCGTTACACCCCTAATATATATATATATATATTATATATATATATTAATATATATATATATATTTAATAAAATGTAATATGACATCTACATTTAAGATATAGTTCACCCTAAAATTTAAATTTGCTGTTGGTTTATTGTTAAATGTTTCAATGAACTAACCCTTAACCACTAGCTGAATTATTTATTTATTTATTTGACATTACTTTTTTTTTTTTTTTTGAGTTTTACATTCATTATTATTAACTGAGGGTTACTGTAGGAAGGTTAAGGTCAGCAGTTGTTCTGTCCGGATGCTGTTTTTCAGAATGGACCGATCAGCATTAGCGTGTGTTCTCCTGGGCTCATGTGTGTGTGTGTGTGTGTGTGTTTGGCAGATGCTGTACCCGCTTCTCCCCGGCGTTCTGGACAGTCATGCATTCTCTGACAGCGGGCAGCTGCAGGTGTCGCCGCAGGTCAGACGCGTGCTGGACGTCCTCAGTCAGAGCCTGCGTCTGCTCCGAGCGTTCGACGTGCATCCAGACATAAGCGCGCAGCTCTTCTCCTACCTCTTCTTCTTCATCAACGCTCTGCTCTTCAACCTGCTGATGGAGAGAGGTGAGTGAGGCAGCAGATGCGGCTGATGTTCAGCTTCTTTCGGTCATCTCATGCGACGCTGCTCTTGTGTGAAGGGTCAGGAGGAGCGTTTTACTGCTGGTCCCGTGGAGTCCAGGTCAGGGCCAATCTGGATCTGCTGATGGACTGGGCTCATGGAGCAGGACTCGCTGATCTGGCTCACACTTACCTTCTCAAGCTCTCCTCGGCCGTCAATCTGCTGGCCACACCGAAGGAAAACCTTCTGCAGGTCCTGCTTCTGTTCCCTCAGACCACTCTCATCTCAATTATTTTATTGTATTTATGCAGAAAAAGTCATTATTTTACTGATTCAACTACTTTACATCAGTATAACTTTAGAATTTAGATAAGGGACAAATAGGAAGTTTTGAATAGCATTTAAAATATAAATTTATAAATATTAATTATTTTAAATATATTATGTGTATGTAAGTATATACAGTAAATACACAAACACAAATATGTAATTTTACAATAATAAAAACCTAACATAATTATACATTTATAAATATTACTTAAATATGAAAAATTTATTGTTTGCGTGTGTGTGTGTGTGTGTATATATATATATAAATGTATGCTTTATTAACAGTATGTATGTGCACACAATATACACAATACACTTGATATATAAAAGTGCAACATTAATACAAGCACTGTTTATATACTAAAAATGATTTAATAGATAAAAATATAAATATAGTTTATAAATTATATATATATATATATATATATATATATATATATATATATATATATATATATATATATAAAACAAAATAAATTATTTAAAATGTATTATTTAAGATTTTAAATATACTTTGTTATATATTTTATTTTTATGTACATACACATAGATTTTCTTTTCACTGAAGAACTTCTTAAGATGACAAATGTGTTAACCTCTTAAATATATTTACATATTTAAAATTTTATATATATATAACATTAAACACTAAATACATGGGGGGAAAAAAAACGTATTATGATTTCTTTTTTATGTGGACAGTAGTAAGTTAGATGAAATGGATGTGTAAAAGTGTAGATGCAGTGAAAGAGAGGACATTTATTTCCATTAATTTTTAAAGCTTTGCTGTTTGTCCGCAGCATTCTGATCATTCCCGCTTTATTACACATGCATTCCTCTCTCATCACAATCTCTTCAGACATCAGGAGTTAGTGTGGAAATCAGAAATAATTAACAGGAAATATTACTCATTAAAGGATAAAGCTTCAAGAACACAAAGACTCTTTCACGGTCATAGATAAAGATTACGTCTGTAAATGACATCTGACAAATGATCCTGACGGTACGTCCCACTAAAGACACACACTGCAGTCACAGATGCTTAGAGACTCATTAATCATAAAATCTGTTGTATTAAAGTGTTATTTGTGATAAAGTGGGTTTTATATGCAGAAAATAATTATTATATTAATATCATACTACATTATTTTAAAAGTAAAAATGAAACCATAATAAAAATATATTTGAAATATTTGAAATAAAATAAATGTAAAATATAAAACTAAATGAAACTGAAATAAAATATAAAAACTATTTATATATATATATATATATATATATATATATATATATATATATATATATATATATATATAATATCTAAATTGCAATTGAGCAAACGAGACATTTATATATATTTAATTAAAATAAATTATGGCACTGCAACAAAAAAAAAAGTCTACATATTTTACAGTCATTACTTGGTTTAAACTTGTCATTGACCCTTAATAACATCGTAAAATCCTTTGTTTTATTTAATAACTATGAGATACTGTATCAAGTCTTATTTGTGATAAAGTGGGGCAATATATGCATAAAATCAATATTTTCTGTAACTTTATATCTATCACAAAAGAAGAAGAGATGCTATAGTAGAAAGCAGTGTATTCACTGTTAGGTAGCTGTGTTTACTGCTTGAAATCAGATGATTTCTAGTGTTATTCTGTGACATCAGATCATTTCTAGAGTTACTCTGTGAAATCAGATGATTCTAGCATTATTCTGTGAAACCAGATGATTTTTAACATTACTCCGTGAAACCAGATGATTTCTAGCGTTACCTCTGTGAAACCAGATGATTTCTAGTGTTATTCTGTGACATCAGATCATTTCTAGTGTTACTCTGTGAAATCAAATGATTTCTAGTGTTATTCTGTGACATCAGATCATTTCTAGTGTTATTCTGTGAAATCAGATGATTCTAGCATTAATCTGTGAAACCAGATGATTTCTAACATTACTCTGTGAAACCAGATGATTTCTAGTGTTACTCTGTGAAATCAGATGATTTCTAGTGTTACTCTGTGATATCAGATGATTTCTAGTGTTATTCTGTGATTTCTAGCATTATTCTGTGACATCAGATGATTTATAGTGTTATTCTGTGACATCAGATGATTTCTAGTGTTACTCTTTGATATCAGATTATTTCTAGCGTTATTCTGTGACATCAGATGATTCCTAGCATTATTCTGTGGCATCAGATGATTTCTAACATTACTCTGTGAAACCAGATGATTTCTAGCGTTACTCTGTGAAACCAGATTATTTCTAGTGTTATACTGTGATATCAGATAATTTCTAGTGTTACTCTGTGAAATCAGATGATTCTAGCATTATTCTGTGAAACCAGATGATTTCTAACATTACTCTGTGAAACCAGATGATTTCTAGTGTTACTCTGTGAAATCAGATGATTTCTAGTGTTATTCTGTGATATCAGATGATTTCTAGTGTTATTCTGTGATTTCTAGCATTATTCTGTGACATCAGATGATTTATAGTGTTATTCTGTGACATCAGATGATTTCTAGTGTTACTCTTTGATATCAGATTATTTCTAGCGTTATTCTGTGACATCAGATGATTCCTAGCATTATTCTGTGGCATCAGATGATTTCTAGCGTTACGCTGTGAAATCAGATGATTTCTAGTGTTATTCTGTGAAACCAGATGATTTCTAACGTTACTTTGTGAAACCAGATAATTTCTAGCGTTACTCTGTGAAAGCAGATGATTTCTAGCATTATTCTGTGACATCAGAGGATTTCTAGTGTTATTCTGTGATTTCTAGCGTTATTCTGACATCAGATGATTTCTAGTGATATTCTGTGACATCAGATCATTTCTAGCGTTATTCTTTGAAATCAGATGATTTCTAGCGTTATCCTGTGACATCAGATGATTTCTAGCGTTATTCTGTGAAACCAGATGATTTCCGGTATCACTCTGTGAAATCATCTGATTTCTAGTGTTACTCTGTGAAATCAGATGATTTCTAGCGTTATTCTGTGAAACCAGATGATTTCTAGTGTTACTCTGAAATCAGATGATTTCTAGCATTATTCTTTGAAATCAGATGATTTCCAGTGTTACTCTGTGAAAGCAGATGATTTCTAGCATTACTCTGTGAAATCAGATGTTTTCTAGCGTTATTCTGTGATTTCTAGCGTTATTCTGGGACATTTAATGATTTATATTTTTATTCTGTGACATCTGATGATTTCTAGTGTTACTCTTTGAAATCAGAGGATTTTTAGCATTATTTTGTGACATCAGATGATTTCTAGCGTTATTCTGTGACATCAGATGATTTCTAGCATTATTCTGTGAAACCAGAAGATTTCTAGTGTTACTCTGAAATCAGAAGATTTCTAGCATTATTCTGTGAAACCAGATGATTTCCAGCGTTACTCTGTGAAATCAGATGATTTCTAGCGTTATTCTGTGACATCAGATGATTTCTAGCATTATTCTGTGAAACCAGAAGATTTCTAGTGTTACTCTGAAATCAGAGGATTTCTAGCATTATTCTGTGAAACCAGATGATTTCCAGCGTTACTCTGTGAAATCAGATGATTTCTAGTGTTAGTCAGGGTGTGTGATGCCGAGGTGTTTGTGTGTAGATGTCGTGGAAGGCTCTGCGGATGGAGTTCCCGTCTGTGAACGCTGCTCAGCTCCATCACATACTGAGAGAGTACGAGCCGCGGCGCTCCTGTCCCGCAGCGTGGACGCCCTCTGGCGACGAGGACGAGGCGCTCGCAACCGGTACATAATCGCATAACATTTTAACAAGCCTTCCAGAGTCCCTGTTATTACATACTCAAGTGATCTCTGTGGAGGAGTGATCATGAACGCTGATGTTTGTGTGGCGTATACAGCTGATATCCTGGAGAGCTTCGATCAGCATCCTCCTCTCGTCCTCCCTGCAGACGGCTTCATACTGCAGCTGAGAAGAGCAGTCAGTGAGACGCAGCTCATTACACAGCTGCAGCGCTTTCAGAGAACCATCACCACCCCTCAGGTGCACTC
This sequence comes from Carassius carassius, assembly GCF_963082965.1. Classification (NCBI taxonomy): domain Eukaryota; kingdom Metazoa; phylum Chordata; class Actinopteri; order Cypriniformes; family Cyprinidae; genus Carassius; species Carassius carassius. The sequence goes on from NC_081794.1 coordinate 2,361,287, forward strand.
CTCCGCTTTCATCTTGATTTCAAATACATTATTTTGAACTAGTAATATTTTATTCTGTAGCATAACAAAATATTCAGTTTTATTATGTTTGACCAATAAATGGCTCATTTAAAGCAGTTCTTTTAGTATCACTGAGTTTCCATTATAGGTTTTTTTCATATTATGAATTATGTTTTATTCGATATTTTCCCTGTTTATTTAAATTTTAGTGTAAATATTTTGTTGTGTGGTTTTGGAACATTATATTGGCAGGGGGCGTGATCAACACGGACAAATAAAGGCCGGGGGGAAATTTGTGCAGCAGAGCCAGATAACGAATGTACACGCCCACTGTCGGAGCGTTTCTCGTTCTCGAGTCAAGAACCGGTTGCAGCGGTTTTCGGATCACCAGTACACTGAACCGAGAAGTGTTTCTGTCGGACGCGTCTGATTTGAGAACCGAGGAGCTGATGATATTGCGCATGCGTGATTCAGCGTGAAGCAGACCATGGGGGCAGGGTTTCATATTTTTTTGAAGCACCCCTGGGCGCCGCCATTGGCTAGCGGACCCCCACCTGCTGTTAGCATTCCATTGACTTCATTTTGCCGTCACTTTGACAGTGAATAACTTTACATCTGAGGCATTTAAAAACTCCATTTGTCCATTCATTATTTCTAAAGAAACATGAAATGAAAATGAATGTATAAAAGGCCCCATTTACTTGTCTTACGTTGTGGCCCCGTAGAAGCAGTTTTTGTAAAAAATAGGCTAACGTTTGCGTCATAACCTGCGACTCTCTAGCCCCTTTCACACTGCACGTCGGACCCGGCATATTGCCAGAACATTGCCGGGTCGCCTTCTGTGTGAAAGCAACCACGTCCCGGGATTGATTCCAGCATTGAACCCTGGTTGGGGACCTAGTAACATTGCCGAGTTCGACCTGGGACGAGCGCTGTGTGAACAAAAGCCAGATCTAATAGGTCGCATAGGTAGAGAAATTACCGTATGGACAGGAGGAGAAGCTCGCAGGCAATCTTTTACTGTCTATGAGGCAATCGGGGGTACGTGGAGGCATGAAGTCAAGGGGGAAGCTCATAAAGAGTCCATAAAAGCAACTGGACAAAATTCAACAATGTCTGCAAGATTCGGTGGGTGATTCAGATTTCTCTTGGCACAGCGATTAAAAGACTTAAAGGTTGCTCACATGACATTTACGTCATCCAGTTCAGTTTGAGTCTGCGCAGTACGCCTGATCCCCAGGAAGTAAGTGCTTCTAATTGACTTCACTTGTCTCCGTTGAATCCAATGGGGTCGCAGTGTCCATTTCTTTTACGGTCTATGAAGCAGACTGACACACAGCTCGTCTGAACTGAACTGATTCTTTTGGTGATTGATTCTGAGCTAATGTTATGATATCTGTCCACTGGAACGCTATCGCTTTTAATTTAAAACGGGTTATTTAAAACAATTACTTATCAAACAGATGGAATTAGAAATAAAGGCTTGACTCTAATAAAAGCCTGCTTCAAATAAAAGCCTGTTACCTTCTGCAGTTCAGGTAAATAAAGGCCCCAGCTTTTATTTGTGTTAGGTGGGAGATAGAGGACCAAAAGGCGAGATTCTCAATCACAGTCTTTTTAATGAAAATGAGAAACAGTCATAGAATCAACAGGAAACATAAATCCACTCCGGAAACAGAGGTATCAGTCAAAACAGAATTCTTCCCCCGTAAACCCTGAGCATTAACAAAAAGTAGCAGAGAAACTAATTACTGGGATTCGGGATGTGCGGCAGCCGCACCAGGTGCAATGGAAGATCCCAATAGAGAATGCGGCAAAAGTGGAAGCCCGCAGAGAGAGTGGGTACCGTAGGCTGGATATCACGTCCGTTCAGGACCACAGCGTCTGAGTTGGTAGAGCAGTGTAAGGACCGTGTAGGAGAAAGGCTTCCAGACAATTCGGACAAGACAGGACAGGACACAGCAGGTAGGAGATGCGTCTTCGGCATTGATAGCTAGGAATAAACTGACAAAAGGGGCAGAGAAAGCGGGGGTAGAAATAGCAGGAAGAACCCGGGAAAAGGGGAAACAGGAGAGAGGATAGGGTGAGATAAGTGTAAGTGGGAACAGCTGGGACTAATGAAGTTAAAGTGATGGTGTAGAGCAGTGATTCCCAAACCTGTCCTGGAGTACCCCCAACACTGCACATTTCTTTCTCTCCCTAATTAAACACATCTGATTCAACTCATCAGCTCATTATCACATGGGTTAATGAGCTGATGAGTTGAATCAGATGTTTTTATGGACAGGTTTGGGAACCACTGGTGTAGAGAAGGAGTGTGTAGGATGAGCACAAGAGGGGGACAGAGAAAGGAGGAACCCAGATCATGACAATTTGAGGAATTATGGTATATATATACAGGTGCATCTAAAAAAAAAAAGTAAATAAATCTAAATCTAATTCAGTAAAACCTAAATTCGGTTTCACAAAATTAGATTTAGTATTTTTAGTACTTTTAGAAATTATATTTATTCATATTTAATTTCCAGTTTATTTGTAGTGCCAGAGTTTTATGTTATGATTTTTACCTATATTTTTATTAACAAATATTTTAATCTTTTTTCATTTTAATTTCAGTTAGTTATAGAAATTTTGTTGTTTTTGTAATTTTATTATTATTATTTTAAAATGTCTATAGTTTTTCATTTTATTTTAGTATAATTGAAATACTTTATAGTTTTTTTATATAGTTTTTATGCTATTTTTATTTTCTGTTTTCAATTTTATTTAAGTTAAAGTGTTTTTATTGGGTTTTTTGTCATTTTTATTAGTTTTAATTTTCTTGAGAATATATGTTGAGTTTTTTTTATTTATTTTTTTTAGATTGAGTTATTTTAGTGTATGAAGTTGTGTAATCCTTGCTTGGGCTGAAATAAATACATTTTTTGTTATAGTTTTTTAATATTTTAAATATGTGTAAATATTTTTTACATTTTCTAATAAAGAAATTTAATTTAGAGTTGATTGAATATATTTGCATTTAATTCGTTATTATAGTAACACTTATATTGTCTTTATCATCTCTGCTGATGTTCCAGCTGGCCTCTGCAGTGCCGATGGAGGCCAAGCTCACTAAGCTGGAGCTCCACCCTAAAGCTCATCTGGAGGCGGGTCACACAGAGATGGTGATTCCTCACGCTGGAGCCAGTGACCTGAGCTCATGTGAAGCTCTTTTGACCAGAAAGCTTCAAAGTCTTGAGCTACAGGATAAAGATGCGGCCCGTCCGGCACTGGACCCGTCATGTTTACTGACTCCACCGAACACGCCACAGGACCAGGAGCTGACCGACTCGGACACGGATTCACACCAGCACACCTCCACAGTCAGAGCGGAGGAAGGTGACAGGACGCTCTGAGCTCTCGATGTCAGAGTGATGTCTCCATCAGTGCTATGAACGTCAGCTGTTTAGTGACACAAGCTCGTGTGTGTGTGTGTGTGTGTGTTTGTAGGTGAGAGCGAGGAGAGTGATGTGTTTGTGCTGGAGCTGCAGAAAGCTGCGTGTGGTTTGGGTCTAATGCTGGACGGAGAGGTGAGCCAATCTCTGAGATATGATGAGCTATCAGAAATATTAATGGGATAGTTTGCCTAAAAATGAACATTTGCTGTCAGTTTAATCACCTTCAGGCCATCCAGGAAGTTTGTATTTCTTCAGTAGAACAGTAAAGAAGATTTATAGCTGAAAGCGTGGTGTTTAGTGATTCATCAAATGCAAGTCAATGGCTACCGTCAATTTGTGAATCAAAAAGCATATACAGGCAACAAAAAATGAAAAAACCCACATGGCTCCTGACGATATACGTATTAGGGTCTTATAAAGTGAAACGATAGGTCTATGCAAGAAACTGAACGTTATTTACAACAAAACTTCCTGTAATCAGGCAAACGGACCAAAGTGATTCAAAAGATTATTCTCCTAGTGGTGCATCTGTTCTTGTGATGAATGAACTGATTCAGTTCGACTCGGACCGAGTGAATGAACCTGTGAACCGTGAACGAAAGGCCAAATTGAACGTTTGTATGGGTTATCATTATTTATGTAAAAAGGTGAGCTGATGAAGATTAAATTTTTCACTTTATATATGTGAAACCTCCACGTTTCACGTCATTATTTAGTGCTTTAATAACTTAATTGCTTATATGCATTACATGATCACGTAAACAAACTAGTGAACTGAACCAGTTCATTGAAACAAAGTGTCCAAAAGAAGCAGTTCACAGAAAAGAAACCTATTTCCTGAGGCTCTGGATTACAGGTAACCAAACATATTGTAAATTTAAAAGCCTGTTTGAAAATTGCAATAAAAAGTTTATGTTTTTTAAGTTGAACTGTGTTTAACCTGACACAGCATTTTAAAAGTGCATTATAAATGCAATAACAATATATTGACTTCTAAGCCAATTTATAACTGCGTTCAGTCCTGTACTTCTTTGCAAATACTCCTTTCTTTAAGTGATCTTCATTTGGGGATGTTTCCGAGCAAATATCGATATATGCAATTAACTGTGATTAATTATGTGAATAAGTTGGCATATGATGCAGTTGCTTCAATTACAGCCCTACTCTTGCAAATCATTTCCATAAAGCATATGGCAACATCATCACTATTAATATTAGTTTTTTTTTTTACAGCCCAATAGCATCTCCATGTGGTTGAAAATGTAATATTTCTTAGATTTTATAAAGACATTGTGGATGTTTTCTGAAATACAGAATTAATTTAGGACAATATTTCTGTGTCCTTCACAGGAAAGCCCTTCTACTGTGAGCGGGATTTACATCCAATCAGTGCTTCCACACTCTCCTGCCGCTGTATCCCAGAGGCTGAGAGCCGGCGACCGGATTCTAGCCGTGAATGGACTGAGTCTGTCCGGAGTCGACCATCAGACGTGAGGAGAATTACAGTAGATGTGAAACGTTCTGCATTTCCTTAAACATAAGCAGTCGGACTGACAGCCAACAACATTTCTTGTTCTTTTTTTACCTTGTAGAGGCCGGGATCTCATTAAGATGTCAGGAGAAAGGCCTCGGCTGCTGGTTGCCAGATCTCACAGTGCTACAAAAGAAACAAGGACAAAGCCTTCTACATAAAACCTAGTGTTTAAAAACTCTGCTTTTACCCTTAAATAGAGATGCATAAAGAGTGGACAAAACAAAATGACAAATACAACTTTTTTAACATCTGGTTTTATATGTACAGGTTGCTTGATTGTGTAATCTTTGCATTTTGTGATTAAAAATATATGGAAACTATTAAAATAATTAATGTAGAGGTTATGCGCTGCTTTTTTAATTTATTGCATAATGTATAAAATGAATGGTCAGCTGCAAAAGTGCTGCAGAGTTTGACTGAAACATTTTAAATGGTATGTCATTAATTTCTCGTGATAAACTCAGATCGTTTTATACAGCCTTTAATACATGCATAAAACATGCAATATATGCTTACAGCACGCTTGGAAACAAAAGTTTATGTTTTTGAAAAAAGTCTCTTGTGCTCACCAAGGCTGCATTTATTTGGTCAGAAATAAAGTAAATGTAATGAAATATGATTGCAATTTAAAATAGCTGTTTTCTCTGTGAATACATTGTAAAATGTAATTTACTGATGTGATCAAAACTGAATTTGCAGCATCATTACTCCAGTGTCACATGATCCTTCAGAAATCATCATAATATGCTGCCCAAGAAACATTTGTCTGTGACTAAACTGAGATTAATTTGATTTATAGATGAGTTTTGCAGCGAATTCATTTAAGAAAACAACTGTGTGCACACTACAGCGCGGGAATAATTATCTTTATCTATCTTATCTGACCTTATTGCACAAGTTGATACAAATGATTAGACATTCTTTTTTTTTCTTTTTTTACTTTACAACTTGCCGAACAGTTGCGTAAGAGTTTGTGATTGCACACGAAGGTCCTGCGCGAGAAGCAGAACTATATATTCCGAGTTCTCGCGGTATTAGAGACTCTACAGCAGCTGCGAGTTTAAGCTCGCCGTTTATTTGTGGAGTGCTTGTCTTGAGAAAATGACGGAGGCTGAGCTGTACTCGGTGTATAAAGGTGTGTACGTGCCGACGCATTTACATCCTCCAGAGAGCCTGAAATACTGCGATGAGTTCACTTTCCGTCCAGACGACATCCTGATCGTCACTTACCCCAAATCCGGTGAGTCCCACTGATGCAGATTATTGTAAAAATGTCCGTATTGAACACATAAGGTCACTTCATAAATTGCAGTTAAGTCTGCTATTGTAAAAAAGTGTTTAATTGTATTGCATGTGCACGTTTAGCTAATATGAATTAAATAAAAGTGCACTTAAGTAGCTGCTTTAAAGACCTTTTCTTAACACTCTTAAGAATGTACATAATTACATAATGTATAACTCAGGTTTTAATTATTTGTTGTGTTTTCTCTTGGTTTGATGTGTTGGCTAGCATACCAAATAAGCACAGAAAGACAAAGTACGTGATTATCATTTTAGATTTAGTGTTTCATTTATTACAAATGGTGCTGTAAAACGATTATCGCATACAAAATATAAGTTTTTGTTTGCATAGCATATGCATGTGTACTGTGTATATGTATTATGTATATACACACACACACATACAATAGACTATATATTTAGAAAATATTTACATGTCTATATATTCATATAGCTAATTTATATTCTAAATAAATAGAATATATAGATGAATGTGTGAGCATTTATATATTTATATACATAATAAATAAACACAGTGCACATATTATGCAAACAAGAACTTAATTGTTATGCATTTAATCACGGTTAATCGTTTGATAGCACTAATTACAACTGAACTTCATATATTTTAAATGTAGTAAATTGCAACTTCATCATTACAAATGTGTAGCTAGAAATACATTTAAATACTGTACATGACGTACAAGTTTCAATAGAAATTACATTAAAGTATATTTAGTTTATCATAAACGCTTGTCAGTGTATTGTGCAGTAATTACATATAAATAAGTATATCCATCTCAAAGTAATCAATCTTAAGTTCAACTAATCATATTTATTATTCATTTAAACTAGGCTATAATATATTTCCATGTATTAATGGTTAATAACTTGCATTTAAGTGTCTAAAAAAAATAAATTTAATTACAGTATGTTCTTTTGGAGTATATTATTTCCATAATATACTTTATACTAAGTACTGTTTTTAAAGGTTTGATAAAGTGTCCTTTTTTTTAGTTTACTTACAAGATTTGAAGCTAAATGTAGTTCTTTTTTCTGTTGTGTGGAGCTACATCACATAACAGTCAATTACAGTAAAATACAGTTTTTTATTTTAATTCTTTTAAATCTCTAGTTTTTTATGCATGTGCTATGTCTTAGAAATGCACTGTCTGTTGGATTAGAAACACTTTTAAGCCATATTTCACTGTGAAAAGCTGTGCTTTGCTCCACACACAGGCACAACATGGATGCAGGAGGTGGTTCCTCTGATCGTGAGCGAGGGTGATTTGACTCCGGTGCTGACGGTGCCAAACTGGGACCGAGTGCCATGGCTGGAGGAACATCGGGCGATCCAGCTCAATCTGGAGCAGAGAGCTTCTCCACGCGTCTTTGCAACTCACTTCCATCACCACATGATGAACGAGTCTTACTTCAAAACAAAGCCCAGGGTAAAAACTCAATAAGTCACACGCTGCATGTGCGCTGGTTAATTAAATGCATTCAGATTATTGTGTGCTTCAGGTTCTTTATGTCATGCGTAACCCCAAAGACGTGTTCACATCCTCGTATCACTACTATGGAATGGCCTCATACCTGGTGAAGCCAGGAACCCCAGACGAGTTCATGGAGAAGTTCCTCGATGGAAAAAGTATTTCAGCTCTATTTCCAAACTACAGGCTAAATATGTTAATTGTATGAGTATCTTAAATGATAAAACAGCTTTTTTTCAGTGTTTACATTTGCAGAAAAACTTTATTTGTTGTGTATAATGCATGTGGACATATAATACATTTGAAAGGTGTTATAAAAAAATGCAAAATTTGCATGTAGAATAATTGTAGGCTACTGTTAAGTTTGGACTTAGTTTTGTTTTTTTGCATATGGACCGAATTTTTCCAATTTGTTTAGTGATGTAGTCATTATTTTGTCAAATTGACTTAAGCATGATGTCTGTTATCCACAGTCATGTTCGGCTCCTGGTTTGATCATGTCAAAGGCTGGATTAATGCTGAAGAGAAGGAGTCCATACTTCATATTTTCTATGAGGAGATGATCGCAGTAAGCTTGCATTTATCACTTTGTTTTTTATTGGTTTATGGGTTTCTTTAATCTTTCAAAAACATCAGGGTAAATTGATTTGGCTTTACTCTTGTTAAAAATTATATTTTAAAAGATACTTACTACTTGGTCAAAAGATTTCTCTGTGAAATGTCAAAGACTCAGTATGCAGTTTATGCAATCAGTAGAATTGGTTTAATTTTATATTAACCTACAAATGTAACCCTGGAGCACAAAAGCAGGCTTAAACCAAAATTATAGATTATTCTTTTATGCCAAAAATCATTAGGATATTAAGTAAAGATCATGTTCCATGAAGATATTTTGTAAATGTCCAACTGCAAATATATTAAAACTCAATTTTTGATTAGTAATGTGCATTGCTAAGAACAACTTTAAAGGTGATTTTCTCCGTATTCTGATTTGCACCCTCAGATTCCAGATTTTCAAATAGTTGTATCTCAGCCAAATATTGTTCTATCCTAACAAACCATACATCAATGGAAAGCTTTTTTATTCAGCTTTTCATGTACAAATCTCAGTATCATAATTGACACTTATGACTGGTTTTGTGGTTCAGACTCACCAATGCGAAGGCAAATTAAACCTATTCATTGAAGTGTAAAGGTTTCAGTCAAAGCTATCAGCAGCTCTTCTAGAAACAATCAGTCACTCATCAGTGTGTTACTCAGTAACAGGTTATCTCATGATGACAGCGTGTTGTAACTTTGGCAAGCAGTCCAAGGCCCTTTTCAAGGTCTCTCTGGTGCAATGAACGCTTACTCATGTCCTTGTATTGAACTTGTCCAAAGAGATGTCCAAAGTCCTCTTAAGTCCTCCAGCAGAACGTCCCTTTCTCATTTCTCAAAGAGCATTTCAAATGAACAAACAAGGAGGCCGCGTGTTCCCATGTATGTTTAGTTTTGTAACGATAAATGTAAATTTGGGATGAATCACAGTTTTTTTTTTTTTTTGGTGCTATAAAATATTTAAATCCACATAAAGTTCTTCATGGTTTTTAACATGTGATCATACAAATCTTTATCAGGATCTGAAAGGATCTGTGGAGAAAATTGCCAAGTTTCTTGGTAAATCTCTGAGTCCAGATGTGATGGAGAAGATCGCTGACCACTGCGTCTTCAAGAACATGAAACAAAACAAAATGTCCAACTTCTCTCTGGTTCCGAATGAATTCATGGACCAGAAGAAATCTGAGTTCATGAGGAAAGGTAAAAATCTCATAATTCAGCTCAAAGCAGCTGGGCAATAACTATTTGATTGCTGTGTTTGAGGAATAGATCATTCTATAAGAAAAATCTCTTAGTTTCACTCAAATATCATTTGACTGTATTCAGTCATGCCAAGTTCACAAAGAGACTTTTCTTGTCTTTTTTTGCTCTGTCAGGAATTGCTGGTGACTGGAAGAATCATTTCACTGAAGCCCAAGAGGAGCGATTTAATGCTGTATACAAGGACAAGACAAAAGATGTCAAATTCAAATTTATGTGGGACTGAAAAAACACATGCATTTAATCGTATCTGCTTTTAATAAACCTTTGGTGCACATTTACCACAAAAGACAGGTCTAAAAGAGAATTTTTTGTTTTTTGAAAATAGCTTTTAAAGACCTTTTAAATAAAAGACAAATAAATTATTCATAATTTCATTGATAGTGATCTTTCCGTTTTATTTGAATTGTATGATTAAAACTATCACTACACTGGAAATTATTAACAATCATTACTGTAGTGTTTATGTTATGTGCCTTCAGAACATAAAATATGCTTTTTATTTATTGCATAAAGTATAGAATTAATGGTTGGGTGGAATAAATGATAAGTTTTAGTTTAGGTTTTCCTGGTTTTTGGTGTCCTTGGTAAAGATCATGGTCTTGCTGCCTCAAAATGCTGACCAACATAAATTGAATCATAAACATCATCGTTTGAACTTTAAGCATACTGAAGTTGATTTTAACATTTTACATTTTAAACCACCAACTATCACAATTAGTTTTTCCGACCGAGGTTTGCATATCTTATTTTCATGATACATATAAAACTTGCTATAATATACTTACTGATTCTTGGTTAAATGGTTTTTCAACCATTTAAAATACATGTTTTTACAACTATCAAATATATGAATTGAATAAAAAAACGAAATGGCTGATAAATACTTTAAAATATATAATAAAAGTAGAGGTCCACTGGAGTTGTCAATGGTGTTAATGTTTAACAAAAATCATTTATTTTGAAATAAAAATCACACTGATGACATTACTTGATTTTTTCCTATTTCCTGAAGAGCTATGAAAACTTTCTCTTTTCACTTATCAGAAATGCTCTCATTTTTCTCATGATTTCATATGAAGCTTTTAACCTTGTATTACCCAATTTATTAGATGACGCTCCGCCCACTTTTGGCTTCAAAAACGCTCTTCGGAAACCTATGGGTGACGTCACGGACACTAAGTCTATGTTTTTATAGTCTATGGCTTTAGCCTTTTATACAGTCTTTAGCCATAGACTGTATAAAATGATTTACCCTGGCAACAAATCTGTGTATATTCTTTAAAAAAATGTTTGTCTTTATGGTTTTAAGTGTACTGCCTTAATGTTTGTATTGTTTAATAAAAAATTTAAAAAGACTTAATAAAAGGCCTTAACCTATCGTTTGTTCTTTTGACACAAGACTTGACAGCACTGGATAGAGAAATTAATTTACAAGCTTCCTTACAAATGGGTGCATATTCATTATCATCATCATCATCAAAATTATTGTTCACTCTTACAGTTACTGTGTTTCTTATCTCAAATTGTAGCCTTTTACTTCTTACAGTTTTTAAATGTGTGAATTTCTGTCGTGATGGTTATTTTCCATACATTGAATGTTGTAAAAAAGGTAATAAAGAGTTGGTTATTATTATTTTTAAGTCTCTTTCTGGCTCAGACTGCACAGGTTAAAGCTTATGGGTCTGTAACATGATGAACGAACAACTCCAAAAAATACGAAGAATCATGAGATTAACTTCTCTTTCCGGCTCAAGACTGCATTGACTGAAACAGGAACAGAACTGAACGAATCAATCCCAGAGACTCGTTCTTCCTGAGTCACATTAAAGATTCGTTCAAAATGAACAAATCATTCAAGAACGACCCATCACTAGAGCACAACAGCTTGAAGTTGTCTTATTTGGCACGATCTCTGCTGCACTAATAGTAGTAAGCCATTCCTCTGTGTATACATATCCTTAAAAGTACAATTCTCACTATTATTTGTGTCCCCTTCAAAAAATGCTTTTGAGAAAATTTATGTTTATTGCCCCCCACCAACTGTTAGACGAAATTTACACCCCTAGTCTAGTAGTAAAATTATTTTAGGAGATGCAGGTCTAAGCATAGAAACCATAATAATGATTTATATGGATATGACACCAAGTAATAAGCTTATGCAACCTTATACATTTAAAATTACAATTAATTAGCAATGTCATCTCATTGCTAGTTTTACTTAATTCGACACCATAGATCATGACATACACACATAATCATAGATCGATTACATAACTATACAGGTATTCAAGGGCAGGCTTTAAGATGGTTTAGATCCTACATGTCCGATCGCTACTGTCATGATCCAGTCATTGAACTTCTGTTTATTCACAACCAGAGGTCATCATCCACAACACAGACTCTCACACTACACATTACACCCTGGACTACATTTCCCATGCTCCATTGCACCAATCCCATTCACCTGGTAACAATCACACCATGCACCTGAGACCAATCACACACACACAGCACAATCATCAGACATGCTTTATAAGCACTGGACTTCCTCTCACACATTGCCGAGTATTGTTCTGCATATATCCCTCACCTTGCGATAGGTGCAATTCCAAGCCATTCCGTGTTAGTCTTGTGTCAGTTTATCGTTTTCATAGTCTAGTCTTTTCCTTGTCCTGCCCTCCTTCTCGTATTTTGACCCATTTGCTCTGTTTACTGGATTACCCCTCTGGATATTGTTCGCTCATCGAAGACCCACACTTGCCCTAGAATTATTCTTGTACCATTTGATGAGGTCTCATTAAAATACATTTTTCATTTTGGACTAAATGAGTCCATAAAGTCATAGTTACCTGAGGGGAGGTTTAATTGTAGTCTGAAGGACTTTATAGACTGTGTGTTGGAGCTACATTAGTTTGCTTTCAGTAGTGGTAATTCTGTTAATTAATTTGTTTACTATTATGATTTTGCTCATATTAGTAATATATATTCTGGTAATATTCTTTTGTTTGTTGGTTTAGTTAATTGTTTTTATTTATATGTTTAGTCTTTATTTTTGATTAGTTTAATAACTACAATGTTTGATTTAGACACCTGAGGGCAGTAGTGGGCACAGGTAAAGGTAAATATTGGTAGGGAGTAGGAGGTGGCCTGGAGCACCTGGGTGATGGGCATATGGTTTTTTACCAGCACGAGAGATGCTCTATTGTTTGCTCAGTTGGAACAAATAAACCAGCCACAACCCTGGATCCAGCTTGAATTAGATTTTATTTCTTGTCTGCGTACATCACCTGCCTAGAAGTTGTCTGTAAGTTTAATTTATTTTTGCTTGTTGACATACGGCCACTACACTATGCTTTGCTGTCTGCTGGCTCTATGTTCACAGTGGGTTTTGCTGAGGAGTACACTGTGCCTGTAATGGCAGATGCACCAGTTCGCCTGCACAAAATGATGGCAACAGCAGAATCTGTTCACAAAATGGAAGCCCCGGCAATGCTCCGTCATGTAACTGCTGCCATTCAGAAGTCAAGTCAAGTCACCGTTGATCTTCCAGAGTCAAGTCAAGTCACCGCTGATCTTCATGTCTTACGAATAAGATACGCGGATGCAAGTGAAAGTAAAATAACTCTTTATTGAGAGAACAGTAAAGGTCTTCCCGTTGCAGCCAGCAGGAGAGTGGTGATGAAAGGACTTCGATGGGCAAACCAGATAAGATGGGTGACGACAGAGTGAAGAATTCCCCGGAGTGCTGAGTGATGAATCAGGTGTAGAATCCACAACAGGATAGGAACAGGAACAGCCTGACGCGACGAACTCAATGCAGCTGAAGAAACACACGAGGAGAACTTAATCAGAAACAACACAGGGAAACTCCAACAATGATCTGACAAACATGAGACGAAAGACAGAGCATTAAATAGGCTGGGGAAATTACATGCAGCTGTCGCTGATGTCCACATCAAACAATCAGCGTAAAGAGACACCCACAAACACACAAGACTAGGATGACAGTGGATCACCAACCATGACAGTACCCTCCCCCCTAGGTAGATGATCCTACCTGTCGATTGTTATCATCAAAAAGGGAGTGATCCAGGAAGTCCCTAGCAGGTTCCCAACTTCTCTCCTTTGGACTGTAACCTTCCCAGTCCACCAAGTACTGGACTCCGCGTCCCTCCTTCTTGAGTCCAGAATACGGTTCACCGAATATTTCGGTTCCCCATCTACGAGTCGTGGCAGTGGGGGAACTGGGGCCGGTGGATTAAAGTGTGAATGAAACACGGGTTTGATCCTTGATACATGGAAGGCGGGATGAATCCTCCTGTATGCCGGAGGAAGTTTGAGTCGGACTGCCACCGGACTAATGATCTTGGTGATAGGACACAGGCCAATAAATTTGGGAGCTAAACCCCTGGTCAGAGCCTGACTCCACCCACTGGCAATTTTTGAAAAATGCTGAAAAGTGGGCAGAGCACAACGGAGATAGAGGGGACGAACCGAGGGCGGGGCTGAGTGCGTGGGGCGTGAACCTGAGACCCGCAGTTACGGATCAATTGACAGCTGCTGTCAGAGTCACTAAAATGCAAGTAGCTTTGCAACACAGCATTCATTTGAAGTAGAGGAGTTTTCTCCCCCACCGTCACCCAAAGGGGAGGATGTCGAGGTGTCTGTGGACACAGGGCCAGGGCCTGAGCCAAATCAATTCGAGCCGCTGACTCATACTGCGGTCTTAACTCCCGCAGCGAGATCGTCATCCGACGATGCTTTTCAGCATGAGCTATGTGGAGAAGCCATTTCCACCTCCAATGCATTGGAGAAGCAATCCCGTGTAAAATCCAGCTCTAGGCGGGAACTCGCGGTCTTCGAGGCCAAGTGCATGCAACCACTGGCGCCTAATTTTCAAGTCTGCTTTAAAACTATGCAGTCCAGCAGTGCTGTTGCAACCAGCAACACTACACCTATGTACCATCCTGACCACTGTAAATAAATCTATGCTAACTTGAAGCTATCTTACCTGATGCAAAAATCATGGGGCACTAACCTTGTTTTGAGATAAATGCCTTTTATTCGCGGTGTCTTAGCTAAGTACTTCATTACCCACAATCCTGAACAATCCCACAATCCCACAGTGATGCATCTGATTGGAGGAGCTCGTGTAACCGTCTGGTTAAACCCCGCGAAGGTCCGAAAAGACTGAAGATCATTAATAAAAAAATAAAATAAAATAAAAACCTGTGTTGTGTTATCAGTGCAATCATGATCTCCTTGGCTGCCATGAAAGTTTTGCAGGGAGGTTGGTAACGTTAGTTAGAATTATTGTCCACTTTAGCTAGGCTACTGTAGCCTTCATATGGTATGAGTCATATCAAGCATTTTATAATGCCACTGTCAAAACAATATTTAGCCTAGGCATACCTTTTTGTGCATTTACTGAACATTTGTGTAATGGCAACGACATGTGTTGACTACTGAGGGGTGATTGCAGTCAGGTACAAAGCACTGCACCATGTTGCTAAAGTTATCCTTAACCACTTTCACACACGCACACAATATAAAATACACGATGATAAATATAAAAATCAATACATAATACCTATATAAAACACTATTTATTTACACGATTAATACTGAAAGAATTGCTATTAATGCACATTCACTATATAAAATAAAATTCACTGGAGGAAAAAGTTCGCGCGGGCGGCCGTCGTTATGCTGTATTCACACCAAACGCGAATAGAGCGTCTGGCGCGAATGATTTCAATGTTAAGTCAATGCAAGGGCGCGTTTACGCGCGTCTCGAGGTCTCGCTGCGCGAATGAGGCGTTTAGCGCGGCGCGAAAGACGCAAATTCGCCTCATTCGCGCGTCTAGTTAATTTGAACTCATTTGAACTTTGGCGTCAATTCGAGTTTAAAACAACTACATTTTCGCCTGAAATACTTTTAAAACTACATTTCATGACACAATAACAGTAATATTTTGAAAATTATCCGAATAAAAATGGCGGTTGAAAATGCTCCGTGAACTCAGCTGGCAGAAGCCCCCCCATGACGCGAATTCGCGTCTGTTGTGAAGTTTATTTCACGCGCGAATGAAGCGAATTACTCGCGCGAATGATCTCAAAATGGTCAAGCGGCAAACTAGACGCGGTAGACGCGAATTCGACGCTCTATTCGCGTTTGGTGTGAACCATAGACTGTATAAAAATATGGATGTACGTCACCCGTAGACTACTGAAGAGAGTTTTTGAAGCCTAAAGTGTGTAGAGCGGGCCGTCGCCATCTTGGCAGCGCGTCACCGCGCGACTCTCCCAGACAATCAAAAATGGGCAAAAAGGCGGGAGCTAGTTGCTGTAGCCACGCCCACCTAGCGCGCCAGCAGTGTCAGCAGCGGCAATCGCCCTGTCACTCAAGTGGCCACGCCCTTAATTATGCAGAACTTTAAGTCTTAATATAATTTAAACGGATGAGTTGTAAAAAAATTCACCCCCCTCACAGTTGTCATGAAGGGCAAAATTAGCTATTTAGACCAAAATCATTTTTTGAACCAGGCTGTAAACATGTTTTTTCCTGCTGTAAAGTTGGGCATTTTAACATGGGGAGTCTATGGGACTGACTCCGCTTTTGCAGCCAGCCTCAAGCGGCCAGTCGATGAATTGCAGTTTTAGTCACTTCCTTATTGGCCTCACGAGAGAGAGCGGGAGGTTGGCGCTCGGTGTGAACACAGCATTAGATTTGGAAGTCGCTCAAAGGCTCGTTCGCGGTTGTGGCTTCAGTCGAATTCGAAGTCAGTGAGGCGCGGTGGTTTATGGGATGAGTAGTTCCAGCGCTCGAAATGAAAATATGTACAGTCTTGTACCTTTGACTTTTTTTGGACTTTCTCCTAATTTTTTCACTCGAAATGATATGTTATATGCTTATGAGTTCATTGTAGCTGGTTATCCTCACACATGCTCTAAAACTCTTTAGATACGGATTTTTCCGAGAAATGAATGGGAAATTTACTTCCGGCACCACGCCCAGGGAACGCCCCGTCACGTGATGTGAATTTAGCCCGTGGGGAAAGTGAAGTGAAGTGAAGTGAAGTGACATTCGGCCAAGTATGGTGACCCATACTCAGAATTTGTGCTCTGCATTTAACCCATCCGAAGTGCACACACACAGAGCAGTGAACACACACACACACTGTGAACACACACCCGGAGCAGTGGGCAGCCATTTTTTATGCTGCGGCGCCCGGGGAGCAGTTGGGGGTTCGGTGCCTTGCTCAAGGGCACCTCAGTCGTGGTATTGAGGGTGGTGAGAGAACTGTACATGCACTCCCCCCACCCACAATTCCTGCCAGCCCGGGACTCGAACCCACAACCCTTCGATTGGGAGTCCGATTCTCTAACCACCAGGCCACGACTTCCCCCTTCCCCCAAGGAAAAACATTGCCTTGGCGCCAATTTTTCAATTCAATTTTCAATACATGGGACAATCACGCCGAAGAGTTGCTGTGTCGTTTTCTGTACCTCCAATAAACTAACAAATTATGAATTGAAGTTCTACATCCTTCCTAATAAACATACAGAACCGGAAAGGATGACAAAATGGCTACAAGCAATAAGTTGTGAGGATGATCAAGGGAAGTTGTGGAATCCCAAGACTAAGCATGTGTGTGTGTGTGTGCAGTCGGCATTCATCACAGGCAGGCTATATTAACATCGTGTTCATTATTAACGTTATCAAAACTGTGTAAGGTTGTTTAAGAAAGTGGAATGCATATATAAGTAGTCTTATCGTTCTACCCGAAGCAAAACTATGTAACGTTAGCCTAGTGACGCAGAGCCGTAGACGCATAGACATCAATGGTCTCCACCCCAGATGTGGATCAAACCACGCCCCCTGGATCTTGTGTTCCGCAGTGAGGTTCTAGCGGTGTGTGTATTTATTTGTGGAGTGCTTGTCTTGAGAAAATGACAGAGGCTGAGCTGTACTCGGTGTATAAAGGTTTGTATGTGCCGACGCATTTACATCCTCCAGAGAGTCTGAAATACTGTGAGGAGTTCACTTTCCGTCCAGACGACATCCTGATCGTCACTTACCCCAAATCCGGTGAGTCCCACTGATGCAGATCGTCGTAAAAGTTAGCCGATAGTAGCATAAACCTGTAACTTGTGTAGTTTGTTAACCTTGCAGCTGTTTACGATACCATGATAACCATAGTTACATAGCTCTATATGCGCAGAATACGCAGATTGCGTAGTGCACCATCTCCCCGGAGGACCTCATCCCTGCTGCTCAAAAACAAATAAACAACAACAACAAAACTTGTGACCACTTGCAACTCGTATTTGGCTGTTGACATTAATATCGTGTTTTAATGTCGGAAATAATTACACCATCACCGAGGCATCTAATGTTCTCTCTGGGTTATCATCTTCCTTCACGGAAATTAGCCATGGTTTAAACCACAGACACGAATGGTAACCAGCCTCTCTATGATTTTTCAGCAACAACAACAAAATAAAATAAAAATCACGTGGACATCACATCCCTTACAAAAATAAACCATGGTTTAGTAAAGTCACAGCCATCGGTAACTGTCTTCAATTACAATTTATAAATAATACTATATATATATATATATGTTTATATTTGATTAAAGTTCTATTTTGACCTATATAGTAATATATATATATAGTATTATTTATAAATTGTAATTGAAGACAGTTACCGATGGCTGTGACTTTACTAAACCATGGTTTATTTTTTACGTTCATTTAACGGTAAGTTTCAAACAAGTTAGGTAAACCGGAATCTTAAAAATTAGTCAGAATAGATTACCTAAAGTGATTAACCTACATTATTAAAGCCAATTTTCATTATGTAGTCTGTGATCTGTGATCTACCCAGCAGGCCAGCACTGTAAATAAAAAGTCTTAGTTTCTACTACAAAATCGTATGTTTTGTTAAATGTGGTCCTTGCAGTTTCTTTGCGACTATTTGTGAAATGAACTATTTTCTAACATGCAACTATAAAAATAAAATGGCTGAAATGAGCGCATAATGCTTTACAAGTGTTCTTTGTTAACTAATTCTATTAAATAAATCAAATAAACTTTCTAGATTTGAGTGTAAAATGGTACTCTGGAAGAAACTATAATTACCATGAAAGTTGACTCGATAACTGAAACCTACTCTAACAAAACCAATGCTTGCAGAAAACGCAGTTGGTTTTTAAGCTAAAACAAATGCAGAGAGACAATCTTTATACTTCAAAATGCTGTCTAGATAGTCTCTATCCACATACCCTTGTTTCATGACAAAACCAGTTTTGGAGTGGAATGTTTGAAATGTAGAAATGTGGCTATGCATGTTATTAAAGCAATAAGCTATGTGAATGTCTAACAGCTAAGAGGTGTTTTTAGGCACGACTTAAAGCAGAGTGACTTAAACCACCGTAGCCGTTATAAATCTACTGTAAACCAAGGCTTCATGGGGCTTATTGCTTTAATAAAACAGTTATTCCATATACGTAAAACAGCAAATAAAGTGTAATGATATTAATAAAAACAGTATTCTTCCACCAAACAATGTAGTTCCTCAGAAACAGGTTCCAATAAAGTGGTTGCCGAGCAACACACAGAAGTAAACAAAGGTGTGTGTTTGTAGTGTTGTTTACAACAGATTCAAAAGTGGCTCAGCCAATCAGAATCAAGGACCGGAACTATGCGTTTAATAAAACCTGTTTAAATGAGGTCAGAGTATTATTAAGTGGGCAGAAGATTGTTTCATCTTGTAAGTCCGTGTCATACGACTTAAAAATGCACATGCCAGGTTCTCAAAAATGCACTGTCTGTTGGTTTGGAAACACTTTTAACTTAAAATTGCATTTCTAAGACATGGCACATGCATTAAAGACTAGATAAAAAAAAAAAAAAAGAAACTGTATTTTACTGTAATTGACTGTAATGTGACAAAGCTCCACACAACAGTAAGAAAAGACTACATTTAGCTTTAAAATCTTGAAAGTAAACTACACTGAAAAGTACAGCTCACATGTCACATAACAGTCAATTACAGTAAAATACTGTTTTTTTATCTAGTCTTTAATGCATGTGCTATGTCTTAGAAATGCACTGTCTGTTGGATTAGAAACACTTTTAAGCCATATTTCACTGTGAAAAGCTGTGCTTTGCTCCACACACAGGCACAACATGGATGCAGGAGGTGGTTCCTCTGATCGTGAGCGAGGGTGATTTGACTCCGGTGCTGACGGTGCCAAACTGGGACCGAGTGCCATGGCTGGAGGAACATCGGGCGATCCAGCTCAATCTGGAGCAGAGAGCTTCTCCACGCGTCTTTGCAACTCACTTCCATCACCACATGATGAACGAGTCTTACTTCAAAACAAAGCCCAGGGTAAAATCCCACTCAAAAAGTCACACGCTGCATGTGCGCTGGTTAATTAAATGCATTCAGATTATTGTGTGCTTCAGGTTCTTTATGTCATGCGTAACCCCAAAGACGTGTTCACATCCTCGTATCACTACTATGGAATGGCCTCATACCTGGTGAAGCCAGGAACCCCAGACGAGTTCATGGAGAAGTTCCTCGATGGAAAAAGTATTTCAGCTCTATTTTAGATTTTATTAGCATGCATAGTTTTCACCAATCCAGATATAAATTGGAATATGCAGCTTTTTGCGAGACATGTCTTTGTTCTGTAAAGGAATGACTTTTGAGCGTCTTTTATCCACAGTCATGTTCGGCTCCTGGTTTGATCATGTGAAAAGCTGGATTAATGCTGAAGAGAAGGAATCCATACTGTATATTTTCTACGAGGAGATGATCGCTGTAAGCAGGACTGAACATGCAGCTTCTGCAACAGGGTTCATAGGTTTCAATAACTTCGCAATAACAGTGAATAATGTAGTTGGACTTGCTAATGAACAAGACAGTTGTGCTCCAGGGCAATGAAGTTTCCCCTGTGCTGTATAAGAATATCTGTATACAGTTTTTCCCCCATTAATCAATTTTGGTAACACTTTACTTAAAGCCTTTATGTATAATGCATTATAAAATGTTGTTTAAGGGTATAATGTATTATAACATTATTCATAATTTGTGTTGTAATACATTTTTTTCTTGTCGCAAATAATTATAACCAGATTTAAAATACATAGTGTAACAATGAATTGATAAGTATAGTTACAATTATTCATGAGAAAGCATTGTAAGGTGCATAACAAGGCATAATTAATGCTTTAAAACTACTTTTTTACACTGTAAAACCCGACAAGTTAACTTAACTCAAACCGTTTGAGTAAACAGATTGCCTTGATTTAAACCATGTAAGTTTTGAAACTTTGCATTCAAGTAATTAAGTGATTAACTAAGTGCTGATTGAGAATTAGTGATGAACAGCTGCTGTTAACAAACAGAATCACTGAAGAAAAGAGAAACACAAGAACTACTACAACTGACTTCAGACACAGCCTTAGATGAAATCAACTGAAATAAAATACATGAAATCTCTCAAGATCTGATTAAACAACCGCACAAACAGCATCACCAGCTCCACTTATTAATAACCAGACTGACTTTATTTCTGTCAGACTTCTACAGAAGATCTTATTGAGAATGAACTAAGGTTTAGATGTTGATTTATTGTTTCATTTGAAGTAACCATGTTAGAGATCAGTGTTTGCTTTAGTTGGGCTCTTGACCCTTGACTTCAGTCTTTGTGTTTTCTCTGGCTGTTATAACCGTGTGTTTCTACAACACATTTGTTGTAACTCAAAAGCCCAGAAAAAATGCCATCAGGTGCTAACCTGTACCTAGGTGTAGGTTGTTATACTTTATATTGGTGATGATAATCATCAATTATTGAACTGTACTGAGTCTAATCTCCGATGAAATAGGTGTTGTGTAATTTGATTGATTATAGTAAATGGATGCTAAGAGCCAGTGGTTCTGTGATAATCAGATAATACAAAAACTTTCCAAACAGTTTGGACTTCTATGGTGTCAATTAGTCACACACAGACATCAATAATCAGCATATGAACCTCAACAATGGTGACCATAAAAAAAAATGCTGCAGAGCATGCTGGGAGCCATGGATGAGTTTTGTAATACAATAGTACCCAGCATGCATTGCAGCATGTTTTTTTCGTCACCATCGTAGAGGTTCATATTCTGATTATTAATGTCTGTGTTTGACCAACTACTGGCATAGAAGAAAAATGTATGTGTACAAAATGTTTAGAAAGTCATTTTTATATTAACTGATTATCACAGAACCACTGGCTCCTAGTGTCATTTTTTACTAGAACCACTTCTACAAATTACACTACACCTACTTCATCAGAGATTAGACTCCATACGGCTCAATAATTGTGAATAATAATGAATAATTATCATCACCAATATAAAGTATGACAACCTACACCTAGGTACAGGTTAACACCTGATGGCATTTCTTCTGGGCTTTTGAGTTACAACAAATGTGTTTTAGAAACACACGGTTATAACAGCCAGAGAAAACACTAAGACAGAAGTAAAGGGTCAAGAGCCCAACTAAAGCAAACACTGATCTCTAACATGGTTACTTCAAATGAAACAATAAATCAACATCTAAACCTTAGTTCATTCTCAATAAGATCTTCTGTAGACGTCTGACAGAAATAAAGTCAGTCTGGTTATTAATAAGTGGAGCTGGTGATGCTGTTTGTGGGGTTGTTTAATCAGATCTTGAGAGATTTAATGTATTTTATTTCAGTTGATTTCATCTAAGGCTGTGTCTGAAGTCAGTTGTAGTAGTTCTTGTGTTTCTCTTTTCTTCAGTGATTCTGTTTGTTAACAGCAGGTGTTCATCACTAATTCACAATTATCACTCAGTTTATCACTTAATTACTTAATTGCAATGTATATCTTCTTTCAGTGAACTCAACTGAATTAAGTTCAGAGTACTCATAACTGTTCGTTTTTTCAACTTAAACGGTTTAAGGCAATCAGTTTCCTCAAATGGTTTGAGTTAACATAACTTAAGGATATCTGTTTACTCAAACGGTTTGAGTTAAGTTAACTTGTCGGGTTTTACAGTGTAATGCATTATGCAGAAAGGCTTTGTGTTACTTTTTTTATTGTTGCATTATTTTTATTATTGTACTCAGGCATGAAATATAGATGTTTAATCTCAGTGAAGATTTATTACTTTTACAGTTGTGAATCATTAACTTGTTTTATTTGTTATATATAAGCTTTCTCACCACAAATGATAGACTTTCTGTTCAGCCACAAAACCAAAGCCTATAGTTCTGAGATGCAACATTTGTCTTTGACCTTATGTTGAGCTAGTGAAGTAAAATATTGAAATCGAAATGCAAAGTGCTTCTTAGCTCCTAACATGTGATCATACAAATCTTTATCAGGATCTGAAAGGATCTGTGGAGAAAATTGCCAAGTTTCTTGGTAAATCTCTGAGTCCAGATGTGATGGAGAAGATCGCTGACCACTGCCTCTTCAAGAACATGAAACAAAACAAAATGTCCAACTTCTCTCTGGTTCCAGAGGAATACATGGATCAGAAGAAATCTGAGTTCCTGAGGAAAGGTAAACTAAACAATATAATTATACAGGTAATGTAAACCGAAGCTTCCATGCCTTGCACCATAAAAAAGTAGTCTGTATTGCATGTGTGAACTGATTCACAGATGTGACCCTGGAGCACTAAAGCAGTCAGGGGTATATTTGTAGCAATAGCTAAAACTACATTCTATGGGTCAAAATGATAGATTTTTCTTTTATGCCAGAAATCATTATGATATTATGTAAAGATCATGTTCCTTGAAGATATTTTGTAAATTTCCTACCGTAAATATATCAAAAGTTAATTTTTGATTAGTAATATGCATTGCTAAGAATTCATTTGGACAAATTTAATGTGCAATTTAATGTGCCGGATTCCCTCAAGGTTACTCAAGGTCTTGTTTTGCTCTTTCAGGAATTGCTGGTGACTGGAAGAATCTATTCACTGAAGCCCAAGAGCGACGATTTAATGCTGTATACAAACACGAGATGAAAGATGTGACATTCAAGTTTATGTGGGACTGAAAACATAATTTTTTGAAAACAAAAATAAGTACAGACAGGTCTATAACAGAAAATTTTCCCTGCTCTGTGTGTGATATTTACATGTTATTTGGTATAACTGTCACATTTATATATATATATATATATATATATATATATATATATATATACATACATACATACATACATACATATATACTTTTATATTTTATATAACTGTTTTTATAACGAAATGTTTGTATACCACTGTAATCTGTGTAATTACTACTTTATATAGCATATATAATATATAAAAAATCAGTTTGATTATATTAATATATTGCTTTTGTTTCATGCATTTGTATTTTTAAGTCTAATAAATGCATAGTTTATACACAGTGTTGTTAATTTACTCTAAAAAAGTAATTATTACTAGCTACTAATTATATCTTCAACAGTGTAATTAGTACTAATTACTCTCTAGGTATTGCATTAATTATTGCTAATTACATTCTAAATTCATTACAGTTGAGCAATGCAAGGATACATATGAAACTTATCTTTTAAATAATAAATAATATTAAGTTACATCAAATTTTTCTTGAACTGGTTAAAGTATTAAAGTATTAAAAAAAACAGTTATTTTAATTTTCTTTTCTTTTTTTCACTTTCATTTTAACATTAGATGCTAAATCCACTATTGTTTGTTTTAGTATTGTTCTATAGCCTATATTTAATGCCATGACATCAGACAGAATTGTAACTAGTTAAATTAAAAACAAAAAATGAAGAGTATTATATCACGTTACTTTTTTAAAGGGAAAAGCAGTTAAATCACAGTAATCAATTACTTAGTAATGCATTGCACCCAACACTGTTTATACATACATATATGATACATGGGACATGTATTATAAGCTTACATATTTTTTGACAAGCTCTTAAACGTAAACTGTAACGATACTCCTCCACAACACTAGAGGGGGGCGGCGCCTTGCTAAAGCGAAACTACAACGGCGCGGAACCAAAGAAGAAGAAGCTCAGAAACAAGCCGCTATTAATCCAGTGTCAGACTCATTTACATGTTTACCGTTCAAGTAGCTAAAATATAAGACTTTAGCCGCTATTTTGCGTTATTATATATATTATAATTTAAGATAAAACGGGCGCAATGTTTTTAAGGTAGCTATTTTAGCAGCAAAAGTACTTTAAGCATATTACCCACATTGTGTTGTCTTTTTTTTTTTTTTAGAAAGCTGCAACTAATTCTACGCGCTTTTCCCCCTGACTAAAATGTAATCGCTTTCCATTGAATCAGTGTCAGAAACCCTGCTATTAAGAGATTGAGATCAACAGGGAACCGTTTGAAGAAGTTTCTGATCCGTTTTCTGAATCAGATGATGCGTTCTCATTGGATTCGTTTTTAAATCAGATATAGTTTTTCTGAGGCAATTGCAAAACAACTGAACTTAAATGTTTTAGTTTAAACTCTCAGTGAATTTTATAACTGGAGAATGTCTTGTTTTTAACGAGAAGAAAGATGATGGCAAATAAACAGGGAACGAGCAGCGGCCCTCGGAGACATCAAGGGCCCCTGGAAAGGTCTAGGGTCCCGGATGAAGCACTATCTTCGACATCAGGAACTGACAAAAGTATTGTGCATTTCTTTTCTATTTGGTGGTCTTTACAGCTCATTGTACATACAGTTTTTTATAGCACTTGCTCTAGTTTGTGGCAGGAAAACATACATTTGACATGAGAATATCATTTTTAAATTACAATTTTGTCTGCCAGAATATACATTTCTAATATTTCTAGTTTTGCCATTTACAATTGTATTTTGCTTCATCAGGCCCCTCATTGCAAACACTGAAAGAGGAGGTTGTCAACTTAATACAGAGCTTTCCGGATGGACTTGAAGTGTCAAGGTTAATCTTTATGTACAGGAGGGTCTACGGCAAGAGGTTTGGACCGTTGAGCAATTATGGTTTGGAAGGCCTTCAGGAGTTTTTTGAAGAGCTCAGTGACCAAGTGCGTGTGGAAAGGATTAACAATAAAAACATTATCAAATCTGTAAACACTGTTCACAGGAATCTACAGCTTCCCATGTTTCAAGGTATGAACTGAAAACATTGCATTCATTTCCTCGATTGTCTTTATGGGGCGGCAACATTTTGCATCGGTGTCTC
Organism: Carassius carassius; assembly: GCF_963082965.1. Taxonomy (NCBI): domain Eukaryota; kingdom Metazoa; phylum Chordata; class Actinopteri; order Cypriniformes; family Cyprinidae; genus Carassius; species Carassius carassius. The sequence goes on from NC_081794.1 coordinate 2,387,137, forward strand.
ATCAATGGATGCTCTGCAGTGAATGGGTGCAGTCAGAATGAGAGTCCAAACAGCTGATAAAAACATCACAATAATCCACAGCACTCCAGTCTATCAGTGAACATTTTGTGAAGCAAAAAGCTGTGTGTTTATAAGAAACAAATTCATCGAGACGTGAAAAGGTCGTCTGGTCTGAATCAGGAGAGAGAGAGAAATCTGCTCGGATCAAACACTGTTTACAACCAAAACAGTGCTCAACAAATATTTGGCTGGATTTAATGTGAGAGGACAGCAAGCAATAGACTTTTAACAGGAGGGAGCATTATTATGAAGGCGTTAAAACGTTGTAATGATGGATTTGTTTCTTACAAACATGAAGCTTTTTGCTTCACGAGACATTAATAGATGGACTGGATCTGTTTTAATCAGCTGTTTGAACTCTCATTGGATTGCATGTAATGCTACATTTCTTCAAATCTGATGAAAAAACAAACATTTTCACCACATTCTAATTCATGGGTTAACCGCTCCTTTAAATGATGTAACAAATCTCTAAATTATGTGTTTGTATAATCATATAACTCAAAACTCAATATATTGTATCAGATTTGTCATTGTCATCCCAAAAAAAACCCTGATTAAATGACCACTAACTGCAAGTTGTTGTGAATAAAAACAAAAATAACTATTTAAAACTTAAAAAAATATTTTTTAATTTCTCAACAGCTGCAAATTGAGTCAGATTAAGCATTCACTGTTCTTACTAAGAATTTGCAGTTAGTTCATGTGGGATCAACAGTCTTTTGAATTGATTTTCCTTCTTATCCCTTTAATTGGCAAGCCAGTTGAGTTTCAGTTTTCAGGAAATGTAACAGCGCATGTTATCTCAGGCTCCAGCTGGAAACTGAACTAAGCGCTGGGTCACATGACTTCTCTCAGAACACAGAGAGAATTAGATCAGCTGAGAGAGAGAGAGAGAGAGAGAGAGAGAATACATGCAGGAAAACCTGTTTTATACAGTCTGTGAGGAAAACGAAACCTAGGCCTGTGGCTCATGCCATCGTCGATCATTTCACACAAACACATTACATGCTCACTGTGTTCATATGAAGTCCTACAGCATTTAAAGCATTTCTAGCGGTCTTTGTTCAAACAGGTAGGATCATCTTCAGACGGATAATGGTTGTTTTGTTTTCTAGAATTGAGAGTAATGCTGAAGGCATTTGCATGACTTTCAGTTTTGTTTCTCGTGATGCAGTGCATGTTTATGACGAAGGGAGAGACTAGTATAAAACACCACACAATCAATTAGTCAGTCAGTTCGGTCAGGCATTCACGGAGTACAAGCACAGGGTAAGACCTATGCTGTTATTAAATAATCATTATCAAATGTTTGTCAGTCTGTTAATATTATTTCCATACGAGGTTTCTTGGTATATTTTAAAAGGTTTATGTTGTAGCATTTGGCTTGATTGGTTAACGTTAGTTAACTGCTAAAACATAACAAAAGGCACTTATTAATCTTGATTTCAACATTTACTAATATATTTTTAAAACCAAACATTGTATGTTAACATTCTTAGTAGATAGTAAACTAAAAGAAAAGTGTATTTCTGCCAAATGACATCAACAAAGATTGATAAGTGCTTTTTAGGTCATGTCACTTTGATGCATTATAGTAAAGTGTTACCAGTTTTATTTGGTCGTAAATGATAAACTGTGTTACTTTGAGGTGCATTATTAAGTGCTGAGAAATGATGTAGCCTGTAGGTTGTTATTTTACTCAATCTGTTTTTGAAAACATTGTTTTTCCTGATTAATTTGACTCTAATATACAGGTAAGTTTCATGTCAATGGTCATTTATCTTTTGGAGAGAAAGTAAAAATGCATTTGATTCATGCTTTTTTTAGTAACATTCCTGACTTTGTTTTTGAGGAACTTGATATTCATTAAATTTTTTGAAGATAAATGCCAAATGATTTTGTATTTAGGTCTAAACAAATTCTACTCTGAATAATGTTTGTACTGTTTTTCCAGATGGAAATATGGATGATGCTCCTAAGAAAGCAATTCGTAAGAAGGTTATCAAATTATTGAAAAAGCATCCTCAAGGAATTCCTCTTAATAAATTAGCAGAGGTCTTTGCTCAGAAACATAAACAAGCCCTTTTGCCAGCTGAGCTGGGCTTCCCATCAATGGAAAGCTTTGTGGACTCTCTCAGCAGGGATCTGTTGATGGAGGATGGTGTGGTCTTTCACAATAGCAACATAGTTCTTACAGGTACTGATTTTTCAATGTGGCTTCCAGATTCATTATTTCCATTAATGCAACTAAGAAATAACTGTTTTGTAAAGGATTTCTCAAACACAGCACTGTAATAAAAACAGAAGTGTTGGATTCCTGTTTTGAAGGACATTACACAAGGAAACGCCATTTTTGAGAAACTGATTAAAAGTAGTTTAAACTGAGTAGGATTTAAAATAGTGAATCACTTGTTATACTGTCAGGAAAGCCAACTTGCAATTCCTTTTATTATTGTGACAAAGCCATCTCTCTCTTTTTTATTTTTTTTTTATACAGGTGAAGACTTTGAAAAGAGATGCAAAGAAGTTGTGGATTTGGTAAAAAGCCACCAGGAAGGCATTCCTCTTTCAAAAATAGCAGTGTTTTTTAATAGCGAATATGGGAGGCCTCTGAGAAAGAAAGAACTTGGGTTTTCATCAATGGCAGAGTTCATTGACTCTCTCAACCAAGAGCTTTGTGTTGAAAATGGCCAAATTTTCTACAAGGTTGCAAAGCCTGAAGCTTCGACCCATACAGGTAACTATTTGTTGCAATATATTAGAGTTCTGTCATTCACTCTTGTGGTCCTCATACATTTTTTTATGCTTTTCTCAGCACCGCCTGTGCATGTTGATGGGGTTTTCAAAGACGTCGTGGAGCTGGTTAAGGACCATCCCACAGGCATTCCTCTTAGGAGGTTGTCTCAACTTTTCAATCAAAAGTATCGGCGTAACCTCGCTGTGTCAGAGTTTGGTTTCAAAACAGTCGCCTCCTTCGTTGATTCTCTGAGCGATGAGCTATTGGTGGAGAAAGAGAGAATCTTCCACAAGAATCACAGAGCAGCACCTGCAGTCCCAACACCTGCAAACCTACCAAAAGTGAACAATGACTCGACACCTGCAAACTCAACAACCCCTGTAGTTAGTTTTGGAGCTGACTTTGCTCAAAGAGGTAGTGAAATGACGCAAGAGGAACTGATGGATAAAGTTAAAGAGGTTATAAAAAAGTATCCATCTGCACGCCATTCCATTACTGAATTGCAGAATGGCTTCTTCCTCCTATTTGGGTCGGCACTTCCATTAGATCTCTATAAGACATTGTTTGACAATCATACAGCTAAACAGCTTTCTTCCTCTTGTCTTGTTGTAAATAATAAACCAGCAGTAGCGAAGTGCCTTGAAGGTAAGATTATATATATATATATATTTTAAAGATAATACATTATTCCATGTTCTTAAATTAAAAAAAAACTCTATCCATTTTATTCTTGTAGCAGCACACAAGAAGCTTGTTGAGGAAGTAAAGAAAGTTAAGCCCATGCCTGTTGTTGTAAATGAACAAGTGGTCCGGTCCAAGGCAGGATCCCCTATGCTTCGGTTTCAAAGTTTAACCGCCCCACTGATGGCAACCCCAAGTAATCTGTCCACTGGTGACTTCCCAGTTCTTGGTTCTACGCTGTCCAAAGCCGAGGAGAAGAAGCTGAAGGAGGGAAGGGGGCCTGTTTTCAGTGAGTCCTACTACAGCCAAGTGAGAGACGTCCATGGTGCTAACATGAGGGCAGCAGAAGCCTTGCTGGAAGATGAAGACAATGTTGGGAGACGGAGAAAGGCAGTGAGCTCAAAGGAAGTGAACTCTTTGGTAGAGAACGTCATGAGGGCCCTAGCAGCCGAAGGAGAGCATGTCACCATCGAGAGGGTCTGTGTCTTTCTAAAAGAACAAACCAGAACATCCATTTTGTTCATCATAATGTCAAAATATCTAAATTTTATTTTGCGTTATTGTGAAGGTGGTCAGCAGAGTTTGTTCACTTCTACAAGTGTCCAGCTTGAAAGATATGAATATCGACGCTCGTCGGCATCTGCCTGCGGTGCAGGACCTTCAGCGCAGCATTAAGGAGATCAATACGTATATTGAGGTACACGGTCTTGCACAAAATTCTGGTGTAGGTTTATGATCTGATTGACAGGTTTGAAATGCTGTCTTGACAACACAAACTTGTGCTTTTTTCTAAATCAGTCAGTGGAAGCTGTTTCCTCTATATGCACGCTTTACGAATTGGGACAGGCTTTGGCCAACCTGAAGAACAAGAAACGCTTTGAAGAACTCCATCTGGGCCCTCTCTGCAAGATCCCTCTTATTCACAGAATGTTCAAAATGGATGCAAATACTAAAGATGATGATGTACATCAGATTGCGACCGTGGATATTCTTAGGGTGAGTCTGGTTGGGAACGGCTGCATATTTGACCATCCTGAAACGTACCCGAGAGAAAGAGTACATCCACTTTGACATGACTCGCTCTCACTCATTGAACGCTGTGGTTTTCTGCTGGTTTTAGAGTCTCCGAATGTTCAGAAGAAAAAGCAAGACACCTAGAGTTGACCTTGCTGACTTCATGAAGCACCTTGCAGACCAGTACAGCTGTGAGTCACCATATGAACTTGGCATCAGAATTCAGAGTCTTGGGTTGCCTATTTCGGTAAGATTTATTGCTACCACCCCTTTTTCAGAATTGTATGATTCAGTATCGAAGGTTCCGTTCTCAAAGCACTGAAAATACAGCCTTAAACAGTTTCCCAAAACTCTGGAAGATGGAGATTACCTTATCTGTTACCAATGGTCAAGGATAGCTAACCCTGCTCCTACCATCCTTCAGAGTTTAGCTCAAAATGTAATCAAATACCTGAACCAGCTAATCAAGGTGGATTACTTGAACATTACAGGCAGGTGAGTTGGAGCAGGGTTATATCTGTAGTCTGCAGGAAGGTAGGCCTTCAGGAACAGAATTGGCTACCCCTGCTCCAGGAAAAACCATATAACTCTGCTCCAAACTCTTACCCCTTTTTCACTTACCTAGTTCACGTTCCTTTGTCAATCCTGGCTCTCAGCCTGTTCTAAGCTGGTTGTATTGTAGCCTACTGAGAGCCGTCCACATGGTTCCACAGACTTAACAAATAGAGAGTGTTGCTATGTGTTTTTTACGTCTATGTGTTTTGCCAGTCAGTGTCCAAGTACACAGTCCAAAACATCATATTGCACATTTTTTTGTTTTGTCAACTTGTCCTCCACATTTGTTGGCTTCTCTTTTTTTGGTGCTTGTATTGCTATGTAGAAGATAGGAAAGTGAAAGTGATAGGTGGGTGGCATTGGGAACGGGAGGGGTTCCCAAACTAGGACTGAAACTTGGGATGCCAGAAGTGCCAGCACACTGCCAACGAGTCTATAGGCGCCAGTTTTGCTAGGTTGTCCGATTGAAACCAGCATTAGATGTTACTTTCTATATAACTTTTTTTCCTTTTTTGAGCTCCATAAACAGTGCATGTTTCCTCCAACTGGCATTTTGCATGTTTTTTTTTTTTACAATGTTCTCCCTCGAGATATTAGCACAACACATAGGAAATCACAAATTATTCCCAAATGTGCTGCTTTTTTCTGACAACTTCCGCCTACATCACTATTTCTGGGGTTCCAGTCCATCAAGTTTTTAGGGCTGAAGTTGACCAATATTTCCGGCCCAAAACTCTCTTTCCTGTAGTGGAAATGGACACTGGCCAGGAACCCTAACCCAAACCAGAACCATGTATGTGGAAAAGGGGACCCGAACCATGATGAGCAAAGTGATAGAAAACATAAAACATTCAAGTGCAGTTTAATTAAATGCCATGGAATGAGCAAACCAATCAATTTTGAGGACCAGATTTCCATGCATGCTAAATCCAACAACCATATTGAACATACTTTACTGCATTATTCCCTTGTTTTTCCACAAATTGTGTTCTTAGACGTTGAATAAAGCATCTGCTGCTGAGTTTTGCCACATGGACACAGCCAGAGAAGCCATTCAGAAAGAGATTCAGGAGGAGGTGGATGCCAAAATGTTTAAGATCAAGAAGAGTATCATGGATCCAGCCCAAGGACCTGTGACCTTCTCCCAGATTGGCAACTCTGAGCTGAGGAAAAAATATGTAAATATGACCGCTGCGGATGCAGTCATGGAAGTCTTCATCAATTCTGAAAGTGTCTTTAACAAGAGTATGACAAAGGTAAACAAAATCTCCCATTTTAAGATTTTGCCGACTGGTTTTTTTTGAGTCTTGATGTCTGATGTGTCTTAATCGCAATGGAAATGGAGACTTGACTGCTTTTTCAAAACCCCGTAACAGTGTTGTAGTACTTTAAATTAGACTTGAGTCTTGAGTTTCAGTCAAATCAGGATAAGTCTTAAGGTCTAACTGATTCATAGAGTGTAAATATGCTTTCCTTTGGGGTAATTAAAGACCGGTTTTGCATCAGTGTCATGTGAAACTCACGATGCCAGAGTCTAAGTCAAGAGGACTTGATGAAAAGACAAAGAACATGAAAGCAAGTTTTGGATTTGAACTCAAGACGAACTGGAGATTGAGTCCTACAACACTGATAACTAATCTTGGCTGCGTTTCTCAAAAACCTTGATTGTTTAAGTTGATCGTAGATGGCATTGGTAGCAGTGGGTCTACAATTTAACTTGGGGTTATGATGCTTTTGGGAAACGCAGCCCTGAGTAGTAAACATGCATGTGCAAAGGTAAAAAAAAAATGGCAACCACCCTAAGAAATAGATTTGCGGTGGCAAACCACAAGCAGTTTGGGTGCATTTTGTTTGGAAGAGCTTTTAAGTCATGAGTGTGCTGAAGCTACAGTAAGTAATGTTCCTTTGCTGGACATGAGCCTTTCTCTTTCTAAAACGAGGTTGGGTGCCCATTTATAATTATCACTAATGAGATTCTTAAAGGGATAGTTCACCCCAAAAGTTAAGTTCTTTCTTCATTTAGGCTGTATCTCCACCAAAGAGTGTTTACTGTGTTTTTTACAGCTGTCCAATTACAGTAGAAGAAAAACGGGACAAATATCACACCAAGGAACTCAAATGGAGTAGAAGTTAATATTCTTGTTTCCAATTATTAATGTCTGTACCAGATGAAATCCCGGACTACCCCCAATATTGATATGAAAAAGAAACAAAGAGAGTAGTCTTTATTAATGAGATGTTATGCTCATCATCTGCTAATCCCACTCAGAAATATTATGTCTCCCAATATTATTCCTTATGCACTCACTGTTTTCACTGACCTTTCCTTCTTTATTCACTTTGAGGGATTAGCATGTGATGGGGTCATTTCTTGTGGTGCACGTCTATGAATATAATCATGCCACTTCTTCTCTGGTTTGATGAACTGAATCCGATTGAGAATATTGAATGAATGTTCGTAATGTATTAGTTTTGAACGGTTCTTTCATAACTGTTCTGGAAGCAACTGATTGTGCTTTTTTTGTGTCCTCAGACTATTCAGACGTTCCTGTTATGTATAAACCGAGACAGGCTTGCTAGAGCCTTATTCCAGCTTGCTATATGCTGTGGCTCCTTGGACGCCCCTCAGGACCTGGTAGCTAAAGAAAAACCACAGAAAAAAACAGAGGCAAAGAAATCTACAGAAGAGAGAGCCACAGAGATGCTCCCTACTGAAGGTAGCTATCTGAATCTCCCCTTTTAGTTTTAGCACCATCCAAAGTATGACGCCAAAAGGACAGTATGATGACATACATAAATGTCTGGAAAGCCTATTAAAATATCTAAATTAATACAATATATAATAATGTATTATTTATTTGAATTTCCATTATACATGGACTTTTTTGTTCTAAAAAAATTACATTTTTATTTTATATTTAACATAGCTTTTAGTCAAAATAATTACTTTCTCTGGACCTTTTGTTCTAAAAAAATAAAATTATTACAAATATTATAGAACAAAAGGTCCATAGAAAGTCATTTAAACTATAAGCAATGTTAGATATTAAATAAAATAAAAAATTTAACATAATTACTTAAGAACAAAAACTCCATATAGAGATATTAAAATTAAATTTGAAAATAAATTCAATTCTCAAATTACTGTTATTAATTTGTTTTTTTACAAAAATAAAAAGTTAATAGAGAGATCATTTTAACCAGTAAAAGTGTTATAAATAAATAAATATAAAGGTAAAATTATTAAAATTAGTGGGGGTTTTTTATGAACGAAATGTCAATATAGAGTTATTGTTTAAACTAGTGCTATCATTGTAACGTTAACTTTTTAAATGTTAATTTATTTAAAAATGTAATGACTTTTTACATTTTTTACATTTGTTAAATGAATGCATTTAATCTGTCACATGAATATAATTTCTTGTACTAATACTGAATAGAATACATGAATAGAATTTTTTTGTATAATATTATTTATCTTTATAAATTATGTTTATTGGGGGGGTTTTCTTAGCAATTTTTCTTGATAAATATGATTTTATTACAGTTAATGTGATGAAAATCTAATTTTAGTCAATTGATAGTCAATTTAAAATTTGTCACCCTCTTTGAATTCTATTGTGATATGTTGCATGCAGTTGCTTTGTTCTTGGTGTAAATCTGTCTGTTTTCCTATAGCTATACAGTTTTCCTATATCTAAATTATCCATGTTTGTCACTTAAATGCATGTGCATTATTGCCTGTCGTGTAAAACGTATTCTCTGTATGTTCTCATCTGGTGATTTTGTGCGTAGCTGACGTGAAGAGCTATTTTCAAGAGTGTGTCACTAGTTTCAAGAGCACACCTACTCTGGCCCACCTTCGCACTCTGGAAAAGAGGATCGCAGAGAAGTTCAAGTTTAAAGACTTCAGCCAGCTGCAGCAAGGAACCTTCCTTGATTTCATTTTCCACAACAAGAAGGTGTGTGTTTCTACTCGTGTGAGGTTTCTCATGGCGTGTCACACTGTAACTAACCGGTCTTGGTCTTGGTCTTGGTCTCGGCGCAGGTCCTGCAGGAGGCAGCAGGGGGCGCCGTCTCTATCGACAGCCAGGATCCTGGAACGGACGGCTTCAGACCGTGCAGACAGGATGTGTTTGAGTTCATCAAGCAGTGCGGGGAGGGAGATGACAGCAGAGTGAGTTTTGCAGCTTGTCTGTGTGATCTTTGCACGGTTTGGTAGATCACGACTCTGATTGGTATGTTTCAAAGACAGCCTCCTACTTACAAAAACATCCCACGCAGATGAACAAACAAGCATCTCTAACCCTATAAAGCATCTCTCTAAGTGATCAAAACCGTTACTCACTATCTACTACAAGCCTTCTGTCGTCTGATTGATAGTTTAGACTATTTTAATCAAGTAAAAGCTCTTTTAGTTGCTGCTTCTCATTTCAAATCTTTCCTGATTGTGATCAAGTAAAGGTCAGAATAAGGTCAGTAATATCTCCAGATGAACTCTTCCTGGACTGAAGCAGCTCAGCTTTACTTGATTCTCCATCAATCATGTTTAAGAGACTCAGATCTGATCCTCAGGATCTTTTGAGGAGAGTTTGTTTCCAGAAGCTTTACTTTCACTGCTCCTCAGCGGAGGAATGATCTTCACAAGCCTCCAGAACATCTCACATCTTCTGAGGAGCGTTTATTTCTTCAGCTCTCAAACAGCATTGGATTGCATTGCATTATATGTTAGGATCATTTTAATTTAAAAACATGTTATTGGAGATATATAGAGTACTGACTGATTTATATCATTTTAAGTATCTGCTATACTGCTCACAAGCATCTGAATTTCATCAGATAAACACAAGCATCTTCGCCAAATTGCATATTTTTGTTCATTTTGAATAAAATTGAGCTGTTTTTCCTCCTTGTTCTCTGTAAATCAGATTACATGAGACAAACTTTATTGATTATGATCTCACATGCCAGGCTTGACAGCGTTAATTCTAGCAAACGTACAGTTACAGTACACATGGGAATGAAACATGTCTGTGTTTTTGTTCTGGATCAGCTGCCGTTCATCGAAGCCGCTCTGAGGAATCATTACCGGATCAGAGATAGTCGAGAGCTCGGTCACGGGCCGCTCAGTTTTCTTGTCAAGTGCACTCAGAAGCAGAAGGAGCTAAGCGGAGACGCTGTCGCTAGTGTGGTGCGCTACGAGTGTCCTCTGCTGCCCATAGGTTCAGGGTAAGACGGTTCAGATCTCCACTTTAACTCGTACTCGTCTGTTTCTCTGCACAACTCTGTGAGCTGTAGATAGACGGCTGTAAAACTAGTTCAGAGCAAAGCCTGATTCCCAGGGTTTAGTTTATTGCCGTCTGAATCCAGCATGTCTGTGTTTCTCCCACTCCCAGGCAAACTACTTAATGTTTTTTGACAAACACCAATGTCATGTGGTAATTTAATTGCTGCCCAAATTCACACTGACTTTACAAGAAGAAAATCTGTTAAAATCCTTTTTGGCTTCCGCCAGACACTGTTTGCACTTTACTGTAATTTACATGCATGCTTTTTATTTTTTATTTATATATATATATATATATATATATATTTTTTTTTTGTTTCTCTGTTTTTCCTTCTGGACAAAATGTTAACGATAAAAAAAAATGTATTAAAATTTTAAATATTTTAAAAATAAAACTAGTGTAATTTCCACTTATTTTTTAAGAACAAACGGTCCATGGAGAAGTATTGTTTTAATGAGGGCTATGAATAATAACATGTTAATTAAATGTTTTATTTAAAAGAAAAAGCTGTGTGTTCAAAAATGAATGCATTTACTCTGCCTCCTGAATAGAATTTTCTTTGCATTAATATAGTATTTATTATTTCTACGCTTTTTTTGTTGTTGTTGAGGTTTTTGATATGTGATTTAATTGCAGTCAGTATGATGAATTAATCTGTATATTATGAGAAATATTACAAGAAACGTCTTTAAAAGTGTCTTACCAAGCCCAACCATTGATCAGTACTGTATATGTGATCCTGGAAAAAAGAAAAATGAATAATTCTGACTCATACAATGTATTTTTGGCCATTGCTACAAATATACTCCAGCGACTTAAGACTGCTTTTGTGTTCTAGGGTCACATATGTGTATAAAGCATATAGTGTGTGTATGAATTAAAATCTAAATCTAATAATTCAATTACATTTATTTTTTGTTTTACACACAAATTCAGTGTGGTGTCCATACCGGTGTTTGGTAGTGTAGCTGGAGAACTGAGCGCACACACACATGTTTGGCTGGAGACTCATGTGTGTGTGTGTGTGTGTGTGTGTGTGTGATCTCAGGGAGTGTGTGGTGGACTCCGTGGGTATTCTGGGCGAGCTGAGCCGTGATCAGGCGCGGGCGAGTTTGCTGTCGGCTCCTCTGCTGCAGGATCTGGAGGAATGGAGTCAGTGGCATCTGGTGTTTCAGCCCAACCACGGCCCTCTCAAAGACTTCATCGACAAGTACTGTGGTGCGTCACCTCGCCAGAAGCATGCTTCAAACTGTGATCTAGTGCTGTGCAATGCTCCTATTAAGTATTAGCGTCATAGTCTTATATTTCCATGTGATATAGTTGAGCATTTAGTTTAGTGATTCATTTATAAAGACCGTCACTTGATTCATTCCTGAAGGAATCGTCCACTTAAACGAATCGTGTGAGTGAATGATGCAATGGCTCACTCATTAATACAGTCTTTAGTTTCTGTTTAAAATATTGTTTCCTATTAAAATAATTTTTGGAATGTATTTCAATATTCAAAATATTATTTTTAAAACATTAATCGAATAGCATTAAAAAAAAAATTATTTAATTACGTTTTTTTCTTCTATAACAAACACCAATTAACAAAATATTTCCGTGAAATAAAATTATGAAAAATTATTTATGGGGAAAAAAACCACTTTGTTAGTAAGTTCAATTTTTGGTAAGGAAATATTTCTTATTTTGTTTACCTTGATGTTCTAAATAACTAAAACTGATATGCAAGTAAAAATTAATGAAAGCTATATAGACCAAAAAATACAAATGATAAACATGACAAAATTGAAAAATAAAATATAAAAATGTGAACTAATTCAGAATAATAAAAGCTGTGTATGTGATTAATAAATAAGACTCATTCTAATTGAATTTGATTAGATATAAGAATTGGACATAAAATATGATTAAAATTAGACATAATTGTCCTAATAAATTGAAAAATGCTCTTGGAAATTATTTTAAGGTGTGAAATATCGGCATGTAAAAAAAATAAAAAAAAAGTTATACAATTTCTATCTCTGCTGTGAATTCAACATCTCACAGAGTATGACAAATATGACAAGCTTGTCTACAACAGGCCTAAAAACACATGCAGTTAATTATCACTAAAGTGGCAGAAAATATGGGAGATTAAGTCTTGATTGTCGCTGCATCCCTCATGTGTCCAGGTAAGACGGAGCTGCTGGCTCTCGAGGTTTCTCCCGGCGTCCTGCTGCGGGTCACCGCTGACACCGGGGACAAACACTTCTCAGAGGCCACACAGGCTCTGGACCCCGTGGGCACCGCCGGACACTTGGTCTCCATCGTGGTGGCTTACGGGATCCCAAACACGCCCACGGCGCTCCTGGCCAATCACATGGAGAGCGCGCTGAATGTAGCGGTCGCACAGGAAGGTGGGAGGGTTTCTTCTCGCACCACAAGTGTCTGCACACTTCGTCACACTTTACTCACGGTCCGTCACACTTTGTCCTGAAACCGTTTGTTTATCTGACTCCGCTCCATCCATAAACACAGATGATACTGCTCCTACCGGGTTTACATGGCTCCTTAAAATCTTTAATTCAGGCCTATTGTGGGTCTTAAAAAGTCTAGATTCGCCCTGCAACACATCTTGGATCAAAGCAAGAAGTCTTAAATTCATAAAGTTATAGTTAAAAAGTGAAATGTTGCATACACTGCTTTGTAAGCATTTTTTCTTGCTTTAAAGTACAAATATCTAAACGTCAAGATACATTTATTTGAGATGCAAAATGAAGATATGAAGTCTTGTTTCTTTGGGGAATTGAACATATTAAAAAATATGTGACCCTGGACCACAGAACCGGTCACAAGGATCAGTTTTGAAATTGAGAATTATTAATCTGAAAGCTGAATAAATAATCTTTTCACTGATGTATGGTTTGTCAGGATATGACAATATTTATCTGAGATGCAACTATTTGAAAATCTGGAATCTGAGGGAGCAAAAAAATCACAATATTGAGAAAATCATCTTTAAAAGTGTACAAATGAATTCTTAGCAATGCATTTTACTATTCAAAAATGAAGTTTTGATAAATTTACGATAGGAAATGTACAAAATATCTTCATGGAACAAGATCTTTAGTTAATATCCTAATGATTTTTGGCATAAAAGAATAATTTATCATTTTGACTGCATGATTTATTAGTTTCTTCTCTACAGGTCTTAAAGTCTCAATTTAGATTTTAAAGCCTTCCTAATCAATGAATGTAATCTGATGTTTGTGTCCTGTTTGAAACAGAGATAAGGCCCGGTGAGGATGGTTACTCGTACGGCTGTGTGGCTCGGTTTGTGCTTGAATGCGTTGCTCTGATGCCTACGAGAATCTGCAAGGAGCTCCTGCAGCAGGTACTGACTCGTGCGGGAGAGATCACATCATTACGCCTCTGCTGCTGCTGCTTCAGTCATATCATGACACAAGAGAGAGCTCACATCTCTCTTTCCCCGCTGGAGATTTGCTTTATGATTAGCGATAGACTCGATTATTGCACAGGCCAGTCTATCAGCTGATATGTTTGAGATCAGCAGATATTTTTGATTGGATGAGTCTCGTTTGAAGCTGCTTTATTCGCACACCTGAGTGAATCAGATGTATAGCTCTGCTATATATGACCTAAAGTGGGAAAACACATACAAAAAAAAAAAATATAGATATACTTGTAATTTTTTGATTTACAATTATAATTACTTTAAACCGTATACCTAATTCACACAAAAGAATAACAAACAGAAATGTATAATATACGTTTAAAAAAAAATATATATATATTAAATATAGAATTTAATAAAACTTTTACAAATAAAATAAATAGCCATATGTTATGTAAATAGAAATAATTATTTAAAAAATATTATATATGTAAATAAATTAATAAATAATTAAAAATATATAAATATAGAATTTTATACAGGGATAGTTATTGAAAATGTCATTATTTACTCATGCTTGTTGGAAGAATTGTTTATTCTGATTATAGTCAGGGATTTAATTTATTGTTAAACTTTAAATAATATTTGTAAATAAATAAAAAACACTTGTAAATCATCTGTTCCTCTGTTAAAAGTCTGTTCCACCAAAGTTTTTTTTTTTAAAGATGAATGAAAAAGGCAAGTAAATCATGCAGTTACAGTTTAATTTAATGATTACATATACATACATACATACATACATGCATTAAAAGTGTTTACAATAAAAAAAAAAAACGTACTGTATATATTAACAGTATGCCCATATTGGCAGAGCACTGATGATGATCTGATCCTCTAGTCTGAGCTTCAGCGCAGCAGCATTGGGATGTGTGTCTTATTCCTTGGACGTTTCTGATGACTCTGTGCAGGTGTTTTTGGAGCCGCTGTCGAAAGTGCTCGGTCAGACCAGATCAAAAACAATGCTGCTGGACGCTGCACGATCACACACACGCTTCCTGAACAAACTGCATCAGATGGGGCTCCTGCTGGGAATCACAGAGTGGAGGAGCCACTTCAACTACAAACTGCTTCTGCAAGCTCCTGCTCAACTGCCTTCAGAGATCAAGAAGGTTTGGCTTCCCTTCTAGTGTGTTCCAGCAGAACAGTGCATGCAGACCAAATTTCAAGTCATAAATCAGTTTCATCAGACAATGCAGAAGCAATGCAACACAACTATATATGTTCATAGTTCTAGTTTCTTAATGAAAGCCTTGTAATCTGTGCAGTTTGTGGTGGAGGACTCTATGAGTGACATGTCTTCAGTGAATGAGATGGATAATGAGGAGGAAACGGAGCTCAGCACTTCCTCCAGCAGAGTCCATCAGCAGGGTGAGCCTCGCTTCTTACTGTTTTTGTCTGTTCTTGTGCATGATAGTTTCATTACACTTTGACATTGTTAATTATAATGTTTGCAATATTTCAGAAATGGTGTGAAGAAGTCTGTTCAAAAGCTGTTCAAAGTCAAAAGTTAAATTAAGGCTGAATGTCTTTTGTTACTTCTTAGGTTCGATAAGAGAACAGAAAGTGGTCATGATTTTGGTGCAAAAAAAAAACACATTTGTGTTAGTAAAATTGACATTAAATAACAATAAAAAAAATGTTAATGTGTAGAAACAATATGTCTGAAAACTAAAAGGAAAAATAAAAATAGTGATTGAAAAAATTATGGGAAAATATGGTATAAAAAGAAAGAAAAATGATAAATGTGAAGAAGAATATGGGTTAAAAATTAAATTAAAAAGCTATATATAAGGAGTGTAGAAAAGTATGGCTTGAAATAAAACAGTAAAAATAGAGGTAAAATGTTTAGAGAAATATGGCTTAAAAATGTAATAAAATCAATAAAATGTAAAGATTTTTTAAATAATTTTCATGAAATATAAAAACAATGAAAATGGTGATAAAAACATAGAAACGTGCTAAAATGTGCAAAAAAATTATGGCTTACGAATTAAATGAAAGCAATACAAAATAAAATGATTGAAATGAAAGTTGTCATAAAAAAACAATAGAAAAATGTGGAATGACAAAAGAACAGTAAACAAATTATGCTAAAATGTGCAAATAAATATGGCTTAAAATGAAATAAAAGCAATTGAAAAAAATTATAATGTTACAAAATTTTCATGCAATAAAACAATAAAAATTGTGATAAAACGTAGAAAAATGTGGATGACAAATGAACATTAAACAAATATTGCTAAGATGTGCAAAAAAATGTCTTCTGAAATAAAATGATAAAAAAAGCATTGTTTCTTCTTTTAGACGATGATGATGATGATGATGAGGAGGAGGAGGAGGAGCAGATGTACGAGCTGGTGTCTGAACGCACTGAAGAGACAGACAGCAGTGAGGATGAGGACAGAGAAAACTCAACGACTGCTGATCAGCCAGATGAAGAAGAGAACGCAGCCGAGCTGGATCAGCACAAAGCCATCATCGAGGACATCAGGTTCATTCAGGTTCATTTAGTTTACACACTGTTTCTTCAGAGTTTAGCTCTGTGCTAATGCTGTCGCTGCTGATGCTGTAGGAAGACGGAGTTCGGCATCGGCGTGGAGCTGAACGAGGAAGGCCAGAACCTGATGAGGAAGCAGCAGGCGAGACTGGGCCGCAGTCTGGAGCGCCTCTCCACTGAACTCTACAGCAAAGACACACACTTCGTGCTGGAGCTCATTCAGGTCAGCAGCAACCTTTGTAAAAAAATCTTAGTGGATCATTCAAATCAGCAGGTGCCATGTTTAGGTAAGAAACAGATCACAGTATAATTTCTGTCTAATGGGGCGTTCACACGCGACGCGTAGTTGAACGCTTGAACATTTTGAGTTTACTTGTTTCATTCACGGATGAAATTCGCTTCTTTCATGCGTGAAACTCACTTCACAACAGACGCGAATTCACGTCATGGGAGGAGCTTCTGCCAGCTGAGTTCATGCAGCATTGTGATTTCAACCACCATTCATTAGGATCATTTTCTAAATATTACTGTTATGTCTTGATGTAGTTTTAGTTTTATTTATAAAGACAGTGCCTATTTAAAAATTTGTTTTGCCGATTTCGGAGATGATTAGCTTCACGCGATCAGCAGTGAATTTCGCAAGTGACAACCAACTGAAAAAGTTGGTTGCGGTGTGAGTCAATGCAAAGACGCAAATAGACATCCTGCGCGCGATTGAAGCGGTGCGAATGACACGTCGGGAATGAAACGTTTCTGCCGTTTTGACACGTGATTTGCGTGATTCACGAGAGTTGAAAAATCTAAACTTTAGCGAAAATTCACGTGAGAAATATTCAATTCGCGCGGTGTCATTTCGCACCGCTTCAATCGCGCGGATCGTCGCTCTGTCGCTCTGTCGCTGATGCTTCATTCGTGTCTGGTGTGAACGCACCATAACAGTCGTTCAGATTACTGCGATGATCGTTTATAGTTCGGATATAAACATTGATGTCTATGGTAGTGATCAAAATAGAGCAAATCAACTTTTGAACTGGTGCTTTACGTAAAGTTTGTTTTGATTGCAGTGTTTCTCTTCTAGGTGTCAACAAGTGAATGTTAAAAATATATATTTGGCGTGGAATCATTGATTCGAGTGATTCGTTCAAAAACGCTGATTCACCCTGTTATGAAACAAGTGATGAATTTATGAGTCATTAAATCATTCATTCAAACCACTTTTTCATAATTTTAACATACGGGTATATGTGTATGAACCTGGAGCACAAAACAAGTGTCAATTCTTCTAAATTGAGAAGTATACATCATCTGAAATCTGAATAAATGAGCTTTCCATTGATGTGTGGTTTGTTAGGAGGACAATATTTGTCTGAGATGCAACTATTTGAAAATCTGGAATCTGAGGGATCAAAAAAAGTTGTTTAAAGTTATCCAAATTAAGTCTTAGCAATGAATATTACTAATCAACAAATTAAGTTTTGATATATTTATGGTAGGAAATTTACAAAATATCTTCAAGGAACATGATCTTTACTTAATATCCTAATGATTTTTGCCATAAAAGAAAAATCTATAATTTTGACCCATACAATGTATTTTTTGCTGTTGCTACAAATATACCCCAGAGACTTAAGACTTCTTCCCTGCTTCTGTGCTGCAGGGTCATAAATGTATCTATTAGGGCTATCTATTTCAGAATCGAGATCTCTATCTGAGATGAGAAAAAGCGTGATTCTCAGTTTATCCAGAATGGTGCAGTTCTTCCTGAAGCTGATGTTTGTGTTTGTGCAGAACGCTGATGATAACTGCTACCCTGACGGCCGAGAGCAGCCGGCGCTCGCCTTCGTGGTGGAGAAGGACTGCATCACCATCCTGAACAACGAGTGTGGGTTTGAGGAGAACAACGTCCGTGCCATCTGTGACGTGGGCCGCAGCACCAAAGGAAAACACAAATATGGCTACATCGGTACTTTAATTATGTGCTGTTTCGTTATCCATGTTTGGTTGTGCTTTTGTCCTGCACAAAATATCGAAATAAAATAACGAATGTACAGATTATGATCTGCATATCACGATTTTAATATTTCAAGGTACAAAATAATAAAAGTAACAGAATAGACTGGCACACAACTGTTACCTCAGATGAGTGCTTTTCAGTGTTGTTTTAGTATTATATTATAGTTTATAATTTTAAAGTTTTAGTCATTTTGTTGCATGTTTTTCTCTTTTGTTTTCCATTTATTTTTGTGTTGCTTTTGTACATTTAGTTCAACTAAACGCAAATGAGAAATTCTGCCTTGTCAGCTAGCTTATTATTAATTTTTTACAATTTTTTACAAGTTTCAGTAAATGTTTTTCTTTCAAGTAACAGATTTTTTTAATGT
Organism: Carassius carassius; assembly: GCF_963082965.1. NCBI lineage: Eukaryota > Metazoa > Chordata > Actinopteri > Cypriniformes > Cyprinidae > Carassius > Carassius carassius. Next base: position 2,405,813 of record NC_081794.1, read on the forward strand.
GTGGTTTTAGTTGTAACTATAATAACCCTCGTGCTTGTGCACCGATGATTGTATTTATTGGCTAAAGATCATGAAACATGTTTAAATATCGATTAAATTGCACACTTTAATATCATGCAACCCTAATTTGCAAACACTGTCCTAATAGCAGTGTGTTATTATTGTTACCTAAAATGTAAAAATAAAAATCTGTAAGTGAAATAAAAAAATATAAAAATGATATATATATACATTTAAAAATATATGTAATTTAATTATCAAAAACACTACTATAACTCAAATTAAAATGGAAAATATAAAAGGTATTTCAAAATAGTAATTCATATATTTTTTGTGCTTTATCAGCACGCTAACGATCTTTCATAGTGATTGATGCATGTATTAATTGAAATAGCTTGAGCTGACAGATCTTAACCCCATAACTGTCACCGTCCCACCTGTGGGACGCTTGGCACTCTTTTTTGTTGTTGTCTTTTTCTCTATAAAATCTTTTAGTAATCATCATAAGTCATATATCATTTGAAAGCTTAGAAGCCCAAGATTCATCCTGTGGAAACCATTTTTAAATCGGACATTGCTTTACCATGGAAATGGTACTTTAAAATCTAATGGCGGTCACCTCCCCCTTAGTGGGCAGGGCCAAGTGTCATAAAACATAATGCATTACGGTCTTCTAGAACCAAAACTTTTTATAATCTTGGCAACAAACATATCATTGGAAAGGTCTGAGTCTCAGGATTTCATATTTGGTGGTTATTTTGAGATAGAAGTCAAATTCACAGAGAAATCTAGAGAAAAAAATCATTAAGAAAAATTCTAAATAGTTTTGATGACTCCCAGTGGCTGTGTGTGGTATGACGCCCTAAATAAAATCTCACAGGAACCTCAATTTTTTTCATATCAACTTCAAATTTATAACATAACTTATTTAGACACAAGGCTTTAATTTTATACCAATTTTTGAGTAAAACCTGTTATGTAAAATATTTATAATAAATAAAATAAAATAAAATTAATATAGCGCATATTATTTACAGTACATTTAAACTTCTATAACTTTTTGATACTTCAATTTTTTTGAATAAATTCCACTTTTGCCAAAATCTGCTAATTTTCTTCTTTAAAAAGATACCAACCTTATGTTTATATTCCAAAGTGTTCATAAATTACAGGAATTTTAGTTTGGATAGTGCACTTTAATTCCTATTTAAAAAAAGGGGGGTGACAGTTAATGTCTGTGGTGTTTTGTTATACAGGTCAAAAGGGCATTGGCTTCAAATCAGTCTTTAAAGTCACCGACTGTCCGGAAATCCACTCCAATGGTTTCCACATCCGATTTGACAAGAACAGCGGCCCCATGGGATACATCCTGCCTCACTGGGTGGATCAGGAGCGTTCTGTGAGCGCTGATGCCAGAGAGATTGCAGAGCAGAGGTTAAACAAACCCACAAGATTCACAAGCCCGGTTCCACAGACAGGGCTTAGCCTAAACCAGGATTAGGCCATAGCTCAATTAAATGATTTTTATAAACATTTCTTAGAAAAAAGCATTACTGGTGTGCATCTTAAGACAAAACAAAGCGCTGACATGTTTCAAGATCAGTCAGTGCGAGTTTCTTTCAGTTGAAACGGCTCAGATTTACATTTTAGTCTTAAAGCCTTGTCTGTGAAACCGGACTTTAGATTTCTCACTCTCCCAGAAAATGTGCTTAAACACTTTTAGTGTCCATATTACATCTTCTTTCTTTAGAAAAAACATTAAATTATGCGTAATCACTTGCATCTAACCATAAACCAAACATCAAAGAGTAAGCACATGTAATTAATTAATATCGTAAAATAAAAATAACTCAAATATATTCAAAATTAGAACGTTTATATATTTTTTTAAATTCATTAAATATATTTTTTTATGCATTTTAGTATGCATAACATTTTTTTATATTTATATTTTTTTATATATATATTATATTTATATTTTTATATATATATTATATTTATATTTTTATATTTATATTTTTTATATTTATTAAAATATTTACTTGCATTATTTTATTTTGCATTAAACTTTATTATATTATAGAGTCTTGAATTGTTTGGAGCTACTTGTGTAAAAATAGTTCAGACATCACAGTTGCCTTTTTCTTTTGTTTTTTTTTTTTGCATTATTGTTATGTAAAGGCTCTTTGGTGTCTATTTTTCTTCTAGATGGGCTACAAAGATCCACCTGCCCCTGCGCTTCGAGAGCTACCAGACTAAAAACCTCTTCCATGACGTTCATCCCTCTCTCCTGCTCTTCCTCCATCGCCTTCGCTCCATCTCCATCTTCAATGAGGTGAAGACCTGCTTTTTGCATCACCACCCAAAAACAGCTCCTTCTGTTACCCTAGAAAGCCTGCTGTGTTATATTTGGAACTGTTAAAGCAGTCACACACAATCTACTCCATGCTTTCTGTCGTCTCATTGGTATTTTTGCGACTATATGAGCCAGAAATGCCTGATGCATCAGATATGATGTTTTTTGACTGTCATGTGTTTGTTTAATCCTCAGGCTGAGAAGCGTTTGGTGTCGATGACGCGGCGTGATCTGAGCCATAACATCCTGGAAGTGGCACACACCGGTGGAGAAGAGCGATGGCTAGTGGTCAAGAGAATGCTTTATCCTAAAAAGGCAGGTGTTGCACACAATTATCACCTCATGTATGGTTTCTTATAACATGTTTGGGGACGTTATGCAAGAGTTAAGTGCTTTATACCTCTGAGGAACTAAGTGTTCATGCAAGGGAGATGATTAGTAAAGTGCGGTGAATGTGTTTCTTGTGTCTTTGTTCTCAGAAGCAGCAGAGATTCACTGCACTTTCTGAAATTTATTTTATCTCTAGTTTTAGTACAACCCGAATTCCGGAAAAGTTGGGACATTTTTTAAATTTGAATAAAATGAAAACTAAAAGACTTTCAAATCACATGAGCCAATATTTTATTCACAATAGAACATAGATAACATAGCAAATGTTTAAACGGAGAAAGTTTACAATTTTATGCACAAAATGAGCTCATTTCAATTTTGATTTCTGCTACAGGTCTCAAAATAGTTGGGACGGGGCATGTTTACCATGGTGTAGCATCTCCTTTTCTTTTCAAAACAGTTTGAAGACGTCTGGGCATTGAGGCTATGAGTTGCTGGAGTTTTGCTGTTGGAATTTGGTCCCATTCTTCCCTTATATAGATTTCCAGCTGCTGAAGAGTTCGTGGTCGTCTTTGACGTATTTTTCGTTTAATGATGCGCCAAATGTTCTCTATAGGTGAAAGATCTGGACTGCAGGCAGGCCAGGTTAGCACCCGGACTCTTCTACGACGAAGCCATGCTGTTGTTATAGCTGCAGTATGTGGTTTTGCATTGTCCTGCTGAAATAAACAAGGCCTTCCCTGAAATAGACGTTGTTTGGAGGGAAGCATATGTTGCTCTAAAACCTTTATATACCTTTCAGCATTCACAGAGCCTTCCAAAACATGCAAGCTACCCATACCGTATGCACTTATGCACCCCCATACCATCAGAGATGCTGGCTTTTGAACTGAACGCTGATAACATGCTGGAAGGTCTCCCTCCTCTTTAGGCCGGAGGACACGGCGTCCGTGATTTCCAACAAGAATGTCAAATTTGGACTCGTCTGACCATAAAACACTATTCCACTTTGAAATAGTCCATTTTAAATGAGCCTTGGCCCACAGGACACGACGGCGCTTCTGGACCATGTTCACATATGGCTTCCTTTTTGCATGATAGAGCTTTAGTTGGCATCTGCTGATGGCACGGCGGATTGTGTTTACCCACAGTGGTTTCTGAAAGTATTCCTGGGCCCATTTAGTAATGTCATTGACACAATCATGCCGATGAGTGATGCAGTGTCGTCTGAGAGCCCGAAGACCACGGGCATCCAATAAAGGTCTCCGGCCTTGTCCCTTACGCACAGAGATTTCTCCAGTTTCTCTGAATCTTTTGATGATGTTATGCACTGTAGATGATGAGATTTGCAAAGCCTTTGCAATTTGACGTTGAGGAACATTGTTTTTAAAGTTTTCCACAATTTTTTTACGCAGTCTTTCACAGATTGGAGAGCCTCTGCCCATCTTTACTTCTGAGAGACTCTGCTTCTCTAAGACAAAGCTTTTATAGCTAATCATGTTACAGACCTGATATCAATTAACTTAATTAATCACTAGATGTTCTCCCAGCTGAATCTTTTCAAAACTGCTTGCTTTTTTAGCCATTTGTTGCCCCCGTGCCAACTTTTTTGAGACCTGTAGCAGGCATTAAATTTTAAATGAGCTAATTAAGTGGATAAAAGTGTAAACTTTCTCAGTTTAAACATTTGCTACGTTATCTATGTTATATTGTGAATAAAATATTGGCTCATGTGATTTGAAATTCCTTTAGTTTTCATTTTATTAAAATTTAAAAAACGTTCCAACTTTTCCGGAATTCGGGTTGTACATTGTAACTCACAGAAATGGTTCATGGTTTTCACAGAAATATTCAGCAGCACAACTGTTTTAACATTAATAATAATCAGAAGTGCTTCTTGAACATCAAATGTGCATATATCGTTGACATCCTATAATAATCACTTAATAACCTTAATATCAACCTTGCTAAATGTAAATTAGGAAATCTCTAAATATCTATCTAAATTTAGCGTTGCTCTTGAAGCACTTGATTCATTGTAATATATATATATATATAGGTGAATCTAAAAAAAAATTTATATGAAAAAGTTCTTTATTTTTTGTAATTTAATTCAAAAAGCAAAGTTTCTTCTAGATTCATTGCACACAAACTGAAATATATCAAGAGTTTTTTGTTTTGTTTGTTTTAATTCTGATGGCTAAGACTAACAGCTTAGGAAAATTTAGTATCTAAAAAAAAGTGGAAAAATTCCATGCAAACATCAGAATTATAAAATAAATAAATAACTTGAAATATTTCATTTTTTGTGCGATTAATCTTGAATATATATTTTCTTTTTTAAATTAAATTACAAAAAATAGAGAACTTTTCCATGATATTAAAATTTTCAATCATGTTGTCTCTAGATCCTACCTTGACTCATGATTCTGTGTGTGTGTGTGTGTGTGTGTGTGTGTGTGTAGATTAAAGATGAGGTGGAGTCGACAGAATTGGCTCTGGCGTTCCAGCTCAGTGACTCGTCTTCCTGTGATGTGAAGCCTCAGAAACAGCCCGTCTTTGCCTTTCTTCCACTTCGCAGCTTCGGCTTCCGTTTCATCATCCAAGGTTTGACACATGCTTATGTGCAATGTTAATAACCCTGACAATAAATACAAAATTATAAAAACTGTTCATATACACATAAAAAAAGACAAAAACACACCGAAACGTTAAATGAAATAAAAGTGCAATCAGAAAATACTATGCTGTATGGAGACCATGATAACGTTGGTCTCATTGTGTTGCCTGTTGTAGGTGATTTTGACATCCCTTCCTCCAGAGAGGATGTGGACCGGGACAGTTCCTGGAACCAGTGGCTTCGCTCTGAGATCCCACAGCTGTTTGTACACGCCATGGACGTCTTCAGTGTAAGAACGGAGTGGAATATGATGTTCCTTGCATGCATTAGCATTTAAACTCCAGCTTCAGATGAAGGTCAAGACTCAGTCTGTTTAAGGAGCTGCTTTTAGCATGAAAAAAGAAAAAAATGGCATTTATGCATCATCCAAAAGAACGTTTCTAGCGCTAATGAGCACATGCAATGTCAATCCCACAGCAACACCCAGAGTTCAGCGGGCTCGGAGGCCTCTGTTACTTCATGCAGTTCATCCCTCAACCAAGCGAGATCCTGGACTTCTTCAACCCAGTGGCCAATCAGATCATTCAGCTGCTGAAGGGCAAAGCTTGCCTTCCTGCCAAAGAGGACAGCGGTAGGTACCACAGTCTCCTTTAAGGGACAGTATTTGCACCTTGGAATTGATTTAACCCGCAAATATTATTATTTTTTGCACGTTTTTGGGAGTAAAATTGTAAATTACCTTATAAAATGCATGCATGCATTTTTTTTTTTTTTTTGTCGAATACATGTTTAACCAAATAATTAAATCAGTCAGTGTTATGTTTATAAGTGAAGTTTATGTATTTACACAACAGCTGTTTAATATAATTAGCCTGCATAAGGCATATTTATAAAAATTATATATATATAAATACAGGGTAGGGCTGCAGTTTTATGACAAAAATCATTATTGTTGATTATTACTGTTTATATGTTGACTAATTAAATGCATAAATGTGTTTTTGAATAGCTGCACAGACAAAACGAGCAAAGAACTGTTTATCAGTTCGTTTATTGCCTTTTGTGCATAAAAAAAAAACAGTGGCTTCACGTTAATTATTTCAAAGCATGACAAAACGCTTATTCAAACTGGAAATAAATTATATTCAGAGAGAAGGTTCCTATATATTAGATTGTTTATACCACAGGACAAAAAATAAATAAATCACAAAACACACAATTGCAACTTTTTATATTCAAAATGCATAATTTTCTCACAATTCAGACTTTACATAGTGCAATTGTGAAATTTGTATTTTATTTTTTCCTTTAGAAAGATGACTTTGTCTCACAGTTCTCACTTTTTTTCCTCTGAATTCTGACTTTGCTTCTTGTAGTTGTGTTTTTTTTCTGCTGTAGTTAATTACACTTTATTCCTTTTTACATGTTGTTTTAATCGTAAATTGCCCTTTATATTTGTGGAGCATTTTTTGTAAATTTTTGCTTTAGAGTGATTAAAGTATAAGCTGACGCCTCTGTTTTCAGAGGGTCGAGTGGAGTACAAGCAGCCTTCCCAGCTGGCCGTGTGTCAGGACCGTCTGATCCAGGACGTGATTGGAGGAGAGGATCTGTGCAGAAGCCTGAGTCTGTCTTACCTGCATCCTGCGCTGCAGTCCCGTCTGTCCAGCTCTCTGCTGACCGCGCTGGGCGTACATCGTCTCCGAGCCAGCGAGATCATCACGGTCACCTGTGCCATGGCCAGAGAGCTGGTGCAACACGGCCGGCTCCAGACAGGTCTCTTCTGCTGTGACTGTGTGCAGAAACCTGCGGGTCTGACTGATCAGCCGGTTTGTGATCATGTGTTTGTATTTTCTGCTCAGAGCATGATCTGAAGAAGCTGGCCAGGCTGTTGGTGTGTGACTTCCGTGCGCTGGAGCCGGAGTACGATGTTGACGCCCTGCTCCAGTCCCTTAAAGACGTTCCCATGATCCCTCTGGCCAACGGCAGTGTGGTTTCTCTGAGTTCAGAGGGAGTTTTCTTTCCTCTCAGTGATGTGACGCAAGCTCAAACAGGTAATTCATCAACATCTCAATACCCCAGTCTTGCAGTGGAACCTTTCACACAGTTTTCTTGACGTGGGCTATATATATTTATATATCTAGTGTGACTAATTAAGGAAAAAAAATAAAGTAGGCATTGAATGCAGCCGTCCCATCCAGACCTGTCCATCAAAAGAAAAAAAAGAAAAAAGTGATCATGTAAATCATTTTACATTCGTGCAGTTGCCGATGAACGTGATGCAGGATGATTATTAGAATGCAGTTATATGAGCCTAAAAATCATTATATGAAGGCAAAAATATCCCCCTTTTGTATAAATGTCAGTTTTGCAATATCACACTAGCATTATTGCTGTTTTGGCCCTAATACCTGTAAGCATTGCAAATGTGATATTGATTTAAAACAACTGAATGAACAAGAAGTCAATATTGTTACATTATTACTTATTACTGAGAATATTGTCTGGTTTTGCTAAATTTCAACAAATGAAAATAGTTTTTATTAATAATGTATTTATAGATCAATATTTTTGCTTAAGTAAATAACAATATATATATATTTACACACTTGCATCTCAGATTGATATTCAGCAGATTCTCAAGGTTGCATCTGTGCATGTTAAGGTTAAGTGTTGCAACTCCGATATGAAAAAATGGTATCATGACATACTTAAACTCAGTATTTCTTATAGATTAAGATATTTTAATGCAACATTCAAAATTTTATTTCATCCATTAAAAGTCCGTGGGAAAAAAAAAACTTTGATTCTTCCGAAAGTTGAGGAAGAGGTTGTAAAAGTAATCCATATAAATGCAGCAGTTTAATAAGTCTTCTAAGGAGTTATAAACACTGTTATGTGATATAATATATAAACATGATCAACACACATGCATAGAGCATATCAAATATAGTCAATGCAAGCTCAAACGTGTGTGCTTGACATTCAGGTTTATTTAGCTTCTGTAGATCTAGTTCATCTAAAACATATTTAATGTTTGTGTAGTCTTGTATTCAGTCAGCAGTTGTTTTTCATGTCTGCTCTCGTATGTGGAGCTGTCTGCAAAATGAATGATCCTCTTCATCTCCTGCTTACTTCCTGAACCAATAAAGTGAGTCACAGGAGAGAAAGCGCTCGAGCAAGTCACTACGTGCGTCACTGCAGTCAAAAAAAGGGGTATTTTATGAATGAAACGCCAACTTGAGATGAATTTGTCCTCTAAGATCTTTACTTTTACTTCTAATCTCAGTTTTGACACAAGCTTCCACACTCGCTTTCTATTAAACATTAATAAACGACCCGTTTTCTTCTATGGCTGCTGTCAGATAAGTCATAAGAGATTCAGGTTAAAAATATATAGCCATGCTGACGCCTGTGTATCAGGTCGAGTCACATACATAAGCTAAAAGCAGGGAAGGGATGAATTAAACATCAGTATCGGTGCCCAGAGGGTCTGGGAAGTGGGTCACGCAGCCGCTCGTGTGCACTCATGCATCCTGACTCTGTAGATCTACAGGCTCTCTACAAGGACCTGAACATTGTGGAGCCGCGGCTGCTGGCGTGTCTGGATGAACTGGGAAACTCGCAGGTTCGGGAGCTGCTCCGGAGACTGAACGTCCACGAGCTGGAGCCACAGCAGGTCCTGCAGCAGCACATCTACCCGCTGCTCAGGAGCAAAGCCTGGGAGGTCAGAGACACTTTTATCCAAAGCGCTCTTGATGCATGAACAGCTGTCCTGGGATTAGAACCTACACACTTTACACTTTTTCCAATCCCAATCTTTAACCACTCAGCCAAACCACCTCTATTTAATTCAACCATTTGCATTTGCTTCATAAGAGCTTCCAGTGGTTCACATTGTGGATGCATGATATTCAAATTCTGAACTGTACTGATAAGCCAATAATTAGTTTCATTGTATTATACAGTTTAAAACATTGATTAATATGCAGTAAAAAAAATGTAATTCATTAAAAATTTGTTAATTTAGTAATTGCGTGTCATTTAGTCAATTAAATTTAATTAAAAATGTATAATATGTTGTCTAAATACAATACAAATAAAACACTAAACTGATATCAGTGATTTCGATTACGGTTATTGAAATGTGCATTTAAAATCTAATTAAATTGCATTCATTAAAATCTAAATATATTAATTTATTAAATGCATTTAAAATGTTAACTGTTTTGTCTCATTGCATTAAAAATAAACACTAAAAACTAAAATCAGTCGTTTTAAAAGTATCTGGGATGAAATTTGAATATGGATGTTTGTTTTGAAATTTACAAAAGATTATATTTAACAGTGCTAATGAATTATTACTTTTCTAAATATTAACTTTGAGCATTTATACCAAGATTTATCTATTTTAATTGCATATAAAATTAAAATATGATTATGTAAATACAATCAAATAGATTTAAATAGTTAATGATAAACTATGGCATGATTATTTGAGTGCAGAAATTTTATTTATAACTGACAAATGTCACATTAATTTTATTTGTTTGTTAAATATGTGTTAATACACCTTATACTAGTGGTCGAACGATATCTGTTTTTTGAAAGTCGATGCCGATATCTTGGAAAGCATAGGGCCGATATGATAAATAAATAAATATTTAAGATGCCAAAAATGCCAAATATCGGCCGATATATCGGCCTTGGCGATATATGGGTCAACCACTTCCTTATACATAAATCTTTAATTTAAATATGTTTGAAGTGTAGATGATGGCTAAAAAAATAAAAGTATAATATTGGACAGTAACCAGTAAGGTACAGAGATATATCGTGCATCTGTAGTTCACCTGATCTTTTCTTACAGCTCAGCTTGCTTAGTCTGCGTCTTTAAACTGAATTACAACCAAGTTGGAATAAGATTTACAAGTACTTGGGTGATTCATAACCGCTCCAGATGTTCATCAAGCGTGTGAAATGCATTATGTGCTGTCATCTATTATGAATGTTCCTCATGTTCTTATTTAATGCACTTTCCTTCTAGAAAAAGCCAGAGGATATCGTCATCAGCTACCTGGTGTTCATCAAACTGCACTCTCAGGATCAGGATTACAGGAGCCTCGTCACGAACGTCCCTGTGCTGACTAACAAGGGCTTCCTCTGCCCCGCCGAGCACAAAATACACTTCTCCAAAGAGTACGACAACATCCACCTTCCCAGTGTGCTCCCCGGTAAACACAAATAATAATAAATAAATAAAAAAAAAAAAAAAAAAAAAAAAATATATATATATATATATATATATATACCGTATTTTCCGGACTATAAGTCGCACTTTTTTTTCATAGTTTGGCTGGTCCTGCGACTTATAGTCAGGTGCGACTTATTTATCAAAATTAATTTGACATGAACCAAGAGAAATGAACCAATAGAAAACATTACCGTCTCCAGCCGCGAGAGGGCGCTCTATGCTGCTCTGTGCTCCTGTAGTCTACACTGAAGACATAGAGCGCTCTCTCGGCGGCTGGAGACGGTAATGTTTTCTATTGGTTCTAAATAAATGCGACTTATAGTCCAGTGCGACTTATGTTTTTTTCCTCGTCATGACGTATTTTTGGACTGATGCGACTTATACTCAGGTGCGACTTATTTCAAAAAATACGGTGTGTGTATATATATATATATATATATATATATATATATATATATATATATAATTTTTTTTTTTTTTTGGCAACACTTTATTTTAAGGTGTCCTTGTTTAACATGTTACCTGTACAAACTATCATAATAACAATAAATTATGCATAATTGCATGCAAGTAACCCTAAGCCAAACCCTAAACTCAAACCTTAAAATAAACTCTTAACCTTTTTTTTATTAAAAAAAAAAAGTATTATGTATAAAACATATTTTAAACTTCATTATAGTGTTGCGATGGCTGAATTCATTTGTTTAGATTTTTATTTATTTAGGCAAAATAGTCTAGCAATGGGATTTTAATATTTAATTGATACAATAATTCAAACTCCAGTTCTTGAAATAAATCTGCTCCTGTAATCATTGTTGTATGACTGATTTCACATTTAGATCTGATGTTCTGATTCAAAAAATGCACGCACTGAAATTTCAGCATATGCAATGGAATAAAGTTCTAAATCTGTGATTTATCCCAAATTATTGATTCACTCTTGAAATGAAGCAGTGAAGTAGAAGTCTTTAGAAAAGCATGAAATGTGCATGAGCACGGAGTCTTGTGCAGTGGGATGAAGGTGTTTCATCAGCAGTTGTGTGTCTGTGCTAGGTGTGGACTGGGTGCTGCTGGACGCTTGCTATCTGAGGGCCGACCGAGACCAGAGCGGATGGAGAGACTTCTTCAGTGCGCTGGGAGTGAGAGACCTGCTCATCTTCAGGAAGGAGAAGCGCACCTTTGACTCCTCTCAACTGGTGAGACGTGCTGACGGATCTGTGTGTGTGTGTGTTACTGTCAGACTCAAGCATGTCACCGCGAGGAAAGTAACAAAGCACGCTATGTGTGCAGAACAACAGAGCGATCAGAAGCAGCCTCTGCTTCAGCCAATCACTGCTCTCTCTGCTGCAAGCAATATTGGCACTAACTGGTTGCAATAAAAAGGGCAAGTTGAAGCTGAACTCCTCGAACCTGCTGTTTAACATCCTCTCTCATGATGACTTCAGTGTCCTTAATAACACATCGCTCAAAATTCTTGGCAATTCCAGACATGTCATTATGCAACCATGAATCACAGTAAACATTGATCTGATTTTCCATCGCTCAAGTATGGCTTTAACTGTGCCTGAACACACACACACACACACACACACATCATCTCAGTGCTTTGAACGTCAAGTTAAGAAACCACAGTCCACTTTTTACTAGTTTGGAATGTAAATGTAAAATTTAAATAATAAAAATAAATAAAACCTTTCCTTATTAATAAAAATAATTCAAAAATGTATGTGTATTAATTAAAATTCAATTTAAATGTATATTATTTTGTTTAAATGCATTAACAGTAAACTGATAAAAACTAAAATAAGCCTTTTAAAAAGTTATTAGAAATCAAAATTACAATGTGCAGTATATAAAAAACAACTGTCCTAAACGGTCAGTATTCACTTTGTATTTAGGTCAGTAAATGACATTTAATGTCAATTAAAACATTCAAATATTCACAGAATATTGGTAAGTTTACAAAAAAAAAGATAACCTGGAATGAAAAAAAGTTTAATTTGATGGACTAAAATAAATAAATCTAAAACTTAAAAATGAAGCATATAAAAACTGTATAGACATTTAAAAATAAAATAAAATTTTGAAAATATAAAAATGTGAATGCATTTAACTAGAAAATGCATTAGACAGATGTGTTGTGTATCTTGTATTTGTAAACATCAGTCAGAGGTCAGAGTGCAGTATCTGCTAGTAAATCTGCATTGACTTCATCCAGACGCTGTCATTAGCGTCTTGTGTGTGTGTGTGTGTGTGTGTGTCAGGCGTCCAGCCCGTGGGCAGTGGAGAGCAAGCCGTGGTCCAGGCCTGCGGATGGACAGTATGTCATCGAGGATCAGCACTGCGCTGAGTTTCATACGCTGGCCACTGCAGATCATCTGACCGCTGACAGCAAACTACAGCAGAGACTAGCTCTGATCAGCCTTCTGGACAAGAACTGGGACACCGGGTAAATCAGCACGGTTTATACACGCTCCATACTAAACTATTCATTTAGTCATACATGCACAGACACACACACACTTCCAAGTATTTCTATACACACTACAGCTACAGCTTATAACACATGCATATAAAAGCAAAAATCTGTAATATCTGCCTGGAAGGGATATTTTATATATATATTTTTTAAATGATCTCTTTTGTTTTCTAATACTTTATAAAACTTCTAATTTAATAATCCTGTTAAATGCAATCTTTAATAAATGTAAAAAATATATACTGCATTTACTTATAATCTTATTACTCCATGTATAAAATGAAATATTTATATATTTTATATTGCATACATAAAATAGCTGCATAAAATCAGCACCTAATAAAAAAACTGTAAAATATGCCATAAACCATATTTTATATACTCTACAGTCTTAATTTTATTAAAAGTAAGTATTTATACACACACTTCTGTTTTAATTATATTTAATTATATTATTTTATTTATAAAAATTTATTATAATTATTTTGCTGTCTCTTAATACTAATATTTTAATAATACTATTAAATGTGATCTTTAATAAATTAAAATATTATTTTTATAATGTACAGTAAAATATTAAAATGAAAAAAAAAAAACAGAATTTTTTGACAGAATGGTGTAGAGTTTTAGCAAAATAATTTTTATATTTTAACTGAAACTAATAACACCAGAGTTTTCCAGTGAATAGGATCAGCTGTTTTGTTGATGAATTAGACTCTGCTGGATTGTCTTGGCATATTAAATTGTGTTATTTTGGCAATTATTTGCGAATTTTCTTTTCCTCATCTCATTCTGTTTAGACTACAAGCTCACAACTCGGGTTAAAAAACATTTCTTTTGCATGGCTTTGGACATTTAGCAGTGGTGGAGCATTGCAGACAAATAGTAACACAGGAAATGCTTTCATAATGCATCATATCACTATAATGAGAAAACACCGAACCGTTGAACTCCTAAACTCAGACGTAATGTCCTAATCCTACACCAATCACAGCTGCTTGTGGAGAAATCCACTCCACTTCCGCTCAATCTGCCACATTTACTGCTAACAGCGCTCTAGTCCAGATTATTCAGACTCTCCGGCTGTGGCTGTGTAGAAATGGATATTAGTCTGGCATGCAGGTCAACGTTTGCTTTTGATCTTTTTTTGATCTCATAAGCTTTTAAAAGGAGAAAATGTTGTGCCGTGTTAGGTCTGGCATGGACGGATTTGGCCCGGTTATTTAATGGACTGTGTATGATAACTGTAAAACCACGTCAGATGCTATTTGGGAAGCATGCATCTCTATTCTTGGTGGTTTGGTTTTATAATGCTCTGGTGGAGATGTTCAGATGCACTCATGAGATGTGTGTGTGTGTGTGTTTGAACTGCTGCGGTGTGACTCATCACACTGTCCTCTGTCTTATGTTAATATTATGTTCATAGTCTTATATGTGCAATTAATTGTTGCACAAAAAAAAAAGAAAAAAAATAATGTTTTGTGCATGCACTACTTTTCTAAAGATTGGAGTCAGAAGTAATTATAACAGATTAGGGCTGGGCGATATACAAAAAAAAAATGATATCTCGATATTGTCAAATTTTTTACGATATTCGATATATATCTCGATATGTTTGCATTTAAATAATAAAAAATAAAACATGATTTTCTTTTGCCCATAAAAAAAAAAAAAAACATTTAGATTAAACAGCTAATTTAAGCAGTTAAAAAATCTAGACCAAGAGATCACTTACTGCTTTTTATTAATGAATACATGTAGGCCTATATGTAACTGAAGCAGTGCAAATTAAGTAACAGTTACAGAAAGTGCATTCTGTCAACTTTTTAGTGCATGCAATTCACAATTTAAACTTTGCAACTGGGATAAGTATTTTATTTTAATTTTTTAACAAGTTTTTAAGCTAAGAACACAAGTCTGTCAACTGTCTGTGGTTTTAAGAGAAGCTCTGTGGCATGAAACTATGTTCCTACTGACACTAAAAACCCTCTTAGATGGGGAGCTAGTTGCTGAAGCACATAGCTATTTCTTATATATAAATATATATAAATGAATACCAAAGACTTTTGCATTCTCTCTGTCTATATTATGGAAACTGGTAAACATATCAGTGAAATTCCCCAATAGTAATTCCAAATGGCCATAGCCTATGTTTCTCTATTCAAACATCAGCGGTCGAGTAAGTGCATTTATTTTGCGATCACAAACGCAAATACAGTTGAGATCTCACGACAGAACACAGACCGGCTGAACGACGCTTTCATTAAATCGCTCAATTCCAGCTTGTTAGTGTTTTCAGATTATCGTCAGCGGCTCTTCCGCAATGAGGAGTGAGCACGTGCGCATGGTTGCCAGATTGCTTAAAATAAGCAAACACTGGGCAGAAAATGTATCCTTGTAACAGTGGAGCTCTGATTGGGAGATTTAAACTCTTGTTATCTGGCAACCGCTATCATTACAGCTCTCGTAGTAGAGGGGCGTAGAGCAGTCAGCAGTTACAGGTTCCTTTTTTGGACATTCGGCGCGTTCTTTTGGGAAAGTATGCTTGAATTTGAAATATTCGATATTCCCGATATATTCAAATTGTACATCGTCGTCAAAATTATTCCGATAGTATCGCTAATATTCGATATATCGCCCAGCCCTATAACAGATATAAATATTAAAGTATGCATGTTTTTTTTTTGTGTGTGTGTGTTTAAGTGTATTTGGTTAAATTGAATATTTAATTATATATCTATCCATCTATATATATAAACTTAGAATAAATATTAACTGAATATATATATAAAAAAACATATTTCTGCTAGCTATTTCTTCTGCCATATTTCTGCAACATATCTTATCATTTAGTTTAACATAAAGTACTAAAGTAACTAACACCAAACGAACTAAAACTTATTAGAAGACAATATATAGACATAACAATTTTTTATAAAACAAAATATAGAAATCTTAATTAAAATATTATGATATTTAAATAACACTGGTCTGTTCCACATTTGAACTTTTCAACAACTAATTTATTAAAATAAGTAATTCATAATTGAGAATCTTTTTGACCAATTTAGAACTACTAATAGTTATTAAAGGCAGGGTAGGTAAAAAAAATGTATAAAAAACTTTTTTTCCAAATTTGTTTAAACTTTATTTATATATCAATACATAATTAAAATGTAAGTACTCTGAAAAAGAAAGTATAAAAATCGAGTGTCTGTAGACCTCTCACGACTGTTTTAAAGACAGCTCATTATTTCCATTCACTCCACCCCCTCCCTTCTGGGTTCCTTCCAAAGCCTCTACTACGGCTCGCTAAGTAATGTTATGTTAGCTATATTACGCAGCTACGTGTGCTAATGACACATGCTTCATGAAAAAAATATGTATGATCAAAATACAAAAAGAAAGATTTACCTGTCCAGCAGAAATAAAGCCATCAAGGAGTCACTTTTCAGCCCCTTGAGTTCCCTCAGTTCTCGCCATCGCTGGAAAGCCACGCCGATATAAACTCGCGTTTTATTTCTTTGTTTATCCAAAGACTTTTTGTTCATTGCCTTTTCTTGTACTGTTACTGTCTTCCTTTTTTGTCTGGTTTGCCTTCACTAACTGCATAGGCTGGTACTGTGAAATTTGCTTGCTGTTTCTCTGCCATTGTTTGCCTGTTGAATTCCTCAAATCAAACAGGCAAGTGGGCAGGTCATGTGTGGCAAAAGGGTGGTTGCCATGGTTGCGAGAGAGTGACAGTCGTCTAAGCCAATCCTATGTTTCGTCCCGAAATGGAAATAATGAGCTGTGTTTAATACAGAATAAACGGTCTAGAGTCACTCGATTTTTATACTTTTTATCAGAGTACTTACATTTTAATTATGCACTGATATATATAGAAAGTTTAAACAAATTTGGAAGAAAGTTGTTTATAAGTGTATTACCTACCCTGCCTTTAATTTCTGAAAAACACTTTTTTTTTTCTTTAATTTTTTTTTTTTGTTGTTGCATGTAACCAGTAAAGAAAATGCAACAGAAAGATGTAAATTTATTTATTTTTATTTTTTGCATTGCAATGTAAAGCACAACGTAAGTGGATTTAAAAATATATATATTTATTTTTCAATGATAAACATGTAATAAACGTTAGTATAAAATAGCTGGTTATAATGCAACATTAACTTTGGCCCATGGCCCTCAATCAATATGTTTGGGACAATCTCTTATTAACTTGTTCATGCGAGCCTTTGGTGTTGTGTTTCAGAGAGAAGTACTCGCAGTACCTCTGGGTTCAGGTCTGTGACAGTCAGGGTCGCTCTGTGAGAGAGGCCAGATCCTCCTTCTACCATCAGCTCACACAGCTGTCCTGGATCCCCGCTCGCAGACCGCCCTGGGACGACAGCCGACCCGTTTCATACCTACAGCCCAATTCTGTCTACATCTTCTCTGTGGAAGTGCACCGGCTGCTCGGCTCCCACGTCGATTACGCACACGGTGCTCAGATGCCCAGTGAATTCACCAGAGCCATAGGTATGGATTACCAATCTTCAGAATTAAAATCAGCTCTGTATTAAGAGACTGAGTCGAGTTAAGACCTGCAACAAACACAATAACACTTGCCGAACAGCATGTGATCTTAAAAGCTCATAGCTCAAGTATTACATGTGATAAGACGTGATTGATTTGTAGTCAATATGGAATCAAAATAAACCCTTTTAATTTTCTTGATACTTAAGTAATGCATACGTAATGCATTCATAGTCTGATATGTGCTATTAATTGATGCACAAACAAAACTAAAAAAAATAATGTATGGTGCATGCACTACTTTTCTAAAGATTGGAGTCAGAAATAATTATTACAGATATAAATATTAAAGTATGCATATGTTTAAAAAATTAAATTCATACTTTCATTCTTCAAGGACACATTAAACGGATAAAAAATGGCGGATTTCTATTTCAAACTCGTTTTTAAAATTCTATTCATCTGTGAATCCTGAAAAAATAAAATGCATCACGGTTTCAACAAAAATATTAAGCAGCACAAACGTTTTCAATATTGATAATAATCAGAAATGTTTTTTGAGCAGCAAATCACTATATGTGACACTGAAGACTGGAGTAATGATGCTGAAAATACAGCGGCGTATCGCAGAAATAAATACAATTTTTACATAGATTCTCATAGAAAACAGCATTTTAAATTGTAATAATATTTCAACATTTTTCAATTTTTCTTGATTGACTAAATACAGCCTTGATGAGCTGAAGAGAATGCTATAAGATACAACAAAAAAACCTCTCTCTGTTGGCGTTTGATGTAAATGCAGGAATGAGACACACTGTGCATGTGGAGGACATGATTGGCTATCTGAAGCGTTGGTGCATGAAGGTGTCTGAAGATACGTCTGAGGATCCTGAAGGAGCAGATTTCACTACTACAGTCGATCACATCCATGCAGTCTATCGATACCTGTCCGCCGAGTGCACGAGCATCAAGCTCCGAGACTTGTTCCAGCATGCACCTGCTGTCTTCATCGAGTACGACAGGTCAGACACACAGATCTGGGTCTTAACCCTCCGATTCCTTCAGATATAGCTTGCATTAACAGCTGTGCTGCTCTGTTCTCATGCAGGGAGGATGACTGGTGCTCTGGGCGTTTCTATCATCTGAAGGAGGTTTGCTGGTCTGATCCCACAGGCATGTTTCACAGATACAAGGAGCTGATTCGACGGGCTGACAGCGGCATACAGGAGCCCAGAGTCCTCGCACCCTTTTATAATAATTTGGAGGACATGAAGAAATTTTTCAAGGTCTGTTTTTAAGGTTTTGTCATTAAAGTTATTTTAATGTTATTGCCATCAACTGAGAAATCAGCCGTATTACATTTTAGTATTTTTTTAAATTAATAACCGTTGTACATGTAGACATCACAACCTTGTAATATACAGTATGATGAATGGATGTTTATTTAGAGATTTGCAATACATTTAACAATGTTATTAAATGATTATTGTTTTTAATGATTAACTTTCAGTAAGCATCAGATGAATACAAAGGAAATCTAAATGTTAAAACATGCACAAGTAGATATCCAGTTATGGTTGAAATATATTACCGTTGTACAGTAGAATGTACTTTAGCAAAAGTAATATTTACAATAATAATAATATAATAAGGAATTCCTCTAGTTTTTCCAAAAACATTTATTGTTCGAAATTATATCTGAACGATTAAGTAGTTCAAGTTTTTGTACATTTAATTAATGCATTTTTTGATAATAAAATTGCATTAAATCTTAAAACACAGAATCCAGAAACAGGCAACATGGAATTTCTTAAAAAAAAAAAAAAAAACAAAGTATAGGGTACTATTATTGTTAGTTATTTCTTTAGTTGATTTAATTTATTAGACATGCTTTTTTATTTTATTTTTTTTATTTAATTAATCCATTAAAACAGAATCTAGAAAAATTAAGACAATCAACACAGATTTTCTAAAAAAAAAAAAAAACTAATAATATTTATATTTAAACACAAAAATACCACTAAAACAGAATCTAGAAAAAAAATTAAATAGACATTTTTTTATATTTCATAACTCCCTACAAATTTCAGCTACATAATTTAGATGGCTCCATTTAATATGTCAAGAACAGAAATAAATGAATTGTAAGGAATCTTTCTGATCATTGCAGTCTCTGAATGTGCAGTCCAGTCCATCTATGCATCAGTACGTGTCTCTGCTGGAGGCCGTCTGTGAGGCGTCTCCTCTTGCGACAGGAGAGGTTGTCCAAGACGTCTCTGTCATCTTCGCCAAACTAGGTAAAAACCAAATGATATCCAGCCTGAGCATCCATTAACCGCTGTTTGGATGTGCTCTGATGTGCTTCTCTCTCTCTCAAAGCTGATATCTGTAAGAGCCATGTTCAAGGAGATCAGGATCAGGACACTCAGCTCAACCAAGTCTACTGCAGCTCTCTGAAAGGTGAGATCAGCTATCCCTGTGTGTTTGTGTGTGTGTGTTTATTGTGCTGGTGATATCTGCAAGTTTCTGATTTGATCTTTATGGTGTTAACAGAAATGGTGTCTCGTAAAAGAGTGTTTCCCACCAAGACTAGCAGTTGGGTCACATTAGCTTGTAAGCCCATGATCGCAGACAACGCGAACCTGGAGAAGATCTTCAAAGCGCATAGTTCGGTTTGTCTGCTCAACCTGCCGTGTGCAGCCAAGAGAGCAGCCAACAAATCCAGGCATGAAGGTAATGTGTGTGCCGTTTAACATGATTCTTTTGCTTTCTCTTTGGAGTGTGACAATCTCTTGGTGCATGATGAAGATCTGTAAAGTTGCAAAGTCTAAAATCCAAAGAGATATTCTTTATAAAAGTCAAGACTCGTGCACACTGAGTTTTTTTTAACCTTAAACCACATAAACACATTGCATTACATCAAATACACAAAATAATATTCTTTTTAGCACCATCGTATGACTCCTTTAATTCTATATATTTGCCGTTACCTCAAAATATGCACACAATATAATTGTTATTTTTATTACATTTAGTGATCTTTGATCATTCATAACAGTCACCTGGAATAATTTTTATATTTTTTATTTTACGTGGTATTTACTAAATTATATTATTTGAAATCAGTCTTATTTTTTTGTTGGTAAAAGAGCCATATTGATCCTGGCTTAATCCAATGTTCAAACATCTGGAAATGTATTCCATAATACTTGCAATACAAAACAATTGTCAAAATGTACTGTAATTAATTGAAATAATTAACTTTTGGTTTGGTCAACCTGTAGTGTCTTGAATTAACTCACATATGCAAGCAAAATATAACATGAACATTTATTTTAACTCTCTGAAAACTGCAAATACTGTATTCCATTATATATCCACTACATATCCACTACAGGGGGGATAAAAAATAAATGACTAATGAAAAAGTCATCAGTCATTTGATGATGGCTCATTATTGGCTTGTTGAGATAAGCAATGACAACAGTCAGTAGTTTTTCACACTTCTGTGCTTTTTAAAATATTTTTTTAAATTGCAAAGCTAGTATTCCTGTGATGACATTATGAAAAAATTATAATAGTTGAAAAATACATTTACACAGAAAAATAAATACTTTAAAATAGTGGTCGACCAATATGTGTTTTTTGACAGCTGATGCCGATATCTTGGAAAGCAGGAGGGCCAATATAAAGCCGATATGATCTTTTAAAATTATTATTAATAATATTTAAGTAATTTTTTATCATTTGACGATGGATTAACAAAACATATAGTTATATATACATATTCCCAGTGCACAGTGTAAATGACATATGATAGAGGGCAAATGCTTAAAGCGCAGTATAATTTGAAATCACGTTTAAAGCATTAAATTCACACGGACTGACTGTCACGCAGAGAACATGCGATCATGCTGGATACACATACACACTTCACAAGATCTCACAGCCGGATTCGGCTAATTTGGCAAGGTTTTTGAAATTAAATGTTCATTAATTATTCAAAGATTTGTTTAAATTATATAAAAGCATATTTGCTTAATGTTGACGGCAAAATAAAAGTCCCCCCTCGAACACGCCAGCCAAGCAGAAAAACCTATCGGCCAATGCAAATATTTGGAAAATGACAAATATCGGCCGATATATCAGCCTTGGCGACATATCGGTCGACCACTACTTAAAAAAAAATTAAGTTGTTAAAACTTATAAAAAGATATGGAATAGTCGCTAAGCTGTCATCAATAGTCTTTTAATATATCGCGTTATTTTATATATATATATATATATATATATATATATATATATATATATATATATATATATATATATAATTTTTTTTTTTTTTTTTTTTTTGCTTTGGATAAAAGCGTCTAAATAAATAAATGCATTTATTTATTTCATGCATTGGTCCACTGGTCTTTGGATGTGTGCAGATGTGTAAATATGATGGAGAAACACTGACGACATATATGTGAAATGCATGCTTATTTTTAACTATGAAATGAACGATCTGGACCATTTCCAGCTCAATTTCCCGGGTCTGTTGTCCTCAGGTAAGCAGGAGAAGGAGGCGTTCAGCGAGCGCGACCGTGAGTTATTCCTGGAGATCTGTGGGGTGGAGCGGCTCTCCTGGCGTGTGACCACTGAAGCCCAGACCGAGAACTACAGGCCTTGTCCCACGGTGCAGACCCTGGTGCGGCAGCTCGTCCCCTACATCCAGAGGTTCATCTACGGCACTGATTTCGATGGCGTGTACAGTGAGCTGAAGGAGAGTGGGATTGCTAAATGCATTCACTCGCTGAGTTTTGGACAGGTACGCTGGAGGCACTTTCTCCAGAATGCAAAGCCATCAAATTACCGGCTGTTGCATCATGTTCTTTCACAGGGGAGGAAAACAGAAATGTTTTTTTTTTTTTTTTATTCTGCAGGTTGGGAAGCTGTATAATCACTATCGGCTTGAGGTGCCGGAGGAGAACCCGATCTACGAGAGCGAGGATATTATATGTCTCCTAAAAGACAAAAAAGAGCTGTACATCCATAAAGATCACCTCTCAGCCAAACTGGACATCTGCAGGTACAGAGTCTGCCAATGAGATTCAGCAAATGCACTTTAGGGATGGGTGGGTCCATACTGAAGTGTCTTCAATACTGAAAGTATTGATACTCAAATAAATAAATAAAATATTGTGTTAAGTGTTAATTTTTTTTTTTTACTAGCGATTTAGTTTTAAAAGAAAATACTTCAAACAGTATGCTCATCTGAGCACATAATATGGATTCATTAGATTAGGTTATTTTGCCCTTTTTTTACCGTCTAAATGTTGCATTTAAAGTTGAAAATTGTTTTACAATTCAATTTAATTTAAATAGTGCTTAAAAACTATGTACAATTTCAGTTAATTTGCATTTAAAGTCATTTTTAAGTTAAAATTATTGTTAAAAAATATTGTTCTGTCAGAATGAATTTTTTTTTATTTATTTACATTATTTGTTGTAAAATTACCATGAATCACAGTACAATAACCATATTTTAACCATGTGTAAACAAGCAGTTAAGCTTAAAAGTCTAAAAGTTGAAGGTTTCCCTGCGGTTTTATGCCAAAATAATCATTCTATGGTTTAACGCCTAAAAGCATAGGAAAAAAATATTAGTATTGTAATGTTGTATAAAATAATACTAATAATAATTGTTATTATTCTCATAAAGTAAATTAAATTGTTATTATGAAATACTAAATATTCCAATACTACTACACTTTAATGTATTACATTTTTTATAATGATAAAAAACAATAATACTAATAATAATAATTGCAATTAGATATGTTTCCCCAATGTGTTTTGCCTGTTTTTAATTAAATGATGCACATAGAGATTTATGGCTGGTAAAAATGTTTTTATCGGTTTCTGTATCGGTATCGGTATCAATGTTTGAAAGTATCAGTATCATATGGGAAATAAAATGTGGTATCACCCATCCCTAACGTAATGTTTCTGTAGGCTCATGTTTGTAACTCATCTTTCTGTGTATTATTGCAGAGAGCTGGTGAAACTGTTCACCACAGACAAGAGCTTTGCTAAAGAGCTACAGAACTTCCTCCAGGGCCTTGTGACATGCATAAATGTGAGTATAATGTTAAAAACATTTAGTTGACGCTTTCATCCAAAGTGAGTTGCAAATGAGGACAGAAGCAATCAAACCAACTAAAGAGCAGAGATGTTTAAGTGCTGTGACAAGTCCTGGTTAGTCTAATGCATTACACATAGCAATATTTTTGTCATTAATAAAAAAAGTAGATAGAAAACAAATAGAATAGTGAGAGTTTTTTAGTATGCTCCGAAAGAAAGGGCCTTTAACTGAAAATGGTTAAAATTGTGTTTACTGTTGCCCTTTTGCATTATTACACACCATTTTCCTATTTAATACTATAACGCTGCTTTGACACAATCTGGATGGTTAAAATCGTTATATAACTAAAGGTGAATTGACTTTTGACTTTGAAATTCATCTGATCATCAATGACGACTCCAAGGTTCTTGGCTGTCCTTGGAGTTATTTTTGTTGCACCTAGCTGGATGGAAGAACATTTGATGAAGTGTTGTATTGGCTGAAACTACAAGCAGTTCTGTCTCGGCATGGTTGAGTTGAAGGTGTTGGTTCTTTATCCAGCAAGAAATATTTGTCATGCTGAGACGTGAGCAACTATCGTCGGGTCATCAGGATGGTATGAGAGGTAGAGTGAGGGTCATCAACATAGCAGTGATATGAAAAAGCATATTCTGAATGACAGAACCTAGTGATGCCATGTAGACAGAGAAGAGAAATGTTCCAAAAACTGAGCCTTGAGGCACCCCAGTAGCTAGATGTTGACATTGGAGTGTGGTTTAGAGTCAGAATGTGATTAGAATGAGTCTGCAGCCAGTCTGAGGAACAACAGCGGCATATTCATTCTCTCTCTCACACACACACACACACACACACACACACACACACACACACAAGTAATGTTATCTGTTTGTCCAAGGTGACTCTGTCCTTGTTTACCAATTATTTACAGTGAGAGCTCAGACAAAATGAATGGCCTTCAAAACACTAAATGCTGCCTTTTAAGTGAATTGCTAGACTGTGTATTTTTGTTGCTGGTCTGTTGGATTATATCGAGGGTTTTCTCTCACCTGGGGCTCGTTCTTCGTACGTCGCTAACTCCGTTAGCTGGATTTGATTGTTGACGATTTGGCATGATCTTGGATTGTTTGGTTCTTCGAAGCTCATCCCGGACTTGCTGTCATAGCAACAGGTGCGCAATCTTAAACCTGCTCGCGAGCAGGCTTATTTCATGTAAACAGGATTAGACTGCGGCTCATAAACGGAGATGATACGGGAAGTCCAGCGCGATAGTGCACTTTCTGAGATATATATATATATATAAAAAAAAATTTTCGTGACTCTTGAGATTGTCGTTTACATTATTAATTTGTTGGAAAGGCACATTTATTTTCGACTTGTCGGAGTCGGGCTTTAACTACAGAACAAACTGTACCCTAAGATTATTTGCGAGTGGCTCTTTCCTTTATAGCCTACTATTGGAGATGCGGAGAACTTGATGGAAAGTGCTGTCTGTCGTGCCATTAGACCCAAAGTTGTAAAGCAGTTTTTTAAGCAGTTTTTTATTTTTTTATTTATTAGACGACTATACTATTTATTAGACTATTTAAATATTTTTTTAATGAAGATCATGCAATCATGGCCATGCTGATTACAGTATATGTCACTCAGGCTTATGCTAGACCATAGACTGCCATCAAGGCCTCAATGAAGGGGATTATGTGAACAGAAAGGGGGTTCACAATGTAAATGTGCAGCCCAATTACTATTGTGATTGTAGATGTGGAATCCTGCAACTTATACTGCAGCCATAAAGCATACAAGTATAAATTAAGTAAAGTTATTATGCACTTGCAGGTAGGCTAGTTCCTCCATATGACAGTTATCTGAGAGGGTTTATTCACTGTCCAGTGCAATGGAAACAAATAGACATTACAAAGTCTTATACTTTCTTTCCTTTGGAAAGTTAGAAAATGTCCACTTAAGTTAACAAGTGTTGGTGTATTATGTAAAAGTGCACAAAAGAGGAAAACACAATGTCATTACAATGAACTACACTTGGGAAAAATGTGATCAATAACTCTTTTTGAACTCTTCTTCAATAAATAGTTTTACATTAACATAAGTTTATCAGTTTTCACTTTCACAAGTCAAAGCAATTCATCATTACTCAAGATTTAACAGTTGAAATGACTATACAGCCTTAATTTAATGCAGCAAAATATTTTACAGTGTAGGCTACTAAGATCTTTTCTATTTTTTCAGCCTTTTTCTTGGTTGCTATTATAAACAGACAACCATTTATTTAACAGTGCCTTTTATAGAAGAGAAGAGACTATAATATAACAAAAAAATACCATGTAGAATATTTTGTACTTCACTTTTATTTGTTCCCATGTTTTAGTGTGGTGACTCTGACATTACAATGAACAAAATAATTATGCAATTAATAAAATACAAAAATATAGGCTAATAAGTGATAAAAAACATATAACATGGCCACTTCTAACGGATTTAAATTGTCTGCTACTTTTTGCCAGGCCTCTCTCCTGGCTTTTGCAGACTTGGAGGTGTTCCCTGGCGTTTTGATTAAACATTAAAATTCCGAATAAACTTCGACTATCTTGCTCTGCTGAGGAGAAAAACTGTGCGCGCTCTTTGGCCACGCTGAGCAGCCAATAGCAGCGTTGCTGATCAATGTTTCTACTATCGATACATATCCCCTTTTAAGCCAGCGCATGAACGCGCAGTTATCTCAGATAACTCAATCCAGCGATACTAATCATAAACAACAGGTGTGTTCGAAGAACTCAATTAGCCGGATTATGATTAGCACGATGAAATCATCTTGGATGTGTCATTTGATCTCGGATGTAATAAGCAACGTACGAAGAACGAGCCCCTGGTGTAATATAGACTCTTGGAGTCATTGTGATGGGCGTCAGGCCAGTTTACACACAGGTGCATGAGTGACTCATCTACCAGGTGTACTCAGTTTAACACATTTAATCATAAATAATAGGGTGTTAAAATGAATTTAATTGTGCCCCCGAGCCATGCATAAATAAGAAAAAGAAATTAAAACTAAATTAATTTCTTATTAATTTATTGATTATTAAAGGCGCACAAGTTTTCACCACTAGAGGGCGCATATTCAAAACGAGCAAAGAAACAAAGGTGACCGAGTGTCGAATCATGGATGCAATCCAATGGGACTCAGGCAGAAATCATGTTCATGGATGAGCTAATGATTTATTAATGTCATAGTATGAAGCAGGGTGAGACTGAAAGCCATCGAAGTGAAACAAGGCCGCTGAACGAGCTTGTAGTTTAGAGCGTAAATATATCAAAACTAAATTTTTGATTAGTAATATGCATTTTTCTCAGTATTTTTTTTTTTTTGGAACCCTCAGATTCCAGATTTTCAAATAGTTATTTCTCGGGCAAATATTGTTCTCCTAACTAACCATACATCAATGGAAAGCTTATTTATTCAGCTTTCAGATGATGTATAAATCTCAATTTCGAAAAATTGACACCTAAGCACACAGGCATTATTTTTATGCATGTCTTAAGTAAAGAAAACCTTATTTTGACTGACATTTAAGTAGTTGGCATTTTAATCTCAAAATTATTGTGATTCACAATTTTGCAACCCTCATTCAATGACATTAAATTACAATAAAATGAAATGCTTCCATCACATGATGTTATGTGGCTTGTCTTGCTGTAACTCAGGACCGAGCTGATTTAAAGAGGTTTCTGGACAGAGAAAATGCTCCAGAACTCCCTGAAAATGAGGAACGATGGGAGGTGCCAGCACCGGTGGAAGTAAAAGCAGAAACCATCGGTAAGCATCTCTTCACGTGCCAGAACTGAGGCGATGGTAAGGGACAGACTCTCGCTCACAGAGCTCTGAACGCATCGTCTGCACAGCTGCATTTGATCCCTTTGATTTCTCCTCTAGTTTAATCTGTGCCTCTCGCCCTCATTTCATCACTCCTCTCACACTCACACACATGCATAGTGCACATATGCTAATGGGGGTTTGCTCCCTAACATGAAAGCGCAGCTGTTGCCAAGGAGAAGAGAAGAGCTGTCTCTGCTCAGCTGCACATCAGCCACACACTTTAATAACCACTGCACAGTGAGACCTATTTGGGTCAGTTGTTGTGATGTGGCGGTTCGGCTGTAATCATCCTGCTTGTGTTTGCAGTGTCGTCTCTGTTCCGGCCGTCAGGAGACGTGCAGGAGGAGGAAATGCAGACACAACACAATAAAGAGGACCGGCTGGTTTGCTGGCCACCGAAAGCCTCTCTCAGTAAAACAGGTGGCAGCAGTTCAGGTACAGACTGTGGATGGAGACTTATGAATATATATTCAGAGCGCTGGCTGTTGCATTTGCAGCTGTATCATATCAATCTTGTGGTTATGATCAGGCTCATAATGCATGTGTGTTTTGTGGAGTCAGGCAGTCAGGCTGTTGAAGAGGTGATGAAGATGTGGCCTCCTCCGGCTGCTCTGGGTCTCGAGAGGAGCTCGTCCAACATCAGCATCCATCAACGAACCACAGAGTCTCCACTGCACACCGAACCAAGAGCTCCACATGAACAGGGTCCCAGACCAAGCAGCTTCCCGCCACGAGCCACAGGTTAGGACTGGATATATGTGTGTGTGTGTGTGTGTATGTATGTATGTGTGTGTGTATGCATGTTTGTATGTGTGTGTGTATGTGTGTATGTATGTATGTGTGTATGCATCTATATATGCATGTATGTATGTGTGTATGCATGTGTATGTATGTATGCATGCATATATGTCTATATGTATGTATGTGTGTATGTGTGTATGTATGCATGTATGTGTGTATGCATGTGTGTGTGTGTGTGTGTGTGTATGCATGTATGTATGTTTGTGTGTATGTGTGTGTGTATGTATGCATGTGTGTGTGTGTGTGTGTGTATGTGTGTATGCATGTATGTGTGTATGTGTGTGTGTATGTATGCATGTATGTGTGTATGTATGCATGTATGTGTGTATGTATGCATGTATGCGTGTATGCATGTTTGTGTGCATGCATGTATGTATGTGTGTGTGTGTGTGTGTGTGTGTGTGTGTGTGTGTGTGTGTGTGTGTATGCATGTTTGTATGTGTGTATGCATGTTTGTGTATGTATGCATGTGTGTATGCATGTATGTGTGTATGCATGTGTGTGTGTGTGCATGCATGCTTGTGTGTATGCATGTATGCATGTATGCGTGTATGTATGTGTACATGCGTGTGTGTGTGTGTGTGTGTGTGTGTGTGTGTGTGTGTGTATATGTCTGTGTGTGTGTTGAAATATATGTATTGGGTTTTAAAGTGGCTTTAAACCTTATAAAAAAATTTGCCAATTAGATTTAATACATTTGCAACTGAAGCACATTAGATATCTACTTAAAAATACTGAAGATTTTTATGCTGTTTTACAGTAAGTGAACAGGAAAAACTTTAATTTGCATCTATATCAATGTATATAGTAATAATTATAAATCTTTGCTTTATGATTCTATAAAACATGCCATATTTGATACATTAGTGAACTATCAACTACATTTTTAAATGATTGATGGAAATTGACAGATTGATTTGTTAAAATCAAAGTTTAGCTCTAAAAAGCAATATTAAAATTAAAATACTCATTGAATATATGTACATTTGTCTAAAAAAAATCAGTATTGTTCAGATCTGTTGGCCTGGCATTTTGCTCTTTTGATTCTTAAAGTTAATTAATAGTTAATTAATAGTTTCCCAAATAGGGGCTCATGAGGGAATTGCTAGTAAAAAGCTAATAAAAAGGTCAAATTCAACAGGATCTCCATCTCTGCAATGCAGTGAATTTTCTACCAAAATTACTTTTTCATGTTGTGGACAAACGTTTGCAGCAAGAAGCACTTAGAAACTTTCCCACTAAACACAGAGAATTAAAGGTCTCCTGCAGTTTACTGGCAAAATAAAAGCTTGATGGTTTAATGTTTGAAAGTGAAGAATTAAGACATAAATAGTAGTATTATAACTATAAAAAAGCGTTTACTAAAATTAAAAACTTTACTGTTTGCTTGCACGTTGTGACTGTTAACTGACATCAGAGAATCGTGAATGAAATAAATAGTGAAGAAAATAGTTAATGTTAAAGGGGTTTGACTGATCTCTGTTTTAACTCCTTGTGAAGATGTTTGCTCAGAGCGGAGGGAGGAGTCCGTTCTGCAGGATGTCCAGTCTGTGGTCAGTCCTCAGCAGCCTGTGAAACTTAACGCAGCTACAGATGAAGAAGAAACTACAGTGGACAAAACCAACCCACCGCCACCAACAGCACATGATGAACACTCAACACTGCAGTATGTTTCATTACTATTGGCTTTATTAATTGCATTTCAAATAGGGCTGTTGTTTTGACTCCTTAGTGTGGCATGATTAATTATGGAAAAAAGAACAACGTGTCTTTAGACATTTAATGCAGCGCCTGTCAAGAGCTGTCCATCATTTTACATTGATGCACTTTCTGATGAACATGATGCACGACAATGGACTGTGTGATGAAGCCTATTAGAATGCAGTCTAAAACTCAAGATGCAAAAGTGCAAAAAATGACCCTGTTATTTTTTAATACTACAGTTCTATAAATGAGAAATTACTATTAGGTTGCATTTTAAGCTCAGTATTGTCTGTTTTAATTTTGTCAACGAAAATAGTTCTAATCAAAGCCACATCAGAACTGTTGAGCAACACACAGCGGTGATTCGTTACTGAATGAATCCTTGTTTTTGAACAAACACAGTGAGCCAGTGAGAGAGACACTCACTTTGTTTCTGAATGAATTGGTTGAGTGAATGATTCAATGACTCAATTAAATCTTAGTTTTGAGAGTGAGAGAGACACTCACTTTGTTTCTGAATGAATTGGTTGAGTGAATGATTCAATGACTCAATTAAATCTTAGTTTTTCAAACTATTTCATAAAAAATATATAATTTGTAGTTTAATATTGAATTTCAAAAAAAAAAAAGTCATTATTTATGCAATGCTGAATTAAAAAGATTCCATTCTAAAGCTACGTACAATGCTTATCTCAGTTAAATTAAATTTATGCATTTAGCAGACGCTTTTATCCAAAGCGACTTGCAGTGCATTCAGGCTAACATTTTTTTACCTAATGTGTTCCCTGGGAATCGAACCCACAACCTTGTGCGCTGCTAATGCAATGCCACAGGAACACACTGATCACTTAACACAATAATGACTTTAAATGATCTTTTGAGGGGGTAATTAAAAACATTTGCAAAATTGCATCATGCAAGTAATATAAGGGTTTAAAATATGAATCGCATGACCGACCAAATTTCAATACATTTTGCAATGATTTCTTTATTTCCAGAAGCCAAAATCCAGCCCAGGCCCCAGAGATCGTGTTGAGCCAGTTCCAGGGAGCTGAAGCCCTGCAGCGTCCGCCAATGACTCTGGACAGCGCCGTCTGGAGCAAAGCCATGGCTCCGGAGGAAGTGCTGGAAGATCTGAAGCTGGATTGCACCATGCCTCAAACCCTAGTGCTGCCTCAAGACAAAGAAGACACGGCCAGCATCGGACAGTGGGGAGAGCAGCTGGTTCACTCCTTCCTCACGCACTGGAAAGAGAACGGCGGCCCCAGTCAAATCACCTGGTTCAACGAGAACGGAGAGAGTGGCCGTGCATGCGACTTCAAGCTGACCTTCACAAATAATGGCAGCATGCAAGAAGTCTTCGTGGAGGTGAAGACGACGGTCAGGCGAGAGCGACACTTCATCCACATGTCTGCGAACGAGCTGGATCTGGCACTGAAGGAGAAGGAGCGATATCACATATACCGAGTGTACGGCGCTGGAGATGTGCAGCACGTTCGTCTCTGTCGCATCAAGAATCTGGCGCAGCATCTGCACTCCAAGTCTCTGGAATTGTTTTTATTCGTGTAGCCATCTTAAAATCTGGAGTTGTTTTAGGATAACATTTTCTGACCTGTGTCAGATGTACAATTCTGCCAGTTTTGCACTCTATTCTGTTTAATTATTTTAATTTTATTTTTTAACTACTGATACTGTTTGTACTGATATGTGCGATTGCACGATTTTAGTGGCCAGTTATAGTTAAACGTTTTAAAGAATCAACATTTTCTCTACTCACGTTTTTGGTCATGTATTCAGAGCACAGGTTTTGCATTGATTCTGTCATAAGCTCTACTGTAAAAGTATAACTTTACTCTTTGGATTTCTGTAATCATTTCCGTAAATAAATGTTCTGAAAATGAAGAGATTTGGAATGGTTTCACTCTTTGATCTTTAAGGACACAACTAACAGAGAATGTTCCTCCAAACATTCTATCAGTAATTTTAGTAGAACGTTCATTTAGAATGTTAGCACAAAAACATTTATAGATCAATCATGGAACATTTTTCTGAAATGTTTAAGTTAGTATAATTTATTTAAACATGAACACTAATTTCAGATGGTTCAGAGAACATTCAAAAGTAATGATCAAGTTTGCAAAATGCTAAAATGCAACATTCCCTTATATGATGTTCATACAACCAAGAAAAAAAAAAAAAAAAGACAATTGGAAATTTTGAACCCTCTTCGCTAAAACGGTGCTGGAATTTTTTTCAGACAACCTAAAGAGAACCTATACAGAACGTTCTCTGATGGTTATTTTTAGGTTTTACTTTATAACCAAAAACCAAGAACGTTCTAGAAACGAAACTGATTGGCCTTTAGTTTGTATTTAAAAAACAAACAAACAAAAAATAAATTATATATTTTTTCCACTGGCACTGAACATTAAAATACACATAGTTCTAAACGTGCAGCCTTAAATATCAATCTAAACAAAACTAAGGCTAATAAAGCTAAGCTTTTAAAAATAAAAAGACATTTATACGAATAAAATGCTTTTAAAATATACAGCCTTAGCGACCTGACGCGACGGAGCGACTCGTGCTGCTATTGGCTGACGCTCGCAGTGGGTGGAGTGTAGTCTGGTGACGCGAGGAGTGACCTGCGCTCTTACTGGCTGATGCGTGCAGTGGGCGGGGCTTCGTCTGCCCGTCTCGGAAGCCGTGATTTCTCCAGTCTCGGTGAGATGAGATCCGCGCCGGTGAATGACAAGATGTGGCGGAGCGACTGATTCCCAGCAGCACCGAGACACAGATGCGCGGAAGAGAGAGACACGACACTGCACCGTGAGAACAGACTCTCACTGCGGGATTTCTGCCTCGAAACAGAAGAACTGCGGCTCTGGACGGATTTCATGGTGAGAGCATTCCGCTTGATTGTCAACATTATTATAATATTGCAGCAATTTATATATTCTGACGTGGAATTGATGCATTAAGCTCAATCAAAAAAGACTAACGTATCCTGCTCAAGACTGAAGGATTGATGTTATAATAACCCGAGGTTACCGCTTCCAGACGACCTTAATAAGCACTGCAGAAGAATGTCCTTATGCTGCTAGTAAAAATAAATAAATAATTTATTAATAAAAATTTAAGCATGGACATGAGCAATGCAATTATTATTATTGTTTTTCTTATTATTAATCGCTTGGTACAGCAAATTGGATTAATAATAATAATAATAATAATTAAAATATATATGTATGTGTGTGTGTGTGTGTGTGTGTTTATTTTATATGCATTGGACCTATGGCTACATTTCCAATTGTCCTGTTCACCATGTAAACGTATTCCCCCTTCAAGAAGTGTGTGTGGCTGCAGACTGCAGGCAGCACTGTGTGTGTGTGTGTGTGTGTGTGTGTGTGTGCTGCTGCTGTTGTTCTCAGTGCGGATAGGATGAGTCTGCAGGTATCCGCAGGTCACCCAGAACTGAAGAGCGTTAAATGGATGCTGTCAGAGTCCGGATGAGTAATGAGCAGACCGGTCTGGGGAATAAGAGTGTTTAGATGCTGATCTCCTCTGGTGGACGCTAGACAGCAGTGCAATCTACATTCCCCGGCCCTGAGCTCTGCTCCTGAATGCAAACACAGACTCATGCCATGCTTCAGCTCTGCACATTGGTTTTCTGTTTGATAGAGACAGACTGATCTCTGTTTGCACATGCCTGCCGGACAACAACCACACATTCGCCCTGTGCATTCTGGGAAACAAACGTTAATGTGCGATATGGGATATGCTGGCTTGATTGTCTTTCACACCCCTGTGGTTTGAACACAAGGTGTGAGAGTCACAGTTGTTAATTATGAAAGCCGCTCCACACAACCTCCTGTTCACTGGATATTTACAGTATTGTCCAACATCTTACAGTCGTCCACATGCTCATGTGCATTTTTTGACGTGTATTGTTAAAAACTAAATTTTTCCAGTTGTATTCTGAGGTGCCATTGCATGTTATTGAATATTGTTGCATGTTATGTTTAAAAAGTACCATAGAATGCTGTCGTTATACCATGGTACTGCCACAGTAAGTGACTTTTGGTGTTTACACTGTGATTCTTTTTAGTTTAAATGTCTTATGAAATATGTTTGGAAATTGAAAAGCTTAATTGTGAAACGATGACTTTAAAGAGCTAATGCACATTTGAGAAAGATTGAACCATAGAAATGGATTAAATGGACAGTATTTAAAATCTAAATACTGAGAAAATCGCTTTTAAAGTTGTCAAAATGAAGTTCTTAGCAATGCATATTACCAATCAAAAATTAAGTTTTTATATATTTATGGTAAGAAATGTACAAAATATCTATAGATCATATGGAACATAATCTTAATGATTTTTTGCCATGAAAGAAAAATCGATAATTTTGACCCATACAATGTATTTTTTGGGCTATTGCTGAAAATATACCCAAGTGACTAAAGACTGGTTTTGTGCTCCAGGGTCACATATTAGTAGCAAAGGTCAAATGTCATGTGACTCTTCTCTATCAGCTATTGTGTGTGTGTGTGTGTGTGTATTTCCAGAAAGGCAAGTCTTTCAGGGTTAGTGAAGAAAACAAGCGGGTCTGTAGGGAGAAATGCACAGCTACTTTCCCAAACCCCGCTGAGTCCTGCAGAGCGGCAGCGACATGAATATTCTAGTGTGGAAGCACTGAGAGAGAACAGAGAGATTAAAGGCCCATGTTTCACCTCCCTTGACTTTCCCTTCCTTTTCTTTCCTCTTGTCTGCGTTTTCCTGGCTGCGGCTGCGATAACCGCGGAGCGAGCAGAATGACAAAATAGCTGGCGCATGGGAATAAATGAGCTGTTACCGTTTCACGCTTTTAAACGACTGTCTAATGACGAGAAACAGAGGAAGTCTGTGCCTGATTTGTGTGCAAAGAACGTCCTGTACCATATTGTGTACATCAGCATGTCAAAGTTTGACATTACAGCAGAGATATTCTATATTTGCATCTCTGCCTTGAGCCACACAGACTCGCTCGCAGATTTGACCTGGTGAGTCATATTGCACCAGCCCAGCTTCCAGCTTCTCTTTATGAAGTCCTGGTTACAAATCTGTCTGATTTGCAGACTGCGTTTGGAGTCTGTTTAATAAAGCATGCTGCAGGTCATTAGTGAGGGATTTGAGTGTTTAGCATGCAACTTGTCATGCACCATTAATGTGAAAGACAGCTGAAGTCTTAAAAGTGTTTGTTAAGGAGAGGTGAGTTATCTAATCATCCACTCTTAGCACCTTAGCAACCCACATTCCTGTGCCCTGGCAACCACCCAGATCACCATAGCCTTGCATTGTTCAGAAATATGCATTGATGTTTCGTGTGCATGCAGAAGGAAGGTGTCATGACATGTAATGTGTAATGCAGGTGTCAATCGATAACATAAGCTGTGAATAAGAAAGTCTGTTCCATTGTCAAAGTCGTTGCACAGGGAAGAATTTTACTGTGAAACAGCTTTGAAACATCCTGCATTGTATAAAGTGCTATCGAAATAAATGTGAGTTTACTTGACATCACGGCTGCCAAGCACTTCTGCTCCGCTGGCAGTAACTAATGGTTTATGCTATTGAGGGATGGATGGGCTGTGATTCAGCCATTATGTATCACTGTTTTCCAATGTAATATTAAGATCAGAATGAGTGGACTTGGCTGGTGTATAAACCAGATTGAGTAATTGGGGGTAATTTAACTATTTTGACAACATCAAACAACGGTTGTGGCTGATAAGGTTAGTTCCGGTCCTTGAATCTGAATGGCTGAGGCGTTCCAAGAGTTTTCTTTCTGCAGGTTGCATCTTTACTCAAGTAAGGTGGCTTGAACAAAAGTCTGATTCATTTGGGAATGAAACTGATGACTGAGTTACTGAATCATTCATTATACTGTTTTATTCTAAAATGCTGATTCAATTAGGAATGAAACAGCTGACTGAATCACTGAATCATTCGTTCAACTGTTTCTGCCCAAAACATTGACTCATTTGAGAAGAGTTGTTGAATCATTCATTTAAACAATTTGTTGAAAAACACTTATTCAAACAAAATCACTGAATCATTCATTTAGCTGTTTCCCTCCAAAACTCTGATTTATTTGGGAATAAATCATTAATTTAACTGATTTGTTTAGAGAAACAGATTAATTCAAATTATAAAAACAAGTCATTGAATCATTTGTTCATCTGATTCGTCAAAAATCACAGATTTGTTTAGAAATAAATCAAGTCAATGAAACATTCATTCAGTTAATTTGTTCAGAAACACTGATTCATTCGAGAATTAAACAACTGATTGAGTCGTTGACTCACACAACCAACTCATCAAAACACTGATTCATTCAGGGATAAAATAGCCGAGTGAGTCATTGAATCACTCACACAACCAACTCATCAAAACACTGATTCATTCAGGGATAAATCAGCTGAGTGAGTCATTGAATCACTCACTCAACCAACTCATCAAAACACTGATTCATACAGGGATAAATCAGCTGAGTGAGTCATTGAATCACTCACTCAACCAACTCATCAAAACACTGATTCATTCAGGGATAAAATAGCCGAGTGAGTCATTGAATCACTCACACAACCAACTCATCAAAACATAGATTCAGTCAGGGATGAAACAGATGAGAGAGTCATTGAATCACTCACACAACCAACTCATCAAAACATAGATTCAGTCAGGGATGAATCAGCTGAGCGAGTCATTGAATCACTCACACAACCAACTCATCAAAACACAGATTCAGTCAGGGATGAATCAGCTGAGCGAGTCATTGAATCACTCACACAACCAACTCATCAAAACACTGATTCATTCAGGATTAAATTATTCAAACTTTTTATTTAAAACACTGATTCGTTCAGAAAACACTACATCTGTGTGTTGCTCAGTAACACATCATGTAATGGATCTGTATGTCTTTGTGTCTTTCTGTAATAGAGGAGAAACAGACAAAGTAATTGGCAATTTTGTGTTTAAAATTCACTGAAGTTATTGAATGGTACGCGATTAATATTGCATAAATGTGTAATATCCAGCAATTTTTCTAGGTCTTCTCTTCATGCTGATGGTTAGATATTCTTCCGTTGAATCTCAAGAAGCATTTTGGATCATCTTAAATCACATGATCAGTAGGTTGATGCAGAAAAACTGTGATGTAACAAATACTAAAAAAACTAATTTGACCATCTTATTCAATCGGTTACGCAACAGCAGTAAACAGTCGAGCTCTGCTTTAAAAATTAGCAAATTGATA
Organism: Carassius carassius; assembly: GCF_963082965.1. Lineage (NCBI taxonomy): Eukaryota > Metazoa > Chordata > Actinopteri > Cypriniformes > Cyprinidae > Carassius > Carassius carassius. The sequence continues at coordinate 2,443,184 of NC_081794.1, forward strand.
AATATTCAAGACGGACCCTTCGAAGTCCAGACGATTATAATATTGCATAAGCCACTGCACCCAAACACTGCGAGAGCGAGACTGCTGAGGCATGAAGCGCTGACGAGATCAGCAGGTTAGATGAGGGGAAGTGAAATCCCTCTTCTCAGAGGACGTGTCCCGTATCTGCAGGATAATTACATTCCCTGCGGCAGACCCCTGCTCAGTCCTCAGCAGAGGAAGGCAGCTCCTAAATTGAAATGCGTTGTTTCTTGTTCTCTGTGTTGCAGTAAAGCAGAGCGACCATCAGCAGAATGAGCTCCTCTCCCGTCGTCTCACGCGTGTCCGTCGACATCTTGGAGGAACTGCAGCTCTTTGCAGCTCAAAACCTGGAGAAGGTGGATGTCAACAAATACTATGAAGTCATCCGGGAGCTGGGGAAAGGCACCTACGGGAAGGTGGACCTCGTCATCCATAAGATCAGAGGTACAGCACAGATACAAACCAGCGGTAAACTAAAACCACACAAAACATTTACACTACATTAAAATAAACATAAATTAAGTCAAATAGTTGATCTTATTTTATTTCATTCAGTTGTCAAGGCAGCATTTCTCATTTCATTTGGTATAAATTTAAGCATTAAAACTAAAAAAAACTACCTCAATAATAATAGTAATAATAATAATAATAATCTTAAAAAATTAAAAAAATGTTGTCACACTATTTAACTAAGAAAATGTAAATAACACATTTGCAATATGTAAAAACTAATATTAATTTTACATACAGTATATGAAAGTATTTAAGCACATTATTTGAATTTTAAGTCAATCCACATTTGTAAATTATTTATATATATATATATATATATATATATATATATATATATATAATATATATATATATAATAAAAGTTTAATACACTTTAAACACCTAAAACAGTTTAACACTTTAATTAATTAGTTATGAAGAAAAAACGTGATTAAAATATTTAACGCCGTTAACGCACTGGCCCCGCCCCCAGACCGGTGTCATGTTACATTTCATACAGTTGACTGTTGACAAATATGATGCAGTGCAACAACTTCATGAATGCAGTTATGCCCTACAATTTAAGATATTGAGTTTTTGTCTCATAGTTATATCAAACGATATCACACCACCATGGAGAGCAGTTTTACACGAGTGCTGATTTTGTCCCGAATATCACAAGTTTTTTATACAACAGTTCAGTAAATAAGAAGTTAATATTGTGTTATATTTGAAATACAATATTATGCTTTTGCTTAATTTAGCTGAGAAATATAACCTTTAAGTCATAGCAGAACTGTTGCTCGTCTCTGAATAAAACAGAGGTGTTTAGTTTCTGACTGAATCTGTGATTTGAATGAATCGTGTGAATCAATGATTTAAAAACTCATTCATAAGAGAGCTGTTTACTTCTTTGATGAATGAATCATCCATTTGAACGAATCGAATGTCTCATAAAGACATTTACCACCACCTGCTGGCAGATTTAGTTTCTTATTTAGTGTACCATTTCATAAAAATAAATAATAAAAATAAAAACGTTAAAGGGATGGTTCCAAAAAATTCCATCATTTACTCATCCTAATGTCGTTTCAAACCTTTCTTTTGTGGAACATAAAAGAAGGTATTTTGAAGACTGTTGGTAACAAAGCTGTTTTGGTTACCAGTGACCAGATGTTTCTCAAATTATCTTCTTTTATGTTCAATAGTTCGTTGTGGCCTAAATGTTTATGTATATTAAACGTTGAATCAAACCAAATGGTATTAACGGTGTTATTTAGCAGTTAATTAATTAAATAAATTGTATAAATTAGGGCTCGGCAAGTTAACGTGTTATCACGTTAACGAATTAATTGATAAATGCCCACAAATATTTATCGTGCGTTAACGCAGTTTTGTATTATTATGAAAAGAATGCAACAAGCTCGTAATCACGCCTTTATAAGTTGGAAATTAGGAAGTAATTTTGATAAACGTGCATTGTTAACATTATTGTGAGAGGATAACAGATGTTCTGAAATGAATGCATACAAGAAAAAAACATTGAAAGAAACAATGCATATATAGAACATATCTATATTTCTATACAAATTCATAAATATTCTCAGTTTTTGAATACCTAATTGTTTAGATTTATTTATTTCTGTTTAAAACTAGGGCTGTCAGTAAAGTACTTGTCTTTAGTAAGCAAAATTAAAGTTAACCAAGTATATATGCTTTAATTGAACGATTCAGCGAAATAAATCACCCGTCATGTTTTGTTTCTCTCAACCCATAGGTACCAAGATGGCTCTGAAGTTTCTAAAGAAGAAAACAACCAAGCTGAAGAGTTTCTTGAGAGAGTACAGCATCTCGCTCTATCTGTCTCCATGCCCCTTCATCATCAACATGTTTGGCATTGCGTTTGAAACAGAGGAATACTATGTTTTTGCGCAGGAATATGCGCCATCCGGTGACCTGTTCGATATCATTCCACCACAGGTAATGCAGCGACAATTAACGAGCATAATGCACATGAATAAAGAAAAATAATTTCTTTCAAAATTATGATCTATGCACCCTCATGTTGTTCATTTTCTTTGGAACACAAAAGTAGTGACTAATCAAGACCCAAAATATACAAAAAAAATCCATAAAGTCAAGTCACCTTCATTTTTCTAAAGAGCTTTATATAATGTTGATTGTAATGTTTATTCAGTTTAGTGAATAACTGTCAATGTTAATTATATTAATGATTTAATCAATTCAATTCAGCTATAAAGAAACTCTGGTCTCATTCAGGTCAGTTCATGTATTTATTGGCAAAGAAGCAAAATTAATAGATTCTAAAACAAATTCGATTCATCTATAAAGCCGTTCTACAGAAGACAATATTGTCATTATTCAGCTCAATGCAGTTTAGTGTTGCAAAGTTTATTAATTACAGATCAACATTAATTCAGCTATGAAGAAACTACAGAAGATAATACTGTCATTATTCAGCTCAGTGTTGAAAAAAATAATCAATTCTGAAATGAATTCAATTCAGCTATATTTCTGAGTTGTCATTATTCGGCTCAATTCAGATTCATTGTCGAATCAGTTTAGTTTAGTAACAGTGCAGTGTTTTAAAGTTCATTAGTTATAAAACAAATTTAATTTAATCTGTAAAGCACAAGACAGCACAAAGTAAAGCCATTATAAAACATGTTCAATTTAGCTATAAAGAAATTACTGAAGATAATACTGTCATTATTCAGATCAGTTCAGTTCAATGTTTAGTCAATAAGTGTCAAGTTTGCAACAAATTCAATTCAACTTTATTTCTGAATTGTCACATTTATTGTTGAATGGATTTAGTGTAATAACTCTTAATCTTGCAGTTTATCAGTTATGAAATTCAGTTTAATCTGTAAAGCAAGAATCATTATTCAGATCAATTCTATTCAATGTGGATTCAATTTGCTTCACGTTTTGTTCTCATCTGATAATGTCAGTGCAGTTAATACTAGATACTTTCCTGGAAAACAATACGTTTACAAAACATAATTCATATTCAGCCAAAATATGTAATTTCAGCGCGTGATTGTGGGTGACCTGCCATTTACTCAACATTATGTCATTCAAAACCTTTCTGAATTTCTTCTGTCGAGCATGAAAGAAGATTTTAAAGAATGTGCTGAGAGTATTTTTCCCATACTATGGAAGTCAGTGGATACTCTCAATAGTTCTTGTTTTTAAAATATCTTCTTTGATGTTCCAAAGATTGAATTGCATTATTTTTTGATTTTCGAGTGAACTATGCCTTTAAATCTTGCTTAATACAATTTCTGAATGTGATGATGATTGTTGTGTGGGTGACTGATTCTTCTCAATCTTCTTGCTCAGGTGGGTTTGCCGGAGCCGGTGGCGAAGCGCTGCGTTCATCAGGTAGCCATTGCTCTGGATTACCTGCACTCCAAAAAGCTGGTGCACAGAGACATCAAGCCCGAGAACATCTTAATCTTTGACAAGGAGTGTCGCAAGGTCAAGCTGTCGGACTTCGGCATGACGCGGCGCGCCGGCTCGCCGGTGAAGCGTGTGAGTGGCACCATCCCATACACGGCCCCTGAGCTCTGCGACACGACCAAGCATGAGGGCTTCTGCGTGGATTACAGCACAGATGTGTGGGCCTTCGGAGTGCTGCTGTTCTGCATGCTGACTGGGAACTTCCCCTGGGAGAAGGCCATGGCGTCCGATACTTTCTACGAGGAGTTTGTGCGCTGGCAGAGGCGGCGGAGCGGCACGGTGCCATCCCAGTGGCGCAGATTCACAGACGAAGCCCTGCGCATGTTCCGAAAGCTCCTGTCCCTCGAGCAGGAGCGCCGCTGCTCCGTCAAGGAGGTGTTAGCGCATTTTGTCCACCGTTGGATGCTGGATGGCCAGGCTAGCGGAAGCCACCATCAGGATGCGCTGAACTCTTCGTCCGAGGAGGAGGAGCTACTGGTGGACCGTATGAAGCAGCAGACCCTGTCTCCGACGGCTTCCAAGACCAACGGCATGGAGTCGGGAGCGGCTCACCACTTCACCTCCGTGTCCACGAACAGCTCCGTGTCTTCCACCAACAGCTACGAGCGCTCGGCCAGGGACAGCCCACCAAGCAGCCGCATCCTGGTCACGACGCCGATAGAGATTTGCGTGTAGAGATCCAACTGCTGGCGAAATTAATGCGCACACAAGCAGACGAATCCATAAGAGACTCTCATGTGTATCTGGAACGGATTCTGTTACGACTAGGGCTCCACGATAAATCACATGCAATTGTCCTGCGTATCTCGTCAGTAAAGCCGACTCTGTGATTAGTAGTAAATCTCCATCAAGTGCTTTCAGATGGAGCACCGTTAAATACACAGAGCTGTAGTTCACTGACAAGCTACGCAATATCGCATTCGTAATTTTTATGTATTAAAAGGTGCTCCATCTGAAAGAATATGATGGAGATTTACTACCCTAAATGGTTTAGCTCCTGCGTACCTAACTAGCCTTCTACCACGCTACAACCCATCACGCACCCTAAGGTCACAAAACGCTGGACTTTTGGTAGTTCCTAGGATAGCAAAGTCCACTAAAGGAGGTAGAGCTTTTTCACATTTGGCTCCCAAACTCTGGAATAGCCTTCCTGATAATGTTCGGGGTTCAGACACACTCTCTCTGTTTAAATCTAGATTAAAAAGCATCTCTTTCGCCAAGCATTCGAATAATGTATCTCTTAAATTGTGAGTGTAGTTGCATCTGCATTTTTATTCTTTAGCTTGGGTTAAACTAATTTTACTTTGTTGGATCAGCAGCTATGCTAATGATGTCTCTATCTTGTTTCTATGTTTTGCCACGGGATTTACATCCCGTGGTAACTAGGATTTACACAAGCTCCAGTCTGGATCCAGAACACCTGAGAAGAGATGATGCTGACCCTCAGATGACCCCAGATGATCCTAACCTTGAATCAACAAACAGAACTAACAATTATTGCTACATGTGTGACTGCATCATATAATTACTATTAATTAATAATATTGATAGTTCATCATCTAGCTGACTACGTCTTGTATTATTATTATTATTTTTATTTTTCTAAAATCCTGTCAAACGTGCACAAACTACTAGCTACTACTAAATATTGTAGAAACATAATTTTCTGTAAAGTTGCTTTGTAACGATTTGTATTGTAAAAAGCGCTATACAAATAAACTTGAATTGAATTGAATTGAAAATACTACTAATCACAGAATCGGCTTTACTGACCAGATGCGCAGGACAATAGCAGGCGATTTATCGTACAGCCCTAGTTACAAGGCAAAAAATTACAAACTTATTCTGTTCGATTCTCCGGTTGACTCGACTAACATTCCTAACAGAGATTTGCATCTAGAAACGGTCTGCGAAGAAGCGTTAGGTTGTGCATTCTAAAGACCCATCCACACCAAGAACGATTACTATAATGATAAATATATTCATCTCCACACATCAACTGACGTTCTGTTTATTTTCAGCATGCTGCTGTTTTGTTGTCTGCTACATTAAATGCTCAACTTTTATAAAGTCAGATGTATTATGATTGGCTATCAATTTTTTTGTTTATTCGTTTATTTATTTGTTATTACAGTGATATCAGAAGTAACATTAGCAAATTTATGAAATGGAATGTTTCCTTAACGTTAATGTATAATGCTATGTTAATGTATAATATAATGTTGTCATATCTTAACTGGAATGTTAGTAAAAAAGAAAAATCATTCTGAAAGTGATTAGAACGATATTGTTTTCTTGGTCCAGCTAACACTTTGTTATAAAAATGTATCAAAAAAATGATACATCGCACATGGAAGGTTTTTCTTAAACATTGTAGTTGGACATTCATCTTTTAAATGTTAACATTTTGTTCAGAGAATATTCAAAAGTGACGTTCTTATGTTTTTGAAATGATACAATGGAACCGTTTTTTAGAACACCAAACATTTTCAAAACATAAAATAAATGCAACATTCAGAAATCACATTTTTTAATTACACTTTCACATCTTAATGGGAACATTAGCTAAATGTTCTGAGAACATATTTTTCTGAAACGTCATAGTTATCGTTATCATCTTTGGTGTGAATGGACCTTTACTCATGGATAAGCAATGAACCAATACATGAGTGGATTGAACATTTGAATCCAGTTCAAGCTCAAAGAAGCTTGGGGGAAGAATTTCGAGCAATATATGAAAGCAAGAAAAAAAAAAAGGAAGGAGAATATCTGGGATTGTCATTCTTGTGAGGAATTCATCAAATAAACATTTCAGTGACTAAGCAAACAGTGAGATCTGGGACATTGACATTGATATTTGCTGTGGTAATATGTGAGTGAGTTTGTGTGCGTGTTTGAGATTATTTAAAGCCTGGAGTTCAGTGCGTGCAACCCAAAGAAATAGGGGTGCTCCGATCACGATCGGCCGATCGTTCTGCGCATCTCGTCAGTAAAGCCGGTTCTCTAATCAGCGGTTAATTCCATCAGGTGCGTGATTTCACATAGAGCAGCTGTTACTACACAGAGCCATTGTTAACTGAGAAGATGCGCAAATCCACGTTCATTTTCAGCGTTTATTGGCGCATCTTCTCAGTTAACAACGGCGCTGTGTAGTAACAGCTGCTCTATGTGAAATCACGCATCTGATGGAATTAACCGCTGATTAACAAAAAAAAAAAAAAAAAAAAAAAAAAAAAAAAAAAAAGGGGAAGTCGTGGCCTGGTGGTTAGAGAATCGGACTCCCAATCGAAGGGTTGTGGGTTCGAGTCTTGGGCCGGCAGGAATTGTGGGTGGGGGGAGTGCATGTACAGTTCTCTCACCACCCTCAATACCACGACTGAGGTGCCCTTGAGCAAGGCACCGAACCCCCAACTGCTCCCCGGGCGCCGCAGCATAAAAAATGGTTGCCCACTGCTCCGGGTGTGTGTTCACAGTGTGTGTGTGTGTTCACTGCTCTGTGTGTGTGCACTTTGGATGGGTTAAATGCAGAGCACAAATTCTGAGTATGGGTCACCATACTTGGCCGAATGTCACTTCACTCTGATTAGAGAACCGGCTTTACTGACGAAAAGCGCATTAACGATCGGCCGATCGTGAACGGAGCACCCCTACAAAGAAAGCTTTTCCAGAGGTTCACGACACTCATCATGATCACGTGACACATTTTTGCATGTACTCGAAGTGTGTCTAAATCTGACTTGTAGACTGTTGTTTTGAATTGACTTAATTTATCAGGATTCTTAGTATTCAGAAATATCTATTTTTTCAGTTGCTATGTTGTGATTAACCAACATCGATATTTTTCATTTAATTTTAGTACTTTAGCACAGTTGTGCCAAACTTATTTTTTAATGTGATGTTCTTGTGGCAGATGTGAAGGTCCGCTGCTAATCCATGATGAACATGAATTTAAAACATGGTAACACGGAAGTTTATTCACAATGTTTAGGAGTATTTTTTTAATTTCTGAGCGCTCGGCTATAATTGCTTTACGAGTCGGACCTTGTGCTCTGGTATTTGAAGACTGACAGGTTGAAAAGATGTATTTTTGCCTACTGTACAATTTTGTTTTCTTGGTGTTCCCCTTTTAAAGTCTTATATTTTTTCTACATTGGTTTAAACTGAATCTCAAAACAGAGTGCAGGTGTGCACAAGCATTCACGTTCTAATAACTGCATGACCACAATGAGAAAAAAAAAGCATTTCAGATATGTGAGAATTACTGTAATGTGAATATTTTTGCTGTCAGAATTTCTTGCATAATGTTTCAGGGTGAAATTGTAGTAGATGACGTAGGGCAAAACATCCAGCCAGCCAATTGAATCGTTCGTTTTGTTGTTGTGTTTGTGTACTGTTGTTGTTGTTGTTGTTGTTGTTGTTGTTAATTTCTCACTGATCAAGAACTACCTGATTGAAACACCTCACACCTGTGCTGCTTCTGTCAGATACTGGAAGCGATCATTTTCCGGCGAGGTTGAATGGAAGGTCTTACTAAGAAGTTTGCGACTTGAAATCAAGGCCTTGGAGACATGCAAAAGGTTTTTTTTTTATTGGAATTGGTGTTTTATTTAATGCTACATGTCTGCATGATCTTTCAACATGTATTGGGAGTATGCTCTGAGAAAAAAAAAAAGGTTAGCTATAGTCGCATCAAACTCTTTGCATCAAAAGTGGACAGTCAGAGCATAAATATCCTGTTCTTACATATCGTAGACATGCAGCTCTGCTGGAAACTACACATACTGACCATCAAACGCCTTTCAGCAGTGCTTGACCTTGTTTTAGGAACGAATGGAAAGACCTGGAGATTTTGTGATCGGTCAGCCTTTGTCATACTGAAGCGTTTTGGTTTCATAAGCTATCAGTGGGCTTTCAGTCATCAAAACCGTCTAAAATCTGTCTTTGCAATACAACTGTCTTCCTGTAAGTGCAGATTTATTCAGAAATAAATCTTGACAGAAATGAGCACTCGTTTGTTTTTCTAGGTTTCAATGACTGGTTTTGATAATGTTTTGACTGTAATCTCACAATTTAGAATGTTTCTCGCAGTTGCTACTTGAGATCTCACAATTCATACTTTTTCTTTGTTCATCAGAATTCTAAATTTCACAATTCTGGCTTTTTTTTCTCTCACAATTCCTAGTTTGTATCTTGCGAAACTGATTTTTTTGGTTCTCTAGATTTTGAGGTTAAATTGTACAATTGTGACTTTTTCCACTTTTCTCACATCTCACAACTTTGACTTGAGTCACTTAACAATTCTGATTTTTTTTTCTCAGAATTCCAAAGTCCTTAGAAGTCTGGGTTTAATTTTTATAATTCACATTTTTTTCTTGTAATTCTGAGTAAACTTCTTGAAAGTCTGACATTTTTTCCTCAGAATTATGTTTTTATTTTTACCTGGAATGAGTTCACATTTCACAATTCAGATTTTTATTTATCTGAATTCTTAAATTTCACAATTGTGACTTCTGAGTTAAATTTAGAATTTTGTTGTTGCAATCCTGACTTCTTTTCTTGGGATTTCTTGCAATTGTGAGATATAAAAGTATATGAAAAAAAAATATATATATATATATAATATATATATATATAATATATATATATATATATATATTTTAAAAAGTTTGAATTGTGAGAATTAAAGTCTCTCTCTGCGGCAGAAATAAGCTAGCCATATTACAGTTTTTCTCGGTTGATTTGGTGCATTTCTCACATCACAATTTACATGTGCACAACAGTTAATGCAGTTCTCAAAACAATTAGTACAAACTGAAAAAACCGAGCTGATAACCTGCAAAAGCGTGTCACTTGCTCAAAATGGATAGGTCATTGCTCAAAAGCAAGTATTCATGTCAATGAAAGTGTCAGTGTCATCAAGATGAAAAGTCAAATGGCTTTGTCATGTTTTCATTATGACAGTTTACTGTTTTACTGTCAGTGTTTTCCAATGCAAAAAAGTCAGATCTTGGTGACACTACCTGAAAATGCTCAGCACTATATACTATTTGCACAGCCATTTGTAAAATACAGTAAAATTACACATTACTGTATTTAGTGAGGTAAATGAGTACAAGACACTGAATATGTATGTTTCACATTTTTACTGCATATGACTCTGCAATTCTGATTTGTTCACAGCATTGTGCAAAAGAAAAAATACACCCTTATTTACAACAAATATAACTCCCTTTGAGTGGAACAACTGTAAACAATATCGCAGTACATATTTGAACTGAACATACAATACACACATGATACTGTAATCATTCATGCACTTCCAGATGTTCCTCTCTGCCTGGCCACATAATTTAATCTACATCGCAGCGAATATCATCTCTTGCAATGCAGCGAGGAAAGAATCTCCTCGAGTGACGAATCCACTCTCTGCAGGACTCTGCTGTGATGTCATCACATGCTGCATCCATGGGTATGTGGATACCTTCCACCTCCAGGAAGAGAAAACTCCTCTACTGGATTTAGGAATGGTGAGTAGAGAGGGAGATATGCCACCAGCATCCTATCATGTGCTGCAAACCACTGTCTGACGACATCTGAGTGGTGAAAACGCACATTCTCCAAAACAACCACATCCTTGCTCAGATGGTCTCCAGTTAGACCCCTCTCATTCTCAGGGATTATGTCCCTGTGTTACAGTCCACGATCTTTTGTGCTGTATTTTTTTTTCTCTCTTTTCTCCATTTTCACTCTCATGCTCTTAGGTACCACCTTCCTTGGATTCTATTGGATATCTTTGCTGTCAATCATCATTAACATCGTTTCCTTTGCTAATCATGCTCTCATCCAAGAGGTTTAAAAGGAGAACATCTGTGAAAGAGCGGGAAGGACGTTTTCTGCTGAGACTATTGTGTGCGTTTGTCGTTTTGCTGCTTTCTGATCTGATGTTTTGTCAGCTTGTTGATGGTTTGGAAGACAAGGAAGGAGTGGAAGAGTTTAGTAAGTCACGTGACCTACATATCTGCATGTAGTGATCTTGGATGTATTAGAAACACTAGTTGTGTGCGCTTGTTTTTGTATGTTTTGGCTTTAGTGCAGTTAGTGTAGTTTATTACGCTTTTGCGTTGAAGACTTTTCTTTTCTTTCTTTATTAGTTTGGGAAGTTAGTTAGTGGGGCTTATATTTAATTTTATGATTTAAGCGCCACTTTAGCTTCCCTTCTCTCCTTTGTCTTGCCTGTTTAACTTGTTGTTCCTTGAGGGCAATAAATATTTCTTGTTGTGTCATGTATTCCATTGCCACCTCTTTCCCTGCCTCATTTCTTTAATATGCAACTTAATGTTACCTCCTTTAACCCCTAGTAAAAACAATTTCATCAGAGACGTAACATTAAATGGGGGCTCATCTGGGATTTTATATTTTATCACTTTTTTCCCCTGTTTAGGAAAGAGAAGTGGTCAAGTATGCCCTTTATATAATTTTGCATGTTGAGAGATGTTGGGGTGGTGGCAAAGGGAAGTGCTGATTTGAGTAGTTGTGAAATGTGGTAAAAGGCAGTGAGTAATGGTTTTTTGAAGGTAGTCCCATTTGTAATGCACTTGAAACATGTTCAGTTTAGAAGAGTTTGTCCTTCGTTGGAACAGCTTAACTTGTGTTGGAAACAGGATTTGTTTGCGATGGCTGATCATTTTAGTTTGACAGTCAATAGACAGAATCGTAAGGCTGATATAAAGAGTCGAATAATAGATAAATTAGTTGAGCTAAATGTCCTTCTGACATCAGGAGTTGTGATGGCTGAAAATGCCAGTGTTCTCAGCCCTAGCGATGTGGCAGTGGCTTCTTTTAGCTTGGGAGATGCAGACGTATGTAGTGGCGGAATTAACGTTGAAGCGGAGGTGGAGGCTGAAGCGGATACGAAAGCTGGTTTGCCACCCTTTGATCAGTTATCTCCTGTTTCTTTGGGTTCCAGAGTCCGCTTGGCTCGTCTCCATTATGAGGCGCAGGAGCGTACTCGGACACATCAAGCTGAAATTGATTGAAGTTTGCAGATACACAAATATTAATTTGAGGCTGATACGCAGGTGAGGCTGCGCCAGCTTGAACTTGACGCTAAGGTTGCTAGAGAGCCTGTTGCACGGCCAGTTTCAGCTCCTTTATCTGCTGTTTCTCCAGTGGCTGAGTCATCCCACTGCAAATTTGACGCGAGTAAGCACATTGCTCTTGTTCCTCAATACAGAGAATCAGAAATAGACTCCTATTTTAATGCCTTTGAAGCAACAATGAGTGGATTCCATTGGCCTAGTGAAGTTTGGTCAAAGTAAATTGGTAGGCAAGGCTTTGGAAGTTTATTCTACGTTATCTGTTGAAGATAGTCTGAAGTATGATTCTGTAAAGTCCGCCATACATCGTGCATATGAGTTAGTACCTGAAGCGTATAGGCAGAAATTCAGAACTTGTAAGAAAACTTCTAAGCAGACCTTTGTGGAATTTGCTCAAGATAAAGGTACACTCTTTGATAAGTGGTGTGCGGCAAACAAAGTAAATGATTTTAATTTGTTGCGTGAGCTAGTTTTACTAGAAGAGTTTAAAAATAGTTTGCCTGAGAAAGTGGTAGTTTACCTGAATGAACAAAAGGTAACTTTGATGTCATCTGCTGCTGTGCTAGCTGATGAGTTTATCTTAACTCACAAAAATGTTTTTGTACCTATACGTTCTGAAAATTTGCAACCGATTGTTGATGTTCCCAGAGTCCAGTTTGTGCGCTCGAAAGCTAATTCACCGCGAGCTAGAGAGGATCGCGAGTGTTTTTATTGTCATAAAAGAGGACATATTGTTGTAGATTGTTCATTGCTGAAACGAAAACAACAATTTCAATCAAAGTCAGTAGGTTTTGTGAAAACTCTTAACTCTACTGTTGTTTTCTCTGGTGACAAAGTCGAAGAGACGTATCGACCGTTTCTTCTTAAAGGCCTGATTTCTCTTTCTGGAAATGCTGATGAGCAAAAGGAAATTACGATGCTTAGGGATACTGGTTCGATGCAATCTTTTGTCGTGGAGAATAAGTTGCAGTTTTCTGATGTAACTTCATGTAGCTCCAGTGCAATTGTACAAGGTATCGAGATGGGATGTGTAAAGGTGCCTTTGCATAATGTGCATTTGCAAAGTGATCTGTGTACTGGGTTTGTTCGAGTGGCAGTTTGTACTTCGCTTCCTGTGAAAGGGTCGGATTTCATATTGGGAAATGACTTGGCTGGAGGGAAAGTTATGCCCTTGTTGGAGGTTTTGGATAAACCAGAAGTCAGTGTGACAAATGAGGTGGGTGAAACATACCCTCATGGTTTTTCCCATGTGCGCAGTTACCCGTGCGCAGTTGCGAAGTTTAAAAGAAGGGGAGTTGAATAACTAATTTTTTCCTGCTGTAGTTAATGGAGAGAAAGAACTTATTTCTGACTTTCCTAAACAAAAGAAAATGGAACAATCTCAAGAACTACTGACTGATTCAGATTCATCGATTTTAAAAGTTTCACGAGAGAAATTAATTTCTGCCCAAAAAGAGGATGAAAGTCTCACTACCGCTTTTAACTCCGTTGTCTCTTTTGATCTGACTAAGAGTAAGCAGAATGCTTATTTTGTTGAAAATGGTTTGTTGCTTCGAAAATGGTGTGCATTACCACAGCAAGATTTTGATTTCTTATCAGATTGCGGTTCCTGTTTTATATCGACCACATGTGCTATGTTTGGCGCATGATCATCCACTGTCAGGACACCTTGGTGTTTAGAAAACTTATAGTCGGATCTTAAAGCATTTTTTTTGGCCTGGACTGAAAAAGGATGTAGTTTGCTATTGTCGTTATTGTCACACATGTCAAGTTGTTGGAAAACCAAACCAGATTGTTCAACCTGTTCCATTGAAACCAATCCCTGTGCTAGGAGATCCGTTTGGATACGTACTAGTAGACTGCGTTGGCCCTTTCCCAAAAACGAAAAGTGGCAATCAATTTTTACTAACCGTGATGTGTTTATCTACTAGGTTTCCAGAGGCGATTCCTTTAAGAAAAAGTACGGCACCGAGCATTGTGAAGCACTTGTGAGATTTTTCTCGACATTTGGGTTGGCTAAAATTGTACAAAGTGACCAGGGTACAAATGTCCAATGTATTTAATCAGGTAATGAAGACCCTAGCAATTACCCATCGCACGTCTAGTGCTTATCATCTGGAGAGTCAAGGCGCGCTGGAAAGATTTCACCAGACACTGAAATCTATGTTGTGAAAGTACTGAGACAGGTAATGATTGGGATGAGGGAATACCTTTGTTGATGTTCGCTGTAAGAGAAAGTGTGCAGGAATCTCTTGGATTCAGCCCTGCTGAACTTGTATTTGGACATCAGGTACATGGTCCTTTGAAGGTTTTGAAAGACAAAATTTTGGAGAATGATCTCAGTGCGAAAACAAATGTACTGGACTATGTGACAAAATTCAGAGAACGCTTGAATAAAGTTTGTTCATTAGCTAAGGAATCTCTTGCTAAGGCACAACAAAGGAATGAAACGTAGCTTTGACAGAAAGGCTGTTATGCGGTCTTTTAATGCCTGGAGATTCAGTTCTCATATTTTTACCAGTCCCCGGATCTTAACTTTCTGCTCGATTTTTTGGTCCTTATGAGGTGAAGGAGAAAATTAGTGAAACTAATTATGTGATCTGTACTCCTGACAGAAAACGGAAGACTCGTATCTTTCATGTGAACATGTTGAAACTTTATCATGTTCGAGAGTCACCCTAGGCAAACATGGTTAAAGCTGTTGAATCTCCTGTTATCTCAGTTGCAGCTGTGACTGAAAGAACATCTGTACCTGATTTAAATTCTAAGGATGGAGTAATTTTTCGAAATCTTCCTCAAGCTACTGTGAGGTTGACTAATGTCACCGGGGCGGGCTCGGATGACCAACCACCCCTGACTTAGACACCACCGCGGGGAGCCGACACCACAGGACCGCAACAGATGGACAACGCAGACAAGAGGTAATTTCAAAGGGATAACAATCTTTATTGAACACAATATATCAATGAGCACAAGCGTGATAGACTTCAGTGTCCTCTAGGTCTTCTTCAGCTACGGGTAGGTACTGATCGTACGTCTCAGTTTCGCCCTGACGGCGACTTCACCAATGGGACGGCTCACTTCAGGACTCAGGCAGTGAGTATACAGGTAAGGAGGCTTCTCAGTCAAGGATACTTGCATCGATACACAGTAGTGAGACAGTGGTTTAAAAGCTTACTTCACCAGAAATGCTGTATACTTCCAAGACTCAGGCGGTGAGTAGAAAGGTAAAGACTTTCCTCAGTACAGAATACTTTCGTCGGGGCACATTAGAGAAAGAATGTTTTAAAAGCCTACTTCACCAGCGATGCTGCATACTTCCAGGACTCAGACGGTAAATGGGGGTGGGGGGGTGAGAAGTCTCCTCAGTATGGGATACTTGTGTCAGTGCATGTGAGTGAGACAGTGGCTTAAAAGCTTACTTCACCAGCACTACTGCATTCTTCAGGACTCAGACGGTGAGTAGACAGGTAAGAGTTCTTTGCAGTACAGAGTACCTTCGTCAGGGCACATTAGAGAAAGAATGTTTTAAAAGCCTACTTCACCAGCGATGCTGCATACTTCCAGGACTCAAACGGGGAGTAAGAAGGTAAGAGTTCTTCACAGTACAGAGTACCTTCGTCAGGGCACATTAGAGAAAGAGTGATTTAAAAGCTTACTTCACCAGCAATGCTGCATGCTTCCGGACTCAGACGGTTAATAGGGAGGTAAGAAGTCTTCTCAGTACAGGATACTTGTGTCAGTGCACATAAATGAGACAGTGATTTTAAAGCTTACTTCACCAGCTATGCTGCATACTTCCAGGACTCAAACGGGGAGTAAGAAGGTAAGAGTTCTTCACAGTACAGAGTACCTTCGTCAGGGCACATTAGAGAAAGAGTGATTTAAAAGCTTACTTCACCAGCAATGCTGCATGCTTCCGGACTCAGACGGTTAATAGGGAGGTAAGAAGTCTTCTCAGTACAGGATACTTGTGTCAGTGCACATAAATGAGACAGTGATTTTAAAGCTTACTTCACCAGCTATGCTGCATACTTCCAGGACTCAAACGGTGAGTAACAAGGCAAGGATTTTCCCACAGCAATGTGTTCCTTCCTAGAGCTCACAAACAGAGAGAGTGGTTTAAGAGGAGATTTCAGCGAGGCAGTATAGTACTCAGAGCTCAAACAGCCCAAGAGAGGATGGCGCAGGAAGATACCTCACCAACCCAGCTGGATCACTCTGGAATTCCGACAGTGAGTAGGTATCATAACTTTTCACAAACTTATAGGCAAGGGTTGGGACCGCTTCTCAGCAAAAGCACACCACACTCGTGTTCACCACAAATCCACAGCAATGAATCAATGTGTAACTAAGGCAAAAGCACTGCAATTCACTCACACGATAGTGCTGATCAGAGGCCTCAATCCATTCGTTACACTCCCATGGGGGATATTCAATCCTCAATTCCTCTTCAGCACACTCTAAAACGCATAGCTTCCCCAACAGTCAAATTTACATTCACGGTATCCTCTTCAAGCTTTTAGAATGTTTGTAAGATGAAATCAATTCACTTATCTTTCTCTCTCCCTTCCCAGTGCAGATGCAATCGACAAATCAGTCCAGCAAATTCCCACAGACGAACTCTGTCCCAGCAGATTTCAATTGGCGGCTTTCACCCCAACGAGGCTTCACCATAGCCAATTACACTCCCAATGCGGACAACGTCAATAGGGAACCTTTTCCCGGAGACTTCAACAGAAAACCTTCACACCCAGACAACTTCCCCGAGCAAGCTTGTGCCCAAAACTGCTCCGAGATAAACCAGCAGCCCCGAAACTTCTCTGAATAACCCTTTTATCTTTCGCTTGTAAAGCAGAAAGCCTATGAGAATGCCCCTCCTCTCCCTCTCACAGCTGCAGTGCATTAGCGCTAATCAGGCCGGACGATGTTTCTGCCACATCCGGAACCCTTAGTGGGATGTGTCGCACACAAATCGGTCCCTCGAGAAACTCGGGACTCGTCAAGAGGGTTCCGCTTGCTGAGCGTTTTTGTCACCCGTGACACTAACTCTAAAATTTTTTAAAGATCTTAGCTCATATTTTAAAAATTTGGATGAACATCAGAAAAATGATCTTATTCAGCTTATTTCAGAGTTTAAATGCTTGTTTAAAGATGTGCCAACATTGACAAATGTTATGCACCATGACATTGATGTTAAAGATGCTCGTCCGATTAAACAACATGCGTACATAGTTAATCATGTGAAGCGTGCGGTAATGCGTCAGGAAGTTGACTATTTATTGGAGAATGGTCTTGCAAAACCAAGCTGTAGTCCGTGGAGTTCACCATGCATTTTAGTTCCAAAGCCGGATGGTTCTTTAAGATTCTGCACTGATTTTAGGAAAGTGAACGCAGTCACTGTGCCTGATAGTTATCCACTTCCTCGAATAGAGGACTGTGTCGATTATGTTGGTTTTGCACAGTTTGTAAGTAAGTTAGAAATGTTAAAAGGCTACTGGCAAGTCCCGCTTACTTTTAAAGCTTCTGAAATCGCAGCTTTCGTTACTCCTGATTCATTTCTGCAGAAACGCACCGGCCACATTTCAAAGGCTTGTTAATAAGATTTTAACTGATGTGCCAAATTGTAGTGCCTATTTGGATGATTTGGTGGTTTATTCCAAGCAGTGGAGTGAACACATTAAGTCACTTTGAATGGTATTTGAGCGTTTGGCAAAAGCCTTATTAACACTTAATTTAGCCAAGTGTGAATTTGGTCAAGCGACGGTGACTTATCTTGGGAAAGAGGTGGGGCATGGTCAAGTTCGACCAGTAGAAGCTAAAGTGAGGGCAGTTTCAGAATTCCCTGTTCCTAATACTCGACGAGAACTTCGAAGATTTTTGGGAATGGTTGTATACTATAGAGTTTTTGTAGGACTTTTTCATCCGTTGTTAGTCCTCTTACTACTTTGTTAAGCCCTTCGAAGTCTTTTATGTGGAATTCTGAGTGTCAGTATGCTTTTGAAAGTGTGAAAGCAATTTTGTGCAATTCACCTGTTCTTCAGGCTCTTAACTATAAACGTTCTTTTCAGCTTGAAGTAGATGCTAGTAATGTTGGAGCTGGAGCTGTTCTTCTGCAGGAAGACGAACAAGGAATAATCCATCCAGTGAGTTATTTTTCGCGAAAGTTTAACAAAAACCAGTTCAACTATTCTACGGTCGAGAAAGAAACTCTAGCTTTAATACTTGCTCTACAACATTTTGAAGTTTAAGTTGGTTCTAGCATACTTCCAGTTGTTGTGTATTCCGATCATAGTCCACTAGTGTTTCTTTCTAAAATGTACAATCATAATCAAAGATTGACTTGTTGGTCTTTGTTGCTCCAGAGTTATAATATTGAGATAAGACATAAGAAGGGGGCTGATGATGTGTTCGCAGACACTCTTTCTAAAGTTTAAACTTTTTTTTAAATCTGTCGGGAAGGACGTTTTCTGCTGAGACTTTTGTGTGCGTTTGTCGTTTTGCTGCTTTCTGATCTGATGTTTTGTCAGCTTGTTGATGGTTTGGAAGACAAGGAAGGAGTGGAAGAGTTTAGTAAGTCACGTGACCTACATATCTGCATGTAGTGATCTTGGATGTATTAGAAACACTAGTTGTGTGCGCTTGTTTTTGTATGTTTTGGCTTTAGTGCAGTTAGTGTAGTTTATGACGCTTTTGCGTTGAAGACTTTTCTTTTCTTTCTTTATTAGTTTAGGGGTTTGGGAAGTTAGTTAGTTAGTGGGGCTTATATTTCATTTTATGATTTAAGCGCCACTTTAACTTCTCTTCTCTGTCTTGTCTTTTTAACTTGTTGTTCCTTGAGGGCAATAAATATTTCTTGTAGTGCAGTTGTGTCATGTATTCCATTGCCACCTCTTTCCCTGCCTCATTTCTTTAATATGCAACTTAATGTTACCTCCTTTAACCCCTAGTAAAAACAATTTCATCAGAGACGTAACACCCTGTAAAGAGTGTCTAAAAAAGTCAGCAGATGTTGTGTTGTATGGACCAACTAATGCTTCACACACCCCTTCTCAGTGAAAGTTGAGATTAACCTGAGAGAAACTGTTCAATTTAGGAGACATTTTCAGGAAAAACATTTTTTTAACAGATTTTGACAACTATTTGATGTAACGACTCAAGCAATGAAATGAGGACAATTAGTTTTATATATTTAGCATACACAAGTATAGTTAGCAAATGACAATGTTATATAACAGCAAGTTGTATGAAATCAACTGATGCATGTCCAAAAGCATTTGTAAGTTGTTTGAAGGAATGAGAAACCGCTACTATGATGTGCACAAATTACTAAATGTTGTGGAGGTTGAAATAACTGTTGTGCAAATGTAAATAGTGATGTGAGAAATGCACCAAAGCAACGGAGACAAACTGTAATCATGATAAATCTATACAAGTAAATACAAATGAGTGTCCAACAGCACATTAGGCAAAATAAAAGAAGCCAGTTTATTAAGCTGACCAACTGGGTTTAGACAGTTCAGGATAAATATGTCCACAACAACACAAAAGACTCCTGCTCAACCCTGAGATTAAGATCGGAAAGGTTTAACGTTTGAGAAAAACAATGCCAACAAAAAATTTGGTATGATGCTAAAATGTGACAATTCATTCAAGACAGACAAAAAAAAAAAAATTTGCACAAGATTTGTACAGATACAGTTCTGAACAAAAATATGGCACAAAACACGAGTACATTAACATCACAGGACTCGACCTCTCAAGCTGCCCAAGTACATCAAGCTGTATTTGGCACAGATTCCAGATTCATCTTAAACTTTGGACAAAGATATTGACACAAATAGTCAATCGACAATACATCAGTGCAGTGTTGTTTAATGCACTGTACATTTACAGAACGAGTCTCCAAATACTGCTCTCTTTCATCTAACATAAAGGAAGTGCTTCCTGGGTAAAAGTCAGACATAAACTGATACTGATTTGTCTTAGCAATGCAGCAACAAATGAATAAACCAATTTAAGAAAAGAATTATGAATTAAAAAAACAGCACTGAAACATTCCACAACTGTCCAAAGGAAATCTGCATCGCACAAGTGCTTTCCAAACTCTTCTACAGTTAATTTCTGATGGCATCAAGGTGATCGTCAACACTAATGCAGGTTTATCATTTACACTTTGTGTAGATGAGACGCATGTGACTGCATAGAACCAACAAGAAAATCCACTGGATGTGGTTCAGATGAAGTTATATCTGATGAACTGGGACACTTATATTCAGCATTTACAATAAATGTGTGGACATTATACAATTAATGTAATCGAAAATGAAGATTAAATGCAGGCATGCGTTCACAGAGCGTCTTCCTCTCTTCTAGATCTAAGTGTGTTCATGTGCCGTTACGCAGGAAGGAACAGCATCATTCGAGACGCAGATTTAGAAACGCATAAATCATGAAGCCAACATACTAATCTTGGACAAAATTAAATCATCATCCTTTTTCCATTTTGTACAGAAAGTGCCCTTCTTAATTGCTTGCTAGCTGTTGGTTCCACAACTTTTTTACGCTTCCTTATTTTACAAAGAACATTTTTCTTGATTGGATGCCAAATGAACAGAAAGTGTTGATTATGAAGACAAGCATTACATTTTGACAAGCAGTATATTTAAAAATTTATTTTTGTTTTCATAAATTAAGACAGAATGAACAACAACAAAAAATATTTTAGATGAGCATTTCCAAAAAAAACTGATTTTGCGCCAATGTATAAATATGACACATATTTTGTAAAATCATATAAAATCATTAAGAGGAGCACACGTTTGTGCTGTGGTTCTTCTGCTCTGTGCAATTCTCTCTGACCTTCCCCGCAGTCCTCACATCTGACCCTTGTATGAGTCTCACAAACAAACTTGTGTTTGTGTGAGAGTGACAGGTGTTAAGAGCAGTGCAACAGCAAAATTATTAAGGTGGATGGGTGTCTGAAGGTCCCGCGGAGGAACACTGGAGTTAGAGGTCAACCACACTCTGTGAGGACAGAAGAGAGTGGCGCTATTAGATACTGGAATATGAATAGTGCTTTTTTGCATCTGAAATGAGCTACGGCTTCAAGCACATAAAACATGCTCAATGCATGTTTCATTGTGATGAAAAAAGTCAATATAAAATTATAGAGGCATTCATTATGAACATATTTCTTTTGCAGTGCATGCAACATTTAATGCCATGACTTTATGAATGCAAACCACTGAAACCCTGTTTAAAAGCAAAGCATTCATTAATTTATTTAAAGCTAAACTTGTGGCATGCGGGGAAATGCACTGTACAAATAAACGTCTTCTGAATCCCATCAAATTTAAAGGAATTGTTGTGGAGTGACTAGAAAAAATATAGGTTTATAGCATTTATATTATCTGTAAACTGACACGACTGTTTCTCTTCTCTCAAAAATGCTATTTGATTTAAAGTCACATGACGTGTGAATTCTTTTCCTGACAATACAGTAATAGATGTATAGAGTGAAGCTCTTGAACCTTGCATAGCATCCTCGTTCTCCTGTCACCTGTTGATTTGACGATCAGATGATCCTTTCATGGACTTGTTCTAATGCATCAGACAACAACAACAAAAACAAAAATCAGACAGATTTGAGGAATTCACACAAAGCACAGCATGCTTGTAATCCTAAATATAAAGTATTTAAATAAAAAATGCAGAAATCAAATAATTAAACATTTTTTGTGAACTGTCATCTAATAAAACATTTCACGTGTACCTTGTGCTTTCTGCATTTCATTGAGAAATTATCCTCGTTTAATACACAACCTTTAAAAACAGGGAAGCAAACACATCAATTCATTTCAGAGGGTCGAAAAGTAGTAAAAAAATTAATTCAGGAAGTTAACAGCAAATCATAATACAAAAATGAAACTCTGGTTCTCTGCTTAATATATGTATATATGTGGAACTAGACCACAAAACCAGTCATAAGGGTCAATTTATCGAAATTGAGATTTATACACCATCTGAAAGCTGAATAAATCATCTCTCCATTGATGTATGGTTAGTTAGGAGGACAATATTTGTCTGAGATACAACTATTTGAAAATCTGGAATCTGAGGGAGCAAAAAAAATCGAATTATTGAGAAAATCACCATTAAAGTTTTCCAAATGAATTCTTAGCAATGCATATTCCTAATCAAAAATGAAGTTTTGATATATTTACGGAAGGACATTTCTTCAATTTTCAAGGAACATGATCTTTACTATCCTAATGATTTTTGGCATAAAAGAAAAATCAATAATTGTGACAAATACTATGTATTTTAGTACTCAGCGACTTAAGACTGCTTCTGTGCTCCAGGGACACATATATATTTTATAATTATATTATATTTAAGTTTACATCATATTTTTCACGCACAGGCAGATTTGCATGTTTATTTGTTTGAACACAAAAGCATCGGTTAACAGGCAGATCAGCATTTTGATGTTTCGGACCACAATGCAACGCGTGTGTGTGTGTGTGTGTATTGTGCAACAGAATTACAAAGGACTGCTGATGACTAACCGGACCGCAGTGCACATGTGTAGTGGTATTTGTTCGAGCAGCCTTTGAAAACGCAGCCCAATGTTGCCCCTCTTCTTTGACATGTCGAACAAACCTTAAAAAAAAATAAAAACGACGGTTGAGTGTCATTACTGCAGATCATTAAAGAATCTGTGTATCCGAAATCTTACCGACGCTTTCGCCAACCTGACCGCATTTTCCAGTCCGTACAGCTTTCCCCGAACCAGAAAGACGCTTGCGGACCATATCACGCAGTCCTCGTGGAGCCAGTGCTCGTTAGCGTCCAGAGGAACCACTGGAGGACTGAACCAATCGGTGTCACCATCCATCCTGGCTCTCTTAGATGAAGGCCTATTGGACGACTCGCTATCACTGGTCCAAAGAGACTCCAGGCGTTTTTCTCGAACAGACGAGTCCGAGTCACTATTATCCTCTTCCTGTGGATTACAAACCGCTTTAGAAGCTGATTTGAAGCCTTCGGGGTAATACGGCCCATGCAAGTCTCCGAGGTCCATGGCATTGGCCGAGCCTCCGCAGAGACAGCAGACCAGAACATCCCGCTGTGTGACATCCACACAGACCCGACCGTACTGCAATCCAGGCGTCACGGGCATCTCACCGGTCGCAAACCCGGCACACACCTGCCGCTTTCCCTGCTTGATCCGGACGCTGTCCTCGGGATAGTTGACCACCGTACAGACGGGGAAGTCTTTGCTCTGCATGCGCACATAAGGTGCGAAGGTCTCATCCCGCACATCCTTCTTCTCCTTGTAGCTCAGACATTTGAGTTTGATTTCAGGTTCCTGTGGTGAGAAAAATGACGCCTGGCCGACTGTGTGTTTCTTTCTCTTCCGTTTGGCAGATTTCTTCAGGACTTGTTGAGCCGGCATTGGTTTTTGATGCTTGACTGGTACCGGATGAAGGCTTTCTATCCCTTCGGAGGATTTTTTCTTTGTGCGTTTTACAAATGCATCTAACATCTTTGCAGAAATTGAGGTAGATTGTGTGGCTTTACGTCTGCTGGAACGTCTGACGTCGGTTTCTTCAGTCTTTTTCTTCTTTACATCACGCATCTTTTCCAGCACCTTTTTCTTCTGAACTTTTCTTTTACACACACGACTCCTGATGGGATGGATGTCTTGAACGATGGCTTCCATTCTTACACCTCGTCTAGCTCTCGGAGGCAGTCTTTTCCTCTCAAGCACGAGCGAACTGCCGCTAGACTGCAAATCGTTGCTTGTTTTGAATGCATCCGTGTCGGTTTGTTCTGCAGATGCATCGTTGACATGCACGGACTCTGTGTTGCACGTTCTGTCAGTTTTCTCTGTTGGTCTTTCTGTTGTTTCGGTCTCAGCTGCCTCTGGCATTGTAGAATCAAACTCCTCTTCTTGCTTTGCTCCACTCAGAGAACTCGCAAAAACATCCTCTATTTGCTCTGCCAACGGAGACTGAGGATCTAACGGATTAATGAAGTCTTGGTTTAATGAAATGGCGAAGCCGTCGTTTGGTAAAACCACCGGCTCCTCTGATCTGGAGATGAGAAAGACGAGCTCCGGATTGGCGTTCCGGTGCAAACCATCTGCATTCGCACCGTTATCCTCCGGATATCCTCCCTCGAAGGGTCCGACATTCCAAAGGCCATTCGCCGCTCCGTTCTGAAGCTCATCCATGCTGATGGGAAACCTGCACTCGCTGGGATCGGCTTGTAAAGATTTGAGCGTTTCCAAAGCCAGGTTTTCCACATCTTGCATATCCGGAGGTTGCTGAAGGTAGCAGAACGCCGCCACGTTTTCCACAACCTGAGCCGGTGACATGAAGCCGAACTGATCGCAGGCCGTCAGTCCGACCGGTACAGACACCTGCTGGAGACAGTGTTGGTCCACCGAAAGCGCAGCATCTCCTGCATCCGTCACCAGCTGCCCGCCATCATAAGCGGCGGGATGCAGCGCAAACGCTTTGCTCAAGGAAGGAACGATCGGGGAATGCTCGGAGAAGACGTGCGACCGGCTCACGTAGGAGAGCGTGACGGTCGTGTTGGAAAACGCATTATCCGGTTGGATCTGGTCTGTGGGAAGCGGAAGCGGTTCAGAGTCAGTTTCGGGAAGCAATATCCCATTGCTGGTCCCAGGATTGACAAACCAGCCTGGCGTCTGGACGACATGCAAGGCGTCGATGGGGTTGGCTTTCAGAAGGCATTCCTCGGCGTTCCGCGTCAGATGGAAGATGTTGGGAAGGCTGCAGGCGGAGGACAGATCCTGAGGCTGTAAACCATCCGAGTCGCTGGGAGGCTCTTCCATATCAACTGAGAGCAGAAACATATAAGGCACCATTAAAAAATGCAATTTGACCAATCTTTAACAAAATATTGAATAAAAATATTGCATTAAAAATGCAAAAGCTAAAATAACAAACAACAATACTAGTAATAATTAAAATAACAAAACAGGAAACATGCATGCCAATTTTATGTATAAAACTAAAAACAATGCAAGTTGACCAACGTGCTTTAAAAAAATAAAAACTTAATATTTAATAATAAAAAAGATAAAAACTAGAATAAATTCAATAATAAATATGAACAACATTTTTGAACCACTTTAGATGAATGCAATCAGTGTCATAGCCATTTGCGCCACAGCGGAAACATTACGCAAGACAAGAGCTACTGCGCATTGAAGAAGAAAAAAGTGGGCATGATTTTAACTAATATTAATGTTAATAGTTACCACAGTAATAAACGATTACTAGATTCGTACAGCACAGTATTTTAATATAGACCACAATAAACGTACTACAGTATTTGCAAAGCATAGCACGGATTATTATTTGCTGTACTTCAGGTTAGTGTCTGGATACTTTATAAATCCCTTTTGTTATTTATGTATTTGATGTAAAACCGAAAACCCATGACGTGGAACAACCAGTTTTATTGCCTGCATTAACGTTAAAGAGCTATAATGGATTTATTAGCGCATAAACGAACACTGATGGCATGAATCTCCGACACTCCCTAATTATAATAACATCAGTCGTGTTTTATCTCCAGTATCAGCTTAATCTTAGTCTTTTGCACCAAATCAAATCACTCTTTATGATCTGGATAACATCCAGAACTGCCAAACATCCCCAGAGCAGATTTAATCCGGGTTCTTCAGGAGTCGCTTTACCTGTCCTGTGGTTCTTTGTCGCTTTTCCGTCTGGCGTTTGTTATGCTAACGTTAGCATAGCATGCTGTTAGCACGAGGGCTGATAAACATTCTGACAACAATAAATGACGCTCACTAACGCGTCCAGCAAATGCATGTCGTTACGAAACCCAATGAAGCAGCGCGATTAATCAGAGCTGAGCGCTGGAGAAGCACCGCAGGCTTCCGTTAGCGACGCAAAGCGAGCTAAACAAAGAACGCGCGTGCACACACTCACCCGAGCAGATGCATTTATTCACGAAACCATCGCAAACTCCATCCCACTGGAAACAAACACACTATTTCTGGTGCCGCCGCTTCTGTTTGAGTTCGGACTGAATAATGCATGGAAGGGGAGCTTCTCATACTTCTGTGCTCCAGTGGTTTTGGTCACGGCTGCGCTGTGTGCTGTCAGAGTCATTGCGCAGCATCATGGGACTTGTCGTAGTCAGTCCACTCAACAGTGTACTAATGCGACACAAAATGTTCCTTTAAAGCAAAGAATTGTGATGCATCTCTTTGCATTTTTTTCACACAATGCATTTCTAAGAGTTGCTGTATTTGCAAGCATTTTACAGGGCAAAAAGCAAATTTTGAAGTCTTTCATATTTTCCAGGTTTTTAATGATTGCGAGAGCCTCATAGTTGGTTCCTTGAAAATCAGTGGAAATAAATAAATAAATGAACAAAACACGCATACAGCATTTTTTCCTTTCCCATAATAAAAATTCGTTGCTCGTGAACTAATAAACTCTTTATTGAATATGAAATTGATTTACTGCATTTTTTTATGATCTTTTGCCCAAAATGAATGTGCAATTAGTTTGAGTATTCAGGACATTATAATTAATTAGATTTTAAAATAAATAAATACAACGTAACAGATTCACACCCCTAATTGACATGTAATTTAATTTATAAATACACAATGGCTTACAATATAAATGAGCAACTATACAGCGTTCCGACTTCCTGCATGTTTTATGAAAGAAAATGAAAAACTTTTTAAAGACCTTTTAAGATGAAGTAAAAAAAAACAAATAGGGAAAAAAATTTAATGGCGCACAATACATCAATATGGTCTTTAAATGTAAATGTATTGTTTTATCAATTCTTTAAAGTTTGAACATATAACCTTAAGACAGATTTCTATTACTTTTATTTCTTATTTATTCCAAATAAATAAAAAATTTAAACTATAATACAAAAACAACTTTTACTGTACCTTTTGATTACAACACAAAAGTGTATTTCTTCCTCATCTTTGTCTTGTTTTAATGTCTAAAGATTCTTAAATCAAAACAACTTCTTATTCAAGACAAATACAAAAGTTAGAAATTGATCAAAATAAAACGAGTTTATTGTTTAAACAAGAACAAATATCTGCCAATGGAATATTTGAATAAAAAATAATTCATAGGGAAAACTCACTTTAATTTCCCACTGCCAGATATTTCTTCTTGTTTGAAGTATAAACTCATTTTGTTCCTTTTCACAGAAAACAATTCAGTCTTGTAAAATTTCTTAAATTTGTACCTAAGAAAAAAATTCTGAAGATGTCACACATTTAATGCAAGTCTTTCTGCTCTTTTAATACCAGCAGAAACCTTGCAATATCAATAAATGACAGATTAATCCGTGCAAAAGAGGGTGCAAAAATATTTATTGCTAATAAACCTGTTGTCAGTTCGTGTACATCTGCAGTATATTTACAATAATGTATAGATGAACGGAAATGTGAGACAAAAATTCATAACATTTAAATAAATACAATGGACTGCCACTGAACAACACTACATTTTATGACTTTATCAGCTTGATGAATCAAAAAAACTAAACAAAAAACCTCCCATTCATGTGAGTGGACCAGTATTCATAAAGGCAACCTAATACAGCCTTGTTAATATTCTTTAGAGCAGCCCAAACCCTCCCAGGTCTGTCCCTGTGTGTTTTACAGTCATCAGAAAAGGTCCTTTATTTTAAAACATCAGGAGATGCTGTAGAAGTTCAGCGGTTAATGATGCAAGCGTTGACTAAATGCAGCTATTTTATATGCATCCCATTTCGCTAAAAGTATTGTGTAAAACTAGTATGGAGTCATGACGTGGGTTACTTCCTCCACTAGCGATTCACACAAACTAAAGAGTTCACACAGTAGCTTACACAGTCGTGTTTAGTGTATGCATGATAGATGCTTCATTAAAAACAAAGTATTTACATTAAGACATGGCAATGAAAACAAACCAACAACGTCACAGTAACTGAAGTGCATGAAATGCAGACTATAGACATAAAACTCAAACTTCATACCATGTTTAATATACGCTGTAGCTGTGACCAGTGTGTCTCTAAGTGATTAACTATTGGGCTAAAATACGCAGCTCTTTATTAGCATGCAGCGAGGCCGTGTCAGAAGTCCTTAGTGTCCTTGTTGTCAAACAAGTGAAGTCTCTGCTCCGCCGTCAAACCTTCCTTCAGACTCTGGAGACACAAACAGAGAGACTCAAATGAGATGTTTTGAAGCAGTTGCTGTGAGCATGTCCACAAAAACAGGGTTTCTGCAGGTTTTATGAAGATGGACTCTTTTTAAGATCAATTAAGGAACACAACATGTGACCCTGGACCACAAAAGCAATAGGCAGCAATACACTGTATGGGTCAAAATTATCATTAGGACATTAAGATCATGTTCCATGAAGATATTTTGCACGTCTTACCATAAGTCTATAAAAATTTAGTAATATGTGTTCCTAAGCACTTCATTTGAACAACTGATTTTCAAATAGTTGTATCTCTGACAAATATTGTCCTCCTAACAAACCATACATCAATGGAGAGATGATTAATTCAATCTTATGACTGGTTTTGTGGTCCAGGAACACATATGTCCATACGATCTGTGAATGTAAATGTCCAGGGACAGGCATGTATTGTTTTGCAAGTAATGCATTGTATTAGCAACACTTCAAAATCTAAAAATACTGCTTTTGACAATAATAATAAAAAAAAAGCTTAAGCTTCGAATAGCTTCTGCTCACACTGCAAAAGTACTTCTGTCTTGTTTTCCAGTGTGAATGTCTAAAGATTCATTTACTTGAGAATCAAAATGATAGAACACGTCGTTTTCTGTGATATTGATCCAAATGAAGCGCATTTGAACAAAACACGAACAAATATCTGCCAGTGGAGTCTGAGATATCAACTTTAATTTTAAAAGGAAGTTTTCACA
Source organism: Carassius carassius (assembly GCF_963082965.1). Classification (NCBI taxonomy): domain Eukaryota; kingdom Metazoa; phylum Chordata; class Actinopteri; order Cypriniformes; family Cyprinidae; genus Carassius; species Carassius carassius. The sequence goes on from NC_081794.1 coordinate 2,472,263, forward strand.
CCCCATTGTCAGAAATTTGTTTCATTGTGTTCAATTTCTCGGGAAACATTTTGCATCTCCAATAAATGTGTCTTGATTTAAGGATGTTTAGATATTTGTAACAAAAATACTGAGGAAGATATTAATTTGTTGCAGTGGATGTGACATTTAATTCCATGACTTCATGCATGTAAGACTTTCTGCTCCGATTCAAGACCTTTTTCTTTTATGGAAGACCTGCAAAAGCCCTGGTCAACTCTAAAACAAAACCAAAAACTCAAAAAGTCTTATTTTATTCATTACAAATCCCAGCTTTTTGGTTGCATTTAAATCAGTGACCTCAAACAAAAATGACAGAAGTGTTCAAAACTGTCAGCTGTGCCACCAACCAACTCCAGTGACACACACACACACACACACACACACACACACACACACACACACACGCATGCCGTGACGGTCCGGTGAAACTCATTCAGTCTGTCTGAAATCTGAACGATTTCCAGCAATGCATATGGAAATGTCCTGGAGTCTGATGAACATGAGACACGGACAGCCCTTCATTCAGCAGGATCACATGCACCATGGCAGAATATAATCTGATCTGTTTTTGTCGATGCATGAACTACAGCTGGGCGATGTGGCCATAAATACTATCACAATATCATTCTAAACTTGTAAGTCTCTTTGGGAGAAGAAAATCGGTTTGGTGGGAGAAGAAAATCGATTCTCTGATGCATCGCAATTCTCTCTTCAACGATTCTGCGGTTAAATGCACTTTCTTTTTCGAATACTTTTATATGAAATTGATATACACACAGTCAGTTATGTTTTCAGAGCAGGACAAAACATCTGATATCGAAATAGATCTGTGCGTGAATGCAGCCTGTTAAAGCTTTCTATGATCTCATCAGTAATAACGGCAATAAATGACAATAATTCTGAGGAAAAAAAGAAAAATTCTCAACTATTGTCTGTGCACTTTCAGACACTTAAAAGAACACTTATTTTAAATAAGCTATTTTTTTTAAATAGCCTGCTGTGCTTGTTTAAAAAAATAAAAAAGTTAATTTTGCACAAAATAAATTTGATATAAAAGGTATATGAATGTATTTAGACCCTATATTTTTAACATGGCAGTACTGACATACAGAGATTCTAACTATAAAAAAACAAAAAAAAACAAAAAAAAAAAAACAGCATTTTTGTTTACGATGTAAAGTTGTAAAGATTTATTTGCACAGCAGAAGAATTAATTGGGGGAAAAATGTAGATCAAGAATAGTTTTGGAAATGGATCATGAAGTGCCTGAAGATTCCCACCCCTAATAGATGTACAGGTTGTATGCATCATTAATCATAATATTCCCATAGATCCCACCCCCCCCAATCATGATCTCAGCGTGATGTGGTTTATCGCCCAGCCCTAGCATGAATCCCTCTGAATGATGCACAGGGAGTTCAGCGCATGCGCTCCCTTCTAAGGGCTTTTACCCTAAAATAAGTCAAACATCTTCAGGTTTAGTCTTTAGCTGTCCCAGGACATGTCACGACTCACAGACTGGGAACAGAGGGAAGAGCAGAGGAAACACACACACACACACACACACACACGGGACTGTGTGTTAGAGGAGGGAATGTGCAAAAGACATCGTCTTACCGCTACCTATCAGGCTTTTTCCTGGACAATAAAACACAGCACACACACAGTTCAGTTCCTGACTGTTCTCAAGCACAAGCTGCTGTAGTCTTAAAGGAAACATCGTGTTGACCTGAGGGTGGCAGTGTGTGCTTAACTAACTCTTTTTCATCATCAGAGGACTGAACGTTTGTGTGGAAACCTACCTTTGACCTCATGGCGCGTTCTGAGCGTTTGGCTGCTGCGGCCGCCATCTTTAAAATGTCAGGATTGCTCTTTGACTTCATGATATCTGGAAAACATGACCACCGGTTGGTTTTTGATAACATGCATTTGTATTGAATGTATTTGAGTTTGGGTTGATTTGGAGATGAGGGTTGTACCGTAACTGCCTCGCTCCGCCTCCTCCAGCGAGGGCTCCCCCAGTGCATCATGGGCCTGCTGCAGCTGCTCACGCAGTCGGCTCAGATCCCGCTCTGCTTTGGCCCGAACGATGCTCAGCTCCGTGTAGATGTCCTTATATTTATCGGTTGCATATTTTTTATCCTATGAAGAGACGTGGCACAGGCTATTAATGTTAATCAGTGTACATTCTTTCATCAGGGTCCTTAAAAAGTCTTAAAAATAAAAAAATTTAGGGAATAAAAATTCTTTAAAAGGGTTGATCATTATTTTAGGAGATTTTAAATTTGGGTACAAAAAATAGTTGCTTTTACAGATTCAACACGATAGAATGAAAACAAACATTTGATTAATTTCAATTTTAAAACAATTATGTAATTATGCATTTTTTATGTGTCCATCTTACAAAAAACAGATGATTAAATTTATAAATAAATATGAGCACTGCATGTTCAAAGTCAAAATAGCAGTTTGCAATCAATGAATATTACAAATTTATGTCAAGCAACCGATTATGATCTATTGATGATGAATTATGTCTTACGTTACGTTGTATTTATATTGTTTTATATTGTAGATGGTTTAAGAGTGCAATTGCTTCTCATTTCAAAATAAGAGTCCTAGTGTATTCGGGACTGTTTATAATTAAAAGTCCTGCATTACACAAAAAAAATACTTGTTTATTTTCTGTTAACTCAGTCTTTGCCGCCCATCGCAGGAAGGAAAGACTAAAAACATTATTTACCATCCCATTTATACATTTTACAAATATTGGCACAATAATCAGTTTATTTCTTTGAACACATTATCATCGTATCTACAAAATCAAATATCACTGACCTATAATTCTAAAGCATTGATACTATAACATTAAACAATTGTAATACATCAGTATTTACTAAATAAAACATTAAATATTTTTTAATTTAACGTATGCCACAGACTGTTTAATAAAAACAAAACAAAAACAGTAGTCATTTTGTAAGGACATACAGTATTCATTCTATTTGTGCAAGTCTTGATTTTACTGTAACTCTTCAAACATAAATGAAGTTGCAGCACTTACTCTTTGGGCATTCTGTAGCTCATCTTTTAAAGAGTTGATCTCTTGCTTCAGATACTGCACTTCTGACTCCTTCACCCTCAACATTACCTGTGAACGCAAGAGTGAGGATGAGCTTTTCATTCCCAGGATGCTGTGGGAAAAGAGTGAGGCATGAAGGGAAGAAACAGACCTCCAGCTCATACAGCTCCTTCCCCTGCATGACCCCGCCAGTGTCTCCTCCGTCTTCACTCGTCATCGATCGCATCTTCGTGATCTCAGCTGCCAGACGATTGTTCAGCTCCTGCATAACAGACAAGAAGCATAAAACAGCACTTTGAGGGACAAAATCAGGTCTTATGTGCATCTGAAGTGGATTTCAGGGGTTAGAGCAAAAAAAAATCCTGAGCCTGAACTTTTTTCCGGGGGCGGGGCAACACACGCAAAGCATGCAATGACTGACAACTTTAACATTTGAAAGGATACTATGGCAAAGTTATTGCTTTCTTTATTCAAACTGATTTTCTTTTTCATGAATATATGATTGACCTGCAGAATGAAAGCTGTATCATACACTTGAAAAATGAGCTATATCATCGCTTATCGACACTAAGGGTGTGACAATACACTTAGCTAATGAGATGAGAAAGTACAGATACTTGGTTCACTAGAACATGACAATATTTTAATACTGTTTTTAAGAAGTTTTCAATAAAATGTTTGTCTTTTTATTACAAAACGTAAAACAATGCAGTTGTGTTTAGAAATATTTGAACTAATCCAGGGCTGTAAATAATGATTATTTTGGTAATCAATGAATCTACTGATTATTTCGCAACCGTTTAATCCAATTTTATTTTTAGTAACACAAACAGACTTAAGTGAAAACCAGGCTTTAGTATGACTATTTATATATAAACTAACAATGAGGCAATAATTATTGGCTCAAATAAAACATCAAAACCAAGAAATTACAAGAAGAACAACAATGTTAAAATATATAATCTAATATGCCTATATATAACATGAACATAACTTAAGCACATCATGTATTAAAACAAACACCTGCAGAGGACGCCAACGGCCTGGTGACGTTTCACTTTACAGCTTGATTAAACAATGTTTAAATCCATTACATTTTAATATTTGGCCACGTGCAGAAACATTTATTTTGAAATCGCGATGTACAATACAATGGCATATTTAGACATAGGTTGATGTATCTCCTGTGTTGGCAAAGGTTTATAAATGATTTATGTTACAAATCTAGTGAGATAATGCACACGGTTTTTCCAGATTACGTTAAGCAATTAAAATTCACAGCGTATACAGAGGAAGAGTTTAGCCCCTTTCACACATACAGTCTTTACTGATAAAGTTAGCATTGATAGATCATGTGTGAACAGGACCTTTTCAGAAATCCTGGTAAATGTTTTGGCAATCATATCATTCTTATGGAGATGACATGATTACTCTAAGCTGTTCACAAAGCTCCGCTGCTTTAGAATGAGCTTTTCCATGTAAATACGCGCTAGATGGATATATTTGACCATTTAGCCTCACAGCTTTTTGTCGCGCTTCGCCATTCATCAGGACTGCGACTCTGAATACTATTATGCGCGTCTTGTGTTTATAAAAGCAAAACATTCTGGCTGGCTACTAATGTTAGTTTGGTTGAGAGTGAAAGTTGCGTCTCTCATACCATTGGTAGACAAACGCATGGACTCAAAAGTGATATCAATCAACAAGATTTTTTATTTTTTTTAAATGTAGGATTAAACACTGCATGCTGGAAATCAAGCCCTGGGATTTATTTGCGCTAAGGTCATGGTTACACCTGCAGTGGTCATTTTGACAGCAAATTTTTATTTTGTTTTAATTAGTCATTGGACAAACCTCATTTAGTTTTAGTCGACTAAATTTTAAACTGTAAAGCATTCATTAATAATTGATCTAAAATATCTTAACTCAATATATACTCCTGGAGAAAACAATTTATTGACCTGTTAGCATTAGCAGGTTTATTAGGCTGCTGTCACTTTAAGACCTAACGCATGGATCCGATATACTGACACACATCTGAAATTCTCACAACTGCTTACATTCATCTGATACATAACTGACTGAATACTCGTCACAATGGACAATTTGAGATAATTTTTTCATATCTGTTAAATCACAAGAAGATGAGTAAGAGAATACAGTTCTCCAACTAATTGTCTCATTTTCATTCATTGACGAAAAGGTTAAGATTTGCCATAGTTTTTGTAAATCAAATTTGTTTTTTTATTTTATTTAGTTGTAGTTATAGGGCCCTGTGAAATCAGTTGTATTTGTTTTCCCCAAATTAATTATTATTTGTTTTTTTTCAAATTCCATTTTATTTTTTTCTAGATTTCATTCTTTGGATTCTGCTTTAACGGTTAAATTAGATTGAATTAAAATGCATGTCTAATGAATTAAAATCATGAAACTTATACAAGTTAATGACAATTTTATTAATCATTATTATTATTATTATTATTATTTATTTTTAAAAAATAATTTGTGTTTTTTTTCTGGATTTTATTTCAATGGCTTAATTATATTTGAATAATCGAAATTTTATGATTAGTTTTTTTTTTCAATAATAAATAATTTTTAGTAGTAGTAATAGTAGTAAGACTACATTTTACGGTACAACAGTAAAATATTTCTGTCACAATTTCTTCAAAGTAAACTGAATTTTTATTTTTACAGGTTGCCGTGCAGAGATTTGTTTTTGTGTGTATATTTATGTATTAATGTCCTTTTAGTGAGACGGCAAACTCTTAAACAGGTGAAACTGAGCGTTTGGGCCATTCATTTACACAAGAGACACACTCAACAATGCAGGATTATTCTATATCACCATTTGATTTAAGTGTACTTACCTATTTTGATTTATTCATTCAAAATGTGGCATCATAGAGCCCTAAGTGAAAAATTTCTGTGGATTTAAAGTATGCTGGATTTTTCAGCATACTTTAATGCTATATTTTTCAGTGAAATGAGCACTGGATACCTGGTTGTGTGCATTGAGTTCCTGGTTCTCCCGCTGGCACTGTCTGAGCGCCTGTCTCTCGGCCTCCAGCGCCTGGGCCAGATGAGCGTTTTCTAAGCACTTCTGTGAGTACTGCTCTGACAACACCTCGATCTCCCTCTGGTATGACATCAGCTCTTCCCTACAACACAAATGCACATGTATTTATCCTCTCAGTTTAAAGTGATAATAAAAGAGCAAGGTCTTGAAGTCTAGACAGAAGTACAGCCAAGAGCTTGAGGGCAGATTAAAGGCATGTACACAAAGAAAGAAACTGTGCAATCACTCCAGATTTGGCATCTAGGCTGCGTTGCTCCAGGATACACTTGGCAATAGAGGCAGTCATGCAGTCAGGCTTTAAACCCTTTATCCAGTTTAATTATTGTAATATGCAGAATGCACAAGACTTACTTGTGTGTAACAGCTTCAACAGTGAAGTCAGAAGAAAAGCATCATAAAAGCGAGGTAGAGATGTGGCTTTGTAAACATTTCAAGCAATTAAATCTGAAGAGGCAGTTTATTTTTCAAAAGAATGTAAATACGCTGCATTATGAGGCTGAAATAGCGTAAAGGAATAGCAACTGACTCGTGCTGTTTGTGGATTTCCTCTATGTCTGCGTTTTCATTGTTGCTGTTGGCCTTGCGTGCTTTCTCCAGTTCCCGCTCAAGCTCCGTCCGATGTGCATTCTTCATTGCTTCAATAGCTAATCAAAGAAAAAGATAATTAAAAGATGTATATTTCGCAATTTGTCTTAAAATCAGAAATTGGCATTAAATTACTCTAAAACAGACTCAGGAATGACTCTTCAAAATTTTGTTGAAAGTGTTTGCTGAGAAATGCAACTCTCTAAGACATTTAATCTATTTAACTGGTGAGGATTTTCTTTTTCCTGAAATGCTAGTTAATATTATGGTATTGGACTAAAACTTTCTGGTCATACAGACCACAAACAAATTAATTTTTATAATTTTTGTATTTTTCCCCACCTCGATACACTGGTCAAAAATGACCAGCCTAGAAAAAAGATCTAGGCCTATATTATTACCAAATATTTTATGTCAGCTTTTTCAATAAAATTTTGTATTTGTATTTTTTTTTTATCTGATTGATCACATGCCTTTATTGATCTGAGCTAATGCCAAAAGTGATCATTGACAAAATAATCCATAAATAATGCTTTTTTACACTCAAAAACTGTGATTCATAAAATCAGAGGCCTCAGTAAAGTCCAAAAAGAAATACAAAACCTGTGCTAATTGAAATAAAACAAGGACTGAATCCAAGATTTGTTGATAATACAGCATAATAAGTAGGAGGTGCATGACATTTCCGATATCCCTAATAATAAGATATTACAAACAAATTTAAAGGTCTGGTCATTTATAACTGGGAACACCAAATTAGGTAAAGGATTTTCAGCAAAGCACAAGAGGTAAATCAGCACAAATTAATATTTTATGTTTAAGAGATAATGGATTCTGGCATAAGGAGTATTTTTTTTATTTTTTTTTAGAGAGTTTGCATGTGATTCTGGAATTTCCATTTCTACACTGCGTATATGTGATCTGATCCCTGCGAATGATCATATTCAAAACATCTTCTCCTGGCCCTTTTTATCCTTACTAACCAGCTATAGTGGCTGCGGTCTCTTCTGCCAGCAGTCTCTCTTTCTCCTCCTGCAGTTTCTCCAGTTCCCGCTGGTGCTTTTTCTGCAGCTCATCAATTACTTTCTGGTGAGACTCTTCCATGGTGGCGAAGCCTCGTTCACATGTCGCCTGTAGGGAAATGCATGAAGCAGCATTTAGTGCATCTCATTCTGATTGTTTCAAGTCCACTTCTACGATGACAAGGACAACATTTACACAAGCGACAGAGATCAGCGATGTGTGGACAGAAGAGTGTCCACACATAGCCAGGTATTAATAACCTACAATGACATAAAGGGGACACAGAGGCCAGTGAGAGACGGCTTCTCAAAAGACACTAATACACACACCATGATGGGACTGCTTGTTCATTCAATGTTCATCCCAAACACTTGGATACTTTAGCCAGGCTTAGTGCATGAATATAACTGGATTAGATACAAAATATCAAAAGAATGGCAATTTATTATAAAAAAAAGAGCGCAAAAGAGTCTTTAAAATAACAAGGAAGCAGTAGATATACTGTTCAAATCCAAGATAAAAAGTATTGTGGTTGTCAAATTTTGGTGGATTATGTTAATAGTGATGAACTGTGAGAACTGACTTCATACATGCAAAAAAAAAAAAAAAAAAAAAAAAAAAAAAAAAACACCTTGACACCAGTTAAAAATCAATGCAAAAATGCACTAGCATTTGATTTGGTAACAAAGTCCTATGTCATGATTAAAACATTTAAAATACATTTATCTAATACTACTTCAAACATATTAACCGACATAAATTAAGACTGACTGATATAAAATTATAATTAAACTTTATTTGGAGTATTTCTTTATTGCACAATGCACATTTCTTAATATTATGCCTAAATGTGTTTTAATATCACTATTAATAAGGACTGTGTAATCCTTGTATAATCAGTATATGATATGATATAAGATATGTAAAGTGTGCCTGAAGTATATTTGCAGTAGTTCCACTTCAGCTCAATCAAATATACTTCAGTATATCTTTAGTTGGAACTCAGCACTACTTCTGCACAATTAAAGTGCATTAAGCGAACAATAAGTTGTTAAAATTTATAGGTTTACAAGTTTAGTATAGCAAAAATACAATTGCAATTTATCTTTATTAAACACAAATACATTTGTAGTATACTTAGCACAAAATAAATACATTTCAAACTCATTGTAGTATATTTTGTTTTTACTAAGGAAACGTAGGACTACAGACACTTGCTTTAACATTTTAATGCATTGAAATTCAAATATTTGCAGCTTAAATATCCAAGTGTGTTTTAGGGGCACTACATTACTTGTCCATATTGTTTTAAATTTCAATTTATATAGACCCACGTCTGAAAAACAACTAGAAATTCTATTTTTTTTTTTTTTTAAATGCAGCACCTATATTTGTAAGATTTGCCATGAATGTAGTCTGAATGAAGTCTCTTAAAGGATTAGAGCTAATATACATCAACATGGGATTTAATTTCAGTCCAAGAGATGTCCATGCTCTTTAAACTGTGCAAACATAATGCATTTCTGCTGTTTATTAAATGGCCCTAATCTCTGTGCTATAAACAGTGTGTGAATTCAGCCATTGTTTTTGAAGGACTAGTGTCTACTGTCCAGGGACATGGTCTGTGTCCTGATCCACTACAGGCCAACTTTTCCTGTCCCCGTATCACAGACGCACCTGCACTTGTTTACTCAGAGAAGCCTCTCTGGTTGGAAAATCTCATTTCCTCTTTTGTCTGGACAAACATGAGTCTATAGTTGCACATATTGATAAATTTAACATTCAGAGCTTTTTTTTTTCATTATATTTTTTCTTAAATCTTCATCTTAAATTAATTGAATCATATAAATAAATTGAATAAATTGTAAGAAGTAACAAACGTTAATGTTCAATATAAACTGCAACCAGTCTTTTGAATATGAAATATATTAGAAACAAAAAATAGTAGTAGGGGAAATTTGAAAATATTCCTGTAACTCCAAGCACAATGTGTGTAAATAAAAAAAAAAAAGAAAAAGCAAAAAGTTAAAAACCATTGCACCAATGCCAACGCCATTTAAAACTGGCCTCATAATTTTATGTTTATAATTTTTTTTTCCATCGCAAAATTATATAGTTAGGAACTGACTTGAGCTGTGGTACTTAAGGTCACATCACACTGACAAAATGTAAAAGAAAACTACAGAAATTATCATTTTCTCCATTATCCCATTATTTTTTGGCAACCGAGTGACAGAGAGCAAACCATTAACCTTTTTTTTTTTCAGTACTTGGACTTTTCAAATTGCCAGGTGTTCTACTTAGTTGATGCAACAATGCAATACTCTAATTGATATAATTCATTATCTAAATTTGTTATAATACATAACACAATTTAATCATCTCTGTCTTCAAAGACAATTCTTTCACAAATACTTTCATATGTACAATTGTTTAAAATAAAACAATTCAGTTATTGTCATGCATTATTTGTTATTAAGTTAAGCAGCTGGCATTTTGCAGTTATCAAAGTTAAGTTGCGATTTATGCAAAGAGCACTGGCTGTTAATCAGGCAAAGAGGTTAAGTGTGAGAACAAGTTCAGATCAAAGTCAACCAGCTGAACCACAAGCTTTCACACTTGCTGACACAAGGAGTATGCAGTTATGCATTCTCCAAAACATCAGACGAATGGATTCTTAATTGTTCTCCACTGGACTTGAATTATCTAGGAATGGCTTCTTCAGTGAGAGAATGGTGTATTTTTCTCTCATTACAGTTGGCTCATCCATACCTCTAGCATTAAACTGTACATGCAAACCTATTGTTAGCAGCCATGCATCACTGGTGAGAAATATTAGGCCAGACCAAAGCACCACAAAGCAGGGTTAGTATGAGAAAAGAAGGGGAAAGGATCAGATTTAGGGTTGCCACATGAAGTCAATACAGACGGAGAACAGCAAGGACACGGAACTCCTTGACCTTTAGGTTTTCCAGGTCTTTCTGGTATTTCAAACGCAGCAACGTCACTTCCCCATCACGATCTCGCAGATTAATTTCTTCAGTCAGTTCGGACAGCCGGGAAACAAGTTTTTGGATCCGCATTTTGAGGGAACTTGTGTTCGGCTTGCCATCCATTGCAGGTTCGACAGGACCGACAGCATCCATTAACTCTTCCATCTCTTGATTGAAGTGTGCTATTAAGTCCTTACGCTCAATCTCGTGCTTCTTCTTCAGGTTCTCCATGCACACTGTCAGAGAGTCGATCTCTTTCACGTTTTCCTCAGATCTCAGTCTCAGAGTCTCACCAGCCTCGGCCACTTCCAGCCTCAGCTTTTCTGCTTCTAGCTCATACACCTCCTTTAATTCTCGCAGCTCCTTCTTATGCTTGGCCACCAGGTCCTGAAGCTGTATGGCCTTGTCCAGAGAGTCAATTCGTTCACCTTCGATCTGAATGTGGGCTACACTGATGGGACTCTGGACGCTTGACATCACCTGCTTCTCAGACTCGAGTTGTGTTCTCAGATCAGCACAATTTGCACACGCAGACAGGTCTGATGGTCTTGCCTTTGGCAACATTTGAAGAACTACCAAAAACATGCATGTTATGTCCATTATGGCCTCATGAACATACTCAGACCAGGTTCTTTGAGAGCCACAGCTTGACACAGTCAAAGCCAAGGACTGAAGCTCCTCATTTTTTTCCCTAAGAGCAGAAGCCGTGTGATTCAATAACGCAACTTTCTTCTGAATGACTTCAGTGAGAGTTTTCATGACGCAGGGGTTGGCAGCATCATCAAGCAACCGATTCAAAAGATTCGGTTTCATTGTATCTTCAATCAGTGCATTTCCATATCCAGCGCTTTTTTCTGAGCAAGATGCAGGTTTTGCGTCACTTTGAAATTCTTGGAGGTTGGAGAGCTTATTCATAAGCAGCAGCATTTTATTATCCACTAGCATACGTTCTACAACATTCCTTAGGGTTTGCTCAACCTCTGAGCCTTTCTGACAGTCCTCTAAACCAGCTAAAACCTTATGCAGAATCATTCTCTCAAACATCTCCATCATTCCTGCATGATTCTCATCCAAAATGTTGGCGTCCATGCCAGTGTTGGACAAATCTGTCTTACTGCCTATTACCAACATGTCAAGTAGATGATTAAGAGATTTAGACCTGCTCTTGAACTCTTCCACCACTTTCTCAATTCCACCTTCATTTGTGAGTTTTTGCACCAACTCTTGGCACCCAATTTCTGTTCCTGGTTCACTACCAAATATACCTTGAGTGCCTGCCTTCTCTTTCAACGTCCTAATTTCCTCCTGAGCATCTACAAGCATCTGACTACACATCCTTGCTGTCTCTTCATGTTTCGCATTCTGGGACTGAAGTTCTCTACAGACCTGCTCAGTATTTTGAAGCTGCTTGTACTTCTCTGAAAGCTTGGACTGAAGGACCTCCAATTGGCGCTTGAGGTCGTCTGTCTCCGAATCTAACTCTTTATCATCTTTTTCACTCTCTGCCTCCTGAAATCCAAGACCCCTAAGCGTTGCTTCTTTAAGTTGCAATCTCTTCTCTGTATCTTTCAAAGTATTACCAAGAGTTTCCAATTTAATAAGAGCCTCTTGTAGCTTCTGTGACTTTTCATAGAGTTCCCGCTCATACACATTTTTCTCGGCGGTCTCTTTGTTTTCTTGCTCCTGTTCCATGTTGGATTGTGGATATTGCTGACTGCTACGTAAAGTACAAAGCTCAGCTTTCAGCCTGTCTATTTCTCGATCCGCTTCTATCAACTGGTTCATAATTTCCTGATAGCGCTGATTCAAAGCTACATTTTCGCCCGCGAGCAACTCCACCTGCTGCGACAGATCCAGAGGATCTTCTCTCGAGCAGCTTAATACAAACGAACTCTCCATTTTCTGCCTATGAACTCTTCCCAACATGTCCTCCATGGTGACCAAACGAGCTTCATAGTCCCGAATACAGTCCCCAGCCTTTTCCAAGCTTTTCCTCGTCTCATTCTCAATCTCCTGTTGGTTCTTGAGGCTTTCCAACAGTTTCTGCGTCATTACTCCTACTGACTCACTTCTTTCCTGTCCTTGAGGACTTTCTACCCAAATGTATTCGCTATGCAAAAACATGAGCTTTATCAGCTCTCTTAATGTCAGAGGCTCACTGGCATCTATCAAGCTCTCTAGCTCTCTGATCTTTCCCTCGCTATCCTGAAGCATGAAGCTGACCGTTTTCTGAATGGAGTTTGAGGGACAGACCTCGGTGGTAGCGGGTTTTTTGGTGTCAGAAAGATAAGGTTCCTTTGCGGGCCAGTGTGAGAGAGAAAGGCCAAGCTGTGCCTGCATGTTGCGCTTTTTCAGTTCTTGAAGCTGCAGGATCTCTTTGGTTTCCTGGTACTTCTTTGTTAAGCTCTGAGCTTGAGAACTAACCAGTTCAGTCCTCTTCATCTGGGGCTCTGTCTCAACACTCAAAGGGGACTCCAGCTTGGAAAAGGGGACCAGACAGTTGGTTAACAGTCAGCACAGATGAACAACGCTAATCAAATTCTAGATTATAATTAACAGTGTTGAGGATTTGAGGTAAATGTACATTTAATTACAACAACTGTGTCGAATCAATCTATGAAGGTTAAAGGGAGTGTAATTTCATTTAGCTTCTTTCATGGAATAAGGCGCATTAGAACGCTAAAAAAAAAAATGGCAAAAAGTTAGTAATTCGAAACAATGCATGCATATTAAAAGGTTAAAGAGTTGTTTCATGGGGTAAGTAACGCAAAATTAGTGCTAGCTAAGAATGCCAGAACAGTTACATGCCATCCAGTTAAGCCTGCAGGCCTTTTGAGGAACAATTTAACCTAAACTACTGTGCAACCCCTACTGTGTCTGTTTATAACAAACCTGAATAAATAAATACGTAAAAGACAACCCTTTAAAACTAGCTGATGAAGATGAAAGTGTCCTGGACGGATATTCAACATATAGCATCAATATTTTGGAACAATGCCATGCCTAAGATAAAAATCACCACACATTTGCTTTTAAATTATATATGCCTTAATTTTGGTATACTGAAAAGATATACTACAAGAGGAAATAAGAAAAAATTTAGCTACTTATTGCAATAAATAATTTTGAGAAGTCCATATTAAGCTCAGAAGACAATGCAACAATATTTTGAACAAAACACTAAAGACAAACATACACGCACACGTAACACACACACACACACACACACACACACACACACACACAGACATATTATATAGCATATATGGAAGAAGTCAAGAATAAGGTTAAAATGAAATTAATAAATGTTAAATATGAATAAAACACATCATGCATGTATTCCTGATTAGGCATCTTTTCATATGTCGATGTTCATGCAGCACTATTCTGCAAAAGATGCATTCTTAAATAATTTTCAACACCCTTAAGATACACTGATACTCAATGCTTTTGAGAAAATACAAATATGCAAGAGATCTGGCATGGAAAACTTTGTCTTCCTCTTATTTTCATTACATAAATACTACTAATAAAATATTGGTCACGCTTTACTTTTATAAGTAGTAGTATTTTTAATGCATTAATTATGCCTTGTAATGCTCCGTACAATGCATTGAATGATCTCGTTAGTAACCTTAAAAACAGATCAAATATAATACTTATCTATTCATTATTACACCTTTAGAAAGTAAAATGCATTAAAACACATGTCAAACAAATCCTCAAATATTATAATGCATTTTTACTTTGTTTACAATTATTTATGATTAATGCATTACAACATACATTACAAATACCTTTTTAGTCAATTATACACAAAGGTTTTAAGTAAAGTGTGTAATACAAAATGTAAATGTTTTCCAGTAATTTAAGTTTGATCATTGAGTATGAATGTATCTGGAGGGCACTGTAAGTTCAGAGTATTTTTTCATGCCATCATTGCATATTTATTAATTCATGTTCAGTTATTGTTAATCATTTCTAAGTTGGAACATGCAATAGAGCTTGCATGTAACTGACATTTTTAATGCCATTTTGCTTGAACATGGCAAGAGGAATCTTAAGTAGAGTGTTTGTTTACATGCAACAGTCTCTAGTCATGCAAAGCACGCGTTTGCAGCTTCGATGATAAAGATGGAAGCCATGTGTTTGTTCTACTCCTAATAATGACACACAATGTGTTCAATCAGGCATTAGCTGAATACGCCATGAAAACATGACATAGATGTGGCCTACCGGTGAAATGTAACCAGCACGGGTCTGCTGTTCACGCTCGAGAGCGTTTTTGAGCTGACCCTCCAGCTCCAGCTTGTGCCGATTGGAGTCCATTAAATGCTGGTGGCAGCTCTCCAACTGAGCTTTCAGCTCTTCAACCTAACAACGTCCACAGCACAAAGAGAAGTTATGATCTGAAATCATATCATATTTCAATTTTTTTTTACTCTGGTTGTTTAAACTAGGGCTGTTGAAGATTATTTTAGTAAAATAACGGCACGCTCTCCAAACCTGTCTGCCATCTTACACTGATGCAGTTATTGATGAACACGATTCAGGACGACTGACTGAGTGATGGAGTATTAAAATGCAGTTATATTACATTTACATTTTATTCATTTGGCTGACGCTTTTATCCAAAGCGACTTACAATTGCTATATATGTCAGAGGTCACACGCCTCTGGAGCAACTAAGGGTTAAGTGTCTTGCTCAGGGACACATTGGTGTCTCACAGTGGATTCGAACCCGGGTCTCTCACACCAAAGGCATGTGTCTTATCCACTGCACCAACACCACCCACAAAAAAATATCATATATATAGTATCAATATCACACCAGCAAGAGTGCAGTTTCTCCCCAATAACTGCAGCAGTGCGAATGTTATATTGCTTTATAACAGTTCAATAAACAAGAATTTAATATTCTGCTAAATTTTATACACGATTGTCAATATTTAGCTTTTTCACAAACAAAAACAGTTCCAAACAAAGCCACAGCAGAATTGTTTTCTGAACACACAGCTGTGATTCGTTCCTGAATTAATCAAAGAGGATTCAGTGACTCATTCATAAAGACTTCTGAAAGAATCATTTGTTTTACTGACTCGGTTGAATGAACGATTCAAATGACTCACCGCCACCTAATACCACTTTCAGTTTAATATTGAGTATCATTTGACTTGAAAACATTTCAATACTCTTTTCCTCATCTAACACAATAACTCCTAATGACTTCCTTTAAAGAGGGAGTGCTTTCCAAGTCTAAACTGATGCGTAATCTTTTGACAGCCCAAGTTTAAAGTTGTAACTGTGCAGTGGATTTTGAAGCCCGAACCCCTTTTTTGTAGCTCTCGATGAGTTTCTCCAGCTCTGATGCGTCTCTGTTGTGGTGTGTGGAGGGCAAAGGCACCCTCCTCTCCTCCCTGATGGGTGTCTTCTCCACCTGCTGCCAATGCTGCTCGATCTCGTCCTCCACTCTCTGCTGCCGCTCCAGCGATGGGGGTGGAGCATCTACCTGGACCACGCCCACACTCTCAATCTCCATCTTTGCGGGATCAGCGGGCGGATCAAAGGACGAGCCGGTGACGCTCTCGTACCTCCTCCGTCTCTCCTCCCTCCTCTTGTTTCTCTCGGCTAGCTCGGCCTGGAAGGTGTCGGCCTCGTGCGCTCTCTGCTGCGCCAGAGCCTGGGCGATGGGACGAAACTCGGCCCAGTCAAACGTTTTGGAGCGTCCTTCTCGCCTCCGTTCTCTCGCTCGACTCTTCTTTAATCCACCTTCCCACTCAGCCGAGGCTTCAGAGGACGGGGAGTCCTGAGTGATGTCAGGACGGGCGAGACTCTCAAACGGGCCACAGGAAGCGTGCTCATCTGTCAGGCTGTTTCAAGACATTTTATATGCACAACATAAATGATTTAAAGGCAAAAAGCTATTTTTGTGCTTCTGCATCATGTGTGGTAACACACCTAGCAACATCTGGTGCAGTGGACGGCCGGACGTTTTTCATAACCGCTTGGATCCAGTTGCGGCGTATTCCTGCAGTCATTGCGGAGAGTGTGTGCACCGCCTCTTGAGTCTGATGAGAGAAAAAATTGAGCACAAACAGATGAGAATAGTCTGCTGGTTAATAAATCCCTCAAACTCTTGGAAAACAATAAAAAGACACATTCAAGTCAAGAACTATCTGTCTCTGCAGTGCTTGGATAATCCATTGCAAGGCATCAGAACCAACATTAATAACATGACATGACAAATAAAATAAATAAATATTAAATAAAAATCCATCAAATAAAACAAAATATTAAATTAAAGTCTCTATAAAATAGTAAGTCCATGAAATATAAACTCCTTAAAACAAAGTCACTAAATTAAAATTAAGGCCCATAAATTAAAATGTCCATGAAACAAAATTAAAAAAAAAAAGTTAATAAAGTACAGCATAAATAAAAAAAAGTAAAAAAAAAAACAAACAAAAAAAAAAGTCCATAAAATAAAAACTCCATAAAACTAAATTTTAATAAAAAGGTCCATAAAATAAAATAAAAGTCCATAAAAAAAAAAATCCATAGAATAAAAAGTCCATAAAATAACATTTCATAAAATATGACATAAAAATAAGTTTCAGACACACTTACATGGATCTGGAAGCCATAGTTCCGTTGAGCTTGATATTCTGTAACATTATAGCATGTGCTGAGATCAATCTCTCCATCCAGATCAGACGCCTGTTGATATAAAACAAAAAATATGATTCAGTGATCATTACAGAAATAAGGCTGATTGCCAAATGAAAATCTGGAGGAAAAACATTGTGAATTACCTCTTCAGCAATAGAATCTTTGTAGTATCGTAGACTGTGATCTGTCAGCACAAACCAATACTTCTTCCACTAAAACACAAATAATAAAATAGCAAACAGATCAAATATAATGCAGATAAAAATGAAATTGATCATATTAGAGCGAGCTCTTGGTCTGGGAGGATCCTGCATGTGTCTGATGTACAGACGGGTTGTTTTTAAGACATTTATACTTCTTTAAAGACCACGGTGATAAAGTGGAGAGACTCTATCCTTTCAACTTTGACCTATTGCTGCAGTGCAATCAAAGTGTCCTCTGTCCTTTAAAAGCATCAACGCTTTGAGTCAGGGCCATTTGAGCTGAACAACTTTGATCAACGTGAAGTCAGAAAGCCGATCAGTGAGTAGAGATGATGCATTTAACACCAAGAACTTGTTCTGTAAACACTGAACATCAAATACAGAGGCCAATAAGAGAATTTCACTTATTATATATACAGATAGAAATTTTCAGGAAATTATGTAATAATAAATAATGCAATGTGATGCAACAAAAACCAAAATCGCTGACCAAACTTTTTATATTAAACAAGCCCAAAGCTTGATAGATAGAAAAACACAACATTATATTTTATTTTCAATTATATTAGTATCTATATTTGAATAAATCTGTCATTAAAAAAATTATAACAGCCACCATTTAAATGTCTATATTTCCAAAATGTATTAATGCATAATTCAAATTTCATAAACCATGCCTTATAATTTTGCATTTGAGCATTGATTTTTTTAAATACATTTGTCTAATTTATTATTAAATAAACTTTTCATACTAAACTAAATTATATCATTTTATAATTAAATACAATTTTAGTTTTTGGCTAAATGCAAAGAAAATTTTGTTGCATCACCATAAACATTATATTATATTTTATAACAAGTATGAAATAATTTGCATTTATTGTTATTACTATAAATATTAATAATAACTGGTATTATTATTATTAATATAATGAAATATTAATAAAACAGCAATAACACCTACATACAATAATAAAAAATAATAATACTGAAAGATTTTAATATAATCTTTTTTTTTAAGGAAATAACTATCAAATTAAAAAGCACTATATTCAGTAATATTTGCAATTCTTTTATATATGTCTATTTATTTATTTACCAATGCTGTGAAAACACTGAATATTCAACACTTTTTCCCAGCACTTAGATTCAGGATGTAATTTCCGTACACTACTGTCAGATCTAATCAGTGAAAGATTATTTTTGTTAATCGTTTACACAGAAACATAAGCTCACCTGGCCCTGTTCATCAAGTTTCACCATCCAACCCTTCTTGAAGTTCAGCAGGTCTGGCTGTAATCCAAAGAGAAACGGTTGTAAATATAAACAGAAGCAGTGGAGCTAGGTGTGTGTGGTGTGTGTGATCACACAGATCTTCATGCATGATGAGCTGATCGGATGAATGTCAGGTGAGCCGAGTGAAAAACAGCCGCTGCTGAGCATTTACTCACATCCACGAGTCTTCATTTCTACACACACGTCAACAAGCCCTTTCTGCTCTTTTGACACTCTTGGGTGACAGAAAAAGATGCAAGCCAGGGTGTTTTTCTGGACTACTTGACTTGACAGTCACGTACAGCGGGTAAAATACGTTTTGAACACGTCACCATTTCTCTCAGTAAATATATTTCTAAAGGTGCTGTTGACATGACATTTGATATTATTCAATGTATAGATTTTAATAGTAAAATCAGTCCCATTCACTGAGGCTCTTAAATTTAAACGCTGTGATTGCATAATATCAGTATGTAATTAATTGCAATAGTAGCCTATGTAATTAAAATGAATTTCAATACATTAAAATATTGTTATTATTATTATTTGTCACATGTTGCAGACCATTTTCCTGCCGTGAGTAATAGGAAGATTTTCCAGCCGACAAACACCGAAAGTCTCTTTCATACCTGCAGGAAGCACTGGTTACTGACATCTGGTGAAAATGTCATAAATGTCAACAGCACCTTTAGAAATATATTCACTGAGAAACATGATGACGTGTTCAATACTTCTTTTACCCGCTGTTCTTCCAGTCACGGACCGGAAAAACACACTCCACATGCCAGTTCAGAGCATCTGTACTTCACAGCTCGCTGAGGAGCAACACGACAGGCTTTTGTGTGTTAAGAGTACTGGACACACACACACGGAGAGAGAGAGAGAGATAAGGACTGCTCCCCATACACACGGCGAGCTGGAGTTGACCTGGGCAGGAGAGAGGAACATGTGACACCCCGAGGAACAGGACGTCTAAGGACTTAAAACAATGAAGTACACAAATAGCACAGAGAAACAAAAGGGTGACCAGGATTAGTCTGAGTGGAGATACCAGCAGAAAGGTTCAAGGCTCAAAGACAAATTTTATATATATATATATATATATATATATATATATATATATATATATATATATATATATATATATATATATATATATATATATATATATATATATATATATATATATATATATATATATATATATATATATATATATATATATATATATATATATATATATATATATATATAGATAGTTTAACACTTGTTCATCAGTGTTACTTTAGTATTACTGATATAGTATTATTGCTTTTAATTAATATTTTGAAGTAATTTATTTTTATATTTGCCATTAGAATTTTTTTCCCTTTTTTATTTTCATATTAATTTGAAAATAAAAACTGAAATTGATATACTATTGGACTTTTTATTAGAGTATTTTGTAAATTTTTGTATTTTCCATTTTCATGTTAAGTTTTATTAATCTACATACTATTAAAGTTTTTATTAATATCTTGAAATTTTTTATATTTTCCTTTTCATTTTAGTTATAGTTTATACATTTTTAATTATAGTTTTTACAATTAT
Source organism: Carassius carassius (assembly GCF_963082965.1). NCBI lineage: Eukaryota > Metazoa > Chordata > Actinopteri > Cypriniformes > Cyprinidae > Carassius > Carassius carassius. The sequence goes on from NC_081794.1 coordinate 2,492,783, forward strand.
ATAGATCTTTTTTTGTTATAATCTTTTTTTATTATTACTTCGTCTATATATATTTTTATTTATTATTTCAGTGTTGATTTTTTCTTGTAATTATTAAACGATAACTATTACCAAATGACTTTTACAACCTCAACTTTGCTTTATGTTATTTACTGACTCTGAGAGTCACCAGAATTCTTTCTGCTTGTTGGTCACACCACATGACTTCTGACAAAAGCTTTTATGCAATACATAAAGTATGGCACAATAATGTTATTTAAAATAATAAAGATGCCAATAAAAAAGGACACCGGATGACATCACTGTAGTCCGTACAATGCATTAAAAAGCAGCAATGAGTGATTTCTTTCCTCAATCTGATGCTAAAGTCTGTGTAAATAGAGAGGTTCTTTATATTATGCTGTCTAAAATATTCCAAAACAGTAGTCCATCTTTTCCTTCAAATCATGCCAAATCCTGCTGCTGCTCTCTTTAACCTTTGAACCTCAGAGAACAACAGAGCCACTGTGGAGGATCTGACAGCGGTTCAGCTCACACACAATGATGGCTGATTATAATGGAAAAGGCTGAGTGATGCTGAGAGATGGATCTGTCTTACGGTCATGACTGATTCGGTGGTCCTCCGGTCCAGTGATTTGGCTCGTCTCAGAGGCGGCAGGGTGGAGGGATGGAAGTCTAAACCCTGGGCCGGGTCCATCTTCTGCTCCTGAATGTGTGAAAGAAACAGAAGACGATTTACTCTTTATGATGTTTTAGTGCACAGAATACAGGGAAGGTAGCATCACTATTGCTTACTTGATGGAAGTCAAGCAAACTACAAGAAAACCACTAATCTGTCGATGTCTGAAAGTCAATAAATCATTTTTTTCATGTTGTCTGAAAACCACTAAATGGCTAGTATTGAAATGCTATACACTAGTGTTCACACGATTGGAGTCAGTAAGATTTTAGAATTTTTTTTTAAACGAAGTCTCTTCTGCTCACCAAGGCTGCAATAATTTGATCAGATGTGCTGTAAAAAAAAGTTAAATATTATAATTCAAAACAAGTGCTTTCTATGAGAATAGATTGTAAAATGTAATTTATTCCTGAGATCAAAGCTGTATTTTCAGCATCTTTCCTCCAGTCTTCAGTGTCACATGATCTTCAGAAATCATTTTAAAATGCTGATTTGCTGCTCGAGAAACATTTTCACCATTATCAGTGTAGAAAATCAGTTGTGCTGCTTCATAATTTTGTGGAAACTATGAAACGTTTTATTTTTCAGGATTCTTTGATAAATGGAAAGTTCAAAAGAACTAAAACAGAAATCTTAATTTGAAAAAAACGTGCAATCTTTTGAGACATCTTTACTGTCAATTCTGATCGATTTAATGCTGCCTTGCTGAATAAAAGCATGAATTAATCAAAATTAAATATATTTTGAAAGGGAGTAATGCATTTAAAAACAAAACATTTGCAAAATATCACATTTAAGATTCTCATTAAATTAGTGTCAACTTAAAATGAGCATTAAATGACGGCAAAGGAAAACAAAATGTAATGCATGCATTATACAATTTCCGATAAATAACCAACATTGACCAACACCAGACGGTCTCTAATGAAGGACAATGAGTGATAAATGCATCCATACAGACTGCATTAGTCATAATAGTATTTATTAAAGGGTTAAATCAAATGTTAAAGTTTCATTCAAGAGTTTGTGGACTTGTTTATCCATTCGCTGAAGATGTTTTGCCTGACGTCTGAGCAGCTTGTTTGGACAGAGATGCATAATTAGGTCCATCTGCTGTAGAATAATATCAATACTTGACAGACACTCTGAGGATCACTGACCTCCACAGCAGAGAGGCTTCATAAACAGTTAAACTGCCTTCGAGTCCGAGGCAGAAAACACCAGTAACACATCAAAACCCTGGACGGACCTTGAAAGCAGCACAAACAATAACAATCTTCAGCTTGAGAAGCTCTCAGCTTCATTTTAGATTCAACTTGAGCCTTGGTTACACTGACAGATGCGTCTGCTTGCAACAATAATCCTTGTTATTATTCAGAGCACTTTGGCTTGCGAAACAAATGCTGTGTGTGCTCCTTCAATGATCACACACTCGTAAAACCCTACGCAGCGAATGGACGATACTATCAGTAAAGAATGTCATAAAAACAAGAGGCTTGATCAAAATCTCTATTGCTCACATTGTTGAGAAACCACCAATCCTTGCACTGAACCAGTGTAAGTGGAAACAGACACAAAGGAAAGTGAACTTATACTAACACGACTAGTAGGCATGTGTGCAGCAGACTTATTTTAATGGCGCCAGTGTGACGCGGAGGAGACAAATTGTTGAATAAAGTCATTATTGTTCTATTGTTTGTTAGTATTCTCGTAGCTTTGTAAAATTACGGTTGAACCTCTGATGTCACATGGATTATTGTACCGATGTCCTTGCTACGTTTCTGGAACTTGATTGTGTTAAGACACTTGCTGTTTGTGGGTAGGTCAGAGAGCTCACGGGATGCATCAAAAATATCTTCAATTGTGTCTTCCGAAGATGAGGTCTTACGGGTTTGGAACCACATGAGGGTAAGTAATTAAGTAATTAAAATTTTTGGATGAACTATCCCTTCAAGGCAATTATTTAAAGGTGTAGTATGTAATATTGACAGCTAGTGGTGGAAATGGGTACTGCAGTCCAAATTCTAAATACTGGCGGTGTTCAAAACATGTGGGTTGCCAGATTGAGGATACGCAGTAGAAAAAACAAGCTCAGTTCACATTTACATTTAATCATTTTGCAGACGCTTTTATCCAAAGTGACTTTGAAGCAATCATTGGGGTCATCAGGTGGGAACCCTGCTTCATCGACGTTTCATTGATTTAAGCCCACAACATCTCCAGAAGGCTCAACAGTGTACCCAGCGTCCCAGGTACACCCCCCTCCATGCTATACCCTCTATATCCCTGATGGGCTCTGCATGGCAGGGGCGTCCTTCTCCCTGAGTCGGGCCTAAGCCTGATCGCATACCATCTGTCTCTACCTTTCTGCCCAGATGGGATCCTTGTGATTGATCCAGAGCCAGTTACTGCTTTTTTCAGCAGCACTTGATATGGACTTGATGGCCTGTTGGAGAGAGCAACCCGTCGCCCCTATTTTTTTCAGCAAACTGGTGGTAGATGTTGCAACAAATCCCCTGCATCCCACCTCTACTGGAAAGATGCTGGTCTTCCAGCCGTTCTGGGATGCTTTAGCTGTCAGGTCAGAATATTTGTTCTTTTTCCTCTCATAAGCCTCTTCGACCCCCTCTTCCCATGGTACTGTTAATTCGACAACATATACCAGCTTTGATGTTAGAGACCACAGGACCATGTCTGGCCGGAGTGTTGTAGCCACTATTTCTGGGGGAAACACAAGCTTCTTATCAAGGTCCACTTCCAATTTCCAGTCCCGCGCTGATTGCAGGAAGCTTGCAACTTTTGTTGTTTATAGGATGCTCTGGATGTTGGCCAGCTGGTACAAAATTTGTAAAGTTGACCTGTCCTGCCAATGTTTGTGGGAGGTTGTTTGTGGTGGTTCGTCTCTGTTCTAGTATTGATGCCAGTTCTCTAAGTACTTGGTTATGCCGCCAAGTATAGCGCCCTTGGGTGAGACTTGTAGTGCACCCTGATAGAATGTGCCCCTAGAGATGCAGGTACTTGACACAGGGACAGGCGGGATCTGCCCTCCCATGCTGTACTTGTCCAACCACATCTCTGAAGTGAAGCACAGACTTTGCACTCTGAACAGCTTCTGATGGAGTCCACTTCCTTCCCGCTACCACTCGGGGGGCCGCTGCTCGAATGACTGCATCCTCGGATTCAGTCAGGGTTATGACGAGCCTTGCCTTGGTGCATATGAACTCTTCCACGAGCCTTGTGATTGGTAATTCCAGCTTGCCATGTCCATAAAGTCCGACGGAACTTAAACAACGTGGAATTCCCAGCCACTGCTTCAACTGTGTGCTTATCAGCCGTTCCAACTTTTCAACTTTGGTGATGGGGATCTCATACACAGTGAATGGCCACAAGAGTCTTGGGATTATGCCAAACTGAGAGCACCACACCTTAAGTTTTCCTGGTAACAATGTCGTGTTAATGCGCTCCATATACATGTTGATACCATTTTTTTTTTTTTAGATGTCCAAACTGCTCGGTGTCTCTGAGTTTCGTATCATACCATCTCCCCAAGCTCTTTGCAGCCATTTTTAAGACTGTTGGTACAGGTGTTCCGCCGACATGAAATCTTTGGTCTGTGACTTGTCCTTTCACGATGGAGATGCTTCTGCACTTACTGGGCTTTAACTTCTTCCTCGCCCATGTTATATTTTGAGCAGTCTCTTGGTGCAGGGGACAGTTCTCCTCCCACAACCCATTTTGAGGCTCTAATAATGATCTCCATTGCCAACGTGAAGGCTAATGGGGAGATGGTGCACCCCGCCATGATGCCTACCTCCAGCGGTTGCCAACTTGTGGTGAAGCCTGATGTTGTAAGGCAAAACTGTATATCCTGGAAGTAGTGTTTCACTAGATTTGTGATTGCAGTCGGCACTTGGAAGAAATCAAAAGCATTGGCCAGATCGAGGGACAAGACATGTAGATCTTTTCCTTCTTTCTTTGCAGTCTGGATTTGATGCCAAATGATGCTATTATGTTCAAGGAATCCCGAGAAACCTGCAATACCAACCTTTGGGATTGATGTGTAAATGAAATGGTTTTATTTTAAATACTGTGTCAGTCGTTGTGGCAACACACTGAAAAAGATCTTGCCTTCAATGTTCAGCAGGTTTATTTGGCGAAACTGTTCAATGGTGGTTGAGTTCTTTTCCTTTGGGATGAACACCCCTCCCGCTCTACGCCAGGCTTTCGGGATGATTTGCTTGTCCTATGCCACTTTCATGTTTTTCCACAGAATTTTCAAAACATGTGGAGCGTTCTTATAGACACTATAAGGTACGCCGTTAGGGCCTGGTGCAGATGCTGATCTTGCCTTTTTCACTGCCTGCATCACCTCGCTCAGCTTAGGAGGGCTGATATCAAACTGATGTTGTGGGGGGGATATTGGAGGGATGTCAGTGGGGACAACGATCGGTTCATCTTTTTTTTCATCAGTATAGATGGTTCTCAAATACTCTTCAACCTGATCTTTTGATGTTTTCAGGGATCCACTCTTCTCCTTTGTGAATATGCCTTTCACAAACTTAAAAGGGTGTTTGTAGAAATTGGTTCTGTCTTTTTCTTTCTTCTTCCGATGCATCCGTAGGCTTTCTGCTCTGAGCATCTTTGAGAGCCTGTGCTTTAGGTCCTCCTGAAGGAAGTTGATGCCTTCCCTTTCTTCTACTGTTACCTTTCTCCACAACTTTCTTAGCCGTCGCCTCTCTTTCACAAGTTGTTGAATTTCTTGCAGCCGACGGGCCTGGGGGTGGGAAGCATGTCTTTCTTTCTTACTTGCTCCTTCACTCCACATTTCTTCTCTCCGTAGCTGTAGATAAGGTCGCCCAAAAGGGAATCTAAAATATCTTAAACTGTGTTATGAAGATGAACGGAGGTCTTACGGGTTTGGAACAACATGAGGGTGAGTCATTAATGACATAATTTAGATTTTTAGGTGAACTAACCCTTTAAAGACAACGAGCCTTACTCTGTAAGTTGATTTATTTGTGGAATATGCTTCTGGCCAGAGATTTTTAGATGGATGCAGAGGGTTTTTTTTTAGGTTGGGTAGAATCTGCTATTTCTGACCCAGTTTGTTTACTTGCTTACATGACTGAAGTATTTCACGACAACTGGCAACATGGAAACGGAAACTAAAAATGGCAGTGGGCGGAGTCACATAGACAAAACAAAAACAGATATTCCATACACATAGGAACATACATTTAAATGTACTATAACTGGCAACAGCACTGTTTTTTTAGAGAAGTAGGTAAACTAAGCCAAAATACGTGCAAACATGTAATAGTACTTATACGCTTTAGTACAGAAATAAACATATGGAACCTTGAATCTGTGTAATTTTCTGGGGGATTTTTTTTTGGGCCAGATCTCCAAACCCTAAATGACAAAAAAATAAATAAATATATATTTAAATATATAAATTTAATTAATTTATTTTTTTAAGGGAAGCAAAAAAAAAAAAAAAACAAGACCCTGAAAAGATGCCGCAGCTCTATAAACCATGATGTAAAGGAGACGTGGCGACTATAAATTTTGTCAAAGAAATTTATTCGGCCCAAGGTACAAGGCTGAGAAAGGAAAGAAACTGTCAGGGGAATCTGTGCACATAATGGAAACTGGAAATTAATTGAAACAAAAGGTCATGCGTGCAAGAGCCAAAAACCAGCTGAACGTTTTCTAAAAAAAAAAATCATTAGGTCATCTTTTCTGTTTTGCTTTGAAAGGATAGTTCACATAAAAATGGAAATTCTGTCATCATTTACTCACCCTCATGTCATTCCAAACATGTATAAGTGTCTTTCTTCCCCGAAGCACAAGATGATAATTTGAAGAATACTGTTTCCCATACTATGGGAGTCAATGGCTGCCAGCAACTGTTTGGTTACCAATATTCTTCAAAATATCTTAATGTTCAACAGAAGAAAGAAACACATCCGAGTTTGTAACAACATAAGAGAGTAAATGGTGACTGAATGATCATGATCAAACTATACCTTTAAGATGATTATAAAACTTTAAACGCTAAGTTTCTAGGGAGTCCACATTCACATCGAGAGCTCGTGTGAGGAGACGGGGTCTCCAGGAAGTGCATGATGACAGAGCCGGCTGTGTCTGTGGATATAAACACTGGGGGTTTGGGGTGAGTATACATTACCTCCCGCTGGAAGCGTCTTATTTCACTGCGGCCCTGTCGGACTCCACTGCATCTCTCCTCCACCTCCATTCTCTCAGCGTGCTCCAGCTCCAACGCCTCCAGCTTCTCAATCACATTCGAGCGCCCACTAAGAGTGCAGAAACAGAAAGAGATCTTAACAGAGACATTGCAGTGCAGCGTAGATTCTGCGATTCAGGCTTCATATGCCTCTCGATTCAAGCAATGTTTTCACACATGCTCTCTCAATGCTCGTATGGAGACCATCAGTAAACTGGATGAACCAAAAAAAAAGTGAACTGAAACATCACGTCTTACAGAGTAAATTCAGTAAAATGTACAACTCATTTTAATTACAGGCCTGCTGCTCAGTATCTATTAGAAATTTCAAGTCTATGATTTTGTGTAGTTTTATTGCATATTTTTACTTTGTGTCCTGGTTTTGATGACCCTACACACACGGACCTTTCCCGACATACAGTCAGGAATTCAGTTCACAAAACCATGTCGGAAAATATTAAATAAATTCGTTCAAATTTTGCCCTTATTTGGGTTCTGCACTGCATTGTCAGCCTCCTTAAAAGGAAACAAGAAAGCCAGTCGGTGAGGTATGTGTGTCACATGACTGCTCACAGCCTCATTGGCTACTGGGTACAAAGTGGCTCAATTCCCATAAACCCAAATTAAACCAGAGTAGAGAGCGTTCCGTTCTTTCTCTATGAATTCTTCAGTGCTGCTCATCTATGCTTGTCAGAAAAAGAAAAGCGAGCCGTCTTAAGTGCGTCAGAGATGTTGTTTGAGACGCCGCTCTCGAGGGCTTTGACCTCACAGGGTTGATGGGAGCTGCTTAAAACAGCAGCATTTATCCTGTTAATTCAGTAGTAAATGCAACTTATACATTTCAGCTGAACACAGGCTCAGGACTCAGAGACCTTCTTTCTTTCATTGGATTAAAGAAACGTCTCTTTTTACAATTTATTAACAAGAAAAAAACGTGCCTGTTAGATAATGGTGTCTGATCAAATCCCCAGTGTGTCAGTGACATGCTATAATAGAATTATAAATATCTTGAATTAGTTTTTATATTTATATTGTATGTTTTAATTTCAGTTAATTTTCATGTTTAGTTTTTGCACTTTTGGTTTATGTCTACAAACATTTGTATTGATTTTTTATTCAGATTTAGTTATTCTAGTACATCAAGTTGTGTTAAAAAAAACTAAATTGTGTAAAAGTAACTTTTTTTATAGGTTTAACTAAAATAACCCTGAAAATCCCAGATGTGAGGGCTTTCTGTTTTTAAATAAGAGATTGTACTGATAACTATAACTTGGATAGTTTATACTAATTATTTTTATTATAAATTAAAAACTAATTATTTAGATTACAGTTATCAGCACAATTTAAGCCATTTATAATAATTTAATTGCATTTATTATAAACTCTGGGGTGGGAAAATTATAAGTGTTATTATATGTGTTATATCAAAGGTCCCTATTATTACTAATTTTAATAAATTATTAAATTATATGAATTCAATAGATTTAAAATTAAAAAATTAAAAAGAAAAACTGAATCTGGGTTATGTAATTCCTTTGGACATTATAACAAAATGTATCAAAAATAAGATCGAACTGGGAAAGCAGTGATGTTTGCTGACTGTTTACAGCAGGGCGCCAATCTAATGACCTCCATTATTCCATGACAAAAGCATGTTGCTAAACACTTTGACCTAATAAGGCACATGTGGTTTTCTCCCTGTTATACGCCGAGTGTAATCAGCATGCCTTAAAAGGAGACGCAGAGAGCATGTTTGTGAGGGAACGGCCTGCGCTCACCTTCTCTCTGGGCTGAACACTGACTCTTGTCTTTCCGGACTGCGCAGGCGGCTCCGTTTCTCTGGCTTGCGGGTCTCGGCGTCTGCACGGCGGGACAGAGCGCGGTGCGCACGTCCGAAAGGTTCAGCCGGGTGGCTGTCGGTGCTGGTGACGGTGCTACCGCTGGCATCCGAGTCTAGAGAACTCATGGAGCCGCTGATGTGGGAACCGTTGGACAGCAGGCTGCTGCCTGATGGGAAGGGGTCGCTAGGAGCTGGAGACAGGCAGCGTGGGACGCCCCCCATCTCTGCACTGTGCCGGCTGGATGAGCTGCCCGTGGGCGACAGGGGGTCATGAGAGTGCTGGGAAGCAGCCGAGTGGAAGGAGAGCCCGCTTCGGTCCACCTCGTCACCGTTCACTGAGCTCTGATCCGAGCTCCGGCTCACCATCGACACCTCACCTATAGAGTGCAATGGAGAAGAGTGACTTCACGACGGGTTTTAGCCAAACTAATGCATATTTGAATTCATTTAATTACTTAGATGATGTGCTTACTAATTAAATCGCAAATTGATTTGGGCTGAGAAATCAAAACCACATCAAAATGAATGTGTTAAATCAACAGCCGAATGTCTGCCACACCTGTGGAGGGCAGCGGTGAGCCGAGAGGCTGCATCTCGCTGGTGGACCACGTCTGGGACACATCCGCCTCTCTGCTTTGCAGCTCCTCCTGCCATATGATAGAACTGGAGTCTGGAGTCTTCTCTGCTTCTGGGATGCCTGAGCCAGTCAACGCTACCTTTGCCGGGCCTGGTTCCTGAAATCAAACACAAAACTCCCATTGTTTCATTACTCGCTGTTTGTCTCAATAAAAACCTGGATTGACTCATAGAATTCAGTCATAAAACTGAATTTATTTTATGACGCTGAATGTCACGGAAACACTTTTTAACACCGTTGTGTGACTGTAGTGTGTGAAAACAACCAGCCTGTAATGGTGAAAATCCACCCAAATTTTTTTTTTTAGAATCCCAAAAAATCATAAACAGATCTTTCAGAACAAGCGATTCCAAAGAGGCATTACAAGAGTTGCGTTTTGGGATTCACCAATGAACATCTTAGCTCCATCGACTCCCTCTGTCTGAGCCGCTAAGGACACTGTGGTTAAGTTTAATTTTCAAAGGAAATATTCTGGAAAAACATCAAGTCATGCCAATCATTTTACACCGGACTACCCCACAAACGAGGATCATTTCAATGCTGGATTTACGCAAAGTCTGATTCTGAAAAAGAGATTAATACCAACGCTTCATGCTCGAACGTCAGATCCAGACAAAGCGTGTAATTTTGTTTTCAAATTGCCTCTCTGTGAGGTTAATGTTGCTAAAGCTACCATTGTCTCCACCTGTTTTCACTGATGCCTCCTTCACGTGCTACCAGAAGCATCGTAAACAGGAATGTGGTAGTTACAAAAAGCATATGAAAGCAACGTGAGTTTCTGACAGTTTCAGTGCACGTGATTGTTTGTTGTTGCCCTCTTCTGAAAAGGAGGTAGGGAACACCAGCTCATTTCCATTTAAAGGGACAAAGAAAAAAAAAAAAACACTAAAAGTTGTAACAAACAATTTTGAGCTAAAACTTCACATGCACACTCTGGGCACGTTAGAGACTAAATTTACATCTTGTAAAAAGGGGCATAATGGGTCCCCCTTTTAAACAGTTAAACTGTTGTGCATCACTATCTTTGCTAAACCGAAAAGGAATTGATTTATTTTTTCAGATTTATTAAATTGTTTATGCATTCATTTGATTTACATAGTATTTGATAATATTGTATTAAATAATAAAACATGGGCACAGAATTTTTTTTTTTAATTCTACTGATTAGACATCAGTTTTGATTATTAAAATCCAATAAAACCACAATCCAAAAACTTCAGGAAAATAAAAAATCTGTTTGAATTTGGTACAAATAAAACTAATTTCAGAGCGCAGTTTTCTATCATAAAGTACCTGTGAGGTTGCTGGTTCCACTTTGCGCTTCTTCTTTTGATTTTGCTTGTTGGTTCTTGGATAAACCACTAGCTGTTCACTCCACCTGGAGAAAGACAGAAAAAGTCAAGCTCATCTTGTGTCCCATCAGTGGGGAGACTGACACCCTCAATATGCCACATACCCATTGATGATCTCCTTGTTGTCTCCTCGTATGTAGTACTCCTGCTCCGGCGTGATGATGCACAGAGCGTTCTTCTGTCCGGTCCTGGCCTCGGCGTCGATCACATCAGTGCACAGGTTCATGTTGACCGTCCCTTGCGGTAGTGTACTTGGCTGTGTGGGACAATACATGACAAGTTAGTGGTGCGTCCAGATGAATTTTGGTCAGACAGAGACAGAAATGGCTCAGATGTGGATACTTCATACATCTAGGAATGAGTAAAATATATATTATGATCTTTTGTCATTTAACCTCACTAGCTGCTGTTTCTGCTGAAGTAGCTGGCTCTAGAGCAACAGTTTCTGAGTAAACATGTATGCCACTGATATATTTCTCATATCATTAAATCAGTGCTGGGACCAGCCTTGATCATTACTGTAGTGCTGATGCTCCAAGCCTGCCACCAACATCCCGTGCCAAACATGTCAATGGACACATGCCTTTATTTATGCCTGCTTTGAGAGGCCGGTCATGTCATGCATTAAAGCTATACTGGACCCCCAGCAGCTGGTCTGATGACAGTAGATCCATTACAGTCCCACATCAACAATACGAACACTGTCAGAACTGTTCAGTGACCTCCGTGGCTCAGGACTCATGATACATGGGTACTTCATACAGATAAACATGTACAAAACCATTCAAAATGTTGGGGTTAGTAAGTTGTTTATTTTCATCAAGGACACATTAAATTGATTGAAGGCAACAGTAAAGGTATTAATAAATGCTGTTCTTTTGAGCTTACTATTCATCTGTAAATCCTGAAAAATAAAATGCATCACAGTTTCACAAAAATATGAAAAAATTCTGTGCAAGTGGTCCTTTCTTGCTATTATGGAGCTTGAGAAAGACAGTAAGTCAAACAGGTTTGGAACGAGCTATGAGAACGAGCATATAATGGCTTGATTTTTTTGGGTGAACAGTTTCTTTAAAAGCACTGGACTGAGATTCCTTCAGTGTTAAGATCCAAAGATTCACACTCCGATGTCTGGCAACTTCTGCCCGGGCTGTTATCAGACATTCTGCAGACTCGAGATGTAAAACAGGTGCCGTCTTTTCCTGATTCCTTTTATGGCCATTTTAAGTGATCTAGCTTTATTAAAAGCTGCCAGTAAACTCCAGGGAATGCCAAATATGGCAATTACAGTGTGTCACAGTATAAACTGCGGCAGTGTTTCTGTTTCACAAGAAAGTGAAATCTGCGGAGGGAAAGAAATCTGGGTAACGAGAAACCGGCAGAATATGAACACAACAACAAAGAGTCTCACGTCGCTTCGTCCACAGCCCCGAAAACACACAACTTGACATTTTTATCCCTTTGTTCCACCACAAATCATGATAGAAACCTAGACGTATCCGTTTACTAATTTCATATTATTTTATCCAGAAGGCCATTCAAGAACAAACCCAAAACTGTAGCATAGATTCCTGTAAAAATGCCAGTAGCCACAAGCGCACAAATCATTTGAGCTATGTGTGCTAAAGTTCGAAAGCGGTTCATTTAGGTCTTTGGACTCGCTTGTGTTGGGGGTGGGAGTCTTTAAGTCATCGTCTTCAGATAAGAGAGGAAAATATGAGGCAATGCAGGAAAAAAAGAAAAGAAAAACAGGAAGAGCAAATAGCTCGAAGCAGGCCTGTCATCAGGGGGAATGTTGTCCCTCTGAGGTCCTCACACACCTGCCCTGCGGGGACAAGGGGCCCACGCATAAAAATACAGTCACAGGCCCTTTGAATTACAGCAATGGCCTGGGCCAAATGCTAATGCGTGCTACCGTTAATGAATCAATCATAATGACTTTGTAAACATGCATCACGGCAGTGAATCAATGGCTTATCGGAAACAAAGAGTTTACGTTTGTTAAGACCGCCATTCAATCTTTTCACACTAATGTGGTTTTTATTCCAAAACACATCAAATCTCATATCCTTTCATTGTTTTGCTATGCTCAGCTTTTTTTAGAACTGTAATAAAACTAAAAACGTTATGCTCGCTTGCCAGTTTATCCTGTATTGTAAATAATTAAACTGAAGTCAAATACAGAATGAAAACGGATTCATTGTTTAATAAAAGATTTTTTAATGGCTTTATGTTCCAGTTAAAACAAAGATCAGTGAATGAGGTCCTCTATAACCACTGTCCATCTTAAAGCAACTGTCCAGCCAAAAACGGTAGTTTCTGGAGCCTGTCGATGTATGGAAAGGCTGCATAAAGCAGAAAAACCGAATGGATGCATACAAATTTGGATCAACAAAACTTTCATTGTTGGGTAAACCATTATTTTAGATTTCACGTAACTTTCGGAGACTTTAAATACAGCCCATGAGCCATATGAACTAAACTAAATGATGTTTCAAAGTTGTATAAAACAAAAACTATTGGAAAACGATTTACAAGAAAATACTAACAGGCCATGATGCAAAGCTCAACAGTTTCCATATGTTGATAAGGGCAGATTACAACACAAAAACAGCCAGAATGACAAGTTTTTAAGAGTGATAGCAATGTTTTGGGTCACAACAACTGTTTTATTGCGAACGTAAGTGGCACAATCCTAAAGTTGCTCCATTTTCATGTAACTCTTCTTATTTTACAGCACATATGTGCCCAGACGTGCCATGCGCTCTGTTAAAACACACCAATGTGAATCTTACGGCTCAGGAACACCTGAGGGCTGTAAAACAGACGCATTTCATATTCAACACCTGGCAAACTGCAGCCCCTTCTGTCTAAAGCAATCGGTGAACTCCAGTGAATCTCAGATGATCAGTTGACTGAAAAAGCAAGCCAAATGTGGGGTCGCTTGATGTACCATGTACAATAAACCTGCGTCTGAAACAAACTCCGCTTTATTCTGTTAAGTTGGTTTTCTCTAGGTGTTGTGGCAAAGCCTTCAGCAGAATGAGAATCTCAAAGCATATTTAACATTTCGATGTGGTTTTAGGGGGTTAACGTTCTCAGAGTTTAGCACCGTCACCCACAGTCCTCAGCAGTTTCTCCTAATAAGGGCATATTGGGGGGAAACGCAATCCTGAGCACAGACTCCACGTTAAGAACATCTCAGTCTGACAATTAAAATACTTTGCTTCAAGACCGCAGCTGAACGCACATCATGTTTATACGAGTCACTAGTGAAGCTAGATGAATGGCTACTTACCGGCTGACTCTCTTTATGCAACTGACAAGTTATGGGTTTAGAGAGTTCATGTGTTTTAAAACAACTACAACCATACTGGGATATGATTACAACAGAGTCTGGAGTGCAATGAGAACACTTGAGCTTTCCTTAAGCTCAACTAAAGTTCACACTATACATAGCAAACCCTTATATAACTAAAACTAGCCATAAAAGAACCAATGTAGTTTCAATGGAAAAACATGCCTATCATGACTTTTCTTTCAAATAAAATTACGTTGCTTCTTAAATGTTTCTCAACACTAAAAGTGTGTTCGGTTCTCAAAAATTAAATATGCTGAAAGGTTAATGCTCTATCGAATTTTGAAAATAGCATAACCCGACCCCCAAGCCAATACTTATAGTGCAAATGAGTTAAAAACACATTTGCTCAAGCAGTCATGTCATTTTAACTTGCTTCTACAAGTCTAAGTTCTTTTATCGCGACTTGTGTATGACAAACTCATACAGAGCACTTCACATCACAAGTGCAGAGCTGTACCGGGTGAGCTACCGAGCAAGTTTACTACCTCAGAAAAGCCAAACATATGGAGTTGGTTATGTGACGCAAACATCAAAATGTATTTGTTTGCAAATGCACTATTGTAAAAGTGTTTAGAGTTCCTATCATAGTATTGTGCAAGAAAACGTATTTAAAATACGTATTTATTTTATTGATAATCTGCCACTGTGTGATAATCTGTGTGAAAAGGCCACTAGTGTTAATTCGGCTGGAAACTGAAGTGAAATGTATGTACGGGTAGAAAAAAAATGTAGGTGCCCGTTTCACCAATGAACCAGGGTTGAAAGGAATGTTCACTATAGAAACAGTATCTCTGACTATAAAGAAGTAAAACAGGCTCTGTGGTATGACAAGATTCCCAGGAGAGAAGAGAAAAATCAATTAAGACATTCACGAAAATCCATTTAGCCTCTTAGAAGTGAGCTAGTGTGTCATGCACTCAAATATTAGTTCAATTGCTGTAATGCGACCCCCTTACTACAGACACAGCATTTCAATACAATAACATGCTAAACAAAGTTAGAGTCCTACTAATTAACCCTAAGCACATTTATAAAAAAAAAAAATAAAAATAAAAATAAATAAATAAAAATAGATGCCAAAGCATTCTGGCTTGTATCCATAGTCTGAAGAGTCTTTTTTTCTTGACCTAATTTAACAGTATTTCCTGAAACTTCCAGCACAGATGAAAAGACTATAAAGACGACAGAGCTGACAGCATTTTCAAAGCAAAACAATAGCAGGAAACTCTGTAGTACCCTGAACTAGTTTGGACTGTCCTCACCACTCACTGGAAATAAAAACAATGTCCTCCCTCAGCCATCTCACACAATGATGCGACTCCAACCTTCTGCCTCGTGTTGCAATGCAGAATGATGAATTGCATGGCGATAATGGGCATTGCTGCAGTAAGCAACCTAAGCGTCGGGAGTCGAGGGTCCGGTGGGAATCTGCACTAGCACTGAGCCTGTGTGTGGGCCTCACTGTTTACACACAAACGATGTAATCTCCGGGCAGATCAGGCAGCTAATTTGGTCACCCATGTCACATTCCTGTGAAACAAACAGGCTGAGCCGGACTCTCATTAACCACAGGACCGTGTTCTGCTGGTTCACATCCGATGGACTCCCTCAGCATTTCTCATCTCTGAGCTGCTGATGGAGCAACAAACTTTTCTTGGATTATTTTAGTTCAGGAATGGTTATGTTGTTTTTTTATTGGAGAGGATTCCACTAAGGTTTGGTTAGGGCAGCTCTGAAGAGAACAAATGTAATCTCTCAACTATGCATTTGATCACTGATGTGCAATTGTGTGAGAAGTAAAGAACAGACAGCTTACCGATTCATCCAGAGCGAAGCGCAAGCAGCCGTGTTCATAGAGAACAAAGAATCGCCGCTGCCATTTCTGTATTGAAAGGAAAGATTAGTAATGTTATTCATATTTACTCAAATGCATACTCTGTCTATTGGTTAATTTACATTTAAGTCTCCATTAAATGAAAATTCAATCCAATTTCTAAATGCATGTTATTGATCTTATTGTAAACAATTCACCCGTGCATGCATTTCAGTTTTTTTTACTTTTAATCAAGATGTCGTAACTAACTTCTGGTGAAATGTTGGACTGATCATTTCATCTTTTTCAATCATCTCCATCCATGTTCTGCTCTCGATTTTTCCGATAAGCAATTAAACTTAAATGATTTTGAATTGGTAACATTTAAAAAGTACTTACAAATAATAAAAAAAACTATTAGTTTAACAAATCCAATTGGAGTTATATAAAAAATTGCCCTGGCACTTCTAAGATCTATCATTGTAGTCAGCGGGTGTTTTTGTTCAACCGTCTAAAACACATCAAATAAAGCATGCGCATCCATAATAAAACATATCTTACACGGCTCTGGGGGTAGAAATTCACCATATACACCTAGGATGCCTCAAGGGCGAGTATAAAACAGGCTAATTTTATTTTGGGGTGAAATAATCCTTTAACAAATTTAGGGATTACAATATAAACTACGAATACACTAAAAACCAGGGTTAATTTCTTCAACCAAGACAAGGAAGAAAAATATGAATAAAATTTTTCTATGACCAAGACGAGACGTTGACGAGCTAAACCTAATATATGATGATAAAAACTATGAAGAAATTTATGCCGCATCTTCGTTAATAAGACGAGACGGGACTATAATATTATTTGAGGACTACCGGAAATTCAAAATACATCCTATAGGCTAGTCTCAAAATGTGCGTCCTGTCATTGGATTTCAATCGGATAAGAGGCGTTTGCAAATCTAGTCTCAGTGTGGCAGCTGCAGTGGGTTGATAGGCTACCAAAATGTGAACTAGTGATCTGAAACAATGGCCTTAGCATCCGAATGGGTAGGGATAAGGTGAGCAGACGTCCTGTTTTCCCATAGAGTCACATTTCGTTGTTGATTAACTTAAAGTTAGTGAAGGTGGGATAGGCACGCTCCACTTCCTCAGTTCTCATATACCAGTGGTCTCCAACGTGGTGCCCGCGGGCACCTGGTAGCCCGCGTGGAGTCTCTGAGTCGCCCGCCGAGCACGTTCTATAAATAGCCTGAATTGTAATCTTTCATTTTTTTTTTTTATGATAATGTTATAAAATGAGAAAATAACTATTGGTGACATTTCATATACCATTAAAACATAATAAAATAATTCAATAATTTAAAATATTTAGAATCTGCACGTCTCTCTATCTCTCTCTTTCTGCGTCTCGTGCGCGCACCTCTCTCTCTCTCTCACTCTTCGTCTCGCGCGCGCGCGCGCACCTCTCTGTCTCTCTCTCTCTCTCTCTCTCTCGCTCTGCGTCTCGTGCGCGCACCTCTCTCTCTCTCGCTCGCTCGCTCTTCGTCTCGCACGCGCACACCTCTCTGTCTCTCTCTCTCGCTTGCTCGCTCTGCGTCTCGTGCGCGCACCTCTCTTGTTCTCTCTGCGTATCACGCGGCAGAGGAGCAGCGTTTTAATTTAGTTAAACACAGATATTATGTTGCTTTTCTAATTTTACATGCAAGTATGTAAAGTATATCATTCAGTCACTATTTCATATTTATGCCGTTGTTCTTTCTCCCTTTCCCCCCGTGATTTTGTCTATATCGCGAATATAAGACGACCCCACATTTTTTAGGACAAAAACGCCTATTTTTAGGACAAAAAAACTTGTCTTATATTCGGGTATGCTATAATTATATATTCAATAGTCATAATATTTAACAATATTACTGTTTGTTGTTGTATTTTTCAAAACTTGAAACTGTGTGTGTGTGTGTGTGTCTATATCAAACAAGTAGCCCTCAAGACTATTTTATCCCTTCAGGGAGCCCTCACTCACAAAAAGGTTGGAGACCCCTGTCATATACAGTGCACAATCAGTTCTTAGTGCTCAAATACACACACAGCAGTCCAAATGTCTACCGTGTGTAGAGTATCTCACGTAAATACATTCGGTTATGGATTAAGTGAATGTAAACAGATGGGTGAAAACTGAACGTGTGTCAGTGTTACATGCATGCCTTCCGTCTTAAAGGGACAGCATTAATTAAATACCTATCCATGTCATTAATGTTAACCAACAAAATGTGTTAAATAAATGTACGTCAAGTAAACCTACTGTATCTAAAAATAAAAAAATATATTAATTTTTGTCTTTCATATTTGTCTTATTGTGCTTTTTCAAAAATGATAAATTATTATCTATATTATATATGAACAACTATAATTTTTATGAAGTTGCTCGCTTTTCCCTACTGTTTAAAGGGATGATTTAACCCAAAATAAAAATTGTCATCATTTATTAAGTTTTTATTTAGTCCTTGATTCAAATTTCTCATAAGCTTATTTGATTTGGTCTAAAGAGAGAAGAATAAGACTATTTTTGTTTGAAAACTACATATAAAATAGCTTAGAGGTGTAAATATTAATCGATTCGTATCGATGCATCGATTATACAGCCGACGATTCAATGCATCGATGCGTCCGCAAGACTATCGATTAATGTGTTTATTTTGCCGCTCGTCTGTGTTAGCCTGTCTATTTTCAGCATCCGCTCCGACAATGCGTGCGTACAACCTAGGCTACTCCTAAGCTGCGGGTGGCGCTAACCTCATTATTGTCGTCGTCTTCTTCACACCGCTTCACATGCACGTTACGTTTCATTCACAGTCTATCTATCTATGTTCACACACACACATTGAGTCAAGAGCGATGGAACCGTCAGAGCGAGCTGGCAATGAAAGTGAAATGCTACACATTCCAGTCGGCGCCAAGTCATGGCTGTGGAAGTATTTTGGCTTCAGGAAAACCGAAGGAGTAGTGGTAAGAGATGTTGCCGTTTGCAAAGAGAAAGATTGTCAGTGTGAGATAAGATACTGCGGCAATACGTCGAATCTATCCGCACACCTGAAAAGGCGCCATGGTATTGATGGCGAGTGTAAAGAAAGAACACAGGGCCAGGCTTCCACGCCCGCCACATCACTGTCACTGACAACGTTTTTCCCTCCAAAGTTGTCAAGCACTTCAAAAAGAGCAAAAAAATGCATTTTTGTTATTTTGTAGTGAATGGGCTGTAGGCTTATGTCCTAGACTTTTGTTACTTTTTGTTATTATTGCACTTTACCTGATTTTGTGGAGTTAACTGTTCTATTTGCAGTTCATCTACTGCAGAGGATGTGTGACCATTACCTCTTAATAAGATACAAATTATATTTTCAAAATGTAACCAATTTTGTAAAAAAGAAACGTGCAGGGTTGATGTACTTGAACTGTAGAGGTCTTTTTTTTTAACAGTGAATAGGCTAATTGGCCATAGTAGACCTGCCCTGTAAGCATTAGACTTTATTATTGTTATTTTGTTCTTATTACAATTTATCTGATTGCACTTTATTGTAACTGTAGATGCAGTTTGTTATATTTGCTGTTCTATTTGCAGTGCATTGAGCACAACTGCTATAGTGTAACATACAGTAATAGAACACTGTTAATGTATTCTCAATAAAAGGCACATTATTATTTTTGTTGATTTATTTGAAACTTAATAGATATCATTTAAAAATATCTATTATTGAATCGTATCGAATCGAATCGCAGGGAATTCTGAAGTATCGAAAATAATTGAATCGTTGGCTTAAGAAATCGGTATCGTATCGAATCGTCATGAAGGCTCCGATTTACACCCCTAAAATAGCTACCAAAGTAAATGTTGGTAACTGCAGTTTGACTAAAAGTAATGACTAGTTAACAAAAATGCAATTACTTTTCATTGACTAAAACTATGAAAGACTCAAATGACTAAAATGTGACTAAGACTATTAAGCCTTATCGTCTCAAGATAAAAACTAAAACTAAATAAAAAATGTCTGTCAAAATTAACACTGCTATAAACTAACAGCGTGTTCATTATTTGTAAGTACTCTATAAGTGTATAGTTATACTTAAGCGTTACCAATTCATCACATCAAATTAAAGCTCTAACTTGACAGCTCTAATACAAAGTTTTGAGCGATTAATCAACAGAAGCAAATGCAGTATCCCACACCCCTGATTACACACTAGACAAGCTTTATTTGTGTACAGTGCCAAGACACGAATGCAAACAGACGCCAAACTTTCACACAAATAACGTCATGCCCTCTTACCCGGGATCTCTGCATGGGATTGTCGAAGTCTGTCCCCTCTGGAGCCAAACACAGCCATCCGCCATAGATTGGCTTGGCCTGCAACAAAATCAACATATATAATTAAATCAAGTTACCAACTACATGTTTGAGTCAAAGAAACTATTTATGGTTTGATTTTGAAGGACTAACATAACCACTTTTAAAGTGTTAGCTACAGGTGCAAGTTTAGACGCAGCTAAGCAGGACTAGGCAAGTTAATATAGCTTCACTTTAAAGCAGATGTTTGCCTCAAAGGTTAAAAACGCAGTGTTATTAAGCAGCGTCACACATTCTCACTGAATGCAACGACCTTAAATTCATGACTTGAATATTTTTTTACCCATGCATGAATACAAAAAAGGACCAAGAAAGACTGATATTGTAATATTATCCATTAGCTTAAGCTAAATAATGACACTACTGTCCATACAGCAGAACCTGACACGTCTTCATAGTAGTGTTGGGCGAATTTGGTCAAATCGTCATATCATCAGCCCTTGAGATTGACGTTGAGATTGATCGTGCATGTGTGGAGCAAGAGAGAGACTCTTTGTTCTTGTCATAGCATAACTATTTGGTGTTTTAAACCGAGCCTATAGAATCACCAATAATCAAAAAATATATACTTTCAAACATACTGATAAACCAATGTTGAATATAAAAATACTGTATTTAAAACAGCTAGTTCATATATAGGCAGACGCAACTCGTCATATCGCGCGTCCTGTGACAAATTTGGACAAACAAACACGTTAAATATAAAGTATTCAAAACATGTAAGTTCATATATTTGGAGTAAAGTTGAATTGAACCGAGTCATCAGTCATATTACGCTCTGGACCGCGCGCCTCATGACAAGACCGACGCACCGCCACAGAAACAAGAATGAGATGCATCCTAACATAACTGTGGCATTAAACTCCGTTAGTGAGGACTCGTTTAATATATTGCACACATACAGGCCATTCAGATGACTTGTTAAAGTGCAATGAAATACCTTATATCTGCAGACGATGTACGTCTGTTTGAGGATGGACACTTTGTAACAGCCAAAACAGTTTTTTGCATGCATCACATTATACTGCGTTGTGCATGAAAATAATCCGGCAGAGTGAACTTTTTCATAGTGGTTCTCACGTAGTACTTCTATGTCATCACCACATAGTGAGTGTTGTAAGTTAAAGGGTTAGTTCACCCAAAAATTTAAACCATGTAATTAATAACTCATAACTCATCATGTCGTTCCAAACCCGTAAGACCTCCGTTTATCTTCGGAACACAGTTTAAGATATTTTAGATTTAGTCCGAGAGCTCTCAGTCCCTCCATTGAAACTGTGTGTACGGTCTACTGTCCATGTCCAGAAAGGTAAGAAAAACATCATCAAAGTAGTCCATGTGACATCAGAGGGTCAGTTAGAATTTTTTGAAGCATCGAAAATACATTTTGGTCTAAAAATAGCAAAAACTACAGCTTTATTCAGCATTGTCTTCTCTTCCGTGTCTGTTGTGAGAGAGTTCAAAACAAAGCAGTTTGTGATATCCGGTTCACTTTTTGAACCAGTTCACCAAATCGAACTGAATCGTTTTAAACGGTTCGCGTCTCCAATACGCATTAATCCACAAATGGCTTAAGCTGGTAACTTTTTTAATGTGGTTGACACTCCCTCTGAGTTCAAACAAACCAATATTTGAGTAATTCATTTACTCAAACAGTACACTGACTGAACTGGTGTGAAGATAGAACTGAAGATGAACACTGAGCCAGATAATGACTTGTTCACGAGTCAAGAACAGTTTCTGTCAGACGTGTCCGATTTGAGAACCGAGGAGCTGATGATACTGCGCATGTGTGATTCAGTGTGAAGCAGACCGACACACCGAGCGCATGAACCGAACTGATTCTTTTGGTGATTGATTCTGAACTGATTCTATGCTAATGTTATGAGCCCAGGTAAACCGAAGGCTTGAATCAAGGGCATCATCGTCAATGACGCCATTACGTCGAGCGCAAAAGAACCGGTGAACAGTTTTCTTCAACCGGTTTATTGAAAAGAACTGTCTGAAAGAAGTACTGGTGATCCGGTTCTTGACTCGTGAACGAGTCATTATCTGGCTCGGCTCGGTGTTCATCTTCAGTTCTCTCTTCACAGCAGTTCAGTCAGTGTATCGAATGATTCGTTCGCGAACCAGATATCACAAACTGCTTTGTTTTGAACTCTCGCTCACAACACACACGGAAGAGAAGACAATGATGAATAAAGTCGTAGTTTTTGCTATTTTTGTACCAAAATGTATTTTCGATGCTTCAAAATATTCTAACGGACCCTCTGATGTCACATGGACTACTTTGATGATGTTTTTCTTACCTTTCTGGACATGGACAGTAGACCGTACACACAGTTTCAATGGAGGGACTGAGAGCTCTCGGACTAAATAAAAAATATCTTAAACTCTGTTCCGAAGATAAACGGAGGTCTTACGGGTTTGGAACAACATGAGGGTGAGTTATTAATGACATAATTTAAACAACATTTTTGGGTGAACTAACACTTTATGTGATCAGTCTTTAAGAGGACTACGTGAGAACCACTATGGATGATAAGTTCGCTCTAACGCCTTATTATTTTGAAAGAGTTAATCTCTCATGTTTGAGAAGAGCGCGTTGCCATTTATCAGCTATTAAATGTGTGGGACACCAACTCCTTGTTTTCTGTCTCTTTCATTTCATGGATTTAACGAGTTATCCGAGTCAAAGCGACAAACTTCTTCACTGACTACAGGCTCTATTCCTCCTTGGTGTGTGTGTGTGTGTGTGTGTGTGTGTGTGTGTGTGTGTGTGTGTGTGTGTGTAATGCGGTTGAAATGTGGTGCTGAAGTGAAATAGATGGGCAGTTTGATAGCCGAATTATAATAGGCTGCCTAATAAAAATTTTATACATTAATAGTGGAATGAGCCTAATATCATCTTGACTATCGACAGAGACTAGAGATTGACCGATATAGGTTTTCTTATAGCCGATGCTGATGTTTAGAGGTCAGGTCAGCCGATGGCCGATATGTGCTGCTGATTTTGTCAATCATTTACATAGAAGTTTTAGAGCATTTATCAAGCAGAATTTTTCAAGTTTGTTGGAACAAATGTAAACTTAAATATACATTTAAATAAAATAAATACAATTTATAAATAAAAATCAATTAAACTGAAAAATATAAAAAATGAAATAAAAAAATAATAGTAGTGCTGCAAACACTCTAGCAACCAACAACATTTGTGTTTGGTATAAATGACACAGAACATCTAAAGTGCATTCTAATCCGACGTGCCTGACTTTAAATCGGCGCCGCTAAACACGGATATCGCCCGATGACGATATATAAAAAAAAGACAAATATCGGCCCGATATATCGGTCGACCTCTAACAGAGACATCTGCTTACGTCGATATCTCTGACTATCGTAGATACACGATTCGATCTTCACAACCCTACTTCTAGGGGTGTAACGGTACGCAAAAATCACTGTACGGTACGTACCTCGGTTTTAACATAACTTGACTTGGGAATCTTTAGGCACCTCAAGATCCGATCCAGTTCCAAACAAAAATTTCCTGATTAATTAATTCATGAATTAGTTTACCAACATTGAATATAAAATTTGTGCATTTTTATTAAATTACTTGTATGATTTTAAGTACTCAAAATCACAATCACAAATTTAATAATACAATTAAAACAATTTTATGTTAAGAATTATTAAATACAGCTTAAATGTACAGTATAGCAAATGAAGGAGTACAAATAAATGCAATACAAGCAACAAACAAAAAGTGCTCTCAGTGTCTGAGAGTGCTTGAAGTTTCTCTGTAAAGCTTCCAGACAAAGAGCAGACAGGTCACTGCCTCTTTTTCGGATCATTATTGTTGTTTGACTATTACTGATAGCATCACAGACAGCAGCAGGTCTGACAGGCTGCATTCACACAAATGCACACATATTTTTACATTTCATATGCTTTGTCCTGTTGTTAAGTAAAGAATAATACAATAAAAGAATCACTGAAGAAAGAAATAGCAGTGCATTGATTTTTTTCCCCTCCCAGTCCTCCCCATAAGTACCCATAAATACCTCTTTTAAAAAAAAACAGAGGATACCTGGGGACCAAATTTAGCCGTTTTCCTCTCTGGAAGAGGTGGGGGATTGGAAGCAAAACAAAACACAGCTGTGACTCCAGCATGTGAGCAGTGGCACACCCCTGCGCTTTCCTTCCTCTCTCCAGCTTCATGTCTAACCCTACGGCCCCACTGGCCGCATCACGTTTAACTCCCAATTTCCTCCCAGGCTGAATCCTGAGGGCGGCCAGCTCCCAGTGGTCCACTTTATCCCTGCATCCCCTGGACGCACTCACCCTGACCTTCTACCCCCACCTAAACAAACCCAACGCCCACCCCGGGCCCAACCACGGCTTCAGAAGTGGGAGCGACCTCTGGGAAACTCTGCTCCACTTTCCCAACACGCACTTCCTTTCACAAGCCCCCGCTCCGCCTGCTCACAGCAGACCTCCTTCTGCATGGGAATCACACTGGGACGCTTCAAGCCACTTGAACCAAGTTTCCATTTTTAACATGCGGGCTAGACCTTGATGTAAAAGACAACTCTAGAAGACAAGTTTAAAGCTAAATGCAATACATGTATGATTCCAATTCCATCAGTAGGAGGAAACTAATATATTCTAGCAATTTAATTTCTTGAGTCTTGCTTTCAAAATCAGAATAATTTTTTTTTGTACATCTGCTCCTGTAAAGCTAATAAAAACCTTATCCCATATGAGCTACATCTCTTTTAATAGACTCTATGCATGATTGCTTTCTCATTTAGCCACTGCTACTTCAGGTGC
Organism: Carassius carassius; assembly: GCF_963082965.1. Lineage (NCBI taxonomy): Eukaryota > Metazoa > Chordata > Actinopteri > Cypriniformes > Cyprinidae > Carassius > Carassius carassius. Next base: position 2,517,956 of record NC_081794.1, read on the forward strand.
AATGCAGTGTATCGAAAAATGTGAGAAATTTAAGCACAAAATTAAATCTTTGACGAAGTGTCAGAGGACAGAGCAATACTAATACAATCCTTTCTGAAAATGTTAGCTTTATATGTATATAATATGTATTATATACATATACACACTGCCATTCAAAAGTTTTTTGTTGTTTCACGTTAAAAGAAGTCAATTTTCACACATAAGAACATCTATGGAAATATGATATGGTAAGCTTGCATAGAGCTAGAGTTTCAAGAGGAAATGCTTATAAAGTATGTTTCCATAGAGTCAATTCCACTGAGCTTGCTCTGGATGGCCTTGAGAGAATTCAAGAGCATTCTTAAAGGAATGAGTCTGTGAAGATTACAGTATTTTGAAAGCCTTTTACCCCCCGGGTAAATGTGCTGCCAACATTTCCTGAAAGGAACCATTTGACTTAAACATCTAACGTGTACTGTAACATTTAACTTCCTCTGTAAATTACACAGACGAACAGATAAGGTAACTCAATTCTTTACATATTTTTAACATATACATTTCATAGATCTACAATTGTCAAACTTCTAGCTATTAAAATTAAGTTTACTTTTCGAATTTTACAACATTTGCTTTCTTACGAAGCCGGAATTTAACAAACTGTTATAATGTTGCCTTTTTTTCTTGATTTATTTGCGTTAACACAGCAACATTTCAAAGCGTATCAAAAAGTGTTTATACAAGTCAAATGGAAGTAAAACTGTCCTCTCATTGGTCAGAATGCACCAGTTCACATTGTTCCTCATAGCGTCATTAATCAAGATGGATTGACGAACAAGCCTGGTACGTTGAGTTGGGATTACTTTTTGCATTTTTTTCAAAACCGAACTGCTCCAGAGTTGGTTTTCAATCGGACCAAGACCACCTAATTTCAGGAGATCTCTGATTGATTTTTTTTGTTCCGTTTTGATGCAGATCCAAGCATAACTGTTGTGTTCATATATGCCAAAACAAACCAAACTCAGATTCAGAAACAAGCCCTAAGAGGCACCATCTCTGAAATCGGAAAACTATGAAGGTAAACTACATTTGACAGTTATTTAGTAATCAATAAGAATACAACAAACATTTCAAAATGCTCAAAGCATTCTTGGCAAAATTGAGGCAAACAATTGGGACTGGAATATTCTGCTGTGCCACAGAAAAAGAAAATGATGCATGAACATTAGATTTGATCTGTGAACAAATGGCACATGTGACACATGGAGTTTCTGATCTCAGTTTGAGCTTTCATAAATTTACGTAACTCACATCAAGCACGAAGTTTGACCATATTCAATGAGCTCTAGGTACATGTGTGGATCAATGTTTATATATGAATAAAGGCCTAAATTAATTCTGGAACTGGATTATATTTCATTATTTTTATGAACTTTGTCAAAGCTTTGATTGACTTTGAACGGAGGGAATGAGAGCTTTCAGGAACGAGTTGCAGTCACAATGGCCGAACAATCGCTTTAATTTCCATTTCATGGTCTAAATGTATGGTTTGAGTCTAATCTGAATATTTGGTAATACTGTTGTCAAAACAGAGATAAAGAAATCATGAACTGAATGTCTGAAGATGACTTTTGCACAACACCAGAGCCCAAAAGGGTTTGATTTAGTAATGGATCTTGGGTCATCTTAGCGGGATTAGTGAGGGATATAATCCATAACAATGACTCATGAATCTGGCACAGAATGGGTTAACCATTGGTAATCGCACTCAAACCACAACACACACATGCTGGAGGATGCTGACGTCGCTCGACAGCTCTGAAGAGTATGGGATCAATTAAAAAAAACACAACAGGCCCTTATGGTCTAAAACTTTTCCTCTCATTCATTCTCTTTTAAGAGCTCATATGGAAACATGGTCACAGTTTGTATTTTCATGCAATCAACCAAAGCTTTCTTTCACCGAATAAGATAATTAGAGGGGGGAAAATACGTTGGATTTTTAAGAAATGGACTCACATCACACACATTCAAAAACACACAGACATGGCCAATTATTTCTCAATCTCTAGCAGCGAAGTTCTAAAGTACCTGTAATCCTGACAAGGTTTGGAAATGCTCTGGGGCGCATTTCCCAAAAGCGTCGCAAATTCCGCCATTTCTAAGAGTTCAATGGAACTAACGACCACATTTAGCTAAATATGCTTTTGGAAGATGCAGCCCAGACTGGTTCTGACCACCATCAACTTACAATTTAACGTCTCCTTTTGCAAAAAATAATGCCTTCTTGCATCTCAGAAATATTTAAATGGAATGTTTTTGCATACAGCCAATGTACAGTACAATGATCAACGTGGTTGTTAAATGGTAGCCATATTGTAAATATAGTAATCTGAATTATGACCGACCTTTAATGTCAAAATTTGATTGAAAGAATGTTAGTTGTAACACTTTAGTGTTCACTGGTTGTAAAAGTCTAACAAAATACTTCTAAAACCATTCTAAATTTTTTAAAAGATCTACATTAAAAAAAAAAACATTGAAGAAAATAATTTCAAGAGTGATTCAACTTTGATTCATGAAATACAGCCTAATTTACAGTAATTTTAAAGGACACTACATATATGAAAATTCCGAACACACATTTCATTAAGACTCATTAAACCAATTAATTGGCATACTTTAATACACAGTTACTCATTGCGCGGCTCGTCAAGCTATAACTGGCGGCTCGCATAGTAGCTTACAGTATCACACTGCCACTTGCCTTCAGAGCATGTGAGGCGGGAGCGAGCGGGCGGATCTTGGACAGAGCGCAGAGCGGCAATTTCAAAAGGACGGTGGACGGAGCGTCGCATTTGCCGCTCCAATTTCGCTCTGCTCACACCACGAGTCTGAAGCATGCTCATTCAAGCCTGACCCTGAATCCATTAGTCTTGCACAGTCATCAACAGTAGACTATTTTCAAGCAAAACTCGGCTCAATAATGGAGTTCAAAAAGTAAAATGAGAATTCATACAGGTGTAGCCTATCAATATAAGTTGCTCCGGAGTAATCAAAAAATCAGTCAAAAAATGCGCCATGAAGAAGAAAAAACATATAGGCCTAGCCTCGCACTGGACAATAAGTCGCATTTATTTAGAAATGTATAAAAAAAAAAAATTAAAAAAAAATCTTATGGACGGGACAGTTCTCCGTTACAGACGTGAGCGCTCTGACAGCGGCACTAAGACTGCTTTAAAACTTTCACTGAGACCTCAAACAGAAAGCACAAAGCCTGTCTTTAAATTTGATTTCGTTTTGTATTAATTATATATTAATTTTAATCAAGGTTTCATCAACCAATTGTCTGGATTTAATAAGAAGTAAATAGAAAATAGATAACCACGATACGAAGGAACCGGTGTGAACCTGGAGTTTGTCTCATGAATGAACCGAAACTCAGCGTATAGCCTACTTGCCTCACAGACCCGACTATATATACTATATATAGGCTATATATAAAGCTTGAAATGTCTACTTTTAAACAAAACAATTCAAAACGAAAGAAAACAGACTGCTCTCCCTCCCGTATGAAATGTGCATTTCTCTCAGGCGCGTTCACTACTGCGAAGATCACGAGTCAGCATCTTTCTAGCCGACAGACATAAAAAAAAATTAAATGTCTTCTGCTATATTTTACATATTCATAATCATTAATTTTGCCGGTTCGTTGTGACAGCTTTTAGGTGCCCTTAAAAGTTACATGAATGAATCAGCACTGAAAACAGAGAGATTATTTTTCTTTTGGGGGCATTTTGTTTGACATGCATGCCAGCTTTCGCTCATTCCACTATTAAAGTAAATCTGTTCTTAAACGAAAATGTATTGGCTGTGTTATTTCTTTTTTGTGGGATGTCCAATTTATATGTAGAAATGCACATTTGCAAAGGTGACTTAGTATGTTGTCGTAAAAGTGGCTCGCCTTTTGATTTTGCTCTGCCAATGTGGCTCTTGTGAAAAAAATAGTGAGGATCACTGCTTTACTACATAAATGAACGATTCTGTGAAGAATTTATTTTTAATGTGATTGAAGCTGAGCAGCGGACAAAGATTACATAACGGCTGGAACGCGGTTCTGACCAATCAGCAATCAGGAATAGACCTCCGCTGACTTCTGATTGGTCAATACAGCGTTCCAACCGTTCCAGCCACTTTGGCGCAACTGAATACACATATAGAGTAAATAAATTAGATCAGTCACAAACATCCTTGAAGAATCACGAAAAATAAAAATAAAAAGTACCAGCACGAACCAAAATGTAAAACGCCTTGTCAAAACCCTAAAATAACACCAGTTTAGAGTTTATAGGCAAACCCTTTCTAAACAAAATGAGCCTACAAGACTGTTTAGTGGTCACTGCATATTGATCGATAAATCTATGTCAGCTAATGGAAATCACTGTCTACAATCAATAAGTCTCTACATAACTGCATTTTTTTTCGAACGAACCATTTCGCTTTTACCCGTTCACACGAACGAATTCGAATTGATATAACCGGATTGAGCCGTTCATACCTGATTCAGATCCTGGTCCGTCAGCAGATGCAGCTCTCGAGGCTTGAAGCAGTTCTGACATTTGCTTTTGTTGAAAATGTTCGCTTGAAATTTCCTACACGTGTTTTCCTTAGCACTAGACATCTTATTCATCTATTTGTGCGCGTATCAAATCCCAGCAACGGAAAGAAAACGGAGTAATAATCCCGATGCTCTTTCATCCGATTCTTGACACGGTCTTCATGTAAAACATGACCGGTAACAGCAGCTTTTTTTCCTCGAATCTCCTCTCCAGCAGTCAAACTAGTAGTTTATATAAGCAGATCTCTAGTTAACAGGCCTGCTCAGTGTTTTGAGTTCATGGCCTGGCCTCACAAAGCGACTCTCTAATCTCATTTCTGCGCGAATCAATGCTGGAATTGTGCAAGCGGTAAACAAAGCGATTACTTCACGTCTTCCTCCGGTCAAATGAAGCTGAACTGTCTAGGAAGCGATAGAAGAAGACGGGAAAAAAAACCTCTGGTGAGGTATCCTGGTTTTCTATCCCAATGGCAAATTCTCTCTACGGCTCGAAGTTTTCACGCAGTTCGCTGCTAGCGTCAGTTAGCTCGCTAATGAAGCCTCTCCCTCAGCTCGTTTAACTGAGCGTTAACGATCCCAATGTTCGGGGAACCTGACGTGGTATCCTCCAACGGTACCGCGCATGTCTTAGCTCGAACCTCACGGATACGTGAGCTGCGATAAAGGCGCAGTTGCAAAGCTTTTCCAGGCTAACGAGGGGCTGTTTTCTCTCCCCTCATACGCGCTCGAGCTTTCCCAATGGAGGGAGGTCGCGTCGCGAGCTGCTGGAATTTCATTTTCTCTCGCGAGAGTTCCTAGAGCGAGAGCAGGACGGTCCATGATCCAATAGATATCCACCCTGTGGACAATACTGAACAATTCAGTACAAAAGGATGGCATCTGGGTTAAAAAAGAAAAAGAAAAAGAAAGAAATAGTAATGCAGTTGTGAAATTATTTAAATAAATATGTAAACCTTTCTGAATGCTTTCCTGCTACGAGCGAGGTTAATCTTTGCAATCACAAGTTAACATCATTCGCTTCTATACAATATGCAAATATTTAAAAGGATGTTGCTTATTTTATGGGATATTGCTTGTTATAAAGTTTTTGATTCGTTTATTGACTGAATCCATAAAAACTTCTCTCAATAACTCAAAGTGAACATTAATTTCTTGGTTTTCTTTTTTAATTTAGTTGAATTTAATTTGATCTTTGCTGAATTAAAGTGTTTTGCTTTCATATAGCACTTGAGAATCTTTTGAAAATTAAATATATACTTTGGAACTGTTTAATATATTTTGTAATCCAGAAGGTCTTATAAACAGGTGACCCCAAAATGTATCTCGTAACATGTTGAACTGCTTATGTGCACTGTAAAATAAAATAAATAAAATTAATGAATAAAGGCTTTACAAGAAAAACATTTACAAATTTCATGTTTATGTTCAGTGTGTTATTTGCTGTTTCTTTGTAGAAAACTTTACTTTTAAATTCTGAGTGAAAATTGTTTCTGGACCATTTCTTTTTCAGTGCAATAGCATAAATAATGTTGTATTTTAACAATATTTTAATCAATAAAATAAATGTAAAAAATCTAAAAAAAAAATAAAATCTGTATATCTTAACAGTTTTTTACATATGCACTATCAATAAATTAAAATGTAAAAATCTTTTTAAAAAATTTGCATTTCAATAATATTTTACATACGCACTATCAATAAAATACATTTTTTAAATCTTTCAAAAAATATAAAATCTGTACATTTTAACAATATTTTACATAAGTACAATCAATAAAATAACATTGAAAAAATCTATAAAAATTATATCAGTAAAAATAGTGCAATTTAACAATATTTTACACTTTGCATTATCAATAAAAAGCTTTATTTTACAGTGTACACATACATATTACATCTACTTACTGTATTAATGGCAGTACGTTATGCATTACTTCATATAACTAACCCTAAACCAAACCCTATAACTAACCCTAACTGCAAAGTATATGTAGTTAATCAATATTACTCAAAACTTGAATGTATAATTTAATTTTACCAAAGACATCTTAAAATATATAGTTTTATACAATGCAATATAGAAAGACCCTCAAGGTACCCTTGAATGCCTCTCTACATGCCTGAGATTATTCACAACATGCATGAGCCGTCAGTCGCTCAACCACATGCTATTAAAAGAGCCGTGATCCAGACGAGTAACTCGGCTGTCACTGGCTCTGAATGAACAGGGAGGACGGCAGTCTGCTTTCCTGACCGGACAACAACACGCATTTCCTCCGAAGGCTGGCTTAACTCTTTACTCACACTGTAAGTACACTGAAAATAAAACAGATTATGGTCACCTGCATGTAGGTTAGTGTGTGTGTGTGTGTGCTGTCGATTGACACTATATATCAGTGCTGGTCAGGCGTTAATCTATCTGTGACACTGTTGCTTGTGTTGGACTTGGAAATGTTTTAATAAAAAGCAACAAAGTGTTTGTTGGTTAAATCATTGAATGCAGTAACAGTGAGTGAGGCACATCTATTCTCTTCATGTATGTCCAAATATGTGCTGCTTCTGTGTCCAGTGGCGAGAGCTTGGCTATTTATAGATCTTGTCCTCAGCCACACTTTTATGGAACTACAGACACACATGACTCTATACAGCTGATCAGCATTAAACAAATAGTTCACACACAAATAAACATTTACTGATAATGTGCTCACCCATAGGGTTTGCAAAATGTAGATGAGTTTGTTTCTTCTTCAGGTTTGGAGAAATGTAACATTGCACCACTTGCTCACCAACAGATTATCTGCAGTGAATGGGTGCCGTCAGAATGAGAGTCCAAAGCGCTGATAAAAACATCACAACTAATCCACATCACTCCAGTCCAGCAGTTAACATCTTGTGAAGACAAAAGTTGCATTTGTAAGAAACAAATCCATCAATAAGACTTTAAACTAAAACAAGTCCATAATCCATAATAGTGCTTTCTCCAGTGAAAGTTTTGGCATCCATTTACAAGCCAAAACAGCTCTGAACAAATATGTGGCTGGATTTTGATGTGAGAGGAACGTCTTGATGGATTTTTTTTCTTCCAAAAATAATTCATTTGTCTTCATAGGATGTTAACTGATGGACTGGAGTGGTGTGGATTATCGTGATGTTTTTATCAGCTGTTTGGACTCTCATTCTGACGGCACCCATTCACTGCAGAGCATCCATTGCTGAGACACTGATGCAATGCTATATAAATGATGAGAGGATTTTAATTCTGGGTGAACTATTCATTTTAATGTAGTCAAGCCAAAAATATTTACTTGTAAAAACAATGATACTGTAGCATCTTTCACAGTGTAACAGGAAGTATTCATTGTACCTGTCACATCGTTTAGAAAGTAATGAAGGATTATTTCTTGTAAGCTCACATCCAAAGGTTTTATTTTAGTTATGAAATGAACTCTATTTTTCTTGGTTTTCAGAAGATGGGTCTCCCATCGGTTATGGTGCTGCCGCTGCTGATCGTGGTCTTCGCTGGAGTTTACTATGTTTACAATGAGGTCATGCGCTTCATGTCCAAGTCCATGGTGCGGAACAAAGTTGTGGTGATCACAGATGCTGTGTCCGGAATGGGAAGCGGTAATGCTTAATTAATGGTCTATTACTTACTACTTCACCACAAAATTTAAGAAAGCCAGTATAAAACTTGGCGTCAACAAATTTTTTTAGTTCCAATACGATACTCTCAAAAATAAAAGTTCCAAAGTGAAAGTTTTTTTTTAGAAAAAACAGTTTTGGTTCCCTGAAGAACCTTTCAGTGGTCACTTCTTAAAAGAACCATTTTTTCCTTAGTCGAAGAACATTTTAATAATCTTTAAGAACCTTTTGTTCCATGGATACTGGATTATAATATATAATATAAATTATTTTATGAGAATATTTTACGATCGCCCACTTTTTATTGTCATAATCATGCTGCCATGAGTAATTATTACCAAAAATCTAAATTATGGCTGTAATTCAAAAAACTTTAATCATTAAAAGCACTCGATACTAATATCAAAGATCAGTTTTTCTCCATATTTTAATACCTTTAAAACTAAAACTGCTTAAAATATTCTTGTTTTAAACACAAATCTATACAAATAATTTATTTTAAATACTTACAACTATTATTATTATTATTATTATTATTAACAATTACAAATCCCAAACAAGTGAGATGTGATCTGTTAAACATTATATAATGTACTAGTTTTTAAAGGAAGCAGTACCAAGGCTTGTTATTAAAGCAGATTGTTTGGAGTAAGTATGTGTACAGTTCATGTGTGACGGGTTTGGGTTTGGTGAAAGGATCTCATCAATGCATCTGTACAGAGGACAAAGAGCAGTCAGTGTGAGTCTGAAAGAAAGCAGAGAGCAGAAAGACTGATAAAACGTGAGCTGTGTGCTTTCAGACTGATGGGATTGTGGGGGTTTCTGTGTTGTGATTGGGTCAGCAGACACTTTTGTCGCCTTTACAGATATTTGTCTCTGAAAGGAACGAGCAGATAATACTTTTATCATGTTTTGGATTTCATCACACTGTTTGCAGGTCCTCCAGTCTTTCCACTTTTGTACAGTGCTAAAAATGATATTTTTTGCTCCGTATTTTTGTCTTAAATTCTTTCTTAAATCAAGATACATTTACTAAATAATTCAAATAGCATAAGATATTAAGTATTGCTTTCTGAAAAATTTATTAAAATAAAGTGAATTCAAGCTTAAAAAAATGAAAGTATTATCTTTCAATAAGGTCTTTTTTTGACTGGAACCCCATTTCCAGCACTGGTAAAAAAAAAAAAATATATATATATATATATATATATATATAAAAATTGCAACTTTTTATCTCACAGTTTAGACTTTTTTTTTTTTGCAAGTATATATCTCTCACATCTATGTTTATATCTTGTTTATATCACAATACTTTTCAGTTTTTATCATATGGCAGAAGCAAGCTTTAATTTAACTTTAAACGAAGTTTATTTTTCTGACCTCAGTGGCAGATATTTTTTGTGCTTTCTGTAAAAACTCAATCTTTCAGTGAACGACATAATATCTGTTTTTATTACACTGTATTAGTGTCTCATTTTGGCCAGACTTGATGTGCATTGCATGTATCCTCCACTGAGAAGGCATTTCTCCAGTGTTGTCATCCTCTGATCCTGCCTCTGCCTGTTTGTCAGAATGTGCCAGACTGTTTCATGAAGGCGGTGCGAGGCTGGTTTTGTGCGGGCCGAGCTGGGATAAGCTTGAATCTCTGTATGACTCTCTGTGCAGTGGATCAGACCCCAGTAAAGTGAGTATTGAAGCAGATTATTAGGACAGACACCATCAGTTCACTGTGATCACTCGCTCTCTTCACATTTGCAGTGTTCAGGTTGTGTCTGTGTGTCTCTGTCAGCGTTTCTTCCTCTGTCATGAACAAAGGCAGGATTTCCTCCTGAATGTCCACGGGTCTCTAGTCCTGTTTCAAACAACATGTTGACTTCATTTATTTTGTCATAATCATACTGCCATGAGAAATGTTGCTACTAAAAAGCAAAAACCTATAAAATTATGGCTGCAGAGTGTATAAAGACGGTAATTATTTAAAGCACGCGGTACTAATATGATCAAAGAACATTTTATTATGCAACATAACATCATTTCCCCCCAATAAAAATATAGTTAAAAGAAAATAAAGTTACTTTAGAGGCAAAACTGCATACAATATTTGTTTTAAACTATTTTAGTCTCAACTTTACTTTTAAAGACTTTTATTAATTAAACTAATATTAAAAAATGTAACTAATCTAAAGAAAGAATGGTATGGTACTGTATAAAAAATATATAATACAACATTCTTTGATGCTTAAAAAAATAGTGCACCAGAACTATGAAGATCATTTTTCTCCAGTAAACATATCTAAACACAATGAACTCTTCTGCTCAGCAGTGATATTGAATATTATTATTAGTAATAACTGTTAAAAATAAAAGTTTACTATCTGAATATATTTTAAACTGCAATTTATAATACACACACACACGTTTGTTTTTGTGAAAAGTGTGTTCATTCCATAGGCGTAATGGTTTTTATACTGTATAAACTGTATATTCTATGGCCCTACACTAACCCAACACCTAACCCTGACCCTCACAGGAAACTTTGTGCATTTTTACTTTCTCAAAAAACTCATTCTGTATGATTTATAAGCGTTTTGAAAAATGGGGACATGGGTTATGTCCTCATAAGTCACCCTCTCCTTGTAATACCTGTGTCATACCCATGTCATTATACACACACACACACAAACACACACACACACACACACACACACACACACACACACACACACACACACACACACACACACACACACACACACATTACTGACCTCCACTATAATTCCACAAGTATTTTCAAGCATTGATATGACATCTGGTTTCCCACTGTCTACACTTCCTGTTTCAGACTTTCACACCCAAGCTAGTGCTGCTGGACTTCAGCGATATGGAGAACATTTCGGATGTGATCACAGAGATTGGAGAGTGTTACGGCTGTGTGGATGTGCTGATATGCAACAGCAGCATGAAGGTCAAAGCACCGGTGCAGAATCTCTCTCTGGAGATGGACAAAACCATCATGGACGTCAACTACTTCGGGCCCATAACGCTGGCCAAAGGTAGACGGCTGCAGAGACACAGCGAGGAACATGCCGACAGTTTACTGGCAGAAAAGAATGTTAATGCACTGCTTGTTTTTGTTGCAGGCGTTCTTCCGTTAATGATCACGAGACGGATGGGTCAGTTTGTGCTGGTCAACAGCATCCAAGGGAAACTGGCTCTACCATTCCGTACATGCTGTAAGAGTCACTTCATCACTTGCTCACAAGTGGATCCTCAGCAGTGAATGGGTGCCGTCAGAATGAGAGTCCAAACAGCTGATTAAAACATCACAATAATCCACAAGTAATCCAGATTGCTCCAGTCCATCAATTAATGTCGTGTAAAGCAAAAAAGCTCTGTGCTTGTAAGAAATGGACATTTTTAACTAAAATATGAGTCTATAATAACCCTTCATCCAGTGGAAAGGCCATCTGGTCTGAATCTGCACAGATCAAGCACTGTTTACAGCCAAAACTGAACAAATATGTGGCTGTATTTTGATGTGAGAGACAGAAGGGGATAAACTTTTTTCACTGGAGGAAGCATTGTTATAGATTATGGGTCATATGAATACATCGTATTTTAGCTAGAAGCAGTTTGAAGTGTGTTTCTTACAAACATGCAGCTTTTGTCTTCTCCAGACAGACTGGAGTGCTGTGGATTACTGTGATGTTTTTATCAGCTGTGTGGACTCTCATTCTGATGGCACCCATTCAAATTTAACAAAATATGCAAAATATGGTATTCATTAATTAAATATGCACTACTTTGCATCTGTTGTGTTTTCAGATGCCGCGTCCAAGCATGCAGTCCAGGCGTTCTTTGACTGTCTGAGAGCAGAGGTGGAGGAGTATGGGATCTCCGTCAGCACCATCAGCCACACCTTCATTAACGCTGTAGCAGAGAACGGCGCTCCCTCCCAAACGCCGCCCACCAACCCCCTCTGGGCCTGTGAGTAACCCGACTGCCCCTGAGTCACAGCAGCGCTCAATTATCCAAAGTATCAGTGTAGCTGCTTGTTCATTTTGTACAGTAAAAATGCTGACATACACCCTTAGATACATCTGGTTCCTGAAGTCTGTGCTTCACTAATTGCATCACACACCTTCTGTTTGCTAGACTCTGTCGGTGTCACACCTTTGCTCTGATCCAGAAAACTATCGAGAAACCTGTATGATTCATACATTTTTATTGAAGTATACATGAAATAAGCAAATATATTAGATTACACTGTGTATATATATATATATATATATATATATATATATATATATATATATACACTGTATATTTAAATGAAGACAATTTTACTTAATGGAGCAATTAAAGTGGCACAAAAAATTATTTTCAGATGACACACACACACATACATATATATATACACACAGACAATAATTGACATACAGAAAAAAAAACATAAAATAATTTTTTTTTCTTTAGTTATTTACTCAGTTTCAAGTGTTTCCGTTTTTTTTTTTTTGTTGTTGTTTTTTTTTACATTTTGGCACGTTTCGACCAATCAACAGCCTGGAAAACCTTAAACTAAACTTATCTATCAAAATGGCTTTTGAGGATTTTGATTATAAATATATTGGATTCATTTCTCATAGGACTGATTAAAACACAGTTCAGTCTAATTAAAAAGGAGCTGAACTAGGCTTATTATAGTATCATACTGTTAGATCAGCAGCTGCTAAAGTCAGACTCTGTTCTATTTGTATGAAGCACAGACTGGGTGTCTATGTACATCGTTACAAATCTGTCTCTAATAAGGTCCCTTAGAAGGCAGTTGCCTATGTAGGCAATAAATAGCAATGGCTGCTCTTCAGGTTTTGACTCTTTGAGTCTTGTTCCAGACATCTCTAGTAAGCTGAACACTCACGGCGTGACTCCCAGCAGTCTGGCCCATGAGATCGTGAGGACGGTGAACCGGCAGAATCGAGAGGTTCTCCTCGCCCATCCCGTGCCGTGGGTCGCCCTCTACATCCGCTCGCTGCTGCCCAGCTTCTTCTTCGCTGTGGTGGCCGCCGGCGTGAAGGACGGAGCCATGGACGAGCAGCTGAAATAAAGACAGACGCCAGGCTTTCAACAGCTTTGAACTGCTACAGGATCGAGTGTATTAAACAATATATATCACACTTCCCATGTTTTCTGGAATGGTATGTTTAAATATGCAAATGAGGCACTGTCTAGTGAAATATGCACTCGTTTGCATTCATTTCCAGAACAGAAATTAGAAATTTGTTGATGCATTATTATTGGTTTTCTCTTTTTATCACTCCATACATCAGAAAATACTGTCAACAGACATTTTCACCAATGTTGTATAAATCAGTGTGAATGATAAATGAACAAGCCCCTCAGTAAAAGACTTTCAGTCTATAGGAATAAAACTGTGAAGTTTGCTGAATGTAAAAGAAAAGAAAAATAACTCTTTGAAGAATTGAAATATACAGATGCAAAAATATAAAGTGCAATACAATAAACTCTTAAATGTGCATTTTGAATGTTTTATTTCCACTAGTCTGAAAGAAGATATTGTATGGAAGCAAAAAAAGTCTAAAAACTTGAAAAGGATTATTCTTCATCCAGTTAACTTAAGTAAAAGATAAATGAAATAGTAGAATTTAAATCTTTATTTTCTTCAAAGCATCAAGTAGAGATGACATATAAAGTGATGTGACTCACTATTAGTGGCATCTAGTGATGAAGAGCAGCACTGCTGCACCTGAAGAGGGCAGTAAACACAAGCCAAACACACACTGATGACTGACATACAGCAGGAAACAATAGAGACACAGAACAAACATGTGCTTGATGAGGCTTACTGATATTCACAGAGTCAGCCTTTCATAAAGCATATGAATAATACATTTAATACATGTCTGTTATAGAATTTAAATACTGTAGTGTTCATATGTTATAGTCACACATGAGAGATACCGTGAACACAAAAACATGTCATTTGTACTTGATGAACGTTTTTTTTTGACGTACAGAAAAAACTGTCATAGAATATAAAAAAATAAAGAACGTTAAATTTTTGGTGAAAAGTCTGGGCAGAAAAGTTTTAGGATTCTTTAAATAATTCTCTAATGAAAACAAGAAAACTGGACATTTGGATGTTTTTGGAATATTACAAATAAACATTTAAATAACATTTTGTTTTGGGGGGAAATAAAATGATTAAAACATTGCAAAAACAAATTTGGTCACTTTTTTCATGTTCACTTCTTGATATTAACAAACCATTTAACTATGAGTTTTGCCTCAATACATTCCTAATTTGCTAGAATATGGTCAGAATATGTACTTTAATAAAAAGCCAATATATTACAGGTTTTTTTTTTGCTTACACACAAAATCTTTACTTGCCACACAATGTCTGAAACCTGACACACAAACATTAGACACAAAATCCGACCTACACTAATTCTAAGCCCTTGACTCAGTTTTCAATTTCATGCAACACTTTTTGCAAATGAGCGGCCCACACTTGTGCTTTACTGAACACGGGCCTATAAATACACAACTACTCATGCTTGATGTATTTCTATTCTTTTGTAATGTGTGAAAATAATTGCTTTTGTGTTTACTGTGACTTTCTCTGCCAATTACTTTCAATCTCAATGTACAGAAATGTAGGAGCACCAGTGAAACACCAGCTTAGGTTTTGAATAACTGTGTACTGTATATCCAACACTATAAAATTATGGCAAAGGCGTTTGCAATGTAACACAAATGTTTGGTTTTGAGATGTGTTTGTGGTATTTTGAATGCAGTGCTTCATTTTGCAAGAAATGTGAGGCATTTTGCATTTTGTGTGTGCAATTCTTGGATTTGTGGTTTTGAGAAGATGTGTAAGCAGTCAAAACACTGAAGTTATAGACATGCTAATAAACATCTAGTTAATCGTGAGAATTGTTTCTCCTATACTAAAGTGTTACCGAAAGTTTTGTAACTTATATATGTATGTGTAACTAAATAACACATTTATTTGGTTATTCAAATTGCAAGTGAAAACTTTTTTTTTCTATATTTCTTTCAATTTAACGATTTTTGTAATGTAAATTTTACTTTGTCCCCTAGATGTTCTGAAACAAGTAATAACATTGAAACAAATTTCACCAACATCTAGTTTGAAGAACCTCCAATTAAAATGTCCATGGACAATGTGTAAATAATGTTTTTGTGCTAATGTGTGTGTTTAAATGTTTATTCTAATTTAGAGTCAGAGTCAGAGAGGCTTAATTATCATTTCAGCTTGTACACAGTGAAACGAAACAGCATTTCTCCTGGACCATGGTGCTACACAAGACAACATTAACTACAAAACTCACATTGTACTGTGCAAAAGACTATACATAATTAAATTATCTTAAATAATTTAACATAATACTAAAGCTGGAAAGAAGAAAGTAAAACGTTGAACATAAAACAAAGTACAGACTACATAAAGTGTGTATGTGCATGCCTGAATGAAACAGTGTCAAGCTGATAGAAGAGCAACTTTGACTGAAATAACTACACGTTACAACCGAAGTATGCAGCATAGCATTTGTGAAGCCACAACACACACAACCTTGAGGCGGATGGGCTACAACAGCAGAAGACCCCACCGGGGACCACTCATCTCCACTACAAATAGGAAAAAGAGGCTACAATTTGCACAAGCTCAACAGGTGTGATTCAGGTGTTTCGTGGTGTATATGTGTGAGTGTAGTTGTCAGGTCAGTTCACATGGAGAAAAAAACTGTCCTGCAATGTAAACGTGATGGTCCGAATGCTTCTGTACCTTCTTCTGGATGGCAGAAGGGTGAAGAGCTGGTGTGAGGGGTGTATGGGGTCGCCAGTAATCGTGATGGCTTTCCGAATGCAGCGAGTGGTTGAAACGTCTGTGATAGAGGGGAGAGAGACTCCAATGATCTTTTCAGCTGTCCTTACGATCCGCTGAAGGGTCTTGCGATCTGTGATGGTGCAATTCCCAAACCAGGTAGGGATGCAAACGGGATAATTCACAAGATTAAAAGGGATAATTCACCCAAAAATGTATATTCTGTCATTAATAACTCGCCCTCATATCATTCCGAACCCGTAAGACCTTGGTTCATCTTTGAAGCACATAAGAAGATTTTTCTGATGAAATCCGAGAGCTTTCTGACCCTCCATAGACAGCAAGGGTACTACAAAGTTAAAGGCCCAGAAATGTATAGGTCACAAAGCCCATGTAACATCAGTGGTTCAAACATGATTTAATAAAACTAGGAGAATACTTTTTGTGCACGTATTCAACAATTCTTCTCTTGCATGGTCTTACAGGTTTTACAGGTCTGGAACGACATGAGGGTGAGCTATTAATGACAGAATTTCATTTCTGGGTGAACTATCCCTTTAGGAGAACCTTGCCTCTTATCTGGAGAAATATTCACTGGAGAAAGAGGCGTGAAAACATGCCCCTATAGGCTTTATCCAGCTTCTGCAGTGAGAGAGTGGTTACAAATAATCATGTGTGTGTGTGTGTGTGTATGCACCAGCGCTGTGAGCAGACGTTGTTAAAGATGAGTAATCTACAGCTGGGCTCATTCTGAACGGCCCAGGCTGTAATCCTGCAGGAACGCTGAAGGCAAGGATCTGTAGGAGAGGTGAGGAGACGCCTGACAGCACACACGTCACTCACACAGACACGGATCCTAATGAATACAGTCTGTTATGTTGTTATGTTAATGCCAGCATGAGAAGGGTCCTTGACTCCGAGTTAAAGTCCAGCTGGCCTCCGCGAGGCTTTATCCGACGGGTCACTCGCCCCACGGGGATCTGACCCTGCTTTCATCCTGACAGCTGAATGAATCATGCTAATTTACCAACACCGCAAATGTGAGCAGCATTCGCCTCAGAAAGTGGCTGAAAAATGACAAAAATGTATTTATCTTGGGCTGCAGTAGTCTGTAAAGCATTGGTAGTTGTATGAAATCTGTACTGCAGAATGAAAACAGAAAAACATCTCTGATGTGTTCAAAGGCCTAGGATTCATAAGCATAATCCATGCATTTGAAGCATAATGTTGAATACCAACAGAATGCATTTGTCTCCCCTGTTAAAAACCAAAAAAAAACAAAAACAAAAGTGTTCCAGAGAAACACTTCATAAACATTAAAATAAAGATTAATATAGTTTCACATTGTAACAAAGTATATGTGCATGACATAAAAAATAGACACCATGACAATTTATATATATATATATATATATTTTGTGTAAATTATAATTTTACAACTTTGTTACCATGTTAATGCAGTGCCATAAACCCAAAATTACATAAACACTAGGATTCAAACAACAGTTTATTAATTTCTGCTAATAATATCCTACAAATATGTTAATAGGTAATATAACCATTACGTAATTTTATAATTATAACATTTGATTTTAAATATGTATTAATAAATTCACATTAAAAGCTGTGGAACTATTGTTCTTCATTATAGTTAATTAAATAATGTAGCTTAAAATGAAACCATATTATAATAGTGTGTTTTATTCAATATTTTATTCAAAAGCATTTCATTGAAAAACATTTTAGAAGCTGTAGCACTTTTCATTTTGTAGCAACACGAAATATTATTATTTTTGGTCTATTGTGTAATCAAATTAAACAAATTAAGCCTTAATAAAAAATCTTAATGCAAACCTTTTATTTAAACTGAAGTAAAAGTAAATAAAATAAATAAATACATTTTATTTATATATATATATATATATATATATATATATATATATATATATATATATATATATATATATATATATATATCATGCATTTTATTATATATATATTTTTTATTAGCCTATATATATATTTATATATAAAATATAAAATTGTATCTATAAAATTTAATCCAGCACTTCAAAAACAAAACAAACAAAAAAACCCCATCTAGCTTCATTTTTAGGTGTTGCTACTTTTTGTGGAAATCAACATTGTGGCACAGATGCTGATAACTGAGCACTTAATTTTGTATACTGAACCCAACATATATTTTTTTTTTAGTAAAAATTTCTGAACAATATCTTGGGAAGCCCCGCAGTGGCTTTACATTTTTTTTATTAAAGGGCACTTCACTGAAAAACATTTTGAGAGCATCATTTTGCATTTTGTTGCAACACATACCATCAATATTTTTGAGCGATACACGATATAAATCATTTGACGCACACAACTCAATATAAACAGACAATGGTTTTTCATATTGCATGTCATTCTGTCCTGGTGATTTGGTAAATGGCCTACTATAAAAACGCTGAGTGGATGGTCGTGAGGTTGAGATGACACGAGGAGGGGGATGCGTTCAGTGTGAAGAAAGGAGCCTCGCTTATTAATATTTAAAGGCTATGTTTATTGACAGCGTGTTGATTTACGGGTGATGTGGCAGCGCTCTAATGAATCAAGCGTAGCCTCTGATTGCACACCTGCCTCACTCACTGAACTCAAATCCGCCCTGATTCTCTCACGAGTGCGCTGCGGCTGGATGGATGTCCTGGGGTTTTTCATTAATGTGCACACAGGACTGGAGTTCCTCGGCATCGTTCGTCTCGTCTGACTGATGGAAACAAACACATCCCACTGGATGCTTTATCCCAGATTAGACTTTAATCTTGAGGATGGAGTTTGAATTAATCTTTTATTAAACTTTTACTTTAAAGGATACTTGGTTGGATTTACCACGTTTCATTTTTCATTTCCGAGGAAAGTCGCTGCAGTTAGATGCTGAGAGACCTTAAGTCAGTCTTTGATTTAATTTAACACAAATTAATAAATGGCTTAACATGAATCCCTCCTTCTGTAAGAAACATTGTTTAAGATTTCTTTTGTAGGCTACATCACGGGCTTGGATGTCGAAGGATTCGGGTGACAGCAGATGTCATAAATGAAGTCTTTGTTGCTCATGCAGTTGTCATTAGACTTGTATTAATGATGGTCCGCTAATTAGTGGCATTAATTAGACTAATGGGCAGACATTATGACACACATGGCATCCAAATGAAGGGAATCTGCTGCCTAGATTCAGTCTTTCATTTCAGCAGTAAATTCTTTTTCAAAATGTCAATTTCATTTCAAAATAAAATTGAAATAAACTTTACGAATCTTACTGCCTTTGGACTGAAATCACAGATTGTTGAGACGTGGGACAAAACACATTTACCAGAATAGAAGAAAGAATGAAAGAAAGAAGTTTAACATAAATAAATGTTAAATAAATAAAAAATATAAAAATATAAATTAAATACATATTAAAAATAAAATAATTTCAATTAAATACTTTAAAATAAATACATAAATAGTTTAAGATAAATTAAAGGCAAATAAATTAATTTTAAAAAATATAAATAAAAAATATAAATGAACAAATAAATATTAAAAATATAAATAAATAATTTCAATTAAATAGTTTAAGATAAATAAATGTTAAATGAATGAAAATATAAATGAACAAATAAATATAAAAAAATATATAATTTAAATTTAAAAATGTAAAATAAACAAACAAATGAAAAATGAAGGAATCATTAAAGATACTTAAAAAATGTAAATAAATTATTAAAAATATAAATTAACAAACAAATATTACAAATAAATAAATGTTATATAAAAACTATACTATAAAACTATTTAACTACAACCCGAATTCCGGAAAAGTTGGGACGTTTTTAAATTTTAATAAAATGAAAACTAAAGGAATTTCAAATCACATGAGCCAATATTTTATTCACAATAGAACATAGATAACGTAGCAAATGTTTAAACGGAGAAATTTTACACTTTTATCCACTTAATTAGCTCATTTAAAATTTAATGCCTGCTACAGGTCTCAAAAAAGTTGGCACGGGGCAACAAATGGCTAAAAAAGCAAGCAGTTTTGAAAAGATTCAGCTGGGAGAACATCTAGTGATTAATTAAGTTAATTGATATCAGGTCTGTAACATGATTAGCTATAAAAGCTTTGTCTTAGAGAAGCAGAGTCTCTCAGAAGTAAAGATGGGCAGAGGCTCTCCAATCTGTGAAAGACTGCGTAAAAAAATTGTGGAAAACTTTAAAAACAATGTTCCTCAACGTCAAATTGCAAAGGCTTTGCAAATCTCATCATCTACAGTGCATAACATCATCAAAAGATTCAGAGAAACTGGAGAAATCTCTGTGCGTAAGGGACAAGGCCGGAGACCTTTATTGGATGCCCGTGGTCTTCGGGCTCTCAGACGACACTGCATCACTCATCGGCATGATTGTGTAAATGACATTACTAAATGGGCCCAGGAATACTTTCAGAAACCACTGTCGGTAAACACAATCCGCCGTGCCATCAGCAGATGCCAACTAAAGCTCTATCATGCAAAAAGGAAGCCATATGTGAACATGGTCCAGAAGCGCCATCGTGTCCTGTGGGCCAAGGCTCATTTAAAATGGACTATTTCAAAGTGGAATAGTGTTTTATGGTCAGACGAGTCCAAATTTGACATTCTTGTTGGAAATCACGGACGCCGTGTCCTCCGGCCTAAAGAGGAGGGAGACCTTCCAGCATGTTATCAGCATTCAGTTCAAAAGCCAGCATCTCTGATGGTATGGGGGTGCATAAGTGCATACGGTATGGGCAGCTTGCATGTTTTGGAAGGCTCTGTGAATGCTGAAAGGTATATAAAGGTTTTAGAGCAACATATGCTTCCCTCCAAACAACGTCTATTTCAGGGAAGGCCTTGTTTATTTCAGCAGGACAATGCAAAACCACATACTGCAGCTATAACAACAGCATGGCTTCGTCGTAGAAGAGTCCGGGTGCTAACCTGGCCTGCCTGCAGTCCAGATCTTTCACCTATAGAGAACATTTGGCGCATCATTAAACGAAAAATACGTCAAAGACGACCACGAACTCTTCAGCAGCTGGAAATCTATATAAGGCAAGAATGGGACCAAATTCCAACAGCAAAACTCCAGCAACTCATAGCCTCAATGCCCAGACGTCTTCAAACTGTTTTGAAAAGAAAAGGAGATGCTACACCATGGTAAACATGCCCCGTCCCAACTATTTTGAGACCTGTAGCAGAAATCAAAATTGAAATGAGCTCATTTTGTGCATAAAATTGTAAACTTTCTCAGTTTAAACATTTGCTATGTTATCTATGTTCTATTGTGAATAAAATATTGGCTCATGTGATTTGAAAGTCTTTTAGTTTTCATTTTATTCAAATTTAAAAAACGTCCCAACTTTTCCGGAATTCGGGTTGTATAAAAAATCTAAAAAATAAATATGAATGAATAAATGAATGAATATTTATTTTAGGTATTGCTCAAAGCAGTCAGATCTCATGTTGTTTAACAGTGTTGCTAACAATTCAATAGAGTTGACGATCACGTTTTAAAGCATCCTATCAATTCATTTTTAAAAGGAAGCTACATTTATCTGTATTTACATGGCAGTCCTCATTGATTTAGTCTCTGATCGGTGTCGACACATATTGAGTCACAGCAAGAAAAACAAGCACACAATTTGTGACCAAATGAATGAAGCATGAGGCTACAGCAAACACAGGCAATAAATAACTCAGGAAATGCATCTAAAATGTTTCCTTGGCACAGCCCAGTTTTAGTTTTGCACTGCAGCCTGTTTGTTCAAATACACCCATAACATCAGTTTTTATGTTAGTTATCATCTTTCCTCTACCAGGACACTTTTTAAGAGGAGTTTTTAGATACGTGTTGATGAGGCACGTGCACAAACAGGTCTGTAACAACCGAGTTAAAATGTTTGAGACGTCGACCTCAGGATTTCCTTTAGTAAATCCCATGATAGTATGTTAAAAGAGATTTGCTTTTGTGTTTCGCTCCATTAATCCAACACGGCACTGAATCCGATTGTGATTATGACAGGTCAAGAGAGGATGCTGTAGAAATGGAGGGATTGTTGTTTCATGCTGTTTGTCAGCGGCTGCCAAGAGAATGATACCAGATTAAACACATGCACCGTACACACAAGCTTCACTATACAGAGCCACTGTTTGACGATTGACAAATTGTGCTTTTTTAAAGGGACGATTCGCCAAATTCACTGACTCACCCTCATGTTGTTCTAAACCTTCTTTCTTTCTTCTGAGGAACAGAAAAGATTGTATTTGGAAAAAACATCTGGGTTTTTTGTCCATATGATGCAAGCCAATGGTCAAGTGTTGATTTGGAAAAAAAATTACTTTAATATAGAAAAACACTGGGGATAAAAAGGAATACATTTCATACAGAAATTGCTAGTAAATTAAAAAAATAAATACAAGGAAACATAATAATAGCAAGGGCGTAACTTTGGGTCTACCATTGGGGGGGTTAAACTCGCGGCATATTTATTTATTTATTAATTTATTGTATTATTTTCTTGTGTAAAAGGTAACATGTTAATTTGCATAATTTAATTATGCAATCCCCTCCAAAACGGGTGACTGTATTGGAGCAAACAGCAGTTACAATTCAGTGACATTGGTTCTACACAGTCCCTGGCACCCTCTGGCTTTACCTCATAGGACACTGGCAAACCAACATCTAGCCAGCCAACTCCAGTCAACAAAACAAATCATCAGCTAACTCAGTGTTTCTCAAACTTTTCTGCCATTCCCCACTTCAGAGGTAGGAAAGGGTTCCGAGCCCCACCTGTCCCCAATCACCCCAACAAAATGTTAATAAACTAGGCTTTAAGTTTAACTGTTAAAATGTATTTTATTAACATCTCATTTTAAAAACTTAACATCAAATAACAGCATTAAAAATTTTCAAATAAAGAAAATAAAAGTGAGATGAAATAAGACTCAAAATTAGATTAAAAAATAATAATAATTGTGTTTGCATTTAGCCTCTGATAACATCAATACAAGTGTGGACTAACATTAACCTAGTTGTGCTTTGATTCATTTTGACACTTTGCAAAATCCATGCAAAAAGAACAACAAAAAAACAAACAAACAAACAAAAATAAAAATAATCTCAAATTGAACCAGAGGTGGTAAATTCCTAATAATGTACGTATTTTTTTTAGGTATTTTAATAAGATAGATACCTAAAATACGTTGCGCATTCTCTTGGTCGGCGTTACGTCACAAATCATGTGACCTGCATGGCAACAAGCCGCCGCCGTGTTTGAAGGGTAAAACAAACCGAAGGCAATCAAGGCAAAGCCCGAGGAAAATCAAAAAGGTATCTATTCACAGAAGTTTTGTTGTGGATTATGTCAGTTATGGATACTAACGGACTAATTTGTATTAATGATGAATGATATCTGTGTATTCGAATGTATGTCGGTGGTGAGAAGTGAAGTGAATGTAATAAAACACTCATGTAAAGCGCTTTGTGACTAACGTTAGCTAACGTTACATGTATGTGAAAAGGCGCTAGCAGCTATACAAATAACTTACAGATCTTCTTTCTTCTATTACAGAATGTCTTATCAATATATAGAAAGTCTACTTGCGCCTGCATTGACCAGGTACCACAGAAAGCTGTCGCTTGTAGGTTTAACGTTACAATCTTGTCCCTATCGACATCCAGCTGAGTCCTGGGAGAACAACCCAAAGGCATGTTAAAGTCTAGCTGTTGTCATTAGACACTACATTCATTAAAATTGAATCTGATGCCTGGTTACTGCAAAAAGTGTGAATAGAGGGTATGCACATACCATTTTACTTTAAATCTAAATAGAAATGTAATCTCAAATGAATGGACAAATTGAGGGGCAAATCAAAGAATAACAAAATAATACCACTACAGAGATGGCCACTCAATTTTCTGTTGCTATGTTATGACATTGCTATGCATAATGGTCGGCGGCTCTACACTGATAAGCAACAATGAAATGCACTAGTTGTGTGGGGAATAAGATACGTTTCTGCAGTTAGTCTATTTTTGCTTTTTTGAAAAAACTGTGTCCCTCACTGACACTGTACAAGCTGTGCCACTGACAGACTGAGCTCATTACAGCCATTTTGTAACACAGTGCTTTTGAATAAACATCATTTTTTTTCTAAATGAACATAGCTAATGTAATCGATGCTTGATGGGTATTTAAACATGACTGCAAGTGTAGGACACATAGTATGTACACATGGTGTTCATACCAGGGGATTTGATGAGGTCTGGATACTCGAGCCTGGAGCTATTTCTCTCTCCTTTCTGGCTCAATTGCCTTGCTAGGTATCATATAAAATGAGAGGTCACTCCTCTTTACGCTGTTGTTTGTGCAACTAACAACACAACAGTTTTTATGCATGATTCTCGGCAGTTTTCTCGACAGCTCTGCGCTCGTTTGTCTTCCGCTTCGTGTTGCTTAATGGCGAGCGCTTGTTTGTTTTACCCTTCGCCGCGGTTGCTATGCGCGCGCAGTGCATTATGGGAGTAAAAGTCCCGGATGTCCGACCTCGAGAATACAGCTCAAGTAATGCGATCGTTATAAAGGTGTTTGAACAACAAAACACATCCACTTGCACATATTTGACAATCGGAATATCAGATATATCCTGCTATAGCTAACACATTTGTGAAATTTTGAATAAAAAAGGAAATAAAAGCAGATCATCAGTCATTCAGCACTATTGTGGCTACGGTGTGACAAGCAATGAATGGCGCGTCTCCATGGGAACCATAAAGCGATACTACGATCAATAACGGTAGCCTTGAAATACTTTTAAACTTACGTGTGAAGAGGTTAAGTAACGTCAAGGCTTACATTTAAATGTGTCTTTGTTTTGAGTGTATGGTCAATAAATAAAGGAATTAAAAAGATGGGCACAAAACCTGTTTGTCATGTTTCTATTCCCCACACTTTGAGAAACGCTGAGCTAACTTAACAGCTAACTTAAGGGTACCTCCGTTTGGTCAGGATTTTTCGTTTCTTTTTTTTTTCTTTTTTCTTTTTTTTTGGCTGGTGTCGACAAACAATGAAAAATCGTTGTCTGGCTGCCTTTCAGTGTCCTTTTCATCTTTCCGTCAGCTTTCTCCAACCATTCATCCCATCGACTGCGCAAAATAGTGAACAAACTTGGTACTGAAAGCGGGTTGGGTAATACCAGAGACTTTGGTAATACCAAATCGGTGCGGTGGGCGGGGGGTACATTACAGATTATTTAAAATATGATACTATCTTTCTTGCTGGCAAATGGAATTAATAAAGAAAATGAACAAAAGTATTCATTCTGAATATTTCATATCTATTTTAATCTGAATGATGTGATGATATTGGGGGGGTTATATTAGCTGGATCTGATTTTTGGGGGGGTCATGACCCCCGTAACCCCCGTGCAAATTACGTGCATGAATAATAGGAATAGTAAAATAAATAGTAATTTACTATGGAAAAAATAAAAAGTTAATTGCAACTTTTTATCTCACAATTCTTTGTGCAACTTTTTCTTGCAATTGTGTTTATAACTTTTTTTTTCTCAGAGTTGCATGAAATAAACTCATAATTCTGATGTTTTTTTCAGAGTTGCATGATATAAACTTGTACTTTTTAGAAATAATGTCAGAATTGCAAGATATCAACTCGCAATTCTAAGAAAATTTTGGAAGAACAAGCCTTTATATACATATATATATATATATAAATATATTGTGAGACATAAACGAACAATTGCCGGAAAAAAAAATAGCAATGACCTTGATTTATTTTTTATTCATTGGCGGAAACAGTGTTTCATAATTTAGTGCACTAATAGTACAGAAAAACAAACTCCGCTAATCTGTTTTATTTACAATATTTTTCTGACATATATTCTTGGTTTACAGAAAAAACTGGTTTATAATGACGTGATGGTGAGTAAATGATACCAGAATTTTCATTGCCATATTGCCATTTCCAGTTCCTCATGCAAAGAAGGATTTCCCTTAAACACTGTGATTTCTGTTCCGATGAAGAAATCCCAAAGGACACGTTCAGCCACAGTTGTGTTAGATTCTGTCACATTCAGGCGACCGTCTGCCATTGTTTGTCAGATGATCCCATTCATCGGCAGGATGTCACAGCGGATATTGATCTCATGTCTAATTTGAGACGTTAATAAAGTCACCGTCTCCTTCTATCGACTGCTTCACACATTATCAATCAGGCTGCTGTTCTCAAATGTCATTTGATGTTTGACTTTGGGATTAAATGCACCATTTTTTATTATCCTCATATCATAATGCCATTTACTTAAATTCCAACAAACTTAAAAAAGATGAAGCTTTGAAGAAATGGAAAGCCATTTGGTCCTGACATAACAAATGGACATAGGCTCGTTGATTATAGACATGAATTGTGGGCTGTGAGCGATTGCTCAGCTTCTTGTGATTGGAATAAGATTAGAATGCAACAATATTGACTCTCTGTAATTAGAGGGGGTCATTAGGTTCACTGCTGTTTCGGGTCATAAAAACGGATTTGGCTCCTGAAATGTTGCGGCGCTGGCAGATCCTTCCACCTGAGCTGAAATTAAATTGGTGTGGTAATGTGTAAAGGGAGGAGCAGCTAATAAAAGAGAGATGCTGCGGACATGTGCTGGAAGAGGGAGAGATATAGACGTTTATGGAATAATATCGGGGCAAAGCAACAGTTATAATTCATATAATCCCATGCGCACACTTCTTGCTTTTACTGTGCTCTAGGCTTGCTTTTTTATTTGTGATTATTGCCACCAGGAGCGAAGACAACCGGCGCCTTTCATCACGGCAGACTCGCTATTGCTTGGCAGAAATCGAATTTCCTTGATAGTTGTGTCACGGAATTCCTTATGTGATTTAAGGAATGATAGAGGTACTCATTTGAGTGCTTTATTTTGGAGCCCACCGGGACACACGGTATGTGTTGGAGGGTGTGATGGACTTCATAAAGAATGATTGTCTGAGTGACCTCAGCGTGACCCTGCTGCTACAGTCGCCCCTTTAAACCTGTGCTCTTATTGACCAGTGCTGAAGACTGGAAAACAGCTTTATGATGCACAGTTCAAAGGGCAGCGGGCTGCTCATCTCATGTCTTCTTTAGTGAGAAAAAATGAGTTGCTGCTTCTTGAAGTGATTATTAGACCTACACCTTCGAGTGAGGGTCACTAATTTGATTGTTTTCCAGATCCCAAATGAAAAATCATGGAGCGGTGTTGACCTAATACATAAAGATTTCACTCCAAAATAATGAATCTTCTATCAGAAATTGTATTTCGTTGCTTCCTCGCCTTGCTGAACATTAAAAAACCAAATATAAGACACGTCATCGAAAACCAGACCTGACCTGCAGCTGCAACAACATCATTGCAAGCACAAGAAGTGTTTCTTTTAATAAACAGTGAGTTACAATATTGCCAATTACTTTGTAAATTAAGCTTCGACCAAGAAGATAGCGGCTAAATGTATCCAGTAGAAAAAATCAACCAAGCAATATACAGAAGTGGAAATTACATATCTGAATAAATTTGTGTTTTTAAACAAATCTGTTGGGTAAATAATTTAATGACTCACTCATGAAATCAATCACTTTTTTAGCTCTGTAACGAATTATTGCCTTTAGCAAATCAGTTGAGTGAATAATTCAATGACTCACTCATGAAGTCAGGTGCTTTTTGGTTTCTAAACGAACGACTGTTGGTTCAATGACTCGCTCACAATGTCAAAACAGTTATGTTTTTCACTCCTGAATTAATAATAATTGGTTTAAGTGAATCGGTTGAGTGAATGGTTCAGTGACTCACTCATAAAGTCAGAAACCTTTTTTTTTTAGCTCCTTAACAAATAATCGGCTAAAAAGAATCGGTTGAGTGAATGGTTCAATGATTCACTCATAAAGTCAGTTGCTTTTATACTTCTGAATGAATGACTCTTTTAAATGATTCATTTAAATGAATGGTTCAATGACTCACACAAAGTCAGTCACTTTTTTGTTTCTGAATGAATAACTGCTTTAAATGATTCGGTTTCGGTGAATAGTTCAATGACTCACCTCATAATGTCAGATACTTTTTAATTCCTGAAAAAATTATTAGTTTAAGCAAATCACTTGAGTATATGGTTTAATGACTCACTCATAAAGTCAAATGAATAATGAGTGAATAATGAATAATTGAATAATGAATAATTGGTTTAGTGAATCAATTGAATAAATGGCTCAATGACTCTCTCATAGAGTCAGATGCTTTTTCACTTCCAAATGAATGATTGTTTTAAACAAATTTGTTCAGTGAATGATTCAATGGCTCATTCATAAGGTCAGTCAATTACATATTTTTTTTAATCAATTGGTTGGTTCAATGACTCACTTATAAAGTTTTTGTTGCAACCCACTGATGTAACTGTGTAACATGCGGAAAGAGTCACTGAAAAATTGCCAACACTAATGGACAGACTGATGGACTGTGTATTAATGAGAAAAATCTGAAAAGCGCTGTCATACAAACAGTGAAAATCCCAGTGCTAAATATCTAGAATCACACTTAGCAAATCAAATTCAAGAACTGAAACCGATGTATAATCATAAATATTTAAAGCCCCTTTCTTATTAACCAGAACAGGCCTTTTCTTTTTCCCTCTTCTTATTCATAAACATCTCCTAAAGTTATTGTTTTACTCTTAATTGCTTAACCTTGAAATTTGATATTGCAGTCCTTCTAATACGTGTGATTCTAGATTGTTAATTGTTTTTATTTATATGAAGTTTTACATGCTTTGGACAAAAGTGTCTGCTGAATGACTGAATGTGAGTATAAAAGGTAAACTGCAATCATCACCATATACTGTATGCCTTTCCCCTGAAGATTCATGCCCCATATGGAGAGAATTGTTACACACAGAGTGAAAACCCAGCAAAACTGCAGGGAGAAATGAATGATTCCCTTGGTAAAGATAAAAAGAGCCATTAACCGATGGACCAGAGCAGTCACACACCCGGTAATGAAGTCATCACATGTTTTCAAGCCCAAAAACATTACACTGTAGAAGTAGAACTAGACATAAATCCTTACAATGGTTCCATCATTATGAGATTTGGGACAATTTTCTTATCACCTGCTATATTGTTCCAGCAGTATAGACTACAGGGTGCATATATGACACTATAGGGCTTTTAAATAAGAGCTAACATTCATATGATGTCTAGGATAAAATAAGAACAGAAGTCTTTTAGCACATGATACAGACATTTATATCAAATTATGAGGACATTATTATTTTGAGATTGTTAATGCTATAGTTCTTTAGTACAGAGCGCGTTCAGGGCTTTTCAGAGAAACCACATGATTGGATGTTTCACCATGACCTCTGCCTTGGGCTTCAAAAATGTCTGAAATTAATTTAGTGACACTCTTATGGAAATATGATATTTTGTAATTATCATTGAAATCTGTCTAATTTAAATTAAAAATGGGTAGCACTTTATTTTACAGTCCTGTTCCTCATGTACATACTATGTACTTATTATAGTAATTACAATAACTATGTAATAACTAGGTACTAACCCTGAACCTACCCCTAAACCTAACCCTACCCCATGTAGTTACCTTGTATTACCAGAACTTTCTTAGATAAATACACTGTAAGTACACTATAAGTGCATGTTAGTACACGTACTGTAAAATAAAGTGCAACCTAAAAATGTGTGTCATAAATCAACATCTCAGAAAAATGTTATGGGGTTTAAAATAATCGAAATATGACTTTCTGTTATGAAAAAGGACGTCGATTTCATTCATGTCCTCATATGAGGACACCAGGACTAGAATCAGGTTTATTGTTCGTTTTGGAGACATAACAAATGAACAGGGAAATAAATTATATTTCAGTATTCTTTGAAATATTATATATTATTATGAAAATCTTGTCAATTTTTACTCCCATTGTTACACTGTTTTTCATTCCATGTTGCCCCAAAAACACATTAATATGCCAATTATATTTAGTTTATCGATACATTGTATATAATGAGAAAACCTGTTTATGGCCATTTTGCACACATCATTCTGTTATAACATTGTTGAGAATCATCTTTGTACAACGTTTGGTGAAAGAAAAGTTGAAAACTCAAAATGTATTGGTGATTTAAAAAAATCAGTTGTTTTTGCTTATGGATGTTCATTCATGTCTTTTTATTTTTTTTTAAGAAATTGAGTCCGATGTCCTCTACCAAAGACATTGCATAACTTATACGTTTTTCCTAAAACTTTTTTCTCAGGTCTTGAGAGGTTAAAATATAAACATGTTTAGACAGATCTTATTCATCATATTTCCCACATTTTTGGACAACGGTAAAGTCATCAAAATGACATAATATATATATTTTGAACAAAATATGTTGAACAAAAATTAAACAAAATATGTTGAACAAATCTTCAGGTGAAGTCAGTAATGTTTATAATGTTCTCAAAATGTTAACACAAAAACATCATTTACACATCATGGACTGTTTTTCTGAAATGCTTTTTAAATGGTTGGGTGAAGGCTTGTGTCTTAGAAATCATACCAAAAAAAAGTCTATTTCTGTTGTGGGTTCACATCACATCGACTGGAAGAAAATGTTTAATTCAGAATTGACACCGGCAACAGCTCCCATTGAGATTGGAGAACAAAACCTTCATTCAGATGCTAAAAATAACCTGTATAAGACAGCGTATCAAACAGTGCTCGCTCACAGTGCAAACATGGCAGTTGCTCCTGTGTTCTTTTCAGGATCACTGATCCGAGACCTGTTAGTGGTTGCTGCATACAGAGGGAGATTTGGGCATCAGGAGAGAGAACAAAAAACCCCTGTTGAACCGTGGACCACGTCTTTCCTCAAGTCTTGAATACACGAGCTGTCATCGCTCAGTAACACTGGTGAAATGTATTCACACAGAAACACAGACTGATGTTGTGTTAAAGGTGTCGAAGGGAACATATGACGTTGTTAAACAGAATTTTTTTTTCTGTATTTTGGTGTTATTATGTGTTAATGCAGTTTAAGGTAAAAAAAAACCCCACATTTTTTACTACATAATGTACATAATTGTGTTCTTCTCTAAACCACGCCTTCTGAAACGTGTAAATTTTTACAAAGCTCATCGTTCTGAAAAGTGAGGTGTACTCTGATTGGCCAGCTATCAGTGCATTGTGATTGGCTGAATACCTCAAGCGTGTGACGGAATTGTTACCTTACCGTGAAGCCAAAAATTTAAATTGCTATGACTGTATAGTGTTCCTGTGGCTCAGTGGTATTGCGTTAGCAGTGCAAGGTTGTGTGTTCAATTCCCAGGGAACACATGTTAGGTAAAAAATGTTAGCCTGAATGCACTGTAAGTCGCTTTGGATAAAAGCATCTGCTTAATGCATAAATGTAAATGTTTAGATGGTTAATCAAGGGCCACTTTAAACTCTGGTTTATCATGTTACATGTTTCATACTATTCACCCTATATTTTATCTGGGAAATCAAGTTCGAGATTCACATATGTATATTTGTAAACTATGAGTTAATGTTCTTATTTGTATATTTATGAGACCTATAATAAATGGAAGCCTGTTTTCATTAATTGCAATTTTTTTTTTATCTTAAAATTCAGACATTGTT
Organism: Carassius carassius; assembly: GCF_963082965.1. Taxonomy (NCBI): domain Eukaryota; kingdom Metazoa; phylum Chordata; class Actinopteri; order Cypriniformes; family Cyprinidae; genus Carassius; species Carassius carassius. The sequence goes on from NC_081794.1 coordinate 2,549,812, forward strand.
CTCACAATTCTGCAAAAAAAAAAAAAAGGTCAGAATTGTCCGAAAAAAAATGCAAATACCTGTTTAATATTTATAGCAAAAAAGTTCTAAAAAATAATTACAAATTTAAATCGCAGGATTTAAATTCAGAATTGTGTGAAAGTCCGTAATATTTTGCAATTCTTACTTTTTATTTTTATCAAAATTCCAAGAGAAAAGTCTAATTTGTGAGATAAAAAAGGCGCAATTATCTTTTTTCTTATTCTGTAGTGGAAATGGGCTTCCATAGTAATATAACGAGCCTGCGAATGGTTTTAAATACTACCTGTGAACACAAACGCCACTAAAAAACTGGCTCTGTAAAAATGACAAGTAACTTGCAGACTTGTTTTTTTCCACATTAGCTGTTATGACACAGCCCTTCTGCAAGGATCAGTCTGATTGTTTGAGGTGGAAAAATGCCACAAGTAAGTGCATGTGGAAAATTACATAACATGTAATTTCCTGCCAAATCTGACCAACCGCTCAAAATAAATAATTATGGTAGGTCAACAATGAACTGATTGCAACTGAATAATGACTATTTACTATGGTATTTTTAGAGCTGCTTTATATAGCTGAGTTGAATTTTGTTTGCATCATTGCATTAAAAAGAAATATATTTAAAATACATTTATTTCATACTAAGTATAATTTAAATCTATTTTCATATTTTCTGACATATCGCTCAAGACTTACTTTATTTGGATTACTACTTGTGCACAACACACATTTCTTAATATTATGCCTAAACTGTTTTAATGTCAATAATTGAAAATGTAGTAGCCTGAAATAAATGTATTTCAAATGCATTTTAGAATATTTGCTTGTTTATCACTTTAAAGCTGCTTTGAAACAATCTGTTTTGTATAAAGCACTACAGAAATACAGGCATACCGTAATAAATCAGGGTAAAGCAAAAACACAAATTCATCATCTACTTGCCCAAAGTGCAGCTTTAAGTCTCTTCAAACATTCAAAAGCTTCATACAATATTTGAATGTTCCTCTCAGACGCTGAAACTAAACACATCATCTGAGCATTTCTGTGGCTGTACAGAGCTCATGAATATTTAATGAGGTAAGTCCTGAGGCACTTTATGATTGGTTCTGTTACTAAAGTTAGCAACCCTTGATCCGTGTTTCCCAGAGGTTAATAGTGCATTGTGAAAACACTTCTTAACCCAGGGTTTAAGTGCCATTTTTCTAGGATTCTGGGAAGGTGTAACACTGAAGATACGCTTAAAATCCATTTTATGTGTTAAAATCTTTGCTTCCTGGCTGATCAAAACCGAACACACAGTGGGGGGATCAGATGAGCGCTCTGCGGTTTATCAATAGTGTTTGGCTAATGGGCAGTTATCTAATGTCCATTAGGGTCGTGGAGCATATGCCGGGCTGTGATCTCACATCTGCTCTCCGCAGGGACACACGAGCATGTGGAGGCACACCGAGAACAATTACCTTCTTGGATGCATGTTGAAAAATGTTTTTAAAGAGGCTGAGGATTAAAGCCTTTCACATTCAGAAAATGCCAAAGGAGTAGGATTTGGGTGAAACCACACTTGCTGAGATTTGCAGCAAGTCAAAAAAAGTTACGTATAATCTAAAAACTGAATAATGTTTTAAAATAACTGATTTAATTTAGTTAGAATTTCTTCAAAAATGTGTGTGTCGTAAAGATTTACACTGTTACACATCATTGCCAACAACAACAAAGAAGGAAACACAAGACTATTTTAAATAGTAAAAGTTACTGTACACTGTAAAAAATGACTGTGATTTGAAAGGTTAAAAACTGTGAAAACGCTACAGTACAAACCTTTTAAATCGCTAACAGTAAAATTTACAGGAAAAAATGTAAACTGACGTTCCCAGAATTCTCTGCGTTGCATTTAATATTTTGTTTGAATTTGATATTTTTTCTTTGAAACAACTCTGTTTCTTCTTATTTTTTCTTATCTGTTATTTTTATTAGGGTTGTATGTTATATGCTTACTGCATATTTCAGTTTAATGAGTCTCACCAGGATGGTGTGAATGTCACTGTGCACCTTCTATGTATGTTATTTAAAAGCTGCTTGTGATGGACTTTGGTTCATCATGTGACTTTCTCATCATCACCTGCTTTTGGTGGTTATCAGTGTATTACAAATGTACAAAACAGTGTAATCTAACAGTTTTTTACAGTGTAAATAAGCTTGTGTTTTCTATAGCCTACACGGTTTGATGTGGACAGACGATGTAAGTGAGCTGTTGTCATGTGGTGCGAGTTTGAGTCTTTCTGACATACGGCACAATAGCGCTTCAGGCAACCTGCGCTTCAATGCTTGCTCAAGGCCCTTTCCTGATCTTGTTCCCTTCTCCCACTCCTTCCTTCCTGTTCTAGCAAAAAGGCCAAAAATATAAGTTCAGAAATGGTGTGAGTTTAGGGCTGGACTATTTGGTTCTCATCAGTGAGGGAATGGTTAAGTGTTTGGAAAACTTGTTCGATTTTATTTTATTTATTTATTTATTTTTGTTTTGTGTCTCTAGTGATGCAAAAACAACACACTTCAAATTTTACAGAGAAATAAAATAATTACAGTGAACGAATTTGAAGTGAGTGAAGTGAAGTGACATTCAGCCAAGTATGGTGACCCATACTCAGAATTTGTGCTCTGCATTTAACCCATCCAAAGTGCACACACACAGAGCAGTGAACACACACACACACACACACTGTGAGCACACACCCGGAGCAGTGGGCAGCCATTTATGCTGCAGCACCCGGGGAGCAGTTGGGGGTTCGATGCCTTGCTCAAAGGCACCTAAGTCGTGGTATTGAAGGTGGAGAGAGAACTGTACATGCACTCCCCCCACCCACAATTCCTGCCGGCCCGGGACTCGAACTCACAACCTTTCGATTGGGAGTCCAACTCTCTAACCATTAGGCCACGACTTCCCACTTCCCATTTGAAAAAAAGAAATTAATTTTTTTTTTTTTCAATTTTTAAATGAAAAGTGAAGTAAACATATTGCCAAATGTTTTTTTTTTCCAGAAACACTAGATGATAGTGATATTGATTTATTAATGTTTCAAATTTAAATTTTTATTCAAATTTGTTTTTATTAATTTTGAATGAAATACCTATAGACATAATATCAAATACACAACATATGATTATTTTAAGAAACACTGGATGATATTGACAATCACTGCTTAAAATATAAATTTTCATTGAATTATTATTTTTTTAATTAATTTTGAGTGAAAAATCTAAACACATATAATATCGAAACCAATCAACCAATGCTTAAAATTGTAATGTTTTCGAAATCTCTTCTGCTAACGAAGGCTGAATTTATTTAATCAAAAATGCAGTAAAACAGTAATATTGTGAAATATTACTCTAATTTAAAATAGCCATTTTCTTAGTGAATATATGTAAAAAAAATTATTTATTCCTGTAATCAAAGGTTCATTTTCAGCATCATTGCTCTATTCTTCAGGGTCACATGATTCTTCAATTTTTTCAAACTAAGTTATATGTAAAAAATAAAATAAAAATGATTAAAAAAAATAAATAAACATAATTAGTCTAAATTGCATTGAAAATGAAGTTCTTGTTTCTGGACTGATGAAGGTCTTCTCTTTTGTGATTTTGTTGAATTTCTGAAATGCAATTCCGTAAATTCCCTTCCTCTCATTTCAGTTTGACTTCCTGTAGTGCTATTTCATATTCACAAAGCTAAAGTTATGAATTATGCTGTATGTACTCACTTTGTAATTTAGCATGTAAATTGTGTAACACAATGCATGTTTGAATGACCAGAGCTGTTGTACAGTCATAGAGCTGGAGGTGAGTGAGCTGGGTGTTGATCAGATCCTATCAAGAACAATGAGCAGGACGTCCCATGGGACGGGCCAAATGAAGAGGGTCATCAGTCCTCAGATAGTTGCCGCTGTCAGGGGTCAGTGGAGGGGGGCAGCAATTAAACAGCAGCTTTATGAGTGATGACCTACTTGTGCGAGAGGCGTGAGTTCTGCCAAACCTGTGTTTCTGAGACACTGACAGACTGATTCCTGGAAAAACAACACAAAGCAGTTTGCAATAAAAATACAAAAAAAACATCCATAAAGAGGTTTCTCAACAGGACATGCATGAAAAATCTTCTACCATTGTTTCAATTAAATGTAATAAAAGTAAATCAACTTTGAAATTATTTATGGATCATTAATAGACAAGTCACAATTACAACAGCATTACAAATTAGTTGGCAATATTAATCTATACAGTCCTAAATGATAATTCGTCTCAACATTAATGATGTCCATTGTGATGCTTAACATTGTGGTGTATAATGGCATAGAAATATATATATATATATATATTTTTTTTTTATTAATGTTTTGATGCTAGTGACACCCCACTGTGATGATCCCAAAGGAAACCCTTCCTTAAATATAAAGACATCTATATATTTTCATCAGTGAAAACCCATTTAAACTGTAAGAAAACGTTAAAGGGCTAGTTGACTCAAAAATGAATAAAATAAATAAATTTGATTGTATTATGTATCAACTTAAATAAATAAAATGCTCATAATGGCACGTCATTAACAACACCAAGATCATAGGTTAAATTCTCAAGAGAATGCATAGATATATCAATGTAAAAAGAAATGTATTATTAACCCACAAAAATAAACATTTAATTTTTACTTGTGCTATAAAGATACAAGTACATTTCTAAGAGAACTGAATGTGCAATCTTTGTCATTTACTTTATAATTTAGATTATAATAGTTTTGTTGGTTATTTTATTAGAATCTTTTTACTATCAAAACCTAAACTTTCCTTCTTTTAAAAAAAAGTTGTTCTACTAGACTCCAGGAAGTTCCAGGGCTGACATTACTTTTGATAACCATAATAAAACCAACGTGACTGAATTTAGCCAGAACAGACATTTCAAATCTAACAAAGAAAGTGACACACTTGAATTCATAATCCAGTGTAACGCCCACGATGTCCAGAAATGGGACGTACAGGAAGTGCACTGGAATTAAGTGACGCCCTGCGCAGCAGGAAAGGTGACGCCAACAACGGAGCGATTACTGGCTCACATCTCCATATTACTCATTAATCCAGGGGACTTTCAATACAAATACAGGCAGATTTATGAGGATAACAGCTCTGTTGTCATGATGTTCCCCCCACCCTAAAGTGATCTGTAATCCTCACTATTTACAACAGTCTTATTAAACAACCATACCAGATGTGTTCTGGCTCACAGGGAATCAGGTCAGACATTCAGCAGGTAGTAATCCCTCGCTCTTTCGCTCGCTCTCTGCGTTAAATGAGCTTGTTTTGAGTCGAGACCCATCTCAGAAACTCATGTGTCCTAAAAACACTGTCCTTACAAAGCAAAACACCTTTCCACCTATTTAAGACGTCACATAAATAATAATATGTCACATACTAATGGGCTCTTATTATATTCCATTGTACATCTAATGCTGACTTGCCACTGAAATGCACTATTAGGAGAGCTAATGTGCTTAAATGTTTTATTTGAACATTATCTGTTAAATGCATGTTAAATAATCTACGTCTATGTCAGGGATTGTCAAACTGAAGGATTGTTTTACGCAATCCTCAAAATATTTGAGAGATGAAAATTATAGAGTTGTTATTATGCATTTTTTTGGGGCTGTCAAAGAATTGTGTGGGATGACATTTATTGTGAAACAAAATGTATTGCTTTAGAAAAATAAAGTGCATGTAATAGTGTATAGAAAAAGCTAAAGTTAATATTTGGCAGATAATATTTTAATAATTTATTTTGGTTTAAGTGCAGTAATAAAATAAATGACAAATATTTAATTTCAATTGCAGGTTGTGCTTGCCAATTCTTGCATGAAAGTTGCTTCAATATAAATCTTAATAAAAAATAAAAATATATATATTTTTAGTGTATTTCCAAAAAAAGGGATTGTCCACAATTAATCAATAACATAAAAGTTTGTTTAGAGGAAAACACACAGAATTATTCAGTGCAAATGGCACTCTCAACATCACATTGACTAGATTTCCATATAAAAACAACTTTTAAAGTTAAATTTGTTTCAACACCAAATGTTTTTCAGAGAATGAACTTTTATGAGGAATGAGGTTTTATTCGACACTGTCATTATTAAAACTAGCATTAGTGATGTTCAAATGCTGTATAATGCAATGTTCTTTTAAATAAAATGTCAGCGGACATGTATGGAGAATACAGTATTTATCCTTCAAGAGTCGTGACTCTGATAAAACACATACAACTGAATGGCAGAACTGTTCCAGTTAGGTTTGCAGGTCAATATAATTAGTTATCCAGCCTTAAATCGTCTGACAGCACAAACTAAGCATCTTCAGCGCTGAATTAAAATGCCTGTCTCTACTGCTAATCTGGCTTGCAACTTAAGAGGGTTTTGTGATTCACAGGATGAGTAAAGTGATTAAGGTGCTGCACAGAGGAGCTTGTCTATCACCAGCATTGGGAGGATTAACTGGGGTTAAACCATTAGCACACAGTCTGTCCCGAGACCTGCAGAGAGGACTTCAGATGAACCCAGAAATAAACCACGCAGACTTAGATATGCAACCTTTTTAGCGATTAATTAGACACACTGTGTTATTTTACAAACAGAATGCATGTAACACAGAAGCTTCTTGATTTCTGCACCAGCCAAAGCAGAAGCAGGAACAGAGACATCAGTCTGCTCTAAAACTGAAACACAAAAGCACTTGATCCAATAATCTGCCTCACACTTCTCACTCCAGCTTACAGCAAACACATTCACCGTCTGTCTGTGCTCACACTCAGACTGCATATATATATATATATATATAGACTCTATATATTGATATAGCAAATATTTTTACAAATAAATTGCTAGTAAATATTACAAATACAGGTGCATCTCAATAAATCGTGGAAAAGTTCATTTATTTCAGTAAATCAACTCAAATTGTGAAACTCGTGTATAAAATAAATTCAATGCACACAGACTGAAGTAGTTTAAGTGTTTGGTTTGTTTAATTGTGATGATTTTGGCTCACATTTAACAAAAAAATCGCAACAAATCAGAATACTTAGAAAAAATGTAGTGAATTCTGGAAAGTATGTTCATTTCCTTTACATGTACTCAGTACTTGGTAAGGGCTCCTTTTGCTTTAATTACTGTCTCAATTTGGCGTGGCATCATCTGCATTGTTTGGTCTCTTGTTTCTCATCTTCCTCTTGACAACAGCCCATAGATTCTCTCTGGGGTTCAGGTCTGGTGAGTTTGCTGGCCAGTCAAGCACACCAACACATGGTCATTCAACCAATACAATACAAAACTGGCTCTCATCTGAAAAGATGACTTTGGACCACTGGGCAACAGTCCAGTTCTTCTTCTCCTTAGTCCAGGTAAGACGCCTCTGACGTTGTCTGTGGTTCAGCAGATTTCTTGACACGTCTGTGTGTGGTGCTCTTGATGCCTTGACCCTAGCCTCAGTCCATCTCTTGTGAAGTTCACTCAAATTCTTGAACTGATTTTGCTTGACAATCCTCAAAAGGCTGCAGTTCTCTCGGTCTGTCGTGCATCTTTTTCTTCCACACTTTTTCCTTCCACTCAACCTTCTGTTAACATGCTTAGATACAGCACTCTGTGAACAGCCAGCTTCTTTGGCAATGAATGTTTGTGGCTTACCCTCCTTCTGGACAATTGTCAGATCAGCAGTCTTCCCCATGATTGTGTAGCCTACTGAACCAAACCGAGAGACCATTTTGAAGGCTCAGGAAACCTCTGCAGGTGTTTTGAGTTGATTGTCATGTCACCATATTAGAATTTGTTACATTTTTGTTTGGTTTTTGTTAAATGTGAGCCAAAATCATCACAATTAAACAAACCAAAGACGTAAACTACTTCAGTCTGTGTGCATTGAATTTATTTAATACACAAGTTTCACAATTTGAGTTGAATTACTGAAGTAAAGTAAAGTAAAACTTTTCCACAACATTCAATTTATTGAGATGCACCTGTAATTACCAAGAATTGACAAGAAACTTATTCAATTAATTATTTTTTAAGTGGGAAGACTTGTACTGTGCTTTTTAAATATGAATAAATATGAATATATTAATTAAACCTTGATCATTCATGTCATTTAAGTGTATATACTATTAGTTTATTTACAATTTTAACAGATGCAACTTTTACATTTATAAATGTAGTAAATGTTGAAATTAACAATCTAACAATGGACAACTACTTCTACAGCATTTATTAAACTTATATGTTACAAAGTGTTACCATTTAATATAAATTCAAACGGTTGCTTAGATAGCCGTCTTTAAATTTCTACACAAAGGCCATAGAATTGCACATAGAGACTAGCTTACACATGGTATGTAAATGGTATTAAGTCTCTCACATGTTATGTCTTTCTATCTTATGAGACCAGTTTTAAATATGCAAATTCGCTGGTTAACGAATGCCGAAAAGCGACCAGCTGGATACAAACTAATGCAAATATATGGTAACTATCATAAAGATTTGGGTCAGACTTGCATGAGATTTGGTCAAACCGTGTGATTGCTATTGCTATTGTTCATGTACTCACAGCCTTAGCAGCAAACACACTGCTGTCTTTTCTTCACTAATGCAGCATCTAGTCAATAAATTACTTTTTTAATGATATGAAACCATGTAGGCTACTGTAGTGTACACACTATTGTGTTATCTGTTTTTAGGCACAGTTGCAGACTGGTCATCTGGAGCACCAGGAATAATATAATTAATGTTGTAATTTATAATTTCTACAACATTAATAGCACTGTTTTCCTGCTTATTAATGTGAAGCAAATTTGAAGCAATCTGGGCTGCATTTCCCAAAGCACTGTACGCCTAAGGTGATTGTAGCACTTTACCAATGGTTTCATGATCAACTTATGCTTACGATGCTTTTGGGAAACACAGACCTGTATTGTATAAAGTGCTGTAGTAATACCTGTATATGTGACTTTTACTTATGACTTATGGCTTATGTGACTGTTAGGTCATCCAGAATATGTTTTTTTCCACAGAAGTTAATTAATACCAGTCTGGAATGACCTTAAAGTTTGTAAACGATGACATGATTTCCATTTTTGGGTGAACTATGGCTTTAAGGTCTTTCTTGCAGCAGTGCAAAAGGACTGCAGGGGACCACAGGATGTTTTCAGTAATGTATGACATGAGAGCCTTGATATCTGAAATATTAATATCCGAGCACAAGCCGGTGCTCATCATTAAGCACACGCGTCACCAAGCTGTCGGTTTGTTTTTAGCAGCTTTTCTATAGTGCATGTTGCCCAGTTAGAGCTGCCAATTCATTGGTTAATTCATGAAGCGCTTGTCTTTACTTCAGCCGCAGTGATTTCCCTCGAATGACTTTGAGAAGAAAGTTTGAAAGGAGGAAAAAAATGAAGCCGTGATGTTTTAGATGCAAAGCTATTGTCATTATATTTTCATTGAGTTACACAAAGCTCATTGTGACATCATCAAACTGTGGATCGCCGTGCTTCGTTTTCCTCATCCGTGTCACATACAACATTAATCCATGATGAATAATAGACTGTCAATTGCCAAGCGAGCGTCTGAATGTAGAAAGGCGCTATTCTAATGGTATTTCAGGCTGCCCTCTGTGCAATTATGGCAGGCCGCTCCATCCTTCAAAAGATTGAAAGGTTTCGTCTGCAACTTTATCTTACTGCCTCTCGACGCAAACAACAGCATATATCTCTTGGAAAACAACCTGGGATACAGATTTTTGTTGGGCGTGCGTTGCCTGCACACAGCAGAAAATGAAAGCCAGCCAGCAAGCAAAGCAATTATTTCTTATTTGAACATTTCAAGAACGTCGCGAGCCAGGTATGGCTCAGCACGCTTAATAAAGCTCTGCTGCTCGTTATACTTTCATGAAAACAGTGTTTTCTAGCCTGAAGGAAATAAATCAGTCTTGCTGCTCACTGGCCCTGACCCAGGGGTCACATTTTTATAGATGGCTACTTCATCATCCAGCAATCCGTTCTTGGACTGCACATAGAAGACGTGCAATTGCTTGGACTGACTAGAGCGACCTTGTTCTCTGATCCTTGAAAACAAGTTAAATTGATAAAACAAACAGGTAAATCCTTCCAGATATATTACCATGCAACTTACCAATGCATTCAGGTGAAAAGCCATGATTTAAAGAGTGCTACATTTTTTGGTTAATTTTAAAATAATTTAAATGTCTTTTTTTTCTATATTTAATAATAAAAGTAAAGCTCAAATACAAAATGCCACTTTTTAAATTATAGCTTGACACCTAAATGCATTTAGAAAAATACGCACATAGAAAAATAATTTTTTATCATGCAATCTCATTATTGTTTAGATATGATGATTATACAGACAAAAGAGGTGGAAAGACAAATGCGATTATTATATTTGTGTTGCATTGCATTATATTTACACTATGTCATGCATTATCATTATATATTATTATATTAGTATAGATTTGAAGAAAACACAACAGATTTTGGAGAATGGCTAAGTATGGCTCTTTTAAAGAGAGGGCACGTTTAACCTTTTGACCCTGGTCACATCTGCACTCGGAAGATGGGAGAGATAAATCACAACATAAACCAGACAAATCACCACAAAATGGCCATGTAATGCATTTACCCTGATGCTGTCATGATGCAAAAAGATCATTAAGCGTAATGCAATAAATATCAGAACTGTAAAGCTATTAAACGTTTACTTGATATAGCATTACTGAAGTCTGCTTTTGCAGGTAACAAAATCACAGTTACATCTCCCCTGTCCAGCATTTTGTCTGTCATCTGGTCCCTGTACATTAATGATAGTGTCCTTAATATAATAGCCGTATGTAATGTATGTAACGTTTCTGCAGATGCTTTCTAACGGAGAGCGTAAACACTGTCCTCATGTGCCTGTGTGAAGTAATGTGATCCCCTGCTTTACTGTGCTGATCTGATCACTGGACTACATGCCAAACCAATTAAGAGATCAAGAACACCCGCCTGACATCTTGAAGCGGTTACAAAAGATGGCTGTATTGCTAGGATCTGGTCGAGGGCTACAGAGGGAGGACTATGCTCTGCTGGAGGTCTGAGGAGGTTCTCAAGCCATACGATAACTAAATTTAAGTCATTATTCACAAAAATTATTCTGTGATGGAGCTTCCATATTGGACTGAGCAGCAATTTAAGTCTTTAAAAAGAAAATAGCCAAAAATTGGAATAGGAGAGTGCATCTATTATTTACCATATTTGGGGGTATAGATATGCAATTTGACCTTTCAGATTTAGAATAGAGCCAGATATGTGTTAAAGCCCAGAATTTGGTTTAACTGAATAATGAATATACTGTAGGTCACCCCTGAAAAGTTAAACAAGTTTAACCCAAACATCCCAGATGTATGTTTCACATTCCAATTACCATACAAAAACTAGTTTATCATTACCAACCAGGTTATCAGACTAAACTGACTGACATTTGTCTAGTTATTGTAAGATGTTTAGTAGCATTCTACTGGAAGAACATAGAAGGCCCATTCACTGACAATTGTTTGAAAGATCTGGATAATTACATTGTTTTGGAAAGAAAGACTTCTGTATAAAGGGCAAACTAGAGGACTGCCTCTTGATATTTTCATGTTATCTTCCATGTCTTTTTTTCCCCAATAAAAAAAACTAAAACACATTTACCATAATTATGAAAATATTAAAATTGCCTAATACAAATCAAACAATACACTGTCTTTGTGTGGTCATGTATGCAAAGGAAGGCAAGAATGTTAAAATATCAACTTTCTCTAAGCAACTGGTCATATTGTTATTGTGAAGTTCTTTACTTTGCAATAGTTCTCGTATTTCATTTGAATTTCCGCATTTTAAAACATGTTCACAGGACTATGTCAGTTTGGGGCAAGTTGTCACATTTTAATGACAACAATATGTTATAAAATATAAATGAATACTGCTAATAAATTGCATTTATTGGGTAAATAATAAGAGTATTCCATATTTTTGTTTGTTACCTTGTTGTTTTGCTATTTAAAGCCTGTAATCAGGTTTCACTGTGAGAAATTACCCTGTTTGAAATTTGTGGAAAAATTTTATGATTTTGAAAACAAATCAACTAATTCAATAGTTTAACAATTGTCAATACCTTTTTGTATTCAAGAATAGATTATATACAGACCATAGAGTATATATCCTGTACAGAAACTTTGTTTCAGAAATAAAATGTGTACTGGAGTAAAAAAGTGTGAAAACTGTACTGTTTTAAGATATAGTGAAATATGCACATAACTGAATGAGAGTTGGGAACTGCACCGAATGTGGGCTACATTTTATGCTTTTTTTGCGTTCTCTGTTTGCACTTTTCTGGGGTAAATAACCCTATTATTATAAGGAGAGCAAATATTAATGCACATCACTGTGTCCAAATAATAGAAAAATAATGCATGCCATATTTCACCCCATGCTCATCTAATGTATCAGCAGAGCAGCATTAAACCCGCCTTTAGCCCTCACCCTCCAATCATACTCAGCAGAAGCGCTGCGCGCACTTTCATGAATGAATGAGAGCGGCTTCAGCACAGCAATCCTCCAGAGACAGTCACATCCTCGCTCTCCTGCACGGATATCACAACCTCTGTTTCTGCCGTCCGCGCAAAGCATGGAAGTACGAGTCCCCTCGATCTCCCTCTGACATGATGACGCTCCACAAAGAGGATTTTGTTGAGGAATGCCGCTCCGGGAAGCGCTTGGAATGGGACGCGCTCTCTGTCATTCGCGCGTCTGGCTTCCAGCTGGTCAAAGTGAAGCGAATAAAGTCCTGAAGAGAATGACCGTCTACAGAGCTTCCTCAAAGGGATGGCAACTTTTAGCAACTCGCCCCTGGATCTTCGGAGACTCTTGCAAAAACTAGTCATCATGTTTTCCTTCAGCATCATCTGCGTCTCGATCCTCTACGTTCTGCTGGGATGCTGCGAGCCGGACTTAGTGGACAGTTCGCAGAACTCACCTCTGGGATGGTACAATAAGACCGTGCTGAGAGAGACATTGACGGCTCCTCGCTATGTAGCTGATGATATCGTGGATGGAAACAGCTCAGGGAAGGACTGGACCGCGAGCCGACGCCTCCCAGACGCGCTCATCATCGGAGTAAAGAAGGGAGGCACGCGCGCGCTCCTGGAGTTCCTGAGGCTTCATCCGGACGTCCGCGCGCTCGGCTCCGAGCCGCACTTCTTTGACAGGCACTACATGCGCGGACTCGGCTGGTACAGGTAATAATGACACAGAAACGTGCATCGCATGTTGTTATGTTTAACCCATTAATGATCGGAAATGCAATATTGCTTTAAAATACTTTAAAGTAAAATTAAACATCGCATTCGGACTTATAGCATGCTAGATCATTGTATGTACCCCCAAATGAAAATTAGCTAGTTTCAATAAGTAAAGTTTAGTGATTGACACTTAAAGGGCAAGTGCACCCAATATTAAAATTCTGTCTTGAACTACGTTTCATAAGTTGGTACCGATATCCTGTCTCTACGGAACACAGAAGATATTCTGGACCAATCTTGGGTTTCCTTTAAAGTCCAAAAACTTTATTTTTTTGTATATATTTTATTTTGTATACAGCAGAATGAATTCACTAAGAAAGCTGTGAAATGACTGAATGGTGAAATATTTTTAAATCAATCAATCAATCAATAAAAACATTACATACCAATAAGAAAGAAACAACATCATAATAACAATGGCTCCAAGAGTAAAATAAATCAGTGCATAGTCGGCATGGGGTGGCAGTGGCTCGGTGGTTCATGTAGGTTGTCTACAGACTGGAAGGTTGGTGGTTCAATCCCTGGCTCCACCTGACCAAGTGTTGTGTTGTCCTTGAGCAAGACACCTAATCCCAGCTGCTCCTGACGAGCTGGATGGTGCCTTGAATGGCTGACACCGCAGTTGGTGTATGTGTGTGTGAATGGATGAATGTGAGGCAACTTGTAAAGCGCTTTGGATGGCCATGTGGTCTGTTGAAAGTGCTATATAAATGCAGTCCATTTACCATTTAGTCAAAGTGAAATGCAACTGCATTATTCATGCACTGCATTTCCTTGGACAGTGGGCACCATAATATTGCAACCGCTACAGTAAAACAAAGCAGCCAAGATTACAATACAAAGTTACACATTTTATTTACAGTGTACTTGCACTTTTTCCTAAACAGTTTCTTTAGGAAAGCTTGTGTTGTAGTACATTCCTTTATATTATTATGTAATATGTTAGCATGCACTGTTATATCTGCACAAATTAATTGTCCAAAAGTGTGAATTTCACCAATGTGTGACCTCAATGCAATCTACTCCCAAAAGTGTATTATTTGATGAGGCGTGGTATCAGTATAACACTAGGCCATATTAAGGCCATATTCGTAAAGGTTTGCGTGAGAAAAATAATGGCATCTGGCTATTGCAATCCACTGGACTGGGGCTGGATAGTTGGCAGTGTTAATCATCTCTGGAGCTGTTGCCAGATGTTCCTTTATTTTGAGAACACTTGTGTCGACTGCTGCATTTGAAATGTGTCTTGAAACATCTAAAAGTGTCTGACAAATTTGGCGGATAGGGAATTAAGTCTGCAGTTGTTGGGAATGAGGCCTTGCGCTCTTAGGCATCATGTCAATCTGATATTTATTTGCTTGTCTAGAAAACCGAGTGGCAGGTTGATCAACAAGCCCAATGGATATTCTGTCTGTATCTTCAATAAAGTCTTGCTCTTAATTTTATGGTTTTCCACGCTGCCTTTGAGCTGTTCAGAGAGTTGACAAAACTCAATTACTTAACTCTTAAGCAATTGATTGATTGCTTTGTCAATTCAAAATCGGCTCACATTAAACAGTCTGGAAATGCTTTTGAAACACTTCCACGGTTTTTGTTTGCCTGTAAGCATTTTGCTTTGATATTCCTTTGTGTTCTGCACATAAATCCCCAGTGTTCTGCTCAGAGGAACGAGCCGAGAGCAAGCAGATTGTCATCTTCCCGGGACCAGATGGACCTCACAGCATGACGGGCCACTTGACATTATTGTGAGACCTGTCAATTGATCTTTAACCTGAGTCACATTTTCCACCAAACATAATGATCTGCGCCAGGGACTTCATATGGTCGGAGGAGCCACAGATAAGCGGCCAAACGCAGATCCTGGAATCTGTCCATGCTGACTTATTCAGGTCTAATGGAATGGACCCATCATTAATCTTGTTATCAAGCGTAGATTAAATCTGTAGGTGTAGGTGGGGGTGGGATGCTGGGTTTGCAATCTCAATTCAGATCTTTTCCAAAGAGAATAAATGCACGGATAAGATCTGGAACAAGGCAGAGGTGATAGATGGAGTTTTGTCCTTATAGTGTTTCTACGATTGATTGGCGCCAATGTTTGACCTTCACGCTAGAATTAAACCCGTTAGATTCAGTTACAATTAGCAAGAGGTTTTATTCTGCTGAGACTCCCGAGTTCAAGTTTCAAACGCCAATACTGTCACATTCCTTTAAAGAAATCTATTTGCTGTAAGTCACCCTCAATAGTGCACGAGAAGGAGGGCGAACGCCAACAATATGTGAGAGCTTCGAAACACACATCTCCAGTTTTTGAAGTCGGAAAAGCATCAATATATTGATTCATAGGTACTAGAGGGACAGGCGAGCCAAACCGATAGTCTCAAGACTGATTTCCTGGAAGCATCCGGTAAAATAAACGGCGTGTCCTTCTGGAATGCACGTTCACTGTGATAATAGTGCTGCGTCACGCGTCGTAATTTGGTTTGCTGGTGTTGCATCTGATGTAATCACATTATGGGAATTCATTTGCAATTCATGGAGCGGTTATTAAAATATCCATCTAAATTCATACCCTTGTATTCAAAGCCACACCTTGATTTTGGCAAGAGGGTTTGATTTAGTTAACGTGCATATGTTTACACACCAAAAAACTTAATTAGTTTGAGTATCCTTGGTTTCGTAATGCAGAAATGAGACATGCCTTTATAGCAGTTCATAGGCTTGTCCCGAGAGGAGCTTTTTTGAGGCCATTAATTATTAATGCACTGTCTATATGAGCAGTGCATCT
Organism: Carassius carassius; assembly: GCF_963082965.1. NCBI lineage: Eukaryota > Metazoa > Chordata > Actinopteri > Cypriniformes > Cyprinidae > Carassius > Carassius carassius. Next base: position 2,566,033 of record NC_081794.1, read on the forward strand.
ACTTCACAAGGACATAGACTCATCAAATACCAATGCTGAATAGGACGGTGATATTAATAGAGGAATACAAGAGCTTTTACAAATGAAAATGATGAGATTTCGCAACTTCCAGATGCTTTTCGCACAAACAGAACCAAACAACATGATTCGTACTACAAGAGCCAGATCGGATTGATAGTTATTATATATAATAATACATGAAATAGATGCCTGATGGCATCATGTGGGATTCAGGTGTGAAATGTTTGTGTATATGTGTTTATTTTGGCTAGTTGTCTGTATTGGCGTGAGTAAACTGTAGTTTATGGAATCAACATAAGGCTAGATGGTCCAATGGTAATTCAGCTCTCATTAGGTGTCTCAGGGGACTGGGAATGGGGATCTGGCGTCTGAGCCTCTTGATGATGGATGTTTCTGGGAAGTGGACAGGGCACAGTTACAACTGACTGGCTCTTTAATGGCCTCTATATGCAAAGAAACGGATGGTTGGGCCCAAACACACACACACACACATACACTTCTTAATCCCCATTGTCTTACTGCAAGTCCATATTCCATTTTGCCTTGCAGAATTTAATATTTTAAAAATTTGTTTCATTAAATTGTTAATTGTTTTCATGAACTGACCAAATTTGAGTATTCAGTATGCTTAATTTTCACAAATTGAAAAATGTACAGTTCATAACACGTCTTGCATTTCAGTATTTTCATATCAGTTTATTTTTTTGCAGTTAGTTTTTTATTGATTATTTACTGTATGACTCAAATAACAACTATTATACACTACATTGGACCCTACACAAGAAATAAATCATATATATATATATATATATATATATATATATATATATATATTCTTCTACTCCACAAGGTTAGATTTCTTTGACCAGAAATACAGTCAAACACTAATATTCTGTAAATATTATTAAAATTAAAAAATTTGCTGTTTTCTTTATGAACATACAGTATTTTTAAAAGTTCAGTCCATTTTACTAAAAATAATGAAGCACTTCAGAATGATTTTGTAATGTTTTTAAAAGTCTCTTTTGCTCACCAAGGCTGCATTTATTTGATAAAAAATGGTGAAATATTATTACACTACATAATAGCTGTTTTGTATGTGAATATGTTCAAATATAATTTATCGCTGTGATCAAATCTGAATTGTCAGCATCATTACTCCAGTCTTCATTGTCACAACATCCTTCATAAATCATTCAAATATGCTGATATGCATCTCTCTTTTTTTTTTGCTAAAATGTTAAAACAAAGACGTTCAAGTCAATTCTATTCTTTAAATTGTAATAATGCACCTGTCCATGAGCGCCCAGGTGTGTGAGAGCTGTTTATTTGTAAGCCAGCATTTCTAAAAATGAAAAACGAAGGCTTCATCATCCCATTAAACAGATTCATTGGAATGAAAAAAATTCCTATTACATCCATTGCTGTAGTTGATGCCTGGACAGAAGACGGGGTAATTGCCTCACATCTGTTTGTGCACAGCAAGCTGCTGATGAGGCCATAGAGTGGCCCATCTACAAACTCCACCTGCCACCCGCAGCAGCTGAGGCCCACATTACCATACCCCCATCATGATCAATACCCACGGCACCATTTGGTTTATTCAGGATACCTCAGAGAGGCCCGGCCAAATGCAGCCTCAATTAGGGGAGACCTATCCACCGGCTCCTGTGGGCTGCTGGGATTGGACGACGCAGAGCGATGTGCCAAACAATGAAGCCGCACAATCCATACTGCTTAGATTGATCCTCATGTTCTGTGAACATCTAACTAACAAAGACTTACCTGTTCTGAATCAGGCCTGGCTTTGTGTTGGATTCTGTTAAATCGATTGCATTCTTCAGAATATCATGCCAGTACATCATAAAGCCAATTCAAGCACTAGCCCAGATTACAAAAAGGCAATAGTTTTTTTTTTTTTTTTACTAAAAGCAAATTCTCACAAGCAAGCATACAGTCAATATAAACTTAATCACTGACTTCAACTCACAGGCTAATCTGAATTAAACTGATGTTCTTTTGGATCAGGATCTTTGTTCTTGTCTCACTTAATTTAAAGCAAATAAGAATCTACTGAATTGTGTACACTAGTGACCACAATAAAAAAGTAAAAATCTAGTAAAACATCAGAAATATATCAATTTATTCCTATTCAAAAAGTCATAATAATCAATGTTTCTTTTGAAAGTAAAACATTTCAAACCCTCACATGTCATTAAAGGTCAAATTATATTTTATTTTATGAGACTCATTGGCTTTCAAATATCTACTATGCAGTGAAGCAGCTTCGTTTTATTTTTTTTCAAAGAATAAATAATACATTTACTTAAAAAAGTTTCATTTAAAGAATTTTAATTATGGTGTTATATCTCCCTGACATTTTTCACTTTATGCTCCCAAAGATATCAAAATAATTATTTAAAAAATCAGAAACATGCATATCAGCGGAAGTGCATTTAAGTCACTGTATACATGAGTAGCTTTTTTTAAAATTATATTTTAATTATACAATAAAATATTCTTGTATATTAAATTATAATATGGTTTTGTTGGATAAGTTAATAGAGTGAAAAATAAGCATTGACCCATATTCCAATACTGCATTCATTCCTCTGTGTCCAGTAATGTTCAGTGGTCGGTGGACATCAGAAATCCTTGCATTAGCTGGAGGACAAACTCTCAGCAGCACATGCACATGCGGTCACAGTGCTTGAAGCAAGTGAATAATTAATGGCGGGATCTAATAGACTTGCTGGCCCCTTAATAGGCATAGGTAAACAGGGAAGTCTTTAGGCTAAGTGCTTTCTCAGATGAAGTCAATGGTAATGCAGGGAGGTCTGGGGATTGGCATGGCTGATGTGTTGTTGTATTGATAGGAGCTTGCATTGCAGGGACGGATGGCACAGCGATGTCCCCTTGCTAGAGGACACTAGAGGCATCATATGACCCATCTGAACAGCATGACGGACAGTATGTCTTTGTCATCTCTTTGATCAAATGCAATATGGGTCTGAACCGCTGAGCCTCATACATTTAAAAACTGTGTCCTTGATTGTGGTAGAAGAGTTTGGAATTCTTGCTTTTTTAAAGGTTTACATGTAATGTTAGTAAATGCCTTGTCGTAAATATCACATTTTATGTATAAAACTATAACTATATAATACATCGTTTTTCATGAACATTTTCATTTTATGAATGGTGATGTTCATCAATTTTAAAGTCCAATAGTTAACCCAAAAATAACAATTCACTCACCTTTTGGACAAGTGTAGCATTGCATTAGTTGCTCAGCAATGGATGCTCTGCAGTGAATGGGTGCCGTCAGAATGAGAGTCCAAACAGATGATAAAAACATTACAATAATCCACACCACTCCAGTCCATCAGTTAACATCTTAGGAAGTGAAAAGCTGCGTGTTTGTAGGAAACAAAACATTTTTAACTAAAACAAGTTCATAATAACACTTCCTCCAGTGAAAAGGTCATCTGGTCTGAATCAGGAGAGAAACGTGCACAAATGAAACACGGTTTACAAGCCACAAAAAGTCCAAAACAGCTATGTGGGTGGATTTTGATGTGAGAGGACAACAGGAGATGGACTTTTATTATGTCATTGTGGATTATAGACTTGTATTTTAGCAAAGGTTTAAAGTTAAACATTAATGATGGATTGCATGAGGATGAGTACATTTCCAGCTAATTTTCATGTTTCTGTGAACTGTCCCTTTAAGAAACAACCCCTGTGTACTGTATTTCATTGGCCGCACCCCACAGGAAGTTGAACTGCAATGACATGAAATTAACAATTCAGAAAACAAGTTATGCCTTCTGTTTGTTAAATCTAAAGAACTACAGATCATTTCTATAGATGACAGATTTGGCCTATTAACATTAAAAACTTTTTACATTTTACTCTAAATTTATTTCGAGGCTTTCTCAAACCGTCAAACAAAGTTTGTCTTGACAAAATTGCCATTACAGTTAAAGATGATACTTATTAGAGTTATATTTCTTTTATTTCTGGTCATAATAGACATCACTGACATGTAAATGTGGATGGTTTTGAATGCATTTATCAACTTTGATGTCACCAAATCACAGAAGTTCAGAAAGAGTCTTTTTTTTGTAGTTTAGTTTCAATAAATTGGCTTTGAGTTCTGAAACCTCTGGTTCATCAATTATTTTTATCTTCTGATAACAGATCAGAAGAACTTGATTCCTTGTAACATAATGGCTTTTATTACCACATAAAGTGATTTGTGTTATCTGAGCACATACTGTACTTCATTATTCACTTTGTCTTGTGTTTGACTGCTGCTCTGTTCTGGCATTTCTCACTCAGTTTTTGTTGTCTATTTGACTTCTTAGAGCTTGATAGATTTGGACTTGGAGTCCCTTAAATAGACATTAGTTGTGGTCATGTTGCAAAGGCAGGTGGACCATTAAAGCTTTCGCCTGTGAGCCACTTAAAACAAATGAGACCCATCTGCCAACGCTAAGAAAGACATGCGCACATTCCATTTGTTTTCCCGTGTATGTTGGTAACCCGCTGTGATTGATGCCGGCTGCACATCTGCACGATAAGCAGCATTACTGATGCACATTCAGAGCCGGCTGACTTCTCATTTACAGCCAATAAGAGGAACAGTGAAGCGTGTGGCCCGGGCTGATCTGCTCGAGGACAGAGCGCCGGGCCGCTGGGGGCGTGATGTGATTTAGATGATCAATACTGGGCTGGCAGTCACGATCCAGCTCTTAAGTAAAACAGATGTGCGGAAACACAAGATTGATGGTGGTAGGGAAGGAAAGTACGTTTCTAAAGTAAGTCTATTTACTTGATGACTTTCCTACACTAACTCTTCTTTATTGGTAACCAGATTAGAGTTCAAAAGTGCAAAAAGTAGCAGTGTTATTTTAGAATCAATGATATAAAACAATATAGTTTTTGTTAATATTTAGAATAAAATGATATTTTCATATTTTTATGTATATATATATATATTTTTTTTGTAATTTTGATTGTTTGCTTCTGCTTACTAAACAAAAATAAGAAATTTTGCCCTGTCAGCTAGCTGAAATAAAGAAACATTTAATTTAATGTTTTTTATTGATTTTATTATTATTTGTTTTGTAATTTTATTATTTTCTTAAACTTGCTAAACAGAAATAACCAATTTTGCCCTGTCAGCTACAGCTGAAATAAAGAAATGTATAATGTTTTTTTTTTTTTTTTACTTACTAAACAAAAATAAAATGTTTTGCCTTAAGTAACACTTTTAACCTGTGTTACATTCCACTGTTGTCCAAAATTAGGAATTTCCTCCTGGAATTTTTTCTTTTTCTTTCTTGCTTTTTTTTTTTTTTACAATAATAAATTAGCATTTTACATTGTATACAATAGTACACAATGTCCTACAAACAATATATTTTCCTACTCATTCTACGAAAATAATCCATGAGCAATTCATAAAAAATAATTGTATACACCCTCTTTAATTTTGAGGAGCAGAAGTAATTTACTTTTGCATTTGTCCTAAGCCAGATGCCCTTTCTTCTTATAGTTTTAATATGTTTGTATTTTATGGTGAAAATCCATATCAGAATAATAATTGTTTTCTTATAATGAGATTCTTTTAATATTCTGAATTAGTTTTAATATTTGTATTATTTTTCCATTTTCAAAATGTTCCAATTTAGTCAAAATAGTAATTTAGTTGTCATTTTGTCAATTTAAAAAAAAAAAGCATCTATATAGCTTTCTTTCATTTTTATTTAAGCTGTAGCTTTACTTATTTTCATAGCCTACATAAAATTTAACTACGGTAGATGAAAATGATAAAACTTACTTTGGCAAATAGCGTGAGTAAGAAAAACTAGTATATATATATGTATATATATATATATATATATATATATATATATATATATATATATATATATGTTAAGTCTTAATTTGTATGATTTATTTTACTGAATTAAATTTTTTTTTTACTTCAAGTTTTGGTTTTAGTTAATTATAATAACCCTGTTTAAGACACCCTATTTTTGACAAATGACATTTTCTCAGTAAAAATGATGAAAAAACTAGATACATTGACTTGAGACTAGGTTTTCCAGAGAATGAATCTTCAATATAAATGTACTTTTGACTCAAAACAAGTGCAAATTTCTGTTGGAGAAGTAACCAGGTATCCCTGCTCGTCTCTTATCTTTTAGGAGCATGATGCCTAAAGCCCTCAACGGGCAAATTGTAATGGAGAAAACGCCCAGATACTTCATCTCCCCAGAGACGCCGGGCCGTATCCACGCCATGTCACGCCACATCAAGCTGATCGTGGTGGTGCGAGACCCCATCACCCGCGCCATTTCAGACTACACCCAGATCATCTCCAAGACGCCCGACATCCCCAGCTTCGAGAGCCTGACGTTCAAGAACCGATCCACGGGACAGATAGACTCTCTCTGGAGCCCGCTGTACATCGGCCTGTACGCCAGACACCTGGAGCAATGGCTGGCCTACTTTCCGCTCTCGCAGATCCATTTTGTCCATGGTGAGAGGCTGATAAGCGACCCGGCGGGCGAGTTGGGTCGCGTACAGGACTTCCTCGGCCTGCAGAGGATCATCACAGATAAACACTTCTACTTCAACAAGACCAAGGGCTTCCCTTGCCTCAAAAAGCCAGAAGGCAGTAGCAAACCCCACTGTCTGGGCAAAACCAAAGGCAGAACGCATCCTAAAATCAACCCGGAGGTCATTCAGAAACTGAGGGAATTCTACCAGCCTCATAACCTCAAGTTCTACCAGATGGCAGGCATGGACTTCGGATGGCAATGATCTTTTCTGACCATTAACACATAACGCTTCATACTGAGGCTGAAGATTAAACAGAGTTGGTCTAAAATGTGATCGAAGTGAAAAACGATATCATAGGATGGTCAATGGCTCTGTAGCTGTTCCAATCAATGCGTCTGCCAGATGAATAGAGGTCTAAGCACTTCAGGTTACAATAGTGGAACTGATAGAAACGACCTTAAATCATGGGTTTAAGTAGCACTTTTCTGCTCTTGCCATTTTGATGTCTTTTTTTAATGTTGCTTAGTCAAGCTTCAATCATGTTTGTTCGATCCTTCATATCGGAAAGAGTCTGGATTTCAAATAAACTGTGTAGCGTAGACGTATTTGTCATCGTTTTTACACAGAACAGATGAGAGAAAACACATTCTACATTCAGTGGCTCCAATTGGTTTTGATTGTCTGCTGTAATTGGTTCAAATGTAGACGATATGCAAATGAGGCCGGTCCTTTTGAATTCTCCCTCTGCATGCATGCATTTGAACAAGTCTGAAATGCAGCCCACTAGCAAGCCAATCAATTATTTTAATTTCCTGTGTAGTTGTTTTTGCTCCGTTTAAATCCCCAAAATTGGTAAAATGTATCATGTTAATGCAAAATAATATATTTCTCTAATGTATCACATAATTCGGAAATAAAATGATTAATTGCATCACATCAACACATTCCCCTCATGGTGCTAATGGCTAATAAAAGTGCAAAAGATGAACTACCATTCAAAATTTTGGAGAGAGTTTTCAAAAGAAGGCTCTTCTGCTCACCAAGAGTGCATTCATTTGATAACAAATACAGTAAAAACAATAATAATGTTAAATGTTTAAAACACATGTCCCAACTTATAACAGATGCACAGCTGTATTTTCAGCATCATTCCTCCAGTCTTCAGTGTCACATGATCTTCAGAAATCAGAATAATAAGATGATTTTGATGCTCAAGAAACATTTCTGATTATTATCAATGTTGAAAACAGTCATGCTGCTTCATATCTTTGTGAAAACCATGATACTTTTTATTTTTCAGGATGCTTTGATGAAGAGAAAGTTCAAAAGAACAGCATTTATTTCTCTGTACTGTTTAACAGCCAGTAGGTAACGTCATTTACATAACTACTGTATGATAGTTTCACCAAATGGTGACTCAATATGAACTATGTTAATACCAGTAAATTAAACAGTATTCACCATCAGTGCGAGTTCTGGTGCAGAATGGCTTTGTACATCCAGTTTTTAAGCAACCCTTAGCAATGACCTGTCTAGTTCAACTCTTCCTCTTTACTAGTTATAGAATGAACATCAGAAGACGTTAATGCACACCATCGAGTCCAGCGACGTTAATCTATTATCGTCCTGTTTGTTTATCTGCGCTATGATTGGTCAGATCAGCTGTCAATCAAACTCCTAGTGACCTCGTTGTATCACATGACCATAGGTAGTACATGAAAAATGGACATTATTGCATATAAAATATAGGTCTATGATATTTGGGCTTTAATTGACACAACTTTTGTTATATCTGAAAAAAAAAGATAAAAATAAATTAATATTGTTTTCGCCTATCCACAGCCAATGAATGTAATGTCAACGGACAGTGTGGTCACAGTTATGAGGCACTGAAAAACATCTCCAAGTTTTTTTTTAAAAATAATCTGGATAAAATAAATAAATAATAATAATCATTTTCAAAAAGTGACTAGGTTAACAAGTAAACTGGTCAGATTATGTACCTAAAAATAAACTGGGATTTTCCGACTTTCGAGTGATTTGTTTTATACACGTTGCCATATTAATTATAATGCAAATGCATTTTGTTTTATTGACCACAATATTATGGTTCAAGATTGTTAAGAGTGGAACTTTTGACAAATTTTTCTTGAGAAAAAATAAAAATAAATCCAAAAAGAGAGCCTCTCATTCCCCCCTCTAGCAGTCAGTCGGTTCAGTAAATATTGTCTACAGCGACACCCTCTGGCCACAACAATCAAGTGTTTCTAAGCAAAAAGTAAACGCATGATTCAGGTTATAAAGGTTCTCTTTATCATCATTATAATGCATTGATTTAATATAGTGATTACTTTGTGTCTTGCTGCTTACATTTCATCAACATAAAGTCAAAGAAACCAATAAATAAAAACAACCTATCAAACCAAACATATAATCACAGCAAACAGCTCACTTATGAGAAATTAAACATGACCAATCTGACATGCATTTTACACCTTTAGTTTAGGAGTTGGTCAGTGTACATTACTGTAAAAAAGTATCATTCATCTAATCTATATGTTTCATTCATTATTGCACATAAAATGTAAACAGTTCATTCTGGCAGTACAAAGTATGGAAGTTTTTTCCTAACATAATTAAAATGCTTAAAAAGATCAAATAATAAATCAAAGTCTCAAAACAACTGTTCAAATGATAAATCAAATGGTCAAAATATTAAATAATAAATCAAACTCTCAAAATGGCTGCACAAATTAAAAATCAAATGCTTAAATCATATTTCATTTCCTCATTCGGATTTGATTTTTAATTTTCGTTTGAGCATTTTATTTATAATTTGAGCATCTGATTCATGATTTGAACATTGACTTTTATATTCAATTATGACAGGTTTATACTGGGTTGATGATGAAAATTAAAAATCAAATCCGAATGAGGAAATGAAATATGATTTAAGCATTTGATTTTTAATTTGTGCAGCCATTTTGAGAGTTTGATTTATTATTTAATATTTTGACCATTTGATTTATCATTTGAACAGTTGTTTTGAGACTTTGATTTATTATTTGATCTTTTTAAGCATTTTCATTTTAATTATGTTAGGAAAAAACTTCCATAACAAAGACTCTTTAGACGGTTCATAAATGAATGGATAAATTGATAAGTGATTTAATCTTATGATTTGCATGAGATAAGATATACAGAATTGAAAGAGATGATAAGGAAATTAAGTAACTTGACCTCATGGATCATGTTCTTCCGTCCTGATCAGAACAACATAGCGTCCGACAGAAAAATCACTTCTTTTATCCCAAACATTTGCATGCACTTAGCTGATCAACAATTCAATTCTTGTTCTTTTCACAGACACATATAGATCTTTGCACTTGATTAACAATAAAAAAACTAAATAATTCTCTTGATTTTTCACTTATATTTGAGATCTGATGAGTTTATGAAACAGCAATCCTTCCATAATTTGATATGTGTTGTTGAGATTATTATGGATGATCAAATAGGCTATAAAATAAACGGTTCCAGGACTTTTGCATGCTACGGTTAAAGAACCAAGATCAACAGCAGAAACAAAGGCACTCAGCAATGTAATATGTGTCTCATCAGATCTCATCTAAAGAAAAACAGACCCTCATAAGACTTCATAATACAGCAGTGAGGGAAAATCTAAAGCCTGCACAAAAAGACGCTTTCTACTGAATGAATGTGGTGGCTCTCAGAAAATGGGAATATTTCTAATGCAATTTCAAAGGTTAGATTTTAAAAAATGCCTTGAGTCACATTTTATTCTCTAGGATTGAGGAAAGTCGTTCATTCGTCGCAGGTCTGTATTTTACACATACAATGTCAGCAGCACATTTGTAACAAACTGAACTCACAGCACCACCTTCAGACCACAGCACAACATCAAACCAAACATTATGCAACAGTTAATGTATATAATCTCAACGCATCTCCTTCAATCAAAGCTTCCACTGCCGTTGATGACTCTAGACGAGCGGGACGTAGATGACGGCTGGCTTCAGCAGTACTCCTCTCCTTGTGGAGACGGCAGGTCGCTGAGATCCAGGAAGACTGAATTGGCGGAGAGCTTGCGTCCAGAACTAGACAAGTCCAGAAACTCCTCGGCCGTGCTGGGGACGGAGCTGATGTACATGTCCCACACCTGGTCTGGAGAGTCCAGGTCCAGCAGCTTCTGCTTGATCTTCAGGTTCTTCTCAATATTCTTTCGCTTGTGTTTGAACTCCAGGATAGTCTTAGTGTATCTGTTGATGGTGGTGACGGAGGAGGCCATGCAGGCGGTGAACGAGCTCCAAGCCAAGCTGGAGGAAAAACGTCAAGAGGGTTTCAAATCAACATCTGTCTTATAACTAGGTATTAACAAGGCCAGCATCAATAAGGACAGATCATGGACCTGCAAGACCCAAAAAACATGCATCTTGAAACTAATAATTCACAAGTTGTTGTATACATACTGTGCATATATTAATTGTGATTTATCGCATCCAAAATAAAAAAATTTTGCTTACTAAATATACTGTATGTGTGTGCTGTGTAGATTTATTATGTATATATAAATACAAACATATGCATGTATATATTTAAGAAAAATATGTTATGTTTATATATTTTTATATAATATAAGAATATAAATATATAAATGTATGTGTATGCAAACTTATGCATGCAAATGTGTATGTTTATGTGTGCAAAATATATGCTGTATGTGAGTGTATCTATATAAACATAATAAATATACACAGTACACACGCATATATTATGTAAACAAAAACATTTATTTTGAATGCAAAATTAATAGTTTGACAGCACTCATATTTTTGTAAAGTGGTGTTCTGAAAAGAAGAGAAAAAGTCCTCAAAGGTTTTTTTTTTATCAAATATAAATTAATGTCTCAGTTACACTTTCTTGGTTAAATAAACATGACTTTCACTATCAGAAAAGGAAAACAAAAACAACTATTTTTACAATTTAAAATGTAATCAAATATTCTATTTATTAAAGTAAAGAATGAATCTCATTAAGTTACATTTATCCCAATATAATAACTCAAGGCAATAACAATTTAATAGTTTGAAGCTATTTTAAACTGTTTACAGGTAACACAAACGTTTTATGTCTGAACTTAATGTTCTTATTCTTATTAATAGTTAACAATTTTTTTAATTTTTCGAATCATCAGTCATCAAAGCTCAGTAAATACTGAATACTTGAAATCTGCACCAAGCTGATTACTTACTACATAGATTTTAAAGATGTTATTTCGACATGACATAAAGTGGTTATATATCTATGTGTGTGACTTGTTCACTTACTTTTTTCTACTTATTGATTGTCTTATTCTTATTAAACCATATTAATTAATTTATATTGTTCCATGATGTAGTTGATTCACCAATGTGGAACATGCACAAACACAATAGCTGGGATTTATCGCATGAACCAATCACAGGGGACTTATTTAATCTACCAATTAAATTACCTGTGTTAATTTGAATATTATATTAGAATTTTTAGCTCACATTCCAGCATTGTTTAATATTGGTTTTGTATTTGCAGTGCATTGTTTCCAGAGCAGTTAAATCCCTGGGCTTCGTTCTAATGCTTATTACACTTAGACAACAGAAAGCATGACACGAGTGAGCGTACATGTAAGACCAGCTGTAGTCCCAGTTCTGGGGCTTCCAGTCCTCCGGGCCCAGACTGACGGTCAGCTGGAACGCTGTAGTGAACATCATGTGTGCCACCATACCCAGAAGACCTGTGAACCAGAGCAGAGACAAACACTGTCACTGACGGATCCCTCTGTGACCAGCAGGAGGCAGTGATGAACCACGGCACAGATGAACACCAGCAGCATCACAGAACCCTGCACCTCAAACAGTAGCCTTGTCCAAATACCCACTTTGCACTTGACTACTTGACTACTACTATGATCTACAGTCGTGGCCAAAAGTTTTGAGAATTACATAAATATTGGAAATTGGAAAAGTTGCTGCTTAAGTTTTTATAATAGCAATTTGCATATACTCCAGAATGTTATGAAGAGTGATCAGATGAATTGCATAGTCCTTCTTTGCCATGGAAATTAACTTAATCCCAAAAAAACCTTTCCACTCCGTTTCATTGCTGTCATTAAAGGACCTGCTGAGATCATTTCAGTAATCGTCTTGTTAACTCAGGTGAGAATGTTTACGAGCACAAGGCTGGAGATCATTATGTCAGGCTGATTGGGTTAGAATGGCAGACTTGACATGTTAAAAGGAGGGTGATGCTTGAAATCATTGTTCTTCCATTGTTAACCATGGTGACCTGCAAAGAAACGTGTGCAGCCATCATTGCGTTGCATAAAAATGGCTTCACAGGCAAGGATATTGTGGCTACTAAGATTGCACCTAAATCAACAATTTATAGGATCATCAAGAACTTCAAGGAAAGAGGTTCAATTCTTGTAAAGAAGGCTTCAGGGCGTCCAAGAAAGTCCAGCAAGCGCCAGGATGGTCTCCTAAAGAGGATTCAGCTGCGGGATCGGAGTGCCACCAGTGCAGAGCTTGCTCAGGAATGGCAGCAGACAGGTGTGAGCGCATCTGCACGCACAGTGAGGCCAAGACTTTCGGAAGATGGCCTGGTGTCAAGAAGGGCAGCAAAGAAGCCACTTCTCTCCAAAAAAAACATCAGGGACAGATTTATCTTCTGCAGAAAGTATAGTGAATGGACTGCTGAGGACTGGGGCAAAGTCATATTCTCCGATGAAGCCCCTTTCCGATTGTTTGGGGCATCTGGAAAAAGGCTTGTCCAGAGAAGAAAAGGTGAGCGCTACCATCAGTCCTGTGTCATGCCAACAGTAAAGCATCCTGACACCATTCATGTGTGGGGTTCCTTCTCATCCAAGGGAGTGGGCTCACTCACAATTCTGCCCAAAAACACACCCATTAATAAAGAATGGTACCAAAACAGTTTGGTGAAGAACAATGCATTTTCCAGCACGATGGAGCACCGTGCCATAAGGCAAAAGTGATAACTAAGTGGCTCGGGGACCAGAATGTTGAAATTTTGGGTCCATGGCCTGGAAAAAGAAGGGCCAACACTGCAAATACTGACTCTTTGCATAAATGTCATGTAATTGTCGATAAAAGCCTTTGAAACGTATGAAGTGCTTGTAATTATATTTCAGTACATCACAGAAACAACTGAAACAAAGATCTAAAAGCAGTTCAGCAGCAAACCTTTTGAAAACTAATATTTATGTAATTCTCAAAACTTTTGGCCACGACTGTACATTTAACATCTTATAATTTATGTATCATTAGTCAATGTAGTTAGTATGAGCTCATATTAACTACACTACATAACCAAAAATGTCCAGGTTCAATTTTAGTATAATTTCAGAAAACTTAAAAACAAAAAACAAAAAGAAAAACGTAAAAGTAAATGTAAAAAATAAATAAACAAATAATAGAAAATCTTAACAAATAAAAATATTAAAAAATGAAACAAAAAAGATTCACTTGAGCAGCAACACTGTGTAAAGCTAGCTTTCAGAGAATGAGGTATGAAAATCAATGTCTGGTTGGTCTAAGTGGATTTCATAGCTTTATACTACATTTTTGTGCACCTGTTAGTATCGTGTGTTGCTGAAATAGCCAAACCTGTTCATTAGAAAGAGGGTGTTTCGACACTGATTAGAGTGCTTCCATGGTTCCCTATGTGTGTGTGTATAAGATGGAGAAAGATCAATGTGAACAATCGGCATTTAAATTTAAAGTGTAACATATTTAGGTGTTTATCATGATGATGCATCAGCCAACGTGTAATTAGGAAACATAGAAACACTTTCTATATTAGTTGTTAAAGCACAACATGGAAAATTTAAATTTATTCAATGACTATTATGAATATTTACATCTTTAATTGTCCATGATGTAGTTGAGGATATGTCATAATAGCCACACTATATATGCAAAGTGAAATGATTTCATATAAATACAAAATTAAATTAAATTAAATTAAATTTTTGTTATAAAAATAAAAAATAATAACACCAGTGACAACATGCCACTCTGTGCCTTCAGTGCCAATTATTACAAAACAAAAACTATAACTTTTACTCCACAAGTCCAAAAACATTAATGTGTCCACAAATTTGTCAGTAACATTTGATGTCCAGCATAACACAGTGTCAAAGATCACTCATTTCCAGAGATTGACTGACTAAATCTAATATATTAGATTCAGTTGAAATTACAAAAAAAAAAAAAAACATAAGCCATTCATCTACTTTATACAGTATATATATGTGTGTGTTATTTATGTAATATATGTATTTCATCTCAATGCATTGACTGTGTTGTCCAATAATTAGGAAAGTCTCATCTTGTATGCAAGTTTACAGTTGAATAATCTTCAATCAGAGATCAATCAGAGGACATGCTAGGAAATATTTGTGAATGAATGAATGAGTGTGTGTTAGCAGCAGAAGCAGCACAATGGTGTCATTATGTGGAAGTGAAAGCAGTCTAAATGCTCTGGCCAGATTGCAAACTGAACATAATCCACAGCGTCAGACCTGCAGTCCGGACAATCAAAGTCACCTCACCAGAAATAGCAAGGACAGAGGTAAATTACACATTATTTACAGCTAAGTCTGCATACTGAGCTGCCGCAAATCCACTCAATAAAGCCAAATCACAGAATTAAGAGGTTTGTGTCTCTTATGTATGTCCATCTAAATCCTCACACGCATGTCTGACCGATAACCCTCACGTCTCCATGACAACCGCAGCCATCCGTAGCCATCCGTCCGATAATAATGATGTCCTTTATATAGTATTTTGAGTGATGACTGATGAGCAACGTGCTGCTGCTTGATTAAATAAAAAAAAAAAAACAAAGACAAAAAAGCTTTTCCGCATCCCGGAAATTATTAGGGCGGTATGTCTTAGAATAGTCAGTGCAATTTGGGAAAGAAATCAGTTAAATCTGTATGTGGATGTGTGTAAATATTCAAATGTAATCCCCTTTGTAATCGTTAAAAATTTCATAAGTAACTGTAATTTAATTACTCATTTTTTCTTAGTAACTGTAACTAATTACAGTTACAATAATTTTGTAATTAAATTACGTAACGCCATTACATGTAACTAGTTACTCCCCAACACTGACTACTGGCTATAGAAAACTTACAGTTTGAGCAAAAAGTTGAGAAAATCGCATTTTTATCAAATACTATATCTGGATCATATTCAGTATTAGTTTGCATATATACAGTGATCAAAGGTGCGGTAGATCACTTCCATCAGCACTCTGAAAGCACATTGCGTTAACACTTCCTGGACCAACAGTTCACTCTGTAACATTAGGCAGTTTTCATTTATATGCTGTTTATTGTTGATTATTTAATTTTTTTTTCTCATTATGCATATGCATACATACAAGATATTTTGTTTCTGCATCTTCTTCACCTGTACTTTTGATCTGCACATTCTAGACTCATTCAGGAGATGTGTAATAGTGCCCCTGAGAATATAACAGTGAGAATGTGAAAACCAAAAAAATGCCATGTTTGGCAGGGAAGGATTGTGTCACAAATAATGGAAAATTCAGTGTTTGGCAGGGAAAGAGTTGTGATGTCTGTTAATCAAAGAACAAAAGAAAAAGAGGAACTCAATAACTTTTGTAGCTTTAAGGATTCAAATGTGTTCAATTATGAACAAAGGCGGAGTTTCTCTGAGTCAGGAGATCTCAGCGCTGGAGATCATTTCAGAAAGTTAACAGCTTTAACACCAGAATTAAAAACTTTTTAAAATAAGTTGAGCTCAAAACTCACTTTCAGTCAGCAGCGAGTGTTTGAAATAACTGCACGCTAGCCATTAACGTTACCATAGTAAACATGGTAAATGCTACCACTTCAAGAAATCAGACATCAGCTTCTTATTCTCCATCTTTTATCTGTCATAATTCTCGTCTTGAGTTTAGCTCTACGTAGCTTATGTCATAAATATAATAATGTTTTTTGTTCGGGAGCTTTTATAAAAAATATAGAAATCATAATTCATTCTAAATGTGATGTATGTGACTACAAATAAACAGAAACCGACTCGACTGAATGTTCATAACGCTTTATTTCTGTGACTAATTTTCAATCCTGATAAATTAATTCATTATGATCAATGTATCACGTATTACAATAAAGCACAAATGCTTTGGGATTAAAAAAACAAAACAAAACACACAAACAAACTGTCACGTTCGGTGATACAGGAAACACGGAGAGAGAGAACCAATTGCAGGTATGATATTTATTCAAGGGTAATCCAAAGGGGTAAACAGTCCAGGCAGGGTCAAAACCAGAATATCCAAATCCAACATAAACAAGACACGAAGACAAGGCAAAGCAAGGCAAGAAGCGACGGACATGAATTAACTTTCAAACATTAAACAAGGACTCCGTAACACAGACTCAGACAGACCGGGTATAAATACACAGAAGGATAATGAGGAAAAAGGAGACAGGTGGGGAACAATCAATTACTAAACAGGAGGAAGGTGACCAAATAAGGGAACAGGAAGTGATAAGGAGAAAGACACCGTGAGAAAATAGGACACCTAGTGGAAACCCAGGGAACACAACCCAGACACTGTGACAGGACCCACCCTCTACGGAGCGGCTCCCAGACGCTCCATGACAAGACAACACAGACCAGGAGGGAGGCGGACAGGTGGAGGCTCAGGGGGAGGGACGGAGGGCCAGACTCACTGAGGGGAACAGACAGAAACCAAGAAACACAAAACAGAAATCCATAAGGACATCAAGTGGCGCCCCCCAGGGCGGAGCAGAAGACCACCACAGCCATGTGGTCAGGACCAGAGCCCCCCAAGGCGGAGAAGACCTCTGTGCGGCTGGACTAACGGGACGACGAAACTCTGGTAATCCCCTGGTGTCTTTACTGGACTCCAGAAGATTGGTGATGGCCTGACACTGCTCATGAAAATCATTGGTGACTTGTATTTGCACATGAAGATCATTGGTGACTTGCATTTGCACATGAAGATCATTGGTGACTTGCATTTGCTCATGAAGATCATTGGTGACTTGCATTTGCTCATGAAGATCATTGGTGACTTGCATTTGCTCATGAAGATCATTGGTGACTTGCATTTGCTCATGAAGATCATTGGTGACTTGCATTTGCTCATGAAGATCATTGGTGACTTGCCTTTGCTCATGAAGATCATTGGTGACTTGCCTTTGCTCATGAAGATCATTGGTGACTTGCCTTTGCTCATTAAGATCAGAGGTGACTTGACTCAGTCCTTGAAAATCACCAGGGACTTGACTCTGAAAGGTCAACGGTGACCAGCCTAGTCTCTGGAAAGTGGTGCTGGGCTGACGACCACCCCGCCGGAAGAGACAGGAGTGGCTGGGGCATCCCACCGAAGCCGATGCTGCAGGTAGCGCACAAATTCCCAGAATTCCAGTGTCTCTAACTGCGCCATCTCCTCCTGAGACACTGGATCATCCAGCGTGCCATTGAAATAGTCTTTAAGGGCCGCATCGTTGTAGCCCATACCCTCGGCCAGGGACCAGAACACCTGAGCCAGGGCACCCACTTCATTGCCCTCTTGGCGGAGGGCGGTCAACCGAAGGTACTTGGTTCGCCGCTCCTCCATCTTGGCTGGGGAACGGAAAAACGACATACCGCTGGTTCCTACTGTGACGGAGTCCTTCTGTCACGTTCGGTGATACAGGAAACACGGAGAGAGAGAACCAATTGCAGGTATGATATTTATTCAAGGGTAATCCAAAGGGGTAAACAGTCCAGGCAGGGTCAAAACTAAGGATGGCTGAAGCGAAACAGTCGTTCCGAAGCTTTGCGAGATCCCGAAGCGCAGATGTGTCGAAACACTGATCCGAAGCGTGATTCGAAACACCCATGTCACGTGACTATGACCAAACGAAGCCTCGAAGTGTTTCACTAATTGTTTCATCAGGTGTGGTCCGCCGAATCAGCGTTTGATTGGAACGGTCGGGAACAGACCACACAATCGCACATCTGTATAAAAGTGAAATAAACGCATTTTGACCTCGTGGGTTTTTGTGAGAGGAGTTTGACTTTGAGATAGCGCATTTTTGCTGATATAGTGACATAGTGCGATTTGATTAGTTATAGGCAATTTAGACTTACATTTAAATTTACACAACACATTGACTGAGAGGCTAGAGACAGACAGAGTATACATATAGTGACACATTAATAGATACATAGATATAAATATATATAGACAGCTAGATTAATAGATAGATACATATATAGATAGATTACAGATACATATATAAATACATATATTATAGATAGATACATATATAGATACATAGATTATAGATACATATCTAGATACATAGATCGATTCATATATAGATAGATAGATTTGGATAGATAGATAAAATGGAAGCTCCCCAGAAGAGATGCCGTACATCTGTGGTGTGGGAGCATTTCCATTTAGAAACCCCAAATAAAGTGAGATGTGTGTATTGTGATCGGCAGCTAGCCTACTGCAACAATACATCATCCATGATGCGCCATTTGAGGAGCACTCATCCTGCCATTTTGCAGGGTGCAGAGGATAGCATTCCCCCTGTACCTAGGCCTGCTACCGACACTGCTGGGCCATCTAAGCAAGGTATGCATTGTTTGGGATATAATTATAATTGAAATATAATTACAACCTTTTGGGACACTGTTTATAATATAAAGTTTATAAGTTATATAAAGCACTGATTATAAACACTGGAAGGTTTCCAAATAATGAACCAGTAGGCTATACTTTTAATAGATGTGCACTAATTGAAGCTGTATTTTTCCAATGTATTTGTCTGAAAGTATGTTTTGTCTTCTCTTTTAAAAGTCAGACAGAGGGAATTGGATGAGGCTCTTATAAACATGGTGGTGAAGGATCTGCAGCCCTTCACCATCGTGGACGATGAGGGATTCAGGGCATTTGTGAACAAGCTTGATCCAAGCTATGTCCTCCCATCCCGGAAGGTGCTTAAAATAATGGTCAGCGAAAAGTACAACAAAGCCAAGGAGAAGACAATGGAGGACCTACAAAAGGCCGAATTTGTTAGCCTTACAGCTGACATGTGGTCCTCCATTAATATGGATGGATATCTTGGTGTGACTTGCCATTACATAACACCAGAGGCAAAAATGGCAACTGTTGTACTGGGTGTAAGGAGGTTTTACCAAACCCACACAGCCCAGCATCTCATGGAGGCTAAAGCCTTGCTAATGGCTGAGTGGGGAATAACCTCCAAAGTTCAGTGCATGGTGACTGACAATGCATCTAACATGATCCTAAGTGTCCAGCTACTCCACCTTCGCCATGTCCCATGTTTTGCTCATAGTTTAAATTTGATTGTGAAAAAGGCACTAGATCAAACCCCAGTCATCAATGAAATACGCCAGAAGGCCAGAAAGATAGTGGGGTTGTTCAGATCCAGCTGCAAAGCAAAGGACAAGCTTGTGGAGATGCAGAGCTTGATGGGAAGACCAACTCTGAAACTGATACAGGAGGTTGACACGAGATGGAACAGCACATTTGACATGCTACAGCGCTTGTATGACCAACGTGAACCAGTGGCTGCTGCACTTTCCAACTTAAACAATGATACTGCTCCCCTGACAAGTATTGATTCTGACATTATTGAACAATCATTGTCAATACTGCAACCATTCAAACTCGCAACAACAGAGATGTCAGAGGAAAAGAGAGTGTCTGCTTCAAAGCTTATACCACTGTACAGGATGTTGCAGCACAAGCTTGCACAGAAAAAAGGAAATGCAAAGCAGGAATCAACTGTTCAATTAGATAGGCCACAATGACCATACTACCGATGTGATTGGCCATAACTGTCATATTATTGTCATTATTATAAATATGTGTTTCTCCTGTTTTGGCTCATAGGCTCACATCTGCAAGAAGGTCTGCACTCCAGATGTGGAGGTTATGAGAGTTTTAGAGCCTTGGCACTGGCTACACTGCTGGACCCAAGGTTCAAAAATGTGGCATTTGGAAATGCTGCCAAAGCCCAGGAAGCTGAAAAGCATATCACACTGGAGTGTGCTTCACTGATGCGTTCAAACACAAATCCTGGTGAGCAGTTTCAGTCTGTGTTATGTTATGTAATCTGAATCATGTAATATAATATATCCTTCATATATGCCGTCAGTTTAGGATTTGTTACTAATTGCTGTTTTCATTTTTATTCAGACCCAGAAATGTCAACATCACACCCATCATCATCATCATCACCATCACCATCAACATCAACACCAGTAGAAACACAGGACAGTTTATGGGAACTTTTTGATACTCGCATCCATCAAACCAAGATGATACACAATGCTACAGCTGATGCCACAGTGGAAGTGAAAAAATACATCAACGATGCGTATTTGCCCAGAACTCATGATCCACTAACTTACTGGAAAGAGAGAGCAGTAATCTTTCCTCATTTGTATGTCCTTGCAAAAAAATATCTTTGTATGCCAGCAACAAGTGTCCCTTGTGAGAGGATTTTTTCAAAGGCTGGAGAAATTATCTGTAAAAAAAGAAGTAGGCTAAGTCCTTCCACAGCAGATAAATTAATATTTTTGAATAAAAATCTCTAAAAAAGTGAGACATTGTGGCTTGATTTCTTTTATTAATATTCATTTTTCATGACCAAAATAACATTATGCACAGTGAGGAGCCTATAGGTTACAAGCTCCACATATTAGAACATTATAATAATAAAAAAACAACACATTTTTTTAATGGCTCGTCAAGGTTGTTTCAGATCAACACCTGCAAGTGACCACTAGGTGTCACCGTTGAGACGGGTGTCGGATTGATTCGAAGCCTCGAAACAATATGGCACATTTGGTTCAACTGTTTCATTGGTTCACGAGGCCTCGATTTTGCCATCACTAGTCAAAACCAGAATGTCCAAATCCAACATAAACAAGACACGAAGACAAGGCAAAGCAAGAAGCGACGGACATGAATTAACTTTCAAACATTAAACAAGGACTCCGTAACACAGACTCAGACAGACCGGGTATAAATACACAGAAGGATAATGAGGGAACAGGAGACAGGTGGGGAACAATCAATTACTAAACAGGAGAAAGGTGACCAAATAAGGGAACAGGAAGTGATAAGGAGAAAGACACCGTGAGAAAGGAGGACACCTAGTGGAAACCCAGGGAACACAACCCAGACACTGTGACACAAACAGCCGCTTTTATCATGTTCATTTTGTGAATGGAAAAGCGGCTATTGTTTGATAACTTTATTCAATTTCTTTACATTTCCTACTTGCTGAAGAGCACAGGTAACTCAATATGACGTTTATTAAAAATGTGAAATGGGTTTATGTGAAGATTGTTTTAAGTTAATTTAAATTAAAAGTAGTAATTTTTTAAAGTCTAATAAAAGTGTTCAAATTGATAGCTCTCAATTATACTGTAATGTTGAATGTCTAAAGTTAAAGGATAAATATTAGGAAAAAATATATAATTTCCTAGAGACATCAGAAGTACTCGCCTTCGGTCATAAAATAGACACCATTAAACAAATATTAAAAATATACTGTCTTTATGTTGTTTCTACGTTCATTTGGTGATTGAATGGGTGTAAAAAGTATATTTAAAAACTTAAATGTTAGCTGGGATTAATCGTGATTAATTTCATAATATAAAATAATGTTATTTATTATTATTATTAAAAATCATGCAGGTCTGGAACAACACAAAGATAAGCAAATAATGACAAAATTATTAAAGTTTCGCTTAGCATATCCCTTTACTTTAGGAACATACAAAATGTTTATTGCTATTGTGTAATAAAGTAAGGTTATGGTGTTTTCGACTGTCTAAACACTTGAATCTAGAACTGCTCTTAAATACAAATTCAATCAAGCAAAGGTAATGGGTTATTCAAGTCACAAAACATAATTATCTATGTGACAATGTGCATTAAAGCTAAAACTTTTAATATACATCGTACTTAATGCTTCACTGCATCTAAACGTCTGGTGTGTTAAGAATGCAGTCGACTGCTCTCTTCTGTTGATTGTGTCAAATGAGGAAAGAAGATAATTGAGGTTGTAGCACCCTTCCCATGATGCACAGCGTTCATGATCCCACTCTCTCATGAAGCTCAAGAAAGAGATGACAGAGGGCCTTCCCAGAAGTTCATCCCTCAAACTTTATGCAATAATAAAACAAAAGGTCTCTGCAATCTTACTCTGTGTTTGACACACAATCAAAGCCTCATTTAAATACAGAAGTGCATGTTTTATGATATGGGAGTTGATAATAATATAATATAATATAATAGTCACAATGATAATGTATGAACTCTATATTATTAGTATAATAATAATAATAATAATAATAATAATAATATGCAGGTAAGATATTATATACCTAAGTTTGACAATTCATATTATAGACATGATAATAATATAATATAATATAATATAATATAATATAATATAATATAATATAATATAATATAATATAATATAATATAATATAATATAATATAATATAATAGTCACAATGATAATTTCTTTATATTAATATAATTACTTTTTGCAATTAATTATTATTAGTAGTAGCAATTGTAATAGTAGTAGTAGTAGTATGTAATATATTATAAAACAGTATATAGATATTATAATAATAAAAGCATAAATGTAGGATATTGGCTGTACAGTGCAACTCCCTCTCCATACAATGGACTTGCAAAGTAAATGCTACACTGTAATATATAAATAAATAAGTAGAGCAGGATTTAAGCAGATTGAATATGTCGCCATAAAACCTTAAATTGTGAAATTGTCAAAAATAGCCTGGATGACATTCAAGAGTACTGCTAACCAATACTGTGAGGCTTATATGGGATTTTGAGCTGGATGTTTTTATATGTATCTGGGGAACAGAAAGGGCTCTGATACCACATTAATGCAAAGAGATTCACCACAAAAAACCAGGCAGAGGACAGCCTGCAGGTAGACAGACATCGACCAGTAATGCATCTCCGTGAGGACAGATGTTAGTGGCCTTTAAAGCATTGCTATAGCTAGTATAGAAGAGGGACATTTGCTGGACCTGTATTTCATTTTTTAATAGGTCATACAAAAACAATATGGCTTGAATGGGACAGTGGACAGTGTGCTGACCTTTGAAGGGTCGAGCCTGACAAAAGATGATCACTCAAAAATCAGCATCATATTCAGAGACAACGACATCAAGCACATGTGTGGAATTACATTTGGTTCAATAATAATGAACGGAACTTTATTAAATTGAACGTAACTTTTTCAGAAACTATCAAAAATATGATATTACAAAAGAAGAAAGACACAATGAAAATGAAAAAAATGAGCTTTCAATATGCGCGCCACTGGGTGGCGTCTGTACTTCCTGGTCAGAGAGCACCTGTCCATCAAAAGCTCACTATCCAATCAGAGTAGATCACTGTTAACCCCGCCCCCACGAGAGGTTTGTGTCAAAACACCAAAGGAAAAACGAAAACGTAAGGGAAATCCGTGGCAATGAATTCAGAATCCACGATTAGCGAAAACGAATCTTTGAAAAACATTAACAAAGAATGAAGCATATTTGAAGAGCCGGTTAAATTTGTGCGACTGAGTTCATTTTTTCATTTTCCTTGTGTCTTTCTTCTTTTGTAATGGCATATTTTTGATAGTTTCTGAAAAAGTTACGTTCAGTTTTATAAAGTTTTGTTCATTGTTATTGAAACAAATGTAATTCCATACACATGCTGATCATATACAACTAGTGTGTCCATTGATCTGGTTTTAGGTCAGACGGTGAGCTTTTGAAATGCCATGTTTGCCTACATGTGCAGGCTTTTAAGATTGCTATTTTATACTTTCTGCAATGCAATGTAATAGATAAATATTTGCTAATGTTATGTTCAAGTCATTATGTAGTGATGTACAATTTAGACACAATATTTTCTGGACTAGACTGTTTTGCTCTATTGCTATGCTCGACAGTCATTGCATCCCTGATCCCTGAGTCAATGATTCAATAAGCCAATCATAAAAACAGTTTCTAAATTCGAAACTGCAAACTAATGTGCCACTATTACTATACAATTTTATTATATACTACTATTTTTAGTCCATTTTTATGGCAGAAATAGTAATAGTATGCTAGTGCATGGTTCTGAATTCAGCAAGTCAAGCCTTTCATTTCCGAAAAATATCTAAATTAGTAAATCAATAATCCTCTTGTTAAGATTTGTCGCCACCTATTTGTGGTTTTAGTTTCATATTTAAAGTAGTTTCACAGCTCTGTATTCAGTATATTTTATATTTAATGCATTAATCTCCAAACAATATGCATGCAACTGTAAACGCAGTGTAAATGTATCCATTGCATCTCTGAGCTGCAGTAAACAAAGTAAATACATCTAAATGCCACTTCTGAATGGCAAAGATAGCTTTTATCAATATCAACCTGATTTAACTGGTAATTGGATTCCATTAATCATTCATAATTGTAACTGACGAAATAGATGACACATCTTTTTTTTACTATGGTTAAATTTTTTTTCCTTATAATGGTAAAAATGTCCCTGTGACTCAACATATAATCCTTTAATCCTCAGTTTTTTGGTTTTATGGAAATGCCACCCTACATGCAACACGTTACCTGACAGGACTGTGAATATGGCAGCAAAGGCGTTCAGTTTCAGTCCATCGATGAGGTTTCCAAAATGGCAGACCTCGATGGACATGAGTATTCCTCCGGTGGCCAGCAGTAAGATGTAGAGACACTCGGCTACGATGCAGAGCCACAAAACACCTGTGAGGATATGAGAGAGAGAAGCGATGTGTATCGAGGGAATTTCTGACAGGCCCTGAGGAAATTATGGATGGAAGAGTCCAGTTCTATCAAGATGAGGAGAGAAAGCGGATGGAGCCGCTGATTAAGATGATGTGGAGCCACAGACACTCACAGAGAAGGACAAACTGAACCGCTGGGTCTCATTTAGATGGGTCTCCCATTGGGGAGCAGCTGAAATATTTATATACCAGAAACTTGAAACTAGATTTAAAAGGAGATTTCAACTTTAAAACCATGCAGATGCATCTACATATTTCACAGAGTTTGTGGAAATCTTCATGCTGTCACATGCACTTTAAGTGGGAGGATGATGAAAATATTCACACAAATACAGGGAAGATGTAGCCTCATTTTCTATGTGAATATCTGTTAAAATGTCATTTATTCCTGTGATCAAAGCTGAATTTTCAGCATCATTACTCCAGTCTTCAGAAATCATTCTAATGTGCTGATTTTGCTGCTCAAGAAACATTTCTGATTATTATCAATGTTGAAAACAGTTTTGCTGCTTCATATTTGTTTTTTTTTGTGGAAACCATGATACATTTTATTTGTCAGAATTCTTTAATAAACATAAGTTCAAAAGAAAAGCATTTATTTAAATTAACACTGTTACATGATTAGTTTAATGTGTTATAACGTAATATGTAATTTTACTTTATATAATAAAACACTTCATACACACACACACACACACACACACACACACACACACACACACACACACACACACACACACACGCACACACACATATACATAAGAATATTTATGCACATAAAACATGAAAGTATATAATAGTGACTGCCATATAAAAGGCATAAAGTTTTAAATTCCATATAGGGACTTGGAACAAATTATGATTATTTTTTTTTCTTTATTTTGTGCATTCGTATTTGTCGTTGAGCCACATATGAACACATTGTACATGTATCACCCACAGATAAACACAGACTGACTTCATCATAATGCATAGATTACTCATCAATAAAACTCTGTGGCTATAAGCTACAATAATATCATTATACTGATACATGCATTTCATCTACTGGGATATAAAACCTAAGGATGATTATTTTCATTCTTGGTTTGGACCTCAGCTCTGTCACGGTCAGAGCAGAATGAGCTGAATTACAGTGAGGAGTCACCCTGAGACATCATCATCATCACGCTTAACTATCATTATATCTGATGGATCTTTAGTCAGGATCATGCATCTATCAATTACACAGAAACAACTGTGCTAAAGATGCTGGCGCTACTGCTGCTGAGAGAATGAAATCCTGCTGACATGTTCATATATCTACACGAATGAGAATGAGGGAGGTCTACGGCTGGCAGAAAGATTAAAAAAATCAAGCTTGATTAAAAGTGACTGGACTTCTAGACAGTAGGTGCAAAATAAAAGAGTGGACATCAGGAGAATGGACCTGAGCGACACCCTATTTAAAACATCATGCAAAATCAGAATATTCCCCAGAGTTCATAATGAAGAGTGACAGACGTACCTCTCTCATGAGGAGGAGCCACATTTATGAAGCTTCTGCATTTCTCACCTGCAAGAGGAAAAGACATTCAACGCATCGGTGTGAGACTCACTTCATGATTATCAGTGTGTGAAAAAAGCTTTAGAATTTAAAAATCCTGTTCATTGGTTAGATGTGAGTTATGGTAAAAAATTATCATACTGTAGTATAAAAAACATACGCATTTTTTAATCAGTAAACTGTAAGCTAATTTATACTCTCTCTCTTTTTAAATTATTAGCATTATTTTAAATTATATAAAAACAAACCTTTTTGTAAAATATTGTTAAACATTTGCATTTTTAATTTATGGAATTTATGGCAAAGGAGCATTTTCTGAATGAATATGGAGTGATTAATATGTTTTATGTTGTAAATAAATATAAAAAATAAATTACATTTATATTATATACAGTAACTGGCAATAAGCAATTTGATTGTTACAGTATTTATTCATCTTTTGTTAATGTTAGTAAATAAAAAAAATAGATATGGCATTTGATTTTAATAAAAGTTTTAGTAGATGTTTTCATTGTTAATTAATATTAATAAAGGGATGCCAAGAAAGAAAGAAAGCAATATTCAAACAACTGCAGCTAGTCCTAGAAGAAAACCGCTGTTTGGCTGAATGGGTAATGACGGACACGGGTCAGTAGGTTGAGAGGTCCGTCCAATAACTGATACAGAACACCCTAATTACATAGATCACCTGTCAAAAAGTTTATCACAATACATATACGATGAAAACGTGAGGTTTTTGAGCTGCTATTCAGGCTACAGCATCACCTGCCATTAATGAATCTTAAAAAGGAAACACTTGTTTCATAGTCATCATAATTTACTTAGTGATGTTAGGAAGGAGAATATTCACACTGGGATGGATTTTGGATGAAGCCAACCCAACTAACAGGGAACGCTGACTTTCGCTAATATTTTTTTGAAGGGTTATAAGACAAAACATTCTTAAAGTAATATTCCCATAACATTTTCAAATCAATATAATGCAATGTTTCTCTAATATCTGCATGACCAGGGAAATGTTCTTTAAATGTTAACAAATGGGCGTTTTAAACATTGAGAGAACATTCAAACGTAACATTCTCATAACCTTTTCAGAATGATAGAAGGGAATGTTCCTCTAACATTGGCATAACCAAGAAGTAACGGTCTTATTTTATGGGCGTTTCGAACATTTAACAAACAATCAGAAATAACATTTATAACAGTTTGAAAATAAAAGAAAAAAAATTTCCTCCAACACTCGGATAACCTAGAAAAACATTCTTTACATGTTAACAAATGGGTGTTTTAAACGTTGAGAGAACATTCAAATGTAACATTTTCAGAACGTTTTCAAAATGATAGAATGGAATATTCCTCGCCAATGCATAAACAAGAAACGTTATTTTTATTATTATTTTTTATTTATTTTTAATGGACGTTTTGGATATTAAAAACATTCAGAAATAACACTGTTTCAAAATGACAGAATGCAACGTTCGGACAGAAAAAACGTTCTTTAAATGTGAAAATTTGGTATTTTAAACATAAAGAGAACATTCAAATGTAACATTCTCATAACGTTTTGGAATGTTCCTATAACGGTCATAAAAGGAAACATTCCTTCTACATTAAAAAACGGACGTTCTAACGTTTAAAAAACATTTAGAAATAACGTTATTTGATCTTAATGGGAACGTTAACGAATTGTTTTTTTTTTTTTTTTTTTTTGTGGTTGTTGTTGTTTTGCCCTTTGCTGGTGTGATTGGAAGAAAATCCGCATTCTTACCGACAAGGTCGACGTTCTGCTCGCAGGAGAACCAGATGCCGGTGTGGAACTTCCTCAGAACAAACTTATCCTCGCCGGTCTCCCAGATATACTGAACCAGCCGGCTGTCGGTGATGTTCGAGCTGTTGTATCTAATGCAGTGCGTCTGTTTGACGGTCACCGGTCCGGTACAGAAGGGCTTGACAACTTTCCGGTTCCCCTCGCACCAGTAGCTGGTTGTCAGCGCGGATATGGCGAGGATCAGCGCGAGGAAGTTCAAGGTGAGCGCGAGCGAGGCTCTCCGCCGCCGGTCCATCCCCGGGATGAGGAACACGGGTCCCGCTGCAGTTTAACCCCGGTGGTGTGTCATGTATTAGCGTGCAGTGCTGCTCGCGCTGCTCTCAGAGTTCTGCACGCGGAGCTCCTGCGCGACTCATTCTCATGTGATGTCAGACTCACAATGAAAGCACGAGACCACGGCGCCCAGTCAGATACTCCCCGTCAAATATGTAAATCAGCATGGATCCAGTGCTCACAAATAACCCTGGCAACATCTGGATCTCCTTCCTTGTGAGCTGACACCACTCAGTGGACTACAACAAGTGTTTGCTATTAGGCTATCTCTACCGTTTAGGGTATCAGTTTTAGGTCAGGCTATAAAAACGTGTTTTGAGATGTTTTTAAAACGTTAAACGTGAAGTTTATGACGATTATTGGTAGCAGAAACGTACCGCTAACTATTTTCACCCAAAATGTAAAGTTATTTGAATATTGATTTTAATAAGAACATTAAAAATGCCATTTTTATTGTCGTGATGTGAACATTATGGGAAGGTTACAAAAACGTTTCTATACTACCTTCTAATCACTGTATTTTCAGCCAAAATATAATGTTATTTAAACGTTTATTTGTAATATTCTACGTTTCCACTCAAGATTATGAGAACATTTGAGTAGCTACAAATAGCATTTGAGAATGTTGATCTCTTTTCAACGTAATGACGTAATGAGAACATATAGGCTATCAAACATTATAATAGTTATGAGGATGCTGCATAAACATTAGCCTACTTTAGGAATGTTTGCTTAAAGGGGTCATATGATGCTGCTTAAAAGAACAATAGTTTGTGTGTCTGGTGTAATGCAATGTGTTTATGCATTTTAAGGTTAATATACTGTACATACTGTACATTATAGTTGCTTCTCTATGCCTGCCTTGAATTTTTGAAACGGTTGATATTTTACAAAGCTTATTGTTCTGAAAAGCGAGGTGTACGCTGATTGGTCAGCAATCCAGTGCATTGTGATTGGTTGAATACTTCAAGCATGTGATGGAAATGTTACACCCCTTATCTTACTGTGATGCTGTCCGCGAAGAGATAAAACCAATAAAACCCGCGACATAGACATGTGGGGGCGTGTTTAAACAAGGCGTTTAAGGGGTGTGTGGACGAGTCTTAACTTTTAAAAGAATATCTCTTTGGGTTAGAGACTTTGCAACTGTTTGTAACACTCCAAAGAGAAAGGAAGAATTTTAATCGCATCATACGACCCCTTTAACATGTATATAAGAATTCCCTGTTAGCTGGGAAGGCACTCCATTATTTTACAGTGAGTACACAATGTAAGTGATAGAAAAACAAAATAGGCTGCAGAAGTGACAAATAGAAATGATTTTGTATCAGTCTGATATTTAAAGTAGTATTTCCCCCTAGCAATCTCTCAATATGGGAGACACAAAACGCTGTCAGACACAAAAGCAGTGTGTCTGATATCAAATTATTAATAAATCACATCCGTTCACATTGACGAATGTATCAGTTGAGATTTCAGGATTTCATCTCCATCTTTTGAGATGTCACCTTAATCTGACAGGGATGACAAAATAACCGTAATTTACACATGACACATATTAAATGCAGTAGCCATTTTATGGCTACTACTAGTAGGACCTAAACAAAAATAGATCGATTTTCCACAGAATCCCAAGCAACTCTGCAGGACAAAGTTCATTGAGTTGTGACAGAAAATACACTCACAGTTACTATTAACTATTATTTCAAAATAAAATGTATATTACACAAAACCAAACTATAAACTCCCCAGAGTCTGTATGATAGCAGGTGAACGTTATGCATGGTGGTTTAAGGCTTTGCAAAATATATATATTTTTAATGCAGTTTCTTTTAAGTAAACCAAATAATAAAATTAAATGGTAAATTATTCCCAGGAACAAAGATGACAACTATATACAATTAATTTTGAATAAAAAAAAAAACTGAAATAGTATTTTCTTGTAAAACATAGTCCAATAATCTTTATTTACAGCTTAAAAAACACTTCTGACAGTGTACAGTTATGAACTCTTAAAAATAAAGGTGCTTCAAAAGGTTCTTCAAGAGATGCCATAGAAGAACCATTTTTGGTTCCACAAACAACCATTCAAAGGTTCTTTAAAGAACCATCTTTCTTTTTATAATCTGTAGAACCTTCTTTTGCCACAAAGAACTTTTTGTGAAACAGGAAGGTTCTTCAGATGTTAAAGGTTCCTTATGGAACTATTTAGAAAAAAAGTTTTTTCTATAGCATTGTGAGGCACCTTTATTTTTAAGAGTGTACAACATAGTCAACAAAAAGCTTGAAGCATTGTCACTGTATTTTTACAGTAAACAGCCACAGCTAGTAGCTTTTTGCTGTTAAATTAACAAAGAAACGATCAAATTAATAAATAGCTACCATTTTCGACAAACACTCTTATTCCTCTCAGAAAAACAACTTTTGTGTCAATTGAATACTTCTGGAGATGTTGTTGAACTCATATCAGGTCAATCATGAAAAGAGGAGCATCAGGATGAATCTGAAGTACTGAAGTATTGTTTAATGCAGGAGTTTAAGTGGTTTTGAAAAAAAAAGGTAATGACAATTTCAATAAAATCAAGAGAAGACAAGACTGAAAGCATGCATTTTCATTAGTAGAGTTCTAGCTACCACACCTGACTCATTTTAAAGTGGAATCACTGCCTTTTTTACATAAATATTCCCCCCAAAGGGCTCATTTTGTCTCTGTTGAATGCTTCTGGAGATGTTATTGAACTCACTCTAGGTGAATTGTGGAAGGAGAAGCATCAGGATGAATCTACTGACAGAGGATTTAAAACTACAGAATTAAAACTTATTCAAATGGAATCAATCGAAAATGACACTGAAATTTGCATTTCTACTATATCTGATTCATTTCACAGTGGAAATGCTGCTGGTTTGTGGGACGGTGTTTGATTGCAGGTTCTCTTGAAGGACACTGTGGAAAACAAACTGCTTGATTTGCCACCTAATTCATTACTCTGTGTTGGATAAGAGGCCGGCTGATCAATATTAGTGACAGAGCGCTGAAGGATCTGAAACACCCTCATGTCGACTGGACGTCTCTAGAGAATGAAGACAGTGTCACGTCGGTGGAGCTCACAAATCCTTGTCCTGACAAGCTGTTACCCAAGGGCAGAAAACTTACGACGATGCGTAACAGATGCGTCCGGCTTTGTGCACACTCTCTAGTGAAAGTCCCGGTAAACCAAACTTAGAAGATTCAAAAAGGGTCATAAAGGTTTTGCAATCATCATGAATTGAGCGTTTTAATTCAAGTCTCACAAAGAGAAATGAATGGTTCACATAATGAACAGATTCATGCTGCGTTCTGTTCATTTTTACCCAGAGAGGGTTTTAATTTCCCCCAAAAGTCTAGTTAATGTTATCACATCAATATAAAACTTACTGATTTTGCACATACAGGGTATAACAACTTGTTATAGCCACAAAACACAAAATGTAATAATTGTACTTTTTATAATTGTGTTCAGTTCCCATTGAAAAATTACCACAAAAGTATTATCCATATATCAGCAAATACTGGTAAAATAAAAACCTAATTGGTTATTGTTCTGAGCTTATGCTCTCAGTTTTTGAGTGAGTTTTATTTGTGCACTTTCAGAATTTTTTTTTTTTACAAAAGCCGTCACTTGGCTGGTACC
Organism: Carassius carassius; assembly: GCF_963082965.1. Taxonomy (NCBI): domain Eukaryota; kingdom Metazoa; phylum Chordata; class Actinopteri; order Cypriniformes; family Cyprinidae; genus Carassius; species Carassius carassius. The sequence continues at coordinate 2,598,906 of NC_081794.1, forward strand.
TTTTAAAAAGGTACACTTGTATACCTTTTAGGTACTATGTACACTTTATGTACTAATATGCACCTTTACTGTACCAATATGGACTCTTTAGGTACAAAGGTGTGCCTTTTGAAAAGGTACCTCCCCAACTTTTGTACCTTTTATTCTGAGAGTGTGGATAATTTTGGCAATATTCAATGTTCAAATAACAGAGGTGCATGAGCTCATATCAATGAGGGATACGATCAAGTAGTTCCAAAAAGAAATACAAAACCTCTGCTGACTGAAAGAAAACAAGTTGATAAAAAGATTGAATCTAAAATGTGGTTATAATATAGCAAGAGATTCACAAGCCATTTTTATAATACCAGTCATTTTAGGTAACACTCACCGAATTGTCAGCACAAGTGTTCATTTTTTGGCTGAACGATCCTTTAAGTTGAGCCGAATTAGCTGGAAATTAGCTTGTTTTCCAGTGCAGCAGCACTGTCTCCAGCGTTTGTGTGCTGTGTGTGTGTATTCATAGCAAGTAAACATCTCTGAGGAATGAGAACGTTGGATGACAGATTTCTGGGAGATAACAGAAACTGTTTTTCCATAAATCTTCAAAAACAGAAGCAACACTATCTTATTCCCCCCCAAAAGGCCTGTTTGTGTTGTCTTGAATGCTTGTGGGAATGCACACGAACCGAACAACATTTGCACACTGAGTTGCAGCAACTTTCTTTAATTGTTTGCCAAAGTTTGGTCTCAGATTCGTTATGAGCACAGCAGGTGCAGTTGCTGCCAGCACACACACATTATTCAGTCCGGAGAGACGAGGTGGAGGTCAGAGCGTCTTTGTGTCCTCTATTTTAGCAGTAGTTCTCATGTCCAGCGCTCTTCTGATGAGCTGCAGTCGCTGGAGATGATGCTACACACCTGCGCTCAAATAAGACTGGGTATATATCATAACAGAACGATACAGATTCTCGGATCGCTGCTTGGGAAAAAAAGACCTGCTTCCATATTGAATTTTCATCAGAAAAACAAAACACAAAAAACTTTATTGCGTAATTGCTTCTGCCGCAATATATGTGCTAAAGCTCTGATTAACTGTGTCCCCTAAAGGCAAAAGTGCATTATTTACTCGTTAACTTTGACAATAATGGAGACATTTTGTGCTCCTAGTTGTGCCTCCTTCACAGCAAGCCATGGAGCTCATTATTATGTCCTGCTATCATAGAAGCTCATTACAATAAGTATGCCATTTATCAATCTTCTGAAGTGAGTTACAATTACAAGATGGCCTCGGAGAATACGATGAAACTGAATTGAGGCTGGATGGGACTGTTATTGTATACCGTCACGCAGTCGAAATGGCTTAAGGTTACTAATCTGAATATGATTTATGAGTCAGAGCAGTGAAGCATGAGGACGTTTGTTTGTTTTTAAAGCATGGGCCTGTAAGGATTGAATGGATGAACCTCTGCTCAGAGAGGATGGAAAAGATTTCTTCCATTACGGAGGGCGCAGGTGGCTGAATAGACTTCCCAATCAGTTCACGGATATTATTCCAGTGGGAATGAAAGGACTCTGTTATATCAAGGTACATTGAAGTTCTGGGTGTGATAAAAATCACAGGGAAATGCATGTGTGCAATGATGCATCAGAACACCGGTGAGCATGCATTAACACTACTGTTGAAAAGCTTTTTGGAAAAAAATGACTACTTTTATTCAGAAAGGATGCATTCAATTGATCAAAAGTGACTATTTTTTTCGATTTCAAATAAATTAAATTATTTGGAACTTTCTATTCAACAAAGAATCCTGAAAAATAAAATGTATCAGTTTCCATGAAAATATTAAGCAGCACAACTGTTTTCAACATGGATAACAATCAGAAATGTTTCTTGAGCAGCAAATCATATTATTATTTTTGATCAAATAAATGCAGCCTTGGGGAGTAGAAGAGACTTACTTACTTTTTTTGCATGATTGTTGGACAACATTTGTTTTAGAAAATATCAAAATAAATATAAATAAAGAAACATCTTTTATCCAAAGCAAGTATATTTGAGTGTCACATTTGGCCAGGACGTGTCGTATCTTAACATCAGGCTCCTTCAGAAACGTCTCAGTTCAGTCGTGTCAGAAACTCATTTTCAAAAGAAACCTTTGCTACTAAAAGCAGCATGTCAGACTGACATATAAAGTTTGGTTTAGTAAATATGGTGAGAAATACCCAGTGCTGTGAAGATCATGAAGCCAATGAGTGACTGGACTTGAATATTATTGCATGTTCTCACATTTCCTCCAGGTTTTTTTTTTTTTTTTAGTGTTGATCCTTTTTAATAGCTAATTTCATCCTGAAATTGGCAATATAGATGACAATAAGGCATGCTTTTAAGTAAATGGGAATTGCAAAGGTATCTTCCCCATGAGAACTATTTTCTTATAAGTGCTCCGAGTCTGATTAAAACAAATAAAACCTCAATTCATTTCAAACGCCATTAAAATGAGACAATATAGGCTTAATTAAACATCAATAAATGTTATACTGAACATTGAGAGTCCTTCATCTTGTCTGCAGTGCCTCTGTTTCTTGACTGAATGTTAATATACACAATGAAATGGTCATTCAGAGCATCACAGTTAACTGCACTCATGAATAATAGGGTTAAAAAGCTCGCTGTTAGCCCTTGGCAAACGTATACTAAGTCATGCTGGATTTAGGACTGGGCAGAGAAAATAAATAATGCATGTTAGCGGTGATGGAGAGCAGTCAGCAGCTGAGGAGCGGCAGAGACACCTGAAGACAGATTGCAGAAGAACCAATGATAAAGACGCCTGCAGCAGAAAACAATCACAGCACACTGTCAAAACTCTTCGATTAGGCAAGATTTCAAACCTGGAATGAGCAACTGTTTGTTTTATAATTGCCATGAGCTAGATGTCATATTATTAAAGGTAATATGGCATGATATTTGTGAGATAATAGATACATGTCATGTTGCAGGATGATTTAAAACACACACACACACACACACACACACACACACACACACACACACACACACACACACACACACAAGAAACCTTTATGATTATTATCAGTGTTGAATAATAGAATATATATATTTTTCATGAAAAATGGTGATACATTTTATGTTTCAGGATTCTTTAAGGAATAGAAAGTTTGATAACACTTTAGAATAATGGTCCATTAACGTTAGTGAACTACTTTAGTTAACATGATCTAAGCAAAAAACAATCCTACTACAGCATTTATTAATCTTAGTTAATGTTACAGTTTTTTACAATCACTTTGTTACTATTTTCAGAACCTTGATGTCATTTTTCACAACTCTAGACACAAAACTCACAACCAATGATTAAAATGCAATTTTTTTCAAAACTCTAACCGTTTTCTCAATTGCTTGGATACAATCCACATAAAACTTAGATCATTTGTTCATTCAACAAAAATCACCTGTTCAATATGACACAACTTAACATCAAAGTGCTACTATTTCAAAAGGCAATCCACACATTACATTTCAAATGAGTGTCTATTCATTTCCTTACAATGATCTAACTATCAATTGATACAACTGCTCAAAATGATAAGTAACTGTTGCATTATTCTTAATGCATAGTTGTATGGAAACAGACAAACAATCTTCCATGTTTACTGTAAATCATGAACGTTTCAAGATAACGAGATTCATTGTCACCAATTGGCGCGGAGCATGAACCAATTAGACTACAATATCCATGGATGTAGCCTAAATTTTTATCATAATGCTTCATCAGACACTGTGTCTATGGCCCCAAATGCTGTACCACCTTTTCAGACTATTTACAGTATTGACAGTACTGCACTGTATAGATGCATTGTGGAATGAGTATATAGTGAAGAGTTGATTGGGATCCAATTACAAGAGCATGGTGATACGTAACATGGAGCCAGCAGGTGATCCAGGTCACAATGGAGGTCAAGCAGTGGTGGGAGGAAGACGTGTTGGTCAAAGGAATGGCAGAGGACAGGCACCACTTCTGAGAGGTGGTCGTGGGCCTCGTTTGAGAGGTGTGGGGGAACGTGGTAGAGGACAAGGCCACGGACCAAGACAGCGGCAGCAACAGCCTGCAATGACATCACAGCAGACCAGTGTCAGGCCTGGATTCGCCATGCCCGAAGGTTTTTCCAAGATGTTTGGCTAATGAAAACATCCATGGTGATGTAGATGAGAACCTGTGGCCAAATCCACAACACAGAGTTGATGACAATGTAGAAGTACAGTAATCACTCCTGTTTTGTTTCTTACAATACAAGCAAGCAAGTTGAGGAACACTGCATTTGATGTTTTACAGTACTGTCTTTTCTTTTCTATTTCATAGCTAATTATTTTTGCTTTGATTCAAATAAACCTATGGTGTGATTGTACTGTAGTGTTTTGCATCAATATATTACAAACTTTGTTCAATGATTCCACTGTGTCTGTAGTATTCTCTCTACTACTGCAGTACTTTTACTGAGATGTATTTACTGTACATGTAGTACCATAATGAAACCTGTATCACCTATTTTGTTCTTCAATATTTAATGATTGTTCGAACAATGACACAGTGAAACTATCGGTTGCTTGTGTGTGGGTGATCTATAGTTATGTTTCAATGGTATTTCACAGTAAAGTTGTGTTTTGAACCAATGATTGTGCAAGTGCAAGATTTCATTAAAGATGTGAATGCGCAAGGCAATGTTTTGAACATTAGACAGCCTGTGTTACAAGTGATAACCCTTTTGAGTTTTGTGTCTAGAGTTTTGAAAAATGACATCAAGGTTCTGAATATAGTAGCAAAGTGATTGTAAAAAACTGTAATTTCTACATTTACTAATGCATTATTCAGATCAAAAGTTGTGCTTGTTAACATTAGTTAATGCACTGTGAATTAGCATGAACTAACAACGAATAACTGTATTTTCATTACAGTTTTTCTCGATTGTTTACACACATTTTCTGAAAGCATGCCTCATATTCTCAAAACTCTACACACAAATCCAAAAACACACACACAATGGGCAAAAACCCCTCAATGCTCCTGCAAAATGAAACTTTACATTCAAAACAATGTTATTTCTTCTCAAAATGGTATTTTGTTTTCAAATGACACACACAAACCATCATATGAATAGACATTTACAGTATAAGAACCATTTGAACACTGATGTGCTCAGTGTAAAACACTATGATGAATGGAAAACACTTATTCTCCATTCATCATAATCAATGTTACACTTACTACAGACAGTACATACATAAGTGTGTTGTAAAATATTTGAGAATATTGTTTTTACAGAACACACAAATACACGGTAACGAATATATTAAATTTTTCCCACAAAAACAATGTACACAGTGTACATCCCAACCAACACAAAGTAGGACATACAGTGGTCTACATACAAAACAACAGAAGAATTTACTGTATACAGTTACAGTAATACTGTAAAAAAAACACTATGCTGCTTCCTCTCTTCTGTTGCGGTCTGGCCACAGCACCTCATCCACATCACAAGCAATGTTTTCCCTGGCCAAGCAGCGGGGGAAATATCGCCTAGCATGGCGATTCCAGCCATGAAAAGCAACAGTTGCTATATCTCCACATGCGTCCTCCATAGCTTGGAGAAGAGGTATACGCGTTTGAGGATTTCGGTCATACACTTTCCATCTCCAGGCAGAAAAAAATTCCTCAATAGGATTGAGGAATGGAGAATATGGAGGGAGATAAACAACTAAAAAGCGTGGGTGGGCAGTGAACCAGTTACGAACCAGAGCAGCCCTGTGGAAACTTACGTTGTCCCAAATGACAACGTACCTGAGCTGCTCTGGGCCATCTCCCTGATCTGGTGGAATGAGTGTGTTGTGTAGGGTGTCCAGGAATGTGATCAGATGGGCGGTGTTGTAGGGGCCAAGGGTAGCATGGTGATGGATGACGCCGTGATGGGTAATCGCTGCACACATTGTGATGTTCCCTCCGCGCTGGCCAGGGACTTCAACAATGGCACGCTGGCCGATTATATTCCTTCCCCTCTTTCGTCTTTTTGTGAGGTTGAACCCAACCTCATCAATGAAGATGAACTGGTGCTCCACTGCAGCCACCTCTAGCTCAAGGACTCTCTGAAACACACATGACAATATCAGAAATAGACATGGAGTGGTCACTATTGTGAAGCTCAATCATTATGATTACAATATTGAAATATGTATAATTTACAGTAATGTATACAGTGTTGAGAGTATGCATCAATTCTGGGACTCACTTGCACATAGTTATGTCGCAATTCTTTGACTCTTTCTGAATTGCGTTCAAATGGCACCCTGTAGACCTGCTTCATCCTGAGATGATTTCTGCGCAAGACACGGTCCAGTGTTGATAAGCTTACCCTATCAATATTTTGAAATATGTCATTGTTTTCTATTATCTTTCTTTGTATTTGCCGTAATGTTATGGCATTGTTTTCTAGGACCATGTTAATGATTTGAGTTTCCTGTTCAGGAGACAGAACACGTTCCCGACCGCCTTGTGTTGGTAATCTTTCAGTTCTGCCAAACAAATACATAGTAAAATAGTGTAAATACAAAGTAGGTATACATTTCCTATATACATGAAGCATACTTTACAGCATTTTTACAGTCCTACAGAACAGTCCACAGGCAATACTGTACTACTGTACTCATTGAATACTGTATTTATATGTAGTACTGCAATTTTCTAGTGAGAGTAGATTTCTTACCTATTCTCATTTCGGAAAGTCCGGATGATGGATGCCACAGTGTACCTGCTCAAATTTGGCTGTACTCTTTGCCCAGCCTCCCTCATTGTTAGACCATGGTTGACCACATGATCAACTAAAGTGGCTCGGATCTCATCAGAGATTACGTTCCTTGGCCTTCCTCGTCCTCGTCCTCGTCCCCGTCCTCCTCCTCCTCCTACTCTCACTCCTCTGGCTCTGCCTCTGTTTCCAATGTTGGCATCCATTGTTCCATTGAAGAGCTCACCTGTTGCCCTTTTATGCTAAAGCTCTGATTGCTAATTGTAAAACTGTGTGACGGGTGTTTGCCCATGTGATGAGTCAGTGTGCATATCTGAATGGCAGTGTGTTCCTTGTGAAAACAAGAAATTTTCCGCATGAAAATTGTGCCTAAAGCAGAGAATTGTGTGTAGTGTTTTGAAAAAAGTGTGTTTTAGAACTGCAGTTTGAGTGTAAAGCAGGAATTGTGCTTGTAGTTCATTGGCGGGTGTCGCTGTTGTACAGTGTTTTCTCTACTTCCTGTTGGCCTTCTGTAGCAAATCGTAGCTCCGTGTAGCTGTTTTTATTTTATTTTTTCTCTAGAATCTTTATCTTACTATCACTCTCTGTTTTTTAAAGTGGTAAAATATAACTTAATTCACACCATATTTCTGATATTATCGATTAATCTTATCAGATTAACTTTGATCGTTCACTTTTATTTTATTTCCGTGAGTGCAGTACACCTGCTAAGCGTTAGCACTAGGTTCTCCCCACTCAGTGATTCACCCACTGAGAGACCTGATGAAAGTGCTCTAGTTATTGGTGATTCTATTGTACGGAACGTGAATATAGAGACACCAGCCACCATAGTCAAATGTTTACCGGGAGCCAGAGCGCCTGACATCTTGGCAAATTTAAAAGTGCTGGCTAATGCTAAACGTAAATACAGTAAGATTGTTATTCATGCCGGCGCTAATGATGTTCGACTTCGCCAGTCGGAGATCACTAAAAATAACATTAAAGAGGTGTGTGAACTTGCAAGCACGATGTCAGACACTGTAATATGCTCTGGTCCCCTCCCTGCTTACCGTGGTGATGAGATGCATAGCAGATTGTCATCACTCAATGGCTGGATGTCTAAGTGGTGCCCACAGAATAACATAGGTTTCATAGACAATTGGACAAGCTTTTGGGGCAGACCTGACCTGCTTAAAAGAGATGGTCTTCATCCCTCCTGGGGTGGCGCCACTCTTCTCTCTAGAAATTTGGCAAATAGTCTTAGTGTTTATACTTGACTAACTGGGGCCCAGGTCAGGAAGCAGACAGACTGGCTAAACCGACCGTCTGCTAGCCGCCTCCCGTCACAGAGGTCAGTTAATTCTCAGCACATAGAGACATTTTCACCTAGATATCACACTATAGAGACTGTGTCTGTTCCCCGAACTAGAAAAAACAAAAAAACGTCCAAACCAAGTTAAGATTAACAATTTAATTGAGGTTCAACAAATAAAAAACAGAAGCAATATGGATAAACAAATGATGAAGCTTGGCTTATTGAATATCAGATCCCTTTCTACGAAAACACTTTTTGTAAATAATATGATCACTGATCATAATATAGATGTACTCTGTTTGACAGAAACCTGGCTAAAACCTGATAATTACATTATTTTAAATGAGTCCACCCCCCAAGATTACTGTTATAAACATGAGCCGCGTCTAAAAGGCAAAGGTGGAGGTGTTGCTTCAATTTATAACAACGTTTTCAGGATCTCTCAGAGAGCAGGCTTCAAGTATAACTCGTTTGAAGTAATGGTGCTTCATATAACATTATCCAGAGAAACAAATGTTAATGATAAATCCTCTGTTATGTTTGTACTGGCTACTGTATACAGGCCACCAGGGCACCATACAGACTTTATTAAAGAGTTTGGTGATTTTACATCCGAGTTAGTTCTGGCTGCAGATAAAGTCTTAATAGTTGGTGATTTTAATATCCATGTTGATAATGAAAACGATGCATTGGGATCAGCATTTATAGAAATTCTGAACTCTATTGGTGTTAGACAACACGTTTCAGGACCTACTCATTGTCGAAATCATACTCTAGATTTAATACTGTCACATGGAATTGATGTTGATGGTGTTGAAATTATTCAGCCAAGTGATGATATCTCAGATCATTATTTAGTTCTGTGCAAACTTCATATAGCCAAAATTGTAAATTCTACTTCTTGTTACAAGTATGGAAGAACCATCACTTCTAACACAAAAGACTGCTTTTTAAGTTATCTTCCTGATGTATCCAAATTCCTTAGCATATCCAAAACCTCAGAACTTGATGATGTAACAGAAACTATGGACTCTCTCTTTTCTAGCACTTTAAATACAGTTGCTCCTTTACGCTTAAGGAAGGTTAAGGAAAACAGTTTGACACCATGGTATAATGAGCATACTCGCACCCTAAAGAGAGCAGCCCGAAAAATGGAGCGCAGCTGGAGGAAAACAAAACTAGAGGTATTTCGTATTGCTTGGCGGGAAAGTAACATATCCTACAGAAAAGCATTAAAAACTGCTAGATCCGATTACTTTTCTTCTCTTTTAGAAGAAAACAAACATAACCCCAGGTATTTATTCAATACAGTGGCTAAATTAACGAAAAATAAAGCCTCAACAAGTGTTGACATTTCCCAACATCACAGCAGTAATGACTTTATGAACTACTTTACTTCTAAAATCGATACTATTAGAGATAAAATTGCAACCATTCAGCTGTCAGATACAGTATCATATCACACAGTGCACTATAGACCCCCTGAGGAACAGTTCCACTCATTCTCTACTATAGGAGAGGAAGAATTGTATAAACTTGTTAAATCATCTTAACCAACAACATGTATGTTAGACCCTATACCATCTAAGCTCCTAATAGAGGTGCTTCCAGAAGTCATAGATCCTCTTCTGACTATTATTAATTCCTCATTGTCATTAGGATATGTCCCCAAAACCTTCAAACTGGCTGTTATTAAGCCTCTCATCAAAAAACCACAGCTTGACCCCAAAGAACTAGTTAATTATAGACCAATCTCGAATCTCCCTTTTCTGTCCAATATACTAGAAAAGGTGGTATCCTCACAATTATATTCCTTCTTAGAGAAAAATGGTATATGTGAGGATTTCCAGTCAGGATTTAGACCGTATCATAGTACTGATACTGCTCTCCTTAGAGTTACAAATGATCTGCTCTTATCATCTGATCGTGGGTGTATCTCTCTATTAGTTTTATTGGATCTTAGTGCTGCGTTTAACACAATTGACCACAAAATTCTTTTGCATAGACTTGAACACTTTGTTGGCATCAGTGGAAGTGCATTAGCATGGTTTAAATCGTACTTATATAATAATAATAATAATAATAATAATTCATTACATTTATATAGCGCTTTTCTAGGCACTCAAAGCACTTTTACATAGACAGGGTATCTCCTCATCCACCACCAGTGTGCAGCATCCACCTGGATGATGCGACGGCAGCCATATTGCGCCAGAACGCCCACCACACACCAGCTTACTGGTGGAGAGGAGACAGAGTGATGAAGCCAATCAGCGGATATGGGGATTGTTAGGAGGCCATGATGGTCAGAGGCTAATGGGCGAATTTAGCCAGGATGCCGAGGTCACACCTCTACTCTTTTCGAAAGACATCCTGAGATTTTTAATGACCACAGAGAGTCAGGACCTCGGTTTAACGTCTCATCCGAAGGACGGTGCTTGTTGACAGTATAGTGTCCCCATCACTACACTGTGGAGCTAGGACCCACACAGACCACAGGGTGAGCACCCCCTGCTGGCCTCACTAGCACCTCTTCCAGCAGCAACCTAGTTTTCTCAGGAGGTCTCCCATCCAGGTACTGACCAGGCTCAGCCCTGCTTAGCTTCAGTGGGAAACCGGTCTTGGGCTCCAGGGTGATATGGCTGCCGGCTTGCATATCTGCATATATGACCGCCATCAGTTCGTAGCAGTGAATGAAGATGTATCCTATCGATCACAAGTGCAGTATGGAGTACCTCAAGGCTCAGTACTAGGGCCGCTACTCTTCACGCTCTATATGTTACCCTTGGGAGATATCATCAGGAAACATGGTGTTAGCTTTCACTGTTATGCTGATGATACTCAACTCTATATTTCTTCGCAGCCCGGTGAAACACACCAATTTGAAAAACTAATGGATTGCTTAGTCGATATAAAAAACTGGATGACAAGTAATTTCTTACTGCTAAATTCTGAAAAAACAGAGGTGTTAATTATAGGACCTAAAAACTCCGCTTGTAATAACCTAGAACACTGTCTAAGACTTGATGGTTGGTCTGTCAATTCTTCGTCATCAGTTAGGAACCTAGGTGTGCTATTTGATCGCAATCTTTCCTTAGAAAGCCACGTTTCTAGCATTTGTAAAACTGCATTTTTCCATCTCAAAAATATATCTAAATTACGGCCTATGCTCTCAATGTCAAATGCAGAAATGTTAATCCATGCTTTTATGACCTCAAGGTTAGATTATTGTAATGCTTTATTGGGTGGTTGTTCTGCACGCTTAGTAAACAAACTACAGCTAGTCCAAAATGCAGCAGCAAGAGTTCTTACTAGAACCAGGAAGTATGACCATATTAGCCCGGTCCTGTCAACACTGCACTGGCTCCCTATCAAGCATCGTATAGATTTTAAAATATTGCTTATTACCTATAAAGCCCTGAATGGTTTAGCACCTCAGTATTTGAATGAGCTCCTTTTACATTATAATCCTCTACGTCCGCTACGTTCTCAAAACTCAGGCAATTTGATAATACCTAGAATATCAAAATCAACTGCGGGCGGCAGATCCTTTTCCTATTTGGCGCCTAAACTCTGGAATAACATACCTAACATTGTTCGGGAGGCAGACACACTCTTGCAGTTTAAATCTAGATTAAAGACCCATCTCTTTAACCTGGCATACACATAACATACTAATATGCTTTTAACATCCAAATCCGTTAAAGGATTTTTAGGCTGCATTAATTAGGTAAACCGGAACCGGAAACACTTCCCATAACACCCTATGTACTTGCTACATCGTTAGAAGAATGGCATCTACGCTAATATTTGTCTGTTTCTCTTTTGTTCCGAGGTCACCGTGGCCACCAGATCCAGTCTGTGTCCAGATCAGAGGGTCACTGCAGTCACCCGGATCCAGTATGTATCCAGACCAGATGCTGGATCAGCACCTAGAAAGGACCTCTACATCCCTGAAAGACAGCGGAGACCAGGACAACTAGAGCCCCAGATACAGATCCCCTGTAAAGACCTTGTCTCAAAGGAGCACCAGGACAAGACCACAGGAAACAGATGATTCTTCTGCACAATCTGACTTTGCTGCAGCCTGGAATTGAACTACTGGTTTCGTCTGGTCAGAGGAGAACTGGCCCCCAACTAAGCCTGGTTTCTGCCAAGGTTTCTTTCTCCATTCTGTCACCGATGGAGTTTCGGTTCCTTGCCGCTGTCGCCTCTGGCTTGCTTAGTTGGGGACACTTCATCTACAGCGATATCGTTGACTTGATTGCAAATAAATGCACAGACACTATTTAATTGAACAGAGATGACATAACTGAATTCAATAATGAACTGCCTTTAACTATCATTTTTTCATTATTGACACTGTTTTCCTAATGAATGTTGTTCAGTTGCTTTGACGCAATGTATTTTGTTTAAAGCGCTATATAAATAAAGGTGACTTTGACTTTGACTTTGTAGTTTAGCAGAATTGGCTCAGGGGGTTGGTGAATGAGTTACATGTTGTGGTCATTGTGTCTCAAGTACCAGAAAATGTGTGTAAACAATCGAGAAAAACTGTAACTAACATTAACAAAGATGAATAAATACAGCAATAAATGTATTGTTCATTGTTTGTTCATGTTAATTAATAAATTAACTAACATTAACTAATGGACCATTATTCTAAAGTGTTACCGAAAGTTCAAAAGATATAACAAATAACTTTTGTAACTTTATAAATGTCTTTACTGTCACTTTTGATCAATTTAATGCATACTTGACAAATACAATTGTTACAAAATCTTACTGAGCCCAAACTTTTGAACAGTACAAGATTTTACAAACCTTCTAACTTCTTGTAGGAACATAAATAGCTTGAATATGATTTGGTTGCTGCACTTACATTTGTATAACTATTGCTTTTTAAATAAATCTCTCTATACTGTACCTGTCCTCAACTCAAGCACAAGCTCCATTCATCACTATGATAAAAACCCTGAAAAACGTATCAGAAACTTCTAAATCCAAAAACACAGAACAATAAACACTCACCTTATTTTAAAACTGTTCATAAACACAAGAAAAGCTTTCTGAGACCTAAAATCCTTGGCTTGGTTTTCTGTTAAAGCAACAAAAATAATTAATGCACTCCCAACACAAATGGATAAAGTAAATGTATATCACGCAAACTTAAATGCGTGAAAAGAAATTAAGTTGACCAAATGTGGCAGAAGTGTGTTGCATTTTAAACAGCTAAATTGAACAAGCTGCAAAAATCTTTTGAGACTCTTCAGAAGAGCCCAGAATACTAATGAGATGACTGTCTAAATCCCACTGTGACTGGAGATGAATATATATAAAAGTGGCTGATATGTGTAATGTACATAAAACTTTCCTTCATTTCTGAGGTTCAATTCACACTTTAAATTGGCTGGTGACAAAGCCGCTCATCTGAAACTTAACAAAAGAGACTTTATGTGGGTCAAGATCAAGAGCAAATCCTGGAGGGTTTAGACAAAGAAAACTCAGACAGAAACAAAGACACACCAGAGACGTCGCAGCCATTGATCTCACAGGAACTAGCCACTGACAGACGTCAGAAACCGTCGCGAGTCATGATATATTAAAACCAGGAGTCAAATCAGTCAAACTTGTCACAACAAAGGAGCTCGAACCTTCACCTCGGGGCGAGAGCAGCCACAGTCGGCCTGGAGAAACCCGCTTCATCAGACTCAACTATCTGCTGGTGGCCGCGCTCCATCACTGGAATGAAATGGATTCCTGAAGCGGCTGCCATGTGGAGAACGGCTGATTGCCTGAGACCTTTAATTTGCCGCTCTCCAGCCTCCATCCATGCCCGCAGGGATTCAGCTTCTCTGCCGACACGCGTTGCACACCTCGCCTCACCTCACCTCACCGCCATCATGCATTTAATGATGATTTATAATCCAAAGCTGTAATTACTGCTAAACTCAGAGTTCTACATCAAAGACTAGTCATTTAATGAGTTTAGCACCAGACTTCATTAAACATTACCTGAGGTCAAGAGACGTGACCCAGATAGACGCAACAAAATATATCAACTTTTCATAGATGCTCCATCTCAAATTTATCTGAGAGATTTTCTGCCGAGCTGGAAGAAGCTGATAGTTGCTGTTGGTGAACTCATTATTTCTAAGTCAAGGACTAACTCCAGGGCTTTTGTATTGTCTTCTGAAACTCGGAAGAGAAAGTGCAGCTTTGAGAAAGAATTATGGGAAGTCATCAAATTCGTATCACGTTTACATTAAGTGCCCTACAGGAACATGCTCACTTATTTGTCATTTCCTTTGTCACTCGGTAGGAGTTCTTTTCACCGTTAATAAATCTTAACCCTATAAAGCCTACTGCACAGAAGGCCTCTAAACTCAAACTACTACATTATTTTGTCTTATTGACAATTTTTATCAAGCAAAAGCTCTTTTAGTGTAATTGCACAAACATCTTCACATATATTTTTGTTGTCAAATCTTTACTGATTTCTATGAAGCAAAAATAAGAATATCTTTGACATTGTTAGTAATATTTCCAGATGAACACCATCAATGGACTGAAGCAGCTCGGTTTTACTTGATATATTGACTTCAGTGAAAAATCAGTGAGTATGAAACATGTTTATCAGGCTTTTGAGCAATATTAGTTTCCAGAAGCTTTACTTTCACTGTTCCTCGGCGGAGGAATGATCTTCCCAAACCTCCAAAACATCTCACATCTTCTGAGGAACGTTTATTTGGTCATCTCTCGATCAGTTTTGGATTACATTACATTATATGCTTGGATAATTTAGGCATACTGAGACATATTATTGGAAATATAGAGTGATGACCGATATCAGAATATCATTATATAAATATAAGCATCTGGACAAAATAGCATATTTTTTGCTCAGTTTGAATCTCTGAATAAAAAAGTCTTCATATCCTCAATGTATCAGACTATATGAGCCATAAAACCCCAGTGGCTCAAATATGAAAAACACACACAAAATATTTTATCTGAAGGTCCAATAAACTTCCATTTTAAGATTTTTTTTACTTGTCTGAGATACGCATAATGCTTTTTTATTTATTTAAAAACACTAACTAGCGTTCTCTATTCTTTTTCTATTCTATCTACAAAGTACTTGTTTTCTTTTTCTTTATCATGAAAAACACTAGCATTCTCTATTTTTTTATTCTTTTGTTTTATTTTATTAAAAAGGCCCTCTAACGCTAGCATTCACATTCCTTGTTCTTTTTTTATCTCGCTACTTGTTTTCTTTTTTATTTATTATATAAAAAAACAACCTTGCTACATATATTGTGTTAGACTAAATGAACCTTATAACAGCACTTACATATTATTGCTCTTTTGTTGATTTTGATTGCTTCTATTGTTCTCATTAGTAAGTCGCTTTGGATAAAAGTGTCTGCTAAATGACTAAATGTAAAAAAGGAACCGATTATTAAAAATCTCATTGCATCACATCGCCTTTTTTGGGGATGATTAAACAATATGCTTAAAATATAAAGAGCTGTCCATGCAGACACAAACAGGCTCATCTACTGCATGCAAATCAGCTGTTTTGA